>NC_139516.1:6029802-6629802 GCF_947247035.1 Vipera ursinii | reverse complement strand
CCCAGTTTTGTTGAGACAACAGCTCCACACTGATTGCAAATTCTAGCAAAAGCAGTCCTGCCCTCTCTAGCGAGACTCTGATCCTCTCCTGAAGGGAGATTTGAGCTTAGCATCAACCAACTTAGCAATGAAACGGTTCTTACCGATCACACAAAAGGGCTTGCGGGCGAATTTTAATCTTCCTCTCCAGCCTCGGTACCGACAACAGCAGCCAGCGGCCCAGATTCTTACAAAGTACTCTACTCCGAAGACCACAATCGTGACAATTTCCTGCAGGAGAGACAGAGCTCGTTAGTATAGTAGCATAACAACATATGACAATCCTGACACAACAATGGTCTGTTCATTTTTTTGTTTTCCAAGAAACTCTGGTACATCTGAAACTGTTCACGGCAAGGGAGCTTTTTGGAATAATCCCAAAGTTTTTATAAAATCTACTTCAGATGTGTGTTTTTTAATTTGCAACCTACTTCAATCTTGTCCTTCTCAGCTTTATAAAATCCCAAAGAAAAATCTTTTCAGTGGATTGTTTATGTTGCCCACCCACACATAGATAGGTAGTCTTCAACTTATCACCAAATTAGGGCCAGGTTTTCCGTTGCTAAGCGATGTGATTGTTAAGGGAGACGCACCTGATTTTACAACCATTCCTACCACAGTTATTAAGCGAATCACTGCAGTTGTTAAATGAATCATGCAGTCAAAACTCACCTAACAACTGCCTCATTTAGCAACAGAAATTTTGGGCTCCATTGTGGTCGTAAGTTGAGGACTACCTGTATACTTGATATAATACCCTGTATTGTAGGTATAATAATGCTACAGGGCACTGCATGCCAAAACAATTAGACACAACGATTTTTTTGCCCTTTGCCATCATTCTGTGGAAAAACCTAATTCCCACAGTACTGTCTTATATCTAAGGATATTTACCCATGTAATATGGCTGTATTAATATTACCCTTCTCATCTTTTCTACCACCTTCTCTTACTGGTATCTTATGATTATGTTACTTTTTTGTGTGTATGTACACTGAGACCTTATGTACTGGAGACATATTCCTTGTATGTCCAATTACACTTGGCCATTAAAATATTCTATTCTATTCTATTCTATTCTATTCTATTCTATTCTTCTATTCTATTCTATTCTATTCTATTCTACTCTATTCTATTCCATTCTACTCTATTCTATTCTATATAGGATAGGATAGGATAGGATAGGATAGGATAGGATAGGATAGGATAGGATAGGATAGGATAGGATAGGATAGGATAGGATGGTCTATTCTTCCATTTCATTCCATTCCATTCCATTCCTCTCTTCTCTTCTCTTCTCTTCTCTTCTCTTCTCTTCTCTTCTCTTCTCTTCTCTTCTCTTCTCTTCTCTTCCATTCCATCCAATTCTTCTATTCCATTTCTTTTCTATTCCATTCAATTCCATTCTTCCATTCCATTTCATTCATCTATTCCATTCCGTTCCATTCCATCCCATATATTCTATTCTATTCTATCCTATTCTATCCTATCCTATCCTATTCTATTCTATTCTATTCTATTGTACTCTACTCTACTCTATTCTATTCTATTCTATATAGGATAGGATAGGATAGGATAGGATAGGATAGGATAGGATGGTCTATTCTTCCATTTCATTCCATTCCATTCCTCTCTTCTCTTCTCTTCTCTTCTCTTCCATTCCATCCAATTCTTCTATTCCATTTCTTTTCTATTCCATTCAATTCCATTCTTCCATTCCATTCCATTCCATTTCATTCATCTATTCCATTCCATTCCATTCCATCCCATATATTATATTCTATCCTATTCTATTCTATTCTGTTCTGTTCTGTTCTGTTCTGTTCTGTCCTGTCCTGTCCTGTCCTGTTCTGTTCTATTTCTATTCTATTCTGTTCTATTCCATTCCATTCCACTCCACTCCACTCCATTCCATTCCACTCCATTCCATTCCATATTTTCTATTCTATTCTATCCTATCCTATTCTATCCTATTCTATTTCTATTCCATTCCATCCCATATATTCTATTCTATTCTATTCTATTCTATTCTGTTCTGTTCTGTTCTGTTCTGTTCCATTCCATATTCTATTCTGCTTTATTCTATTCTGTTCTGTTCTGTTCTGTTCTGTTCTATTCCATATTCTATTCTGCTTTATTCTATTCTGTTCTGTTCTATTCTATTCTATTCTATTCTATTCTATTCTGTTCTGTTCTGTTCTATTCTATTCTATTCTATTCTATTCTATTCTATTCTATTCTATTCTATTCTATTCTATTCTGTTCCGTCCCGTTCCATTCTTATTCACCAAATGAATGGCTCCCCTTCCTGGATTTTAGTCTTAGACGTTTGGCCTCCCACTTACCAGGCTGTAAAGGGCCCATTCAGAACTCTCTTCGTAATCATCAATGGTGGAAAAGACAGAGAGGACTAAGCAGGAGAAAACTAGCAGGAAACTGGACGGCAGAGAAACAAAATAAAACAGAAAGAGAAGGGGGGAAAAAACATTAATTTAGCCAGTGGCAGACTTGTTGGGTTCTATTTTTCTTCCAGGCCACAAATGACAGGTTTGCTTCATATAAGCTGCTTAATATGATTAAAGAGTTAATACGTATTCACACACAATATTGAAAACCAAAACTTTGGGTTGGCATTTTGGACCAAGCCACGCACACACACACACAAACACACAAACACACACACACACACACACACACACACACACACACACACAAAACCAACTAACCAAGTTTAGCATTTGGTATAAATGGAGTATTTATTTCAACTACCTTCAAGGTAGTGTGTGCTAACACTACTTTTATTATTAGGCTACAGAGAGTCCTCAACTTACAACTGTTCATTTAGTGACCATTTGTACTTGCAATGGTCACAGAAGAAAGTGACCTATGATCATTTTTACACACTTATGACCTTTGCAGCGATCGGGTGATCAAAATTCACATGCTTGGCAACTGACTCCCATTTATGACGGTCGCAGTGTTGTCCCGGGGTCACACGATCCCCTTTGGCCACCTTCCGACAAGCAAAGTCAATGGGGAAGCCAGATTCACTTAACAGCCGTGTGTGTCTAACTTTATAACTGCAGTGATTCACTTCATAACTGCGGCCAGAAAGGTTGTAAAATGGAGCAAAACTCACTGAACAACTGTCTCGCTTAGCAACGGAAATGTTGGTCTTAATTGGGGTCATAAGTCAAGGACTAACTGTATAGTAACAAAACAGCCCAAGCCTGAACAAACGTTCCCCCTCACGCCCTTTATATTCATGAGAACTAGTGAGGGTTTTGACTGAGACACTAGCTCCAATTACGTTTCTACTGTAGACTTAGCTTTCTTTTATCTAACTCAGGGGCCTTCAAACATGGCCCTTTTATGACTTGTGGACTTCAACTCCCAGAATTCCTCTGCCAGGCACGCTGGCTGAGGAATTCTGGGAGTTGAAGTCCACAGGTCATAAAAGGGCCATGTTTGAAGGCCCTTGGTCTAACTGTTCTCTCCATTGCAGATCTTCCTCTTCCTCCTCCTCCTCCCCACTTTATGTTTTAGCTCAGAATTCCCCAACTTTTCCGGTTTTGTGGACCGGCAAAGGGGTGGGGAAAGAGAGGGTGGTTCTGCATGAGCAGGGAGGCAAATGAGCCTGCAGACTAATTTGTCTGAGTGGCGGGCACACGTATGAGCACAAGTGGGGATCTGGGTGCGTGATCACCCACCCACTTCAGGTGGACAAGTTCTAAACAGCTCACAGACAGTTACTGGGCTGTAGCCCAGGGACTGGGGACCTCTGTCGTAGCTGACCTGGCTAGGTGTAATACATGATCCCAGCCATTTCTTGTCCAACTTTTAGCTCCAGATTAAATATGACATGCAGCCCAGATTGAGAAGTAATGAAAACAACTCCTGGGCAAAGGAGATGGAGTTATGTCATGTTTGCATCCATAAGGGAGACAATTTGGCTTAGCGGTTAAGATGCTGGCCTAGAAACCAGCAGACAGTGAATTCTAGTCCCATCTTAGACACAAAAGCCAGCTAGGTGACTCTGGGCCAATTACCAGCAGACTATGAGTTCTAATCCTGCCTTAAGCGTGAAAGCCGATTGATTGGTTGATTTCAAGCCAATCGCCAGTTCTACTCTCGCCTTAAGCATGAAAGCCAGCTGGGTGACTGTGGGCCAATCACCAGGAGACTCTGACTTCTAGTCCCACCTTAGGGGCAAAACAAGCTGAGTGACTTTGGGCCAGTCACTTTCTCTCAGCCCTAGAAATGAGCCAATGGCAAACCCCTTCTAAAAAAAACCTTGCCAAGAAAACGTCAGGTTCCTTTCCAAGCAATTTCTGAGAATCAGGCACAACTGAATGGAAGCACAGGAAAACAACACACACACACACAGAGTATGCTGTATAAACACACATACATTCCTGTATACTTCCCTACTCCAGAAAAAGACATAAATATAAATACACAAAGGGGAGGTGTGCTACCTATGGCAAGGGAGGTGTTAAGTGAATGCATCCGTGCACACACAAAGGAAACAGCTGAAGCTGTGCAAGACATCCCAATTTCTAAACATCGCAGCTCAGAAGATTCAAAATACCCTTTCCAGCTCAGATGTTTTGCGCTTAAAATACTGCAGGGAGGTCAAAAGTATTCTTCTGACTCTTCAACTGGGAGTTGAAATGGAACATCGGCGCTCAACACATTCTGGATTTCACAGGTTTTATGGACCCCCAGACACAAGCGTTGAAAGCCTGATCAGCTGTCTGTTTCCCAAACAATTGCTCCCTGGATGATGCTACTATTCTCCTAGGCCAGGGGTAGGAAACCTTGGCTCTTTGATGACTCATGGACTTCAACTCCCAGAATTCCTGAGCCAGCATGGCTCAGCTTGGAAACCTCTCCCTTTTACCTCAGCCTGGCTGGCTCAGGAATTCTGGGAGTTGAAGTCCACGAGTCATAAAGCAGCCTAGGCCAGGGGTAGGCAACCTCGGCCCTTTTATGACTCGTGGACTTCAACTCCCAGAATTCCTGAGCCAGCATGGCTCAGCTTGGAAACCTCTCCCTTTTACCTCAGCCTGGCTGGGTCAGGAATTCCGGGAGTTGAAGTCCACGAGTCATCAAAGAGCCAAGGTTGCCTACGCCCTGGTCTAGGCTGCCTTTCCAAGATGGATGTGCTCATTACAGTTCCCATCGCTGTAAATAAGACATGGCCAGGCTACCTCGGAATGATTGCAGCTCATCAGCGGTTTTCATATGCCTCAGAAGAGGATCAGGGGGGGAAAAACACTTTCACCAGAGAAAACATGGAAGCAATGTTCTTTTATCTATGACACAACAAGATTTCCAGCAACTGGTTGCCCGGCTATTATGAAACCACCCTTGCTTTTCCAAAAGTGACATCAACAACCAGCAGAATGAGTCAAGCAAGCAAGCAGAAGAAGCCACAAGACATGGCACCTTCCGTGCAGAAAACATGAAAACCTCAGCTTATGCAAACCGCATTAAAGCATTTGTCTGGCTTGGAACAGCATCACTGCTAATTCACCTTCGAATATTGGTGAGATTCTCAACGTGGGTGCGATTGGCGCCCTAATAATTTGAAGGTGATTTTTTTTTAAAAAAAATTACCTCCAAAAAGGAATGTCTAGGGAGATTCACAGTCATCCAGGTCATGGTTGTCCCAAAGGTTCTTTTTCAAGAGACAGCTGGACTTTTTTGTTCAATTTTGAATTTTGAACAGACCTCTCAACAGAGGGGGAGGGATACGACATCATCCATCTCCAGTCTACAACACGGTCCTTTCAGCAGTTCCAAGAAGGCTCCACACCCATTTGCACCACTCAGGTGACCTTGAGGACACACAGAAGGACTTCCAGGTGGCCTCAACGACTCTCTGAAAGGATGCAAATGACTAGCTGTCTGCAAGGAGTATAAATCCTTCCATCGTCCACCATCCAGTCAGAGCTGGAGAAGCTTCTAGGATGAGAAGCAAAACGTCTTCAAGGAAGAAAAAAAAAGAAAGTCCAGTTGTCTCCTGAAAAACCATCTTTGGGATTCTAAAGAGGAAACTAACCATCACACAGCGGAGCATTTACAGAACAACAGAGTTAGAAGGGACCTTGGAGGTCTTCTAGTCTAACCCCCTGCTCGAACAAGAAGCCCTACCAGGGGTAGGCAACCTTGGCTCTTTTATGACTCGTGGACTTCAACTCCCAGAATTCCTGAGCCAGCCATGCTGAGGGGAAAGGGAGAGTTTCCAAGCTGAGCCAAGCTAGCTCAGGAATTCTGGGAGTTGAAGTCCACGAGTCACAAAAGAGCCAAGATTGCCTACCCCTGCATACCATTCCAGACAAATGGCGGTCCAGTCTCTTCTTAATACTTTAAAAGTGTATTGCAGTTCACGAGTATTCTTGCCCTGCTTATGTCACTGTTTCTTAAGTCCACACACTTACAACCATTGCATCATCCCCCAATGTCATGTGATCCAACTTTAAAAAAATTAAATTAAAATATGGTCCCCCCAAGATGCCCACAGCAGCCCACGAAATCAAAATTATTTGCTAGCTATTGAAAATATTTGCAAAATTCAAAACGTCACTCTTTCATTATTATTTTTATTTGTTCAAAAATAAGGCCTTTCATATTTTATTTATGTTAATATCTAATGGGTTTAGTGTTGCTATTATTATATGGTTCAGTAAATACAGATAGTCCTTGACTTGCAACTATTTGTTCAGGGACTGTTCAAAATTATGGTGGCGCTGGATAAAGGGACCTATGGCCTGCAGCCTAATAACTACCCTACTATAATTCCCAGGGTCTCCTCCACCCACTGAGGCACTGAGCTAAGCAGTTTGACTTCCAATTTGACTTCGAATGTAGAGGTTGAAAGCCTGCAAGCAAGGAAGGAAAAGGAATCTATTGCCCTTTATAATCTGTGATCCGATAGCTGCATCTCAAAAAAGATACCGTAGATCTCAAGGAGATTTTTAAAAAGGCAAGGAAAGCCTTTAGGGGACTAAAGCATCTTCTCCATGTACCTCTGAGGCGTTTTGCAAAGCTTCGAGCAAAGATAGAGACAGGATAGAATGTTTTGAATTTCTTTTTCCCAGGCTATTTGCAGAACCAAGGGAGACTACGTGATAAATTAGCAATGACCATCTGCTGACTGATGGATGTAGATATTCCTTCATATCTCTCAGCCTCACAGCAATTCCTCAAAATGAGAATTTTGCTTAGAATGAATCATTTTGGGTTCAGGAGGATGGCCAAGAACCTGAGAGGGGAGAGATTTGGAAATGCATTGTGGTGTTCAGCATTCAACCCAAAATGATGCACTGGATCAGGGATATCCAACCATGGCAACTTTAAGACACAAGGAATTCTGGGAGTTGAAGTCCACAAATCTTAAAGTTGCCAAAGTTGAACACTCCTGGACTAGATTGATCTCTGGCCTACCTCACAGGGGTCTTTCTTTCCTTGGAGGTACGCCAGAGATCAATCTAGTCCATCATTTGGGGTCAAATGCTGGCCAGCCCAATATATTTGCAAAACGTCCTTTCAGTTTGATTAATTCTGAAGAGTTTAAAGAGGGTTAATGTTGTTATTTAAAAACAGGGATTCCTCAATATATGACTGTAAACAAACCTGCCCATTATGTTCAGATGTCATAACAGTTATAAAATGGGTCAGTTATGTAACCGATCTGATTTTACGAACTTTCTTGCCGCAGTCGGTAAGCAAACACAATTGTAAAGTGATTCAATAGTTAACTATGGTTGCGGTTTTGCCACACGCTGGACGTGTTAACCATTTTCAGCAAAACCACCGTGCAATGCAGTCACATGACCACAAAATGCTGCAAATCTTTGTACATGTTCTGATCATCAGAGCTTCAAATTCAAGTCCCCTTTTTCAGGTCAGTTGTAACTTCAAACGGTCACTAAACAACCGCTTATAAGTCGAGAACTACCTGTATGGCTTTAATACCATTAATCAGTTTGCTGTCCAAGATTCCCAAATGCCATTACTTTTTGGTGGGAAGGTTGCCCATGAGTAAAAGCATTATTTGATTAACCAAAAAAAAAACAACCCAAAAAAATCTGGCCACCACGTCCCTGTCTGAAGAACAGGATGCTCCTCGGAGGCGATCTGAAAACCAGAAGATCGTATGAATCAGCAAAAGGAAAAAAAAACGCAGATTCCACAGCAGAAATATCGTAAAAGGGAGCATGAAAGCTTCCAAGATTTAGTGCTTTTTCATCTAAAGTGGTTCCGCCATCAAATACGTGACCGTTCGGGTCAGCATCAGCTGGAATGCTGACACAGTGATGAACTGCAGAAAAATCAGCAAAAATATTTGGCTCCGGAAAGACAGTTCAAGGCAATAAAACAAACAAAATTGTCATTTATGGCATACTTGGGGAAAAAAAATCTGCTTACATCTCCCCAGTGTCCCATTAATTGTATTCCAGACACAATCAAATATCAATAATAACTTTTTTCTTCCATCAGGCTGACCTGGATTGATGATGGGTTTTTAAATATGTTTTAATTTTTAACTGTAGTTGATTTATTTTGGGGCTGTTATTTAATTCGTTTTTAATTTTTGTATTGTTGTTTTTTTATTGTTGTAAGCCGCCCTGAGTCTTTTGGGAGATAGGGCGGCATATAAGTCCCAAAAATAAATAAATAAATAAATAAATAAATAAATAAATAAATAAATAAATAAATAAATAAATAAATAAATAAATAAATAATTCGTCCTTTACTTGAAAACTATTAAAAGGAGGCCTTTTATTTCACCTTTTCTCGTTTGTTTGTTTGTGGAACACCTGGTCCCGATCTGGGATCCTGTTCTGCCTTTTGCAAAATCATTACAGCAATTATTCAGGCTTATAATTCCCCAAAAGACTAGGTTATAAATTGGCTTCTCTTAAATTAATCCAGGAGCGGAGCAACCTAGAACTAAAGAGAAATTTCCTGACAGTGAGGACAATTAATCAGTGGAACAACCTGCCTCCGGAAGTTGTGGGTGCTGCCACGCTGGAGACTTTTAAGAAAAGATTGGATAAGCATTTGTCTGAAATGGCATCACGTATTGTCTAACAAGTTCCATCTCTTTTGATGGGGGCGGAGGTATTGCCCCCCCTCAGAAAGGGCCCGCAACTTGGGTGTCCTCCTGGATTCACGGCTTAATTTGGAAGATCATCTAACGGCTGTGACCAGGGGGGCCTTCGCACAGGTTCGCCTAGTGCGCCAGTTACGCCCCTTTTTGGACCGAGATGCCCTATGCACGGTTACCCACGCCCTCGTCACTTCTCGCCTGGACTACTGCAATGCTCTTTACATGGGGCTGCCCTTGAAGAGCACCCAGAAGCTTCAACTGGTGCAAAATGCGGCCGCGCGGGTGCTTATGGGAGTATCTCGGTACTACCATGTTACACAACTCCTGCGCAAGCTGCATTGGCTTCCAGTTGCCCTCCGGGTGCGATTCGAGGTGCTGGTACTAACCTTTAAAGCCCTGCATAGCTTAGGCCCAGGGTACTTGTGAGACCGCCTGCTGCCATTGTCAACATCCCATCTCCCGGTTCGCTCCCACAGAGTTGGCCTCCTCAGGGTTCCGTTGGCCAGACAATGCCGGCTGGTGACCCCCCCAGGGGGAGAGCCTTCTCTGTGGGCACGCCGACCCTATGGAATGAGTTGCCTCCGGAGCTGCGGATAGCCCCTTACCTTCGGTCCTTCCGCCGTGACCTGAAGACGTGGTTGTTCCAACAAGCGGGCCTGGACTGTCTATGATTTTTAATTAGGCTTTTTATTGGGTTAAATTGTTCTGTAATTTTGCCTTTATTGTTTAATTCTCTTTTAATTTTTTACTCTATGTTTTTTTAAGTTTTATTGTTGTGAGCCGCCCTGAGTCCTCAGGGAGAAGGGCGGCATATAAATTTAATAAAATGAAATGAATGAAATGGTCTAGGGTTTCCTGCCTGAGCAGGGGGTTGGACTAGAAGACCTCCAAGGTCCCTTCCAACTCTGTTATTGTATTGTATTGTAAGTTTCTTCATGGGTATTAAAATGACCAACAACAAAGGTACTTCAATATTAAAGTTCTTAGAGGCCACTGCAGAAATTTACGGAGATTCCAGAACACAGAATATAGAATAACAAGAGCTGGAAGGGACCTTGGAGGTCTTCTAATCCAGAGGTCCCCAACCTTTTGGGTACCAGGGACCAGTTCCGTGGAGAGGTTTTTCCACGGTCCGAAGGGAGTGTTTTTTTTTTAAAAAAAATCCCATTTATATCCCGCCCTTCTCCGAAGACTCAGGGCGGCTTACAATCTAAAGCACAAATCAATGTGCTTAGCAATAGCCTTCATTCTATCTATATGCCTGCTTATTAGGGCTTTCGGGGGGCCCCAAGAGGCATTATTACAAAGTCAGCTTATTGCCCCCAACAATCTGGGTTTTGTGTGCTGCCTACATCTCGCAGATGGGGCTTTGCTTGTTTGGACGGACCGGTTGCTGGCATGCCGCAGCCCGGTACTGGTCCATGGACTAGCTCAAGCAGAAGACCCTACACCATTCCAGACAAATGGTCGTCCAATCGCTTCTTGAAATCCTCCAGTGTTGGAGCACCCACAACGTCCGGAAGCAAGCTGTTCCTTTGATTAATTGTTCCCACTGTCCGGAATTTTTTTCCATGGTTCTAGGTTGCTTCTCTCCTTGATAAGTTTCCAACTGCTACTTTTTGTCTGGAGCTCAGGTGCTTTGGAGAATAGGCTGTACCCCTCTTCTTTGTGACGGAGGGAAGGGAATTGTGTTTAATACGATGTGTTCAGGGGAGGAGAATTCAGATTTTGGCATCCATCCATGAGTGACAATGCTTTGTTCTCATTATTATAGACTTTTTAGAATAAACCATGCCTGAAGATTCTTTGAAGTGTTTCATTAGTCAGAACCATGACACCTTCATTGGACTAGACATGCCCAGTTCCTGCAACCATTCTTAGTATGTTTGAGCCTCCAGTCCCCTAATCACCTTTGTTGCTCTTCACTGTACGCTTTCTAGAGCAGGGGTCTTCTCTAGTGTGCCTGGCTGAGGAATTCTGGGAGATGAAGTCCATGAGTCATAAATGGGCCTAGTTTGAAGACCCCTGTTCTAGAGTCTCAACATCTTATTATAGCCTACTTTGTGAGTTAAGATTATCAGAGCCAGTTTGGACTAGTGGTGAAGGCACCAGAATAGAAACATCAGAGACTATGAGTTCAAGTCCAACCTCGTCATGAAAGCTAGCTGGGCGATTTGGGGGCAGTTCCTTCTCTCTCAGCCCAACCCACATCACAGGGTTGTTGTTGTGGGGAAAATAGGAGGAGATGTGTTGGATATATGAACCCAATTTATGCAGTTAAAGAATGGCCACGCAAGCATGCTGGAAAGGCTAGAAAAAGCTGAATTATAAAGTACCTTTCAACAGATATTTTATTTTTGCATGGAATAATTATACCAAAAACAGGCACTAATTTCAGATATTAAAAATGTAATAGTTATTAATCAAGGACACACATTACACTGCTTCATTTTTTTGGAGCAGTAGCTGTTTGTGAAGATCACACTCCAGTCTGCGTCTGATAGACTGGACAGCCATCTGCCCTTAAGCCACTCACTGCAAGATTCTCTGCAGCTTTTTAATAACCCAGAAGTTGGAGCAGGGGTTTTAATGAAGTTATTATTCCACTTCAAAACATCACGGAAATTGTGTGAAGAATTAGATCATCTTAAGAAGTGAGAAACAGAAGCTGGCAAGTGACAGTATCTGGGTTCGCCTTCAAAGGCTCCACTTTGAAGCATCACATCTGGCGTTTTCGGGATGGCCAAAGATAAAGCAGATCTGCAAAGCATTTTATCTAAGATTCAAGTTACCCGGCTGAAGGACAAAGAGAAATAATAATAAAAAAAAATAGTTGAGAAAGGTTCACATAATTCGTTTAGCCCAAGAAAAGACATCTGCATTTGTACAACATGCAAAGTCTATTTGCTGTTAAACCTTGGTGTGCTTTTTCATAGTTTATAGACATTTAGCCATGCACTTTGGAATGAACGCCCTTCAAATGGTGCGGGAGCGTGAACCGATTTCCAGAAAACATTGCAGACTACAGGAGCCATTTGCACTTCACTTTGAGATGCAGACACCCCCAACAGCCTGCGCCTGTCTTCAGAGGTGAAGGGACCCAAGGCAGAAGAACATCCTGCAGCCAAGAAGGCTCCACACACATTTGAACTACTCAGGTGATCCTGAGGACACAGATGTGGCCTCAATAGCTCTCTAAAAGAAGGCAAATGACCAGCTGTCTGCAAGGAGTATAAATCCTTCCAATCCCCAACATCCAGTCAGAGCTGAAGAAGCTTCTTAAATGACAAGTGAAACATCTTCAAAGAAAAACAAGATAATCCAGTTGCCTCTTGAAAAATCACCTTTGGGACAACCGTGACCTGGATGACTGAGAATCTCCACAGCTATTTAGCTATCCATTGCCACAATAAAAAAAGGATGAGGTTTCAATTACAAAACCACAGCCTCCATCTTGACTTTTTTGACTCTCACGGATGCCTCTAACTGCACAACTTATCAGCAAATCATTTTAAAACATGTACCAATAGATAGATGGATGGATGGATAGTTACTGTAGATGATAGATAGATAGATAGATAGATAGATAGATAGATAGATAGATAGATAGATAGATAGATCAGGGCTTTTCAACCTTTTCACCCATTGTACCACTTTTAGGATATGGCAACATCCGAGTACCACCAGGTTTCTAGCAAGGTGTCAAAAACCTGACCAAAAAAAAACAAAAAGGAAAAAAGTGATGAAGTACAGGTAGTCCTCGACTTACAACAGTTCACTTAGTGACTGTTCGAAGTTACAATGGCACTGAAAAAAGTGCCCCCCACAAGCCACAGCCAAGCAAGACACTGTTGTGATTCAGGATCAGCCTGTGGGTTCGGCAGTTGGGTCGGACGATTCAGAGGAGGAGGATGGGGGTGTTGGAGAGCCTGCAGAGGAAAAGCTCTGTGGCTTCGCAGAGCACTCAGCCAGGCCCCTCTCATCTGGTCACTACGCAGACCCAGCTGTGTGAGCCTGACATCGTGGATGAAGATGACCCACAGCTGGCCCTTTTCAAGGACACCCGACGCAGGAGGCAGTCAATCAGGAGTAAACAGAGGAAGGCAATGGGGTACCTCGGAAGGAGGCAGAGAGAAGCCACGCCTTGAACTGTTTAAAAGGGGAATGTGTGGGAGGGCTGGTTTGCTGAAGGCAACCGTTTGAATAGCTCCTGTTTCATGGTTCATGTTTTTGTTTTGCTCTGTTTGCTCTGTTTTGTGTCAATAAATTTGGCAGGCTTAGTTCCAGCCTCTTGCCTTTTTGTAAAGGGGTTGTCCCTGCCTTTTCTGCAGGGCCAGTAGTAGGCTGGTACAGAACAGAAACCTGCCTGCCTGCCCGGCGGCGCTCTTCCTCCTGTCCGAGGTTTTCATTGTTGTGGGCATTTCTGTTGAGGATTGGCAGCGGGGGTGGGGTGGGGAGTGTTTGGTTTTTATCCCCCCCCCCCCGAGTGGTTGCAGCAGGTTTTGGTCACTTCACATGACCCTGGGACACTGTGACCGTCATAAATATGAATCAGTTGCCAAGCATCTGAATCACAAGACCCTGGAGATGCTGCAACATTCCAGCTGATCGGCGCTTCTTCTGGGCTCAGCAGAAGCACCAGGATCAGCGCTGAGCTTCAGCTGGAGCCTGGCGCTGATCCTGGCGCTTCTGCTGAGCCCTGACAGCCCTGCAGCTCCAGCCATCTCTCACTCAGGCTTCTGCGGTGCTGCCACAGGTTCAGCTCATTCCCCTCTCCCGCTACCACTTTTGTAGGATGGTCGTGTACCACCTGCCAGGTGCCAATGTACCACAGGTGGTACCTGTACCACTGGTTGAAAAGCCCTGAGATAGACACAGATTTGAGTTGCAATGACCCGGTCTCTCCTCAGGTCATGTGACTGTGACTTATGATTTTTATTCTGTTTTTTTACTAGAAACCAGTATTTACTTCCAGTTTTTGGCAAAAAAAAAGCCCATTGTGGATGTTGGATTCAGTTAATGACCGCCACAAAAAAGGTAATAAAATTGGGGAGAATCACATCATGACCCATTTAACAACTGGCATGACTTACAACTGTGATTTCAGATTCCATTACAATCATAAATCAAGGATGATACACACACACACACAGAGAGAGAGAAGCACACACACACACACACACACACACACACACACATATATATGTATAAATATATAGTGATAATTATATATGTGTGTTTACTGTACTAATTTATTATGTACATGATAAATCTTACCCCCAAATATATAATTTGTAATATACTGTACATGAGACTCTAGAAAGAACCGAATTTGTTTCTTATTCTTTTAGAGGAAACAATGAATATAAATAAACATTTTAATATTTCCTTCCCACACCCCAAAGGATTGTTGATGCCTCTGGGGAGGCCACTGCGGCAGACAAACAAGTTGCTCGAGAAGAAGAATAAATTGTTATTTTGTTTTAGGCTCTGAATCAGCAACGCAGGAATACATCAAGTGCAGATGTGCTTCTGGTTACATCTGGCTCGGGAAATTTGAAGATAAGCAACTCCAAAATCTGCCAGTCAGCATCAGGCAAGCATGGGTATCCATAGAGGGACAAGTGATAAAAATGCATGCCAACATCCTAGGCCAGGGGCAGGCAACCTTGGCTCTTTTATGACTCGTGGACTTAAAACTCCCAGAATTCCTGAGCCAGCATGGGGGAACTATGGCCCCTTCATGACTCGTGGACTTCAACTCCCAGAATTCCTGAGCCAGCATGGCTCAGCTTGGAAACCTCTCCCTTTCCCCTCAGCATGGCTGGCTCAGGAATTCTGGGAGTTGAAGTCCACGAGTCCTAAAAGAGCCAAGGTTGCCGACCCCTGGTCTAGGACAACTCTACTTTTTATATTCTTGAATGCAACTCACAATAGCTACCCTCCAAACTAGACCAAACTAGGAAACCAAAGCCTAAAGCTAATGCTAATTTTCTTTCTTTCATTCATTCACTCAGTCATAAATTCCTTCTCACTTTCAATTTTTATCCCGCCTTTTATTATTTTTATAAATAACTCAAGGCACAGAGCAAGTCAAATATTCCTTCTTCCTCGTATTTTCCCCACAACAATCCTGAGGGGTGGTTTGGACTGAAAGAGACTTGACTGGCCAGAAGCCACCCAACTGACTTTTAAGCCTAAGGCGGGACTAGATCTCACAGCCAGCTGGTGATTAGCCCACAATCACCCAGTCAGCTCTGATGCCTAAGGCAGGACTAGATCTCCATTTTCCTGGTGATTGGCCCAAAGTCACTCAACTACCTTTCATATCTAAGGTGGGACTAGAACTCATAGTTCTATGTTATGCTTTTAATTTCCCCTGTAAACCGCCCTGAGTCCTACGGGAATAGGGCGGTATATAAATTTAATAAAATAAAAATAAATAAATAGTCTCCTTGTGATTGGCCCTAAATCATCCAGCCAGCTTTTGTGCCTAAGGCAAGACTAGAATTCATAATTTCCTGGTGACTGACCCAAAATCACGCAGCCGGCTTTCATGCCTAAGGCGGGACTAGAACTCGCAGTCTCCGGGTGATTGGCCCAAAGTCACCCAGGTGGCTTTCGTGCCTAAGGAAGGACTAGAATTCACAATCTCCTGGTGTTTGGCCCAACGTCACCCAGCTGGCTTTCGTGACTAAGGCAGGACTAGAACTCACAATTTCCTGGTGACTAACCCAAAATCACCCAGCCGGCTTTCATGCCTAAGGCGGGACTAGAACTCACAGTCTCCGGGTGATTTGCCCAAAGGTCAACTCTGTGCAAATACAAGAGAAGAAAGCAAACATTTGTTTTCTCTCCCTAAGCCTAAGGGAACGTTGTGATGGAAAAGGAAAACCCCACAGATGGTGATGAAAGATTTTTGACTGTAGGGATTAGTCATGCTAGAGATCTCACCTGGGAATTTCAAACCTGTTTACTCACAGAAGGGGGGGGGGAAATGAAGACAAATGGTGGGGTCTACAAACCATCCGCCACCTCCACATTGGATACACATCTTTTTCCCAAATGAATTGCCCACCAGCAACTGGCTAAGCAGGTCTTCCAATTGAATGGAGAAACAGCTAATGGCTCCCTCCGTGGACTAAAACTGAAGACATCAGCCTTCCTCAACCAGAAACTGTTGGAACTGCAGCCCAGCTGATGCCCCCGAGGGTGGTCGGTTGTAATTATTATTATTTTATTTATATCCTGTGTTTATTGCTTTTATTTATTTATTTTTTTAAAAAAAACGCTCAAGGCAGCAAACATATCTAATTCTATATTCCTTCCTCCTCCTATTTTCACCACCACGACAACCCTGTTAGGTGGGTTGGGCTGAGAGAGAGTGTCATCCATCTGGCTTCATGCTTAAGGCAGAATTAGAACTCGCCACCTCCTGGTGATTGGTCCGGAGTCACCCAATCGGTTTTCCAACCTAAGGCGGGACTAGAATAAACAGTATCCTGATGATCGGTCCAAAGTCACCCAGCCAGCTTTCATGCCTAAGGTAGAACTAGAACTCACCGTCTCCCAGCAACTAGCCCAAAGTGGCCACCCAACTTTCAGGCCTAAGGCGGGACTGGAACTCACCATCTCCTGGTGATTGGCCTAAAGTCACCCAACCAGCTTTCATGCCTAAGGCAGGACTAAAACTCACTGTCTCCTGGTGATTGGCACCTCACATCACCACAGGGACACCATGCCAGTCAAAAAAGCAAGGGCTAATTCATAAGTCTTTTTTTCCCATACAAATTGTAATTTGAAATGGTCATTTAATGAGTGGTCATAATTCAAGGACTATAGTGACACTTTTGAATTTTGGTGCTGCAGAAGACTCCTGAGCAGGGGGTCTTCAAACTTGGCCCTTTTATGACTTGTGGACTTCAACTCCCAGAATTCCTCAGCCAGGCACGCGTGACACACTCCTGGCTGAGGAATTCTGGGAGTTGAAGTCCACAAGTCATAAAAGGGCCAAGTTTGAAGACCCCTGTTCCTGAGAATACCGTGGGGAGGGGGGGGGAAATAGCTGCTCAAACAAAGCAACTCAAGAGTTCTCACTCAAGGTGCAAATGATCAGGATCAAATTACCCTACCATAGATATAGACAGTTCAGGTAGTCCTCAACTTATGACCACAACTGCATCCCAAAATTTCTGTCGCAAAGCGAGAGTTGTTAAGTCAGTTTTGACCCATTTTACGACTTTTCTTGCCAGCCTTTTAAGTGAATCCCCATCGCTGTTAAGTTAGTAACACGGTTGCTAAGTGAATCTGGCTTCCCCATGGAGTTTGCTTTTCAGAAGATGATCACACGGCCCCGTCATATGTATGAGCCAGTCGCCAAGCTCATTCTGATCACATGACCGTGGCTGCAAGTGTTCTAAGTGTGAAAATCCGTCGTAAGTCTCTTTTTTCAGCGCCGTTGCCACTTTGAACAGTCACTAAATGAATGGTTTTAAGAGGAGGACTGCATGCATAATTCACACAGTACAAAACTCAAAGAGGTCGTGTGGATTGAGACGTCTGCGTAAAAATAGTGAGAACGATGGATCATTCATTTCGGGACATCATTTGCAAGAGGGCGCTTCACGTGTGCGATGTTACCCTCCCTCTCTTTATTGGATGAGTCCAGACAGCCATCTGCCAGAGGGATGTGCCAATTCCTCTGCTAAAATCTTGGAATTATATGCATTTTGCATTAGAGGCGGGAGGAAAGATGTTTTCCTTTTACGCCAACGGCAACAGAATATAATAAAATGGTGTTTGACTAGTCAAACCACCACAAAGCTGCACTTCAGCAACAGGAACAAAGGAGAAATTCAGAACTGTTGAAAGCCGCAATTAATCACCCGGGCTCGTCGGCTGATTTATTAAATTCGAGCGAAAATAAAATGTCTTTGCAAACCTCTAATGTATTGCAGATTCAGGAGCACCTGCTTCTGTTTCATAATATTTGCTCCCCTCTCGCTTTGTCCCTCTCAGCAGTTTATCCCTGCCACATCCTCACTGGCTACAGGTGGTCCTCGGCTTACGGCCACAGCCCAAAATTTCCATTGCTAAACAGGTTAATAACACGGTTGTTAAACGAATCTGTCTTCCCCATTGACTTTGCATGTCAGAAGGTTGCAAAAGGGGACCACGTGACCCCGCGACACTGCGACCGTCATAAATATGAGTCTGAGTTTTGATCACGTGACGATGGAGATGCTGCAATGATTTGTGTGAAAAATGGACATAAATCATTGTTTTCAGTGTCATTATAACTTTCAGTGGTCACTAAACGAATAGTTGCAACTCGGGGACTACCTGTACCAGTTGCTGCCTAGCAACTATTCATAACAGGCCGCTGGAAAAAAAAACTCAGAAATGATTTTAACTTATCAGGCTGTCAAAAGAGACAGTGGGAGTCTGCACTTTCAAACTTGCAAGATTCCGTTTAATGTAGCCTTGCAATAAAGTACAGGTGTGGTCCTCGACTTACACCAATTCATTTAGTGATCATTCGAAGTTATAACAGCACTGAAAAAAGAGACTTTATGACCATTTTCACACTTAAAACTGTTGCAGCATCCCCACAGTCATGTGATTTATATTCAGATGTGTGACAACTGACACACACTGTTGTGATTCAGGGTCAGCCTGTGGGTTCGGCAGTTGGGTCGGACGACTCAGAGGAGGAGGAGGGGAGTGTTGAAGACCTTGCTGAGGGGGTTGAAGATCTTGCTGATGAGAGTCCTCAGCCAGGCCCCTCCCACTTGGTCACCACGGAGACCCAGCTGTGTGACCCTGACAGCGTGGATGAAGATGACCCACAGCTGGCCCTGTTCAAGGACGCCCGACGCAGGAGGCAGTCAATTAGGAGTAAACAGAGGAAGGCAATGGGGCTTCTCGGAAGGAGGCAGAGAGAAGCCACGCCCTGAACTCTATATAAGGGGAATGTGTGGAGAGAGCTGGTTTGCTGAAGGCAACCGCTTGGATAGTTCGTGTTTCTTAAAGCTCCTGTTTCTTGGTTCGTGTCTTGTTTGTTTTTGTAGCTATAAATTTGGCAGGCGTAATTCCAGCCTCTTGCCGTTTGTAAAGGGGTTGTCCCTGCCTTTTCTGCAGGGCCAGTAGCAGGCTGGTACAGAACACACACTTATGACGGTTGAAGTGTCAATGGGGAAGCCAGATTCTCTTAACAACCATGATGCTCATTTAGCAACTGCAGTGATTTGGTTAACCAATGGGGCAAGAAAAGTCGTAAAATGGGGGCAAGGTTCACTTCACAAATGTCTCAGTTAGCAACGTAAATTTTGGGCTCAATTATGTTGTACATTGAGGACTAGCTGTGGAATCAGCTTATATGGTCATGTTTCCCGTCTGATCCAATTAGGAAGGCTGACACAGCCTGAGATGTGGGATTCATGTTTGGATAGGAATGTGCCTGGACATGCCCTTCCTAAAATCATGTTCTCCCAACGGTGCTTCTTCACGAGGCAACTGGACTTTCTTATTTTTCTTTGAAGACGTTTTGCTTCTCATCCCAGAAGCTTCTTCAGCTTTGACCAGATGGTGGGGGAAACGGAAGGATTTATACTCCTTGCAGACAGCTGGTCATTTGCGTGGTACATGCAGTACAGTGCAGTGAGCCATGTGCAGATCTGTACATTGGGGAAAGAAAACGACCACTTCACAAATGCCTGGCGCAACATAGGAGAACAAACCCATCAGGACAAAAGTCAGCAGTCCCTCTGCATTTGAAAGACAGAGGCCGCTCTTTCGAAGACAGCAAAGTCCACATTTTTATTTATTTATTTATTTATTTTAATTCCATTTATATCCCGCCCTTCTCCGAAGACTCAGGGCGGGTTACAAGCTTAGCAGTAGCCTTCATTCTATGTATATGCCTGCTTATTAGGGCTTTCACACACACACACCCCAAGCGGCATTATTACAAAGTCAGCTTAATTGCCCCCAACAATCTGGGTCCTCATTTTGCCTACCTCGGAAGGATGGAAGGCTGAGTCAACCTTGAGCCTGGTGGGACTCGAACCTGCACTAATTGCAGGCAGCTGGTGTTACTTAAGGAGGCATTAGCCCACTGCTCCACCAAGGGACCCTCAGATTAACATTGGACAGAGGGGGCCACTGGTTTGAAAGAGGGGTCGAAGAGGCCATCTAGGTCAAAACGGAACAGCCCTCTCTCAACGGAGGTGGAGGGATACGACATCAACTATCTCCAGTCTACAACACTGTCCTTTCAGCGGATCCAAGATGGCTCCTCACCCGTTTGCACCACTCAGGTGACTTTGAGGACACAGAAAAACCTCCAAGTGTCCTCAACGACCCTCTAAAAGGATGCAAATGACCAGCTGTCTGCAAGGAGTATAAATCCTTCCATTCCCCACCATCCAGTCAGAAGGTTCTTGGTTGAGAATTGGAAAAGGGGAAAAAAAATCCATTTGCCTCCTGAAAAAGCTCCTTTGGGGCAACTATGACTGGGATGCATGACAATTTCCATAGATAAAATCATGTTTTCAACCTGAGCGGTTTCCAGATATATGGAGCATCTGTTTAGCCAAAACAGGAGACCGGATGGAGAAAATTAAAGATCTGTAACTGCTGGTAGAAAAATAACGGGTTGTAATGAAGTCTGCTAGGAAAAAAAAAATCAGTATCTACCAAAGGAAGCAAAACTGTCTGGAAGAGCAAGTCTCCACCCACATGTTTATGGCTGGATATAAGCAAAATAAAAAAATAAGCTGAATGCTCTGGGAATCGGCCACTCGCAAAACGAGATCGAGAATGAACGGATGCTGAGAAACATGGTTTGATAAAAAAATGGGGAAATTGAGCCCCCCCCCCAAAAAATACAGCTAGTCCTCGACTTACAACACTTTGTTTAGTGACCGTTCGAAGTTACAACGGCACTGGAAAAAAGTGGCTTATGCCCATTTATCACACTTACGACCACGGCAGCATCCCCGTGGTCACGTGATTGAAATTCAGACGATTGGCCACTTGGCTCATATTTATGACGGTCGCCTGTCCCCGATCGTGGGATCTTGTTATGCAGCCTTCTGGCAAGCAAAGTTAATGGGGAAGCCAGATTCATTTAACAACCGTGTTACTAACTGAACAAGTGCGGTGATTCACTTAACCACTGTGACATGAGAGGTCATATAATGGGGCAAAACTCACTTAACAACCATCTGGCTTAGCAGTGGAAATTTGGGGCTGAATTGTGGTCATTTTGATTCACTTTTAGATCTCTCTCTCTCTCTCTCTCTCTCTCTCTCTCTCTCTCTCTCTCTCTCTCTCTCTCTCTCTCTCTCCATCTATGTATTTCCTACTTTTATTATTTTTCCAAATAACTCAAAATGCAACACACCCTTTTTCTCTTATTTTCTCTTATTTTCCCCACAACAACAATCTTGTGAGGTGGGTTGGACTGAGAATCACCCAGCCAGCTTTCATGTCTAAGATGGCACTAGAACTCACGGTCTGGGGATTGGCCCAAAGTCCCCCAGCCGGCTTTCATTCCTAAGATGGCACTAGAACTCACGGTCTCCTGGGGATTGGCCCAAAGTCCCCCAGCCGGCTTTCATTCCTAAGATGGCACTAGAACTCACGGTCTCCTGGGGATTGGCTCAAAGTCCCCCAGACGGCTTTCATTCCTAAGATGGCACTAGAACTCACAGTCTCCTGGGGATTGGCCCAAAGTCCCCCAGCCGGCTTTCATTCCTAAAATGGCACTAGAACTCACGGTCTCCTGGGGATTGGCTCAAAGTCCCCCAGACGGCTTTCATTCCTAAGATGGCACTAGAACTCACAGTCTCCTGGGGATTGGCCCAAAGTCCCCCAGCCGGCTTTCATTCCTAAGATGGCACTAGAACTCACGGTCTCCTGGGGATTGGCCCAAAGTCCCCCAGCCGGCTTTCATTCCTAAGATGGCACTAGAACTCACGGTCTCCTGGGGATTGGCCCAAAGTCCCCCAGCCGGCTTTCATTCCTAAGATGGCACTAGAACTCACGGTCTCCTGGGGATTGGCCCAAAGTCCCCCAGCTGGCTTTCATTCCTAAGATGGCACTAGAACTCACAGTCTCTGGCTTTCTAGCCTGGTACCTTAACCACTAGCCCAAATCGGCTCACAACTTCTGTTAAATTAATAACCAAGGAGTGCAGCTTTCAGCTTCAAGAAATTTGCATTATTTTGCTTTTTTTTTTAATTAGCACCCTGATGACCACTTTGAAGCAACGTCAGCTAGCACAAACATCCTACCTCCACTTTGAATCCCAGATTCTAATTTAGACCTAAAAACTGGTGTTGCAAAAAAAAAATATATCCCAATCTATTTATTTTTTTAAAAAAATTGTTCTTCCCATCCACTTTGTGTAATATTTTTCCAGGTTGCCAAGTGGTTTGGGCAGAGAGCTCCAGGGCCAATGTAGCATCTGAGCTCTTAAAATCCAGCCTCTGAGCATTCACAGAATCAAACTACGCTCTGTCTTAATTGTGATAATTTGACAACAGTAAACTTGCGGTGTGCATCCTGGTTGCCAAGGTAACTTTCCAGTCCAATCCGTAGGTCTGCGGCTCTCCCATGCGATGAGAGAAAAGATGAGAATACATTAACATGGCGCTTTCATCTTCAGGTAGTAAGAGAAATCCAAGATATTTATGAACTGTAGAGGTCATAAATGGATTTTAAAATGTCACTAATGTCTCCTCGCAGCAAAAAAAAAATCTTTTTTTTCTTCAAATGGCTGTAAATATTTCAACTGGGCAGGTAGCAATAAAACATGATTTACCCTCCTATTTATGTGCGCACGGTTTTACTTCTCCCTTATTTTCACATTAAGGCAAATCTTTTTCTCTTCATGTTCCCACACCCTCCCAAAGACGGAAGATCTTCAAAGAGAGAAACAATCCCACTCATGAAAAGATGTGTAGAAAGAAAAGAAAAGAGACCGGTTGTGTGCACACAATACACACAACTGATGGGTTTGGGTTTTATCACTGTTTTTATGTAATTTATTTGTGATATTGGGCATTATGGTTTAATCTCTTCTTAATTTTTGTATTTCTGTATTTTAGTATTTATTGCCCTGTTCACCGCCCTGAGTCCTTCGGGAGAAAGGCGGTATACAAATTAAATAAAATAAAAAAAATAAAAAAAATTCAACACATCAGCTACCATTTCCACAAGACATGCAAGGCTTGTTTAGCATTAATCCACCTCTTTAGGTAATCTTCCAATTTCAATCGTTTATTTAATGACAGTTCAATCTTACAGCATCACTGAAAAATGTGACTTATGATCCTTTTTTAGTTACAAACATTGCGGCATTCCCCACGGTCACATGAGCAAAATTCGAAGGCTGGGCAACTGGCTTATATTTAATGACAGTTGCGGTGTCCTGGGTGATAGAAGTCAAGGAAAGGTCTTCAAAATTTAATATTGAAAGAGAAATTTAAAATTGAAGTGGAAACTTACTGCCTGGACAAACAAGATTACCAAAAACTATAAGGGCTGGGAAACAGGAAAGGATAGCATAAAGGCAAGATGTAAGATAAATACGTAGGCCAAAATTAGCTGGGTTTTAAGAGTGGGAAAGGAAGAAGACAAGATATAAAAATATCTGTAAGAGGAAAAGGCTAGCTAGGAAAACTTAACTAAACTGAAAAACAGGAAAGAACCTATTGTTCTTAGGGGCCCAGAACTCAAAACCAACAATTAAATATGTCTAATATTTTATATTATTAATCTACATGTGATGTATGATTTAGTAAGTAGCAGGAAATAGGTAGGAGGCTGTTGGAAAGAGTGTAACCTCATAGTACCTCAGCCAGTGGGGAAAGAGGAGGGATGTGGCGGCCGGGACAAGGCTGTATAAAGAAGGGAATATTTGGGGTTGAAACTTTGGAGAGAACCAAGCTTTGATAGCTTCTCTCCCCACTTATTGCAATAAATGAAACAAAAGGCCTTCACTGTGTCTTGGCTGGTTATTGGTCAGGCGAACTTGCCTTGGTCACGAAGGAAAGTAGTCAGGGGCACATAACACAGAGTCATGTGATCCCCTTTTGCAATCTTCCACGATATTTGTGGCCATTTTGCGACCTTCTGACACGCAAAGTCAATGGGGAAGCCAGATTCCCTTAACAACCATATTGCTAATATCAGTGATTCACTTCACAGCTGTGGCAAGAAAAATTGTAAAATGGGGCAAAACTCACTTAACAACTGTTCTTGCTTAAGGAATGGAAATCTTGCACTCAGTCGTGGTTGCAAGTCGAGGACTATGTTATACTATTAAAATTCTTGTTGTCATTACCATCAATTGGACAAAAATTTAAGGTCACCCCCACATAGAGCTAAAAGATGCTAACTGACACATTTCATTCGTTTCCCAAATTTTGATCTGAGCAATTATATTAGCATTTTGCTCCACCCTTTATTCAGCTTCACATTGTCATTGGGCAATGCACAGTTTCCAAAAGAGATTTATAAACTGTCCCTTGAGTCCCAAATTCAAGTCTCAAGCATTAAACAGATGGTTTGTTTCTAGAATTAATTTAATCCTTCTCCTTACATAAAAGCAATAAGCAGAGAAATGCTGCTTCAATTAAATTCTTAATTTGTTGTGAGACTGTTGAAGATCTATGATCATGCACAGCTTCTACTGACTCATAAGTGCTGGGGAAACAGGTCACAAAAGAGGGACCAAATTAAAAAAAGTTAAGTCCCATGGGATAAAAACAAAGTTATTATATAGGAAATGTGCCTATTTTCACAAATTAAATGTTTTAATTTTCACAAGAAACTTTAATTGATCTACGTAAGGCAAAAAGCTAAACACCAGGAGACAGTGAGTTCTAGTCCCACCTTAGGCATGAAAGCCAGCTGGGTGATGATGGACCAATCAATAGGTGACTGTGAGTCATCGTCCCACTTAGGCATGAAAGTCGACTGAATGAGTCTGGGTCAATCACCAGGAGACTGTGAGTTGTAGTCCCACCTTAGGCATGAAAGTTAGTTGAGTGACTCTGGGCCAATCATGAGGAGTTCTAGTCCCACCTTATGCATGAAAGCCAGCTGGGTGGCATTGGGCCAAACACCAGGAGATCGTGAGTTCTAGTCCCTCCTTAGGCAGGAAAGTTGGCTGGGTGACTTTGGGCCAATCACCAGCAGATTGTGATTTCTAGTCCTGCTTTAGGCATGAAAACTGGCTGGGTGACTATGGGCCAATCACCAACTGGCTATGAGTTCTAGTCCTGCCTTAGAAATGACTTTGGGCCAATCACCAGGAGACTGTGAGTTCCAGTCTTGCCTTAGGCACAAATGCACAGTCTCTCATTTTCCAACCCCCTGCCTTTAACCATTACACCAAACTGTCTTCTCTTGAGATTTCGGTCCCATCCCTATTTATCCCACACGTTCTCAAGATGAATATTTTTTTTTTCCTCGTGAAAACAAGCACAGAACAGAGGCTCATCAAGTCGTCTCTGTATTTGTGTCTTGGGAGTCGTTCACTCTTGCTTAATCACATCCACTTTTTCCAGCTAACCACTTGCACAGCTAATCCTTCTGAGATACAACAGGCAGCCTCCTCAGAGAGAAACACTGTGGGTTCACAAGAGATTCTCAGAGGAAGGACACCGTTTCCTTACAGCAGGTTGGTTCCACTTCCTGCCTCTGAGCAACGCGAAGACTGCCATCTGTCAGTCCATTTTTTTCCTCCTTCATTTTCCTTGCTCTATAAACCAAGGATGAATCAACTCCTTCTGCTTGTCCCCAGGATGCAGAAAGGAAGAAGAAAGAAAATTTAAACAATTACTGAAGGCAGGGGGGGGGGACAATCCTGGAGGAGGGAGGGATTTTCCAAGTTGCACAGTTTAAATCAACCTCGGCCAAGTTTGATCAAAGGTTTCAAAGGAAAAGTACTATAGGTGGTCCTCAGCCTACGATCGAAGTGGAGTCCAAAATTTCCAACGCTAAGCAAGGCCGTTTTGCCCCATTTTGCGACCTTACTTTGTTAAGCAAACCAAGGTCATCAGAGGCAGTTGTTAAACCAATCACAGCAGTTCTTAAGCGCAACAAAGATGATTAGGGGACTGGAGGCTAAAACATATCAGGAACGGCTGCTGGAATTGGGTATGTCTAGTTTAATGAAGAGAAGGAAGAGGGGGGACATTTATTTATTTTATTTTATTTTTTTATTTTAATTCCATTTACCCTATATCCCGCCCTTCTCCGAAGACTCAGGGCGGCTTACAAGCTTAGCAGTAGCCTTCATTCTATGTATATGCCTGCTTATTAGGGCTTTCACACACACCCCAAGCAGCATTATTACAAAGTCAGCTTATTGCCCCCAACAATCTGGGTCCTCATTTTACCTACCTCGGAAGGATGGAAGGCTGAGTCAACCTTGAGCCTGGTGGGATGCGAACCTGCACTAATTGCAGGCAGCTGGTGTTACTTAAGGAGGCATTAGCCCACTGCGCCACCAAGGCTCATGATAGCAGTCTCCCAATATCTCAGGGGCTGCCCCAAAGAAGAGGGAGTCAAGCTATTCTCCAAAGCGCCCGAAGGCAGGACAAGAAGCAACGGATGGAAACTAATCAAGGAGAGAAGCAATCTGGAACTAAGGGGAAATTTCCTGACAGTGAGAACAATCAATCAGTGGAACCACCTGCCTCCAGAAGTTGTGAATGCTCCAACACTGGACGTTTTTAGGAAGAGACTGGACAGCCATTTGTCTGAAATGGTATAGGGTTTCCTGCCTGAGCAGGGGGTTGGACTAGATGACCTCCAAGGTCCCTTCCAACTTTATTATTATTATTAACATGAGGTTGTGAAGCAAATCTAGCTTCCTCCATTGACTTTGCACCTCAGACACTGAAACTTTCACATGTCCTCTGACATTAACTGGCTTAACAGAATGTAATCCAGGTGATCCTCAATTTACCACCGTTCAGTTAGTGACCGTTCAAAGCTACAAGGGCACTGAAAAAGTGACTTGTGACCGTTTTTCCACACTTACGACCGTTGCAGCATCCCCAAGGTCATGGGATCCAAATTCAGGCATTTGGCAACCGGCTCAAATTTATGTCCACTGCAGCGTCCCAGGGTCATGTGATCCCCTTTCGGACTAGCAAAGTCAATGGGGAAGGCAGATTCACTTAACAACCCAATTACTAACTGAAGAACTGCAGTGATTCACTTAACAACTGTGGCAAGAAAGGTCGTAAAAGGGCGCAAAACTCCGTTAACAACTGTCTTGCTTAACAGTGTAAGCGTTGGGCTCAATGGGGGTCATAAGTTAAGGATTGTCTGCATCACCGTCCCAGCCTGGATTCATAAATATGCTAAACCCTAAAGGTAAAGGTTCCCCCGCACGTGCGTGCTAGTCGTTTCCGACTCTAGGGGCCGGTGCTCATCTCCGTTTCAAAGCCAAAGAGCCAGCGCTTGTCCGAGGACGTCTTCTGTGGTCATGTGGCCGGCATGACTAGACGCCAAAGGCGCACGGAACGCTGTTACCTTCCCACCGTAGTGGTCCCTATTTTTCTACTTGCATTTTTTATGTGCTTTCGAACTGCTAGGTTGGCAGAAGCTGGGACGAGTAACAGGCGCTCACTCTGTTACGCGGCACTCGGGATTCGACCCGCCAAACTGCCGACCTTCTGATCGACAAGCTCAGCGTCTTAACCCACTGAGCCACCGCGTCCCTGCTAAACCCTACACTGAGTTTAATAAACCATGGCTTGATGTTCCTAGAAACCATAATATGAATCAACAGATTGGTCAGACAATGGCTATACCCCTCATTCACGATACAACAAAATAGCCCATCTTGTTTTTGACTAGTTTAGCACTTTATGCAGCCAATGAATCTTTACACACACACACACACACGCTGACATGAATTAGGTTAACACAACGCACCGTAACATAATCTAAATTCCAAAGGGTTTTTTTTCAGGAGGCAACTGGACTTTCTTATTTTTCTTTGAAGGCGTTTCGCTTCTCAGCCCAAGAAGCTTCTCCTCAGAGCCGAAGAAGTTTCTTGGGATGAGAAGCGAAACATCTTCAAAGACAAACAAGGAAGTCCAGTTGACTCCTGAAAAAAAAACACCTTTAGGACAACCATGACCTGGAATGACTGAGAATCTCCATGGGCAACATAATCTAAACTCAACCAGATGGCTATTAAAACAACAACAAAAAAAACCCTCCAACCACGATTTTGAATCCTTGACTTTGGAGGCCCTAATTTTAAAAAAATGGAAATTACATTTCGTCCAGAGCCATAAGTTCCTATTAACCACATACCATATGTCCTCCAGCAATCATGAGACACTCTCTTGTCCCCTTTAGGCTCTGACTGTGCATAATCACAGCTGAATTTTAAGATGGATTGGGACTATTTCCCTGCAGGCACAGAATTATAATGCTTAATTGGCAATGAACTCAGTTCGACAAGGAATATGCACCGGCATTCAATCAGTATCTATTGGAAGGATCAAGGTTTGCTCATACGCCCAGGGCAGTTTTCAGATTTCTACAGAGGTTGTGTTTCTGCAATTCTTGCTCCAACTTCACTACCGCCCTTGATTTTTATTTTTATTTTTCAAATCACACCAAGAGAAATTCAATCAATCAATCAATCAATCAGAATTGAGCTGGAAGGGACTTTGGAGGTCTTCTAGTCCAACCCCCTGTTCAGGCAGGAGACCTTATACCATTTCTGACAGGTGGCTATCCAATGTCTTGTTAAAAACCTCCAGTGTTGGAGCACCCACAACTTCTGGAGGCAAGCTGTTCCACTGGTTAATTGTCCTCACTGTTTGGAAGTTTCTCCTTAATTCCAGGTTGCTTCTCTCCTTGATTAGCTTCCATCTGTTGCTTCTTGTCCTGCCCTCAGGTGCTTTGGAGAATAATTGGACCCCCCTCTTCTTTGTGGCAGCCCCTCAGATCCTGGAATTTAATTTTTAATTTTAAAGTTTAATTCCCACTTGTAGGTTCAGAGATTGGTAAGAAACTTCAGCTTGAAGCTTGGGCATAGTTTCATTTCCACGCTGGAGCATAGCATCCCAAAGCAATGTTTTCAAGGTGGGTTTCCGCAGCACACTAAAGTTTGGTTTGGTTTGATTTTGTGTTATTTTATCTAATATTGATTGATTGATTTTCATTTGATCAAAATTCATGACAGCTGCAGTGTCCTGGGATCTTGTCACCACCTTTTGCGACCTTCTGACGAGCAAAGTCAATGGGGAAGCTGGATTCGGTTAATGCCCGGGTTACTAACTGAACCACTGCAATGATTCACTTAACAACTGTGGGAAGAAAGGTCGTAAAATGGGACAAAACTCATTTTCCAACTGTCTTGCTTGGCAATGGACAATGTGGTTGTAACTGCAGGATTGCCTATAGATGGCTGGACTGGATCAGCCAGACCCAGCAGAACAGGTTTTATGTTCTATGTTCTGGAAATAGAGAGAACAGGTCCACGGGGTCATGATGTCATCATATGTCATTTTCATGATGATGTCATGATCCGTGTGACATCATTTTGACACCACCGTGGCTTTTATCAGGTCCTATGAATCTCATTTTCTATCACGCACTTTCAAGATCCTTTTAGGTCTAGCTCAGTTTTCTTAAGGTGAAAAATGCCCAATTTTGCCTTCATCTGTCTTTCTCTGTTTTTCTCTGCACCCATTCCTTCCTTCCTTTCTTCCTCTCTCCTTTCCTCCCTCACTCCCTTTTTTCCTCCCTCTCTTCCTTCTTTCCTTCCTTCTTCCCTCCCTCCCCTTTTTCCTTCCTTCCTTCCTTCCTCCCCTCCTCCCTCCCTTTCTTTTTCTTTCTTTCTTTCTTTCTTTCTTTCTTTCTTTCTTTCTTTCAAACTTAATTTCTGACTTCTTCGTTTCTCTTGGAACTAAATAACAGAATAACAGAATAATAAAGTGGGAAGGGAATTTGGAGATAAATAAATAAATAAAATAAATAAATAAACCTTTATTGTCAAAGTACAACATGTGTACATTGAGATTAGCTGAGCCTCCCCCTGTGCTCTCTCCCCCCAACACACAGTGACAACAAACCCTCCATCCCACCACACCATGTGAACCAACTACACCACACACCGGCCTCCCAAGTCAATTCTGCATAAGATTATGTCCCATTTAAAAGCCTAACAGCCCACAGATAAAAGCTATTTTTCAGATCTTCTAGTCCAACCCCCTGCTCTTGATAAAGTGTTTGGACACATGCAGAAAAAAGTATTTAAAAGGGATTACGTCCAGTCATTTGGAAATTATCCATTGATGCAACCTAAAACTGCAATGGCCTGTTTAACAAAGGTGTGACAGCGCTGACTGTGGTTTCAAAACCCTTTTCACGCCCACGGTTGTGTGTGTGAAACACAGAGCTATCTTCTTGTCCTAGATCTCAGTTAGGACAGAATGTTTCTGACACAGTTTGGGACAAGAGAGAGAGAGAGAGAGAGAGATGCATGCTAGTGCAAAGTGAGGTTATTTTGTCCTGTCTTGCACAAACATAAAGGAGAGGTTTAAAGAGAGAGAGAGAAAGGCACTTTTTAAATAATGGGCAGAAATCAGACAGCAGGCAGTCCACTTGCTAAGACTGCCAATCACATTCTTAGAAGATTGCCACGATGTAAAAAAAGACGTTGAGACTCTAGAAAGAGTGCAGAGAAGAGCAACAAAGATGATCAGGAGACTGGAGGCTCAAACATATAAGGAACCGTTGCTGGAATTGGGTATATGTCTCTAGTTTAATGAAGAGAAGGGCGAGGGGTGACATGATAGCAGTCTTCCAATATCTCAGGGGCTGCCCCAAAGAAGAGGGAGTCAGGCTATTCTCCAAAGCACCTGAAAGCAGGACAAGAAGCAATGGATGGAAACTAATCAAGGAGAGAAGCAACCTAGTACTAAGGAGAAACTTCCTGACAGTTAGAACAATTAATCAGTGGAACTGCTTGCCTCCAGAAATTGTGAATGCTCCAACACTGGAGGTTTTTAAGAAGAGATTGGATGGCCAATTGTCTGAAATGGTATAGGGCTTCCTGCCTGAGCTAGATGGCCTCCAAGGTGCCTTCCAATTCTGTTATTCTATTATTCCATTAAAAAGGTAAAGGTTCCCCCGCACATCCGTGCTAGCCGTTTCCGACTCTAGGGGCCGGTGCTCATCTCCGTTTCAAAGCCGAAGAGCCAGCGCTTGTCCGAGGACGTCTCCGTTGTCATGTGGCCGGCATGACTAGACACCAAAGGCGCACGGAACGCTGTTACCTTCCCACCGTAGTGGTCCCTATTTTTCTACTTGCATTTTTACGTGCTTTCGAACTGCTAGGTGGGCAGAAGCTAGGACGAGTAACAGGCGCTCACTCTGCTACGCGGCACTCGGGATTCGACCCGCCAAACTGCCGATCTTCTGATCGACAAGCTCAGCATCCTAACCCACTGAGCCACCACATCCCTTTATTATTCCATTAAGATGCACCATTTCCATCTTCTTGGAGAACCACCTCCGACCATGGTTAGAGAAAAGGGAACTCTAATGAGATCTGACATTTTGCTGAGTGTTGCAGACTTTAAAGCCAGACAGGACAATTTATCTCTGTCCAAAGTTGCTGGCCAGGTTTACTTTAATGCAAGGAGATAATTAAATAAATGTTCCTTTCTGGACAAACATCCAGCAGACTCTTCAAATAATGGAAGTTGCAAAAGTAGAGGCCTCCATTTTCTCTCTTTGTTCCTCCTAAATGGAGAATGGGGGAGGAAGATTTTATTGAGGTGTTAGCAAATAAGAGTAAAATCTTTCCAAAATTGCAGTACTAGCCATCATTACTGCCACCATCACCCATCTCTTCTCTCCATCAACATTAGACACTGGGGTGAAGAGACCCAGATTCTGGTCTTTCCTGAACCACAGAAACTCCCTTTTTCAGTCTGGCTGAAGGAGATATGCGCCTGCAGGCGAGACAGCCATCTCCCAAGTCAATAAGATTTAAAGAGAAAGAAACCCACACATACGATTTTCACATGCTACATTAAACCATCATTTGTATACGTCTCCATTGGCTGGGTTCACGCGACATGCCACGCGTGCTGCTGATGTGCAAACCATCAGTCACGGTTTATTAAAGATCCAATGGTGTGCAAACCACCAATCATGTTTTGGTAAGCACACTGTTGGTACACACAAACCATCCATCATGTTTCGCACAGCACAGCAAACGGTAACACAACAGACGTGAAGTAAAAAGGAAAACGAATGAATCCAATGAGCAAATTCAACCATTTTCCTTCTGGCCTCCTGGCAAGCAGACAGGCATTAAAATTAAGAACAGCATTTATTTCAGTTGACTGCTATTAACTGTTCTTATGAAGGGCATCCCAGAGTAGTAATTTGCCAAGACGTCCACAAAGCATAATATAAAAACTCGAGGTAGCCGTCTGAAAACAGTACAGGAAGTCCTCAACTTATGACCACAACTGAGAGCAGAACTGATGTTGTTATGCAAAGTGGTCATTAAGTGAGTCGTGCCCAATTTTACGACCTCCTTGCCACGGTTGTTAAGCTAATCAATGCAATTGTGAAGTGAATCATGCAGTTGGCAAGTAAATCTGGATTCTCCCATTGACTTTGCTTGTTAGAAGCTGCTTGGGAAGTTCACAAATGGTGATCACACGACTCTGGGACACAACAATTGTAAATACATGCCAGTTGTCAAGCATCCAATTGTTGATTACATAACCATGGAGATGCTGCATTGGTTATAAATGAGAGAATCAGTCCTACTTTTTCCAGTGGCATTGATACTTGAACAGTCACTAAACAATAGTTTGTTAAGTCCCAGCCAAGTTTCAAGTTGATGGTTAGCAACTATACCTGGACTGTTTTTAATCTCATTTGTCTCCAGTCACCTCCATGCAAATTAGTGGGAAGAGTTTATGTCAGTCCTGCCTCCAGGTTTGTTTCCTTACCTCAGGGGTCTTCAAACTTGGCCCTTTTATGACTTGTGGACTTCAACTCCCAGAATTCCTCAGCCAGGCACGCGTGACACATGCCTGGCTGAGGAATTCTGGGAGTTGAAGTCCACAAGTCATAAAAGGGCCAAGTTTTGAAGACCCCTACCTTACCTGACCGGGCTGCAAAGAAGAAGGAACATTACATTTCAGAGGGGTGAACAACTATGGTCCCTTTAAGTCCTGTGGACTACAACTCCCAGAATTCCTGAGGCAACCATGAATGGCTAGCTCAGGAATTCTGGGAGTTGAAGTCCACAGGTCGTAAAGGGACTATAACTGCCCACTCCTGCATTTCAGCCTAGTTTTTCCTCTTTAGCTTCATTCCCTCAGGAATTATTTTTTTGGAACTGAACTGTACAAATTGTCTCAGCTGTTTATGGGCTGTCACCAGATAGGACTGGAAAAAGCAATAATGCATTTTTTTCTAAAAGCCAGTAAGGAGTCCAGTTTAAAATATTATGTTCTGAGATCTCCTGGTGGTCTCCTTTTCACGCCTTACTTAGAGCCAACCTACAATCTAGCCTATAGTTCTGAGACCTCCTGGTGGCCTCCTCTCCACATCTTACTCAGATACAACCCACAAACTAACTTATAGTTCTGAGATCTCCTGGTGGTCTCCTTTCCAAGTCCTACTCATAGCCAACCCCATTAGCTTAACCCTAACACACAGCCATATTGAAAACACACAGAAGTGATGGTGCATTTTTTTTTAATCGGGATCCTAACAGGACAGGACAAGTACACCTCCCGCAGAGAAAATGCTCTTCATGAACTAAATGCATTACGACCACCATTGAGCCCAAAATTTCTGTCATTAAGCGAGGCATTTGTTAAGTGAATTTTGCCCCATTTTAGGATTTTTCTTGCCACAGTTGGTAAGTGAATCACTGCAGCTTTTAAATTAGCAACCCGGTTGTTAACTGAATCTGGCTTCCCCATTGACTCTGCTTGTCAGAAGGTTGCAAAAGGGGATCACATGATTCCGGAACACCGCAACCGTCATAAATATGAGTCCGTTGTCAAGCAACTGAATGGAAATCACGTGACCATGGGACTGCTTCAACGGTCATAAATGTGAAAAACACTCAAAAGTCACTTTTTTCAGTGCCGTCGTAACTTTGAACAGTCACGAAATGCACTGTTAACAACAACAACAACAACAATAATAATAATAATAGTTGGAAGGGACCTTGGAGGTCATCTAGTCCAACCCCCTGCTCAGGCAGGAAACCCTATAGTACCATTTCAGACAAATGGCTGTCCAGTCTCTTTTTAAAGACGTCTAGTGTTGGAGCATTCAGTTTCTGGAGGCAGGTTGTTTCACTAATTAATTGTTCTAACTGTCAGAAAATTTCTCCTCAGTTTTAGGTTGTTTCTCTCTTTGGTTAGTTTCCATCCGTTGCTTCTTGTCCTGCCTTTGGGTGTTTTAGAGAATAGCTTGACTCCCTCTTCTTTGGGGCAGCCCCTGAGATATTGGAAGACTGCTATCATGTCCCCCCTGGTCCTTCTCTTCTTTAAACCAGACATAAGCAATTCCTGCAACCGTTCCCTATATGTTTTAGCCTCCAGTCCCCTGATCATCTTTGTTGTAAGTCAAGGACCACCTGTAACCCAAAACCAGGATCAATACAAAGAAATCTTGATGAATAAGGAAGATGAACTCCAGAACAGGACTCAGTTTTGTACCTAACCCGAGATGTGTTTTGTAGAACAGCCATCTGGAACAAGGGATTGTGGGAGAATTTAAACAATTTTAATTTCAATTTTGCACAGGGCTCCTGAGCATAGCAAGAGTTTGAAATACAGCAACTGTAAATTAGCAAGCCCATAGCACAGCTATGTATTAGTGGCTAGGTTTCAAGAAAAGTAGGACAGACAGAACTAGCGGAAAGTCATCGCATATTTATTTTTGACTTTTGACTTGTTCATAACCAGTCATGTTTTTTACACACTTGTAGTTCTTTGTGACTCAGTAATAAATCTGCTCTGTTTTTCGGTGTTGGAGCCTAGCCAGAGAAATGCTACTGAATATACTCACGTCTGCGTGACCTAGCTTTGCAAGCCATCATAAATTTTGGAGTCTGGAGGGTAAGGTGGAAAGGAGAGGAAAATGGAAGAGGTAGAAAGGATAAAATAAATTCAAAAGTTCCCTTGCACAGATTTTTTTTCCCCCAATAATACCTTCCAGAGGTTTGGGATTTCAATTCTCATAATTCCCAGGCAGCCTGATTCAACATAGATCGAAAAGTTTTGATAGAGGCACCAAGGACAGCTAAAGATAGATCAAGATTTCACGATGGACAAATCTAATTTGGTTTTCTACTAGAACCTCAAGACACATCACAGACAAAGATTTAGTCTGCCTAATATGGTTTCCCCTAGCCAGCATCAAAGATGGAAAGAACCAAGTTAGGGGAAAGGCTGATACCCACAACCACTGTGTGTTGTGTAGCACGTCTAGCTGCTTACAGAATTAAACGACCTTCTGGGTTTATATATAGTGAATCTTGAAATTAACAAATAAGCAGGGTTTGCGCCTTAGGCTAAACCATGAAATGATTAACAAAGTTAGAATAGAGGAGGAGGAGGAGGAGGAAGGAAGGAAGGAAGGAAGGAAGGAAGGAAGGAAGGAAGGAAGGAAGGAAGGAAGGAAGGAACGAAGGGGTCCTTGGTGCTCTCTGAGCTTGGTGGTTTTCTTGCAGACATTTCATTACTCAGCTAGGTAACATCAGTACTAAAAGGGAGGGTTGTTTGTGGAAAGGAGGAGAATGAGGATTATGGGGTCCTTAGTGCTCTCTGAGCTTGGTGGGTTTTTTGCAGACCTTTCATTACCCAACTAGGTAACATCATCAGGGCTAGAACAGAATGTGGAGGGAGGAGGAGGAGGAGGAGGAGGAGGAGGAGGAGGAGGAGGAGGAGGAGGAGGAAGACGACGACGACGACGACGACGACTGTGGGGCCCTTGGTGCTCTCTGAGCTTGGTGGGTTTTTTGCAGATCTTCCATTACCCAACTAGGTAACATCATCAGGGCTAGAACAGAATGTGGAGGGAGGAGGAGGAGGAGGAGGAGGAGGAGGAGGAGGAGGAGGAAGAGGAGGACTGTGGGGCCCTTGGTGCTCTCTGAGCTTGGTGGTTCTTTTGCAGACCTTTCATTACCCAACTAGGTAACATCATCAGGGCAAGAAGGGAGTGGGGTTTGCTCTACTTTTATATATACTTTTTATATACTAGTGGATTGCCTTGTCCGTGCCGGTGGAAGTATTCTTGGTGATTCCTTGATTAGGCTATTGTTCTCTGTTTGTTTGCCTGAGTTGGTAGTTCTAGAATTGGTGTATTGTTCACTGCTTGATTGTTGGTCTAGTACTAATCTTGGTTTTAATCTTTGCTTATCTCGGTGTCGATTGCTGGCGAGGAGGTGTTTTGGTCTTTCCCCCCCCAACTCTTTTCAGCTTTTTCACTGCCTCTTTTGAATAGCATCAGCACTTAAACTTATATACCGCTTCACAGTGCTTTACAGCCCTCTCTAAGCGGTTTACAGAGTCTGCATAATGGTATGTAGATGTTGTTTATCTCGGCGTGGCTGTTGATGTCTGATTTACTCAAGTGTCAGGCTTCCAGCTTTTGGGATTTAGCTTGGCTTAGGATACTCACAGTTTCCTAGTTAAAAACTATGGTTGTGCAATGCGGGTTGTGCAATTAAGCAGTTCTAATCACATCTTCTGACTGTGAGTTGGCCTTCATCAATCTACTCTGCTGGTCTTTTGTCTCATCTGTCTCATCTGTCCACCCCCTTCTGGCACTGATGATATTAGCTAGCTGGGTAGTGAAATGTCTGCAAGCAAACAACCTCAGAGCATTAAGGAATCCTCAACTTAAAATATTTGAATAGATTTCTAAGTAACCTAGTTACACGTGCTGTCTTAAGACAGTGATAGAATTAAAGAGCTAAGACGTGCCGTGAGCCTAGGATTCTTTTCTCCGTGCTGGCTGGGGAATTCTGGGAGTTGAAGTCCACATATCTTCAAGCTGCCAAGGTTGAAAAAAACTGTGCTAGACCAAGGTGAGTTTTCTCCAAATCTAGAATAGAATAGAATAAACAGATTGTAGAATAGAATAGAATAGAATAGAATAGAATAGAATAGAATAGAATAGAATAGAATAGAATAGAATAGAATAGAATAGAATAGAATAGAATAGAATAGAATAGAATAGAATAGAATAGAATAGAATAGAATAGAATAGAATCTGGGAAGGAATAGAATAGAATAGAATAGAATAGAATAGAATAGAATAGAATAGAATAGAATAGAATAGAATAGAATAGAATAGAATAGAATAGAATAGAATAGAATAGAATAGAATAGAATAGAATAGAATAGAATAAGGAATGGAATAATAGAATAGAATAGAATAGAATAGAATAGAATAGAATAGAATAGAATAGAATAGAATAGAATAGAATAGAATAGAATAGAATAGAATCTGGGAAGGAATAGAATAGAATAGAATAGAATAGAATAGAATAGAATAGAATAGAATAGAATAGAATAGAATAGAATAGAATAGAATAGAATAGAATAGAATAAGGAATGGAAGAATAGAATAGAATAGAATAGAATAGAATAGAATAGAATAGAATAGAATAGAATAGAATAGAATAGAATAGAATAGAATAGATAGAGCTGGAAGGGATCTTGGAGGTCTTCTAGTCCAGCCCCCTGCTCAAGCAGCAGAACCTATACCATCTCAGACAGATGAATGTCTAGCCTTTTCTTAAAAACCTCCAGTGATGGAGCACCCACAATTTCTGCTGGCAAGCTGTTCCACTGGTTGATTGTCCTCACTGTCAGGAAGTTTCTAGTACCAGTCTTCTGATGTTCTTAGGATTGCAATGTTTGGTTGTGTGTTTGTTTTAGACAAGAACTCTGAAAACTGGATTCTACCAGATGGTTCATTTTACAAAACCAAGTATGTTCCTTCACACCTGTGAAAGGAAACAAAATTTCCACTCTATGTATTTTGCATGCATGATTATTACAGCAATGTAACAAAGTATACAAGAGCAGATCTACAGCTGTTATGGATTTCCCCCTCCTTATCATTCCGAACTCCTCCATCACGGAAGCACTGTACACAGTCCTCGATTTACGACCACAACCGAGTCCAAAATTTCTCTTGCTAAGAGAAAGACAGTTAAGTGGCTTTTGCCCCATTTTACGACCTTTCTTGTCACGGTTTTTAAGCGAATCACTGCAGCTGTTAAGCGAGTAACAGGGTTGTTAAGCGAATCTGGCTTCCCCATTGAATTTGCTTGTCAGAAGGTCGCAGAAAGGGATCACGTGACCCAGAGACATTGCAACGGTCATAAACGTGAGTCGGCTGCCAAGCGTCTGAATTCTGAGCACGTTGGCTTGTCTTGTCAAAAAGCACCGTAGCAAAAGGTGATCACATGACCGTCCTAAGTACAAGTCACTTGCCAAGTATCCAAATTTTGATCCCCAGACCACGGGGATGCCGCAAAGGTCGTAAGTGTGAAAAACGGTCATAAGCCACTTTCTTCAGTGCCGTTGTAACTTCATATGGTCACTAAACGAGCTGTTGTAAGCCAAGGACTACCCGCATTGTTGTGCAATGAAAAGCAACTGGCATGCAAGCAGCTGACAGTCTTTTTTTCCCCTCAGATTGAAGAATTGCAGCTTAAACTGCAAAGCTTTTAAAACATTTTCCACTGAAATACTTTAAAAGCTTTTGCAGTCGAATCACTCTGCCGAATGCAGAGTCCAGCCTGAGTTTAGTTTTTATTTTATTTTATTTTATTTTATTTTATTTTATTTTATTTTATTTTATTTTATTTTATTATTTTTCTTTCTTCAGGAATAACAACTTCTTTGGAATTAGTTAATAAAACATTTCTCTGGAGCCCTCTTTGCAAACTGGCAGATATCCAGCACGTAACAGCCCCAAATGGATCTTCTTGACATCACTGCCAACAGAAGACCACAAATTTGATATGAAAACAGAGGGTACCCAGATCACCATATTTTGTTAAGGTTGTTTAGGAAGGAAAGAGGGAAGGGAGGGAGGGAGAGAAGGAAGGAAGGAAGGAAGGGAGGGAGGGAGGGAGGGAGGGAGGGAGGGAGGGGAGGGGAGGGGAGGAGGAAGGAAGGAAGACTAAATGATTTTTCTATGATATTCAGTTTGAACAAGAAACTGTAATTTAAGTAAGAATCTGTAAAACTAACTCATGGGATCCAAGGAATCCTCAAGATACAATATTTTCCATTCATAGCTACTATTTCAAATTCCTAGTAAAAACTTACTTACTCATGCACATTTCCATGGGCACACTTGTACGTAGAAGCGCAAACAGACACCCTGGCTGAGGAATTCTGGGAGTTGAAGTCCACAAGTCATAAAAGGGCCGAGTTGGAAGACCCTCCCTCTAAAGGTTTAGCATTTCCTGAACATTCTAATACAAGAGCGAGTTGGATCTACTATTGGAGGCACCAGGCCAGAAACGAGGAGACTGTGAGTTCTAGTCCTGCTTTAGGCATGAAAGCCGGTTGAGTGACTTTGGGCCAATCATCAGGAGGCTCTGAGTCCTAGTTCCACCCTAGGGCCAGTCCCCACTCAATGCCCAACCCACCTCATAGGGTTGTTGTAGGGAAAAATAGGAAGGAAGGATTCTTTGGTATGTTCGCCACATCGAGTTACTTGTAGAAATAACAAAGGTAAAGATTTAAATAAATATAAATAAATAAAGATGAAAGATAAAGAGCACCAGCAAGCAAGTCGAGCATAGTTGGGTAATGAAACGTCTGCAAGAAAACAACCAAGCTCAGAGAGCACCAAGGACCCCACAGTCCTCCTCCTCCTCCTCCTCCTCCTCCTCCTCCCTCTCCTCTAGCACTGAAGATGTTACCTACTTCGGTAATGAAATGTCTGCAAGAAAAGAACCAAGCTCAGAGAGCACCAAGGACCCCACAGTCCTCCTCCTCCTCCTCCTCCTCCTCTAGCACTGAAGATGTTACCTACTTCGGTAATGAAATGTCTGCAAGAAAACAACCAAGCTCAGAGAGCACCAAGGACCCCACAGTCCTCCTCCTCCTCCTCCTCCTCCTCCTCTAGCACTGAAGATGTTACCTACTTCGGTAATGAAATGTCTGCAAGAAAACAACCAAGCTCAGAGAGCACCAAGGACCCAACAGTCCTCCTCCTCCTCCTCCTCTTCCTCCTCTCCCCCGTCTCCTCTAGCACTGAAGATGTTACCTACTTGGGTAGTAAAACGTCTACAAGAAAACCACCAAGCTCAGAGAGCACCAAGGACCCCACAGTTCAACCCTGAGCTACAGAAATTTTCTCCCAAAGATTTAAGGTAGTGTTTTGTCCATGAACACAGGCCTTGTGTTTGACCACTCTTTCTACTTAAAGCCACATAAGTCAGCCCTACATTACCTGGTAGGGACTTTAAGCAGATTTCCAGAAATTACTCACACTGTGGCAATCTATGACCAGAAATATACCGAATTTCACAAGCAATGGGCTCCAATTTAGGTTTGCAGAAATTGCACACAGAAATCCTTAACTTAAGGTCGTTGCTTGATTATCATTTTACTGTAAAGTATGGAGATCCAATGTTGGAGAAGACTTGTGGATGGGGAATTGCTGGCTGGCTGGCTGGGGAATTCTGAGGCCTGAAGTTCACAAGTCTTAAAGTTGCCCTGGTGGGACATCCCCTCTGTAAAACATTATTCTCAGATTTCTTTATTAAGTGTTAGGAAAGTGACTTTTTATTATTTATTTTTATTTTTTTACCTTTCCCTTCCCTCCTTCTGCTTTATTTCTTCCCTATCTTGGTTGCCCTCAACTACGGACCAAGCAGTAATGGAGGGTTTGTGCAACCTTGGGAGCAAGCAAGGTTTCCTAGAACCGGGATTGAAATAGTGTAGTTCCCCCCTCTGAAGTTTGAACATGTAGCTACCTGCTAAATGGCCCTTCTACCTGCATGTGGAGGGAGGGGGGGAGAGGAGAAGAATAGTGGGGGATACCAACTGTGAAGGGGAGCATTTCTCCTTTGGCTCCTGAAGCACAGACCTAAGGGGAGGAAGGGGCTGGAACGGGGTGACTATGGAAAAAGTGATGGATGGGGAAGCTGGCAAGGATGGCAGAGCAGCAGAAGAGGCAAAGCAGGATGAGGGATGTTTGCAAGAAAGGGGAATCCCCAGGGCCGCTCTTGATAGAGGGATGGAGATAGAGAGGCCAGGAGGGATGGAAAAGGCTGGAATTCAGGGAGGGAGGGAGGGAAGCCGGAAAGGAAGAAGGAGGGAGGGAGGAGAGAAAGCTGAGAGGAAGGAAGGGATGGAGGAAGGAGAGGAGAGAGATGGAAAGAAGGAGAGGGATGGGATGGTGGAAGTGGGGAAGGAAGGAAGGAGGGAGGGAAGGAGGAAGGAGGGAAGGAGGATGTGGGAAGGGAAAGAAGGAAGGAAGGAAGCAGGATGTAGGAAGGAAGGAAGGAAGATGTGGGAAGGGAAGGGAAGGGAAAGAAGGAAGAAGGAAGAAGGAAGGAAGGAAGGAAGGAAGGAAGGAAGGAAGAAAGATGTGGGAAGGTAAAGAAGGAAGGAAGGAGGATGTAGGAAGGAAGGAAGGAAGGAAGGAAGGAAGGAAGGAAGGAAGGAAGGAAGGAAGGAAGGAAGGTGTAGGAAGGAAGGAAGGAAGGAAGGAAGGAAGGAAGGAAGGAGGATGTGGGAAGGAAGGAAGGAAGATGTGGGAAGGGAAGGGAAGGGAAAGAAGGAAGGAAGAAGGAAGGAAGGAAGGAAGGAAGGAAGGAAGGAAGAAAGAAAGATGTGGGAAGGTAAAGAAGGAAGGAAGGAGGATGTAGGAAGGAAGGAAGGAAGGAAGGAAGGAAGGAAGGTGTAGGAAGGAAGGAAGGAAGGAAGGAAGGAAGGAAGGAAGGAAGGAAGGAAGGAGGATGTGGGAAGGAAGGAAGGAAGATGTGGGAAGGGAAGGGAAGGGAAAGAAGGAAGGAAGAAGAAAGGAAGAAAGGAAGGAAGCAGGATGTGGGAAGGTAAAGAAGGAAGGAAGGAAGGAAGGAAGGAAGGAAGGAAGGAAGGAAGGAAGGAAGGAAGATAGATGTGGGAAGGTAAAGAAGGAAGGAAGGAAGGAGGATGTGGGAAGGAAGGAAGGAAGATGTGGGAAGGGAAGGGAAGGGAAGGGAAAGAAGGAAGGAAGAAGAAAGGAAGAAAGGAAGGAAGCAGGATGTGGGAAGGGAAGGAAGGAAGGAAGGAAGGAAGGAAGGAAGGAAGGAAGGAAGGAAGGAAGGAAGGAAGGAAGGAAGGAAGGAAGGAAGGAAGGAAGGAAGGAAGGAAGGAAGGAAGGAAAGATTCTCTGGCGAGCGGGGAGGCTGCGGATAGCCGGCCGGGGCTGGGCTGGGCTGGGCTGGGGCCGGGCGCGCCGCAGCCTCCCCGCTCGCCCGCCCGCTGGCCGGCCGGGGCTGCCTTTACTCACACGTAAGCGTGGTAGATGAACGCCCAGCCGCGGGGCCTCTCCAGCACGTTGTAGAGGAAATTCTGGAGCTTGCGGTAGAAAGCGTTCCTCTTGGGCGGCTTCCCGCTGACGGCCGAGCGGGGCTTGCTGAGGATCGAGCCGCGTTTGCCGCCGCCGCCGCCGCCCTCGCCCTCGGAGCCGGCGATCAGCAGGGCCCCGTCGCGGGAGGACTCGGGGGCGCCGGGGTCCAGCCCCACGAAGCCCACCTTCTTCTCGCCCGAGCTGCCCGGATACACGCCCCCGTTGCGCGACTTCTGCACCATCCTGCGGCGGCGGCGGCGGCGCGGAGGCCGATGGCGGGCTCAGAGCGGGCGCGAGCGGGGCAGCCGCGCAGGGCAGAGCCGCTGCTGCCCGGGGCCGGAGCGGGGCAGCTGCATGGCAGCGGCTGTGACGGGCGGGACTGCGGCGGCCGCGGCGGCTGACTCGCTTCTGGCCAAAGCAGCGGCGACGGCGGCGGCAGCGCGGAGGAGGCGAGGAGCGGCGCCCGCAATCTGCCCGGCCTCCCCTCCGCCTGCTTTGCGCAGCTCCTCCCGGACCCCCCGCGCCCGCCGTTAACTCTTCCCGCGCCGCTCGCTGAAGGTGTGGAGGGGCGGGCGGGGGGGGCGACGCTTGATCGGAGGAGGAGGAGGAAGAGGAGCACCCCTGGGGCTGCAGGTGACCTGCCCCCCTCCCGGACACACGCAAGCACGCTACTCGCGGGGAAAAAAGAGCCCCAGATCCAATCTTCGTGCTTCTTTGGTGGCGGCAGTCCAGTTCAAATATATTGGCAGATAAGATTTGCGCAAGATTGTAGAGTTGAGATTAACATCCACGGAGGGAAGGAAGGATGGATGGGAGGATGGATGGATGGAGAGGGGGAGATGGATGGGTGGGTGATGGATGGATGGATGGATAAAAAAGGGGAGATGGATGGATGCATCGATCGATCGATGGATTTATGGATGGATGGATGGGCGGACGGATGACAGAGAAGGAAAGAGACAAGACAAACAGATAAAAGGCAATTATGGATCTTGCACACACACATACATGTACACACACACACACACACACACATATATATATATATGTGTGTGTGTGTGTGTGTGTGTGTGTGTGTGTGTGTGTTTTCTGATATATATAAAGCCTAAATCTGCTTCATGTAAACCCCACTTGGGATTTTTGTGTGTGTTTAGTGTGTGTTGCGAACCCCATTTCTCTGGTTAAGGGGCGGGGGGGGAGGGCTGGGGAGGATGTCTCATGCGATAAGTGAGTCCAAAGCAAGGGTTAATTCGGTAACTACGTGACGCGCGAGTCTCCGAAAAGCGAAGGTGCGGCGGGGTTGCAGACCGTCTGCCAATGGGAAGCTTCCGCTGAAGCCACAGAGTGAAAGGGAGGGGGCGGCAGAAGCAGGTTCCCCACGAATCACAAGCAGGAGGGCTAACAAGAGAATCTCACAACCACACGTGCGTCGCGGAAGCAGGAGGCGGTCACCGGTTGGCTCCGGAGAGGATTTGCCCACTGGCAGAAATTTGGGGGGAGCGGGGGTGTCTCACTTGCGTGGGGGTTTCCGAAACCTGTTTCCAGGTGGCCGGGACTTCAAATCCCAGAAATCCACAGCCGGCAGGCCCTCTGCTGAGAATCCTGGGAGTAGGAGTCCACTTACCTGGAAATGCCGGAGCTGGGGAAACGCTACCCAATCGAAACCCAGCCAAGCAATTACGGTTGAAACACTTCCTGCCTCGGATGGGGAAAAGAAAGAGGAAGCAGAGGTTGTTAAGAGGAAGGCTTGGGGAAGTCGTGAGTCCAAAGCAAGGGTTAAACTAGAAGAATTTTATGCCAAGACTTGGGTTGCTTTTGTAGGACAGACACATACCTAAAGTGAAACTAGAATTCAGTCTCCCAGTGATTGGCAAAAGTCCCCAGGTTAGCATTCAGGCCTAAGGACCAAGAGTCAGTGGTGCCTTAAGTGCAATCCCAAAACATCTGGAGCACCACTTGAACAGCACTGGCATTGACAAACTCCCCATCTGTCAATTGCAAAAGGCAGCTTTATTTGGAACAGCTTCCATCCTGCAAGGATATCATTAACACCCTCATACACCCAGGTGCATAAATTGGTCGGTGTATCTGTCTGTCTGCCTATCATCTATCTATCTATCTATCTGTCTGTCTGTCTACCTATCTATCTGTCTATCCAGAGATAGGTGGATAGAGATAGGGAGAGGGGGGAGAGACAATGATAGATAGATAGATAGATAGATAGATAGATAGATAGATAGATAGATAGATAGATAAATAGATAGATAGACAGACAGACACCGATAGACAGAGATGGATGATAGATAGATAGATAGATAGATAGATAGATAGATAGATAGATAGATAGATAGATAGATAGACACAGACAGACAGCCAGACACCGATAGATAGATGGATGATAGATAGATAGATAGATAGATAGATAGATAGATAGATAGAGAGATAGAGAGATAGATAGACAGACAGACAGACAGACAGACAGACAGACACCGATAGATAGAGAGATGGATGATAGATAGAGAGATGGATGATAGATAGATAGATAGATAGATAGATAGATAGATAGATAGATAGATAGACAGACAGACAGACAGACAGACAGACAGACAGACACGGATAGAGAGATGGATGATAGATAGATAGATAGATAGATAGATAGATAGATAGATAGATAGATAGATAGATAGACAGACAGACAGACAGACAGACACCGATAGATGGATGATGATAGATAGATAGATAGATAGATAGATAGATAGATAGATAGATAGATAGATAGAAAGATAGATAGATAGACAGACACCGATAGAGAGATGGATGATAGATAGATAGATAGACAGACAGACAGACAGACACCGATAGATAGATAGATAGATAGATAGATAGATAGATAGATAGATAGATAGACAGACAGACAGACAGACAGACAGACAGACAGACAGACACCGGTAGAAAGGAAAGAAAGAAAAAGAAAGAAAGAAAGAAAGAAAGAAAGAAAGAAAGAAAGAAAGAAAGAAAAAAAGAAAGAAAGAAAGAAAGAAAGAAAGAAAGAAAGAAAGAAAGAAAGAAAGAAAAGGATGGATGAACGGATGGACACAAACAACTGGACTGATACAGGTAAAGGGGCCATAGAATGAAGCAGTTGGTAGCATTCGAAGCTGCTGCTTGCTGCATAGGGCTGCATTTGGGAGATATTTTTCTGTATCTTTTTCCTGTGCGGTTTCTGCCGCATCAGGTCCATTCTGCAACTTCCACCCCCAGCGCTGTCTGCCGGTCCTTGTCTGCTGCCGTGATGCCTGGTTGATTGGCTCGCACTGTACCTCCCTGTCTCTCTGGATCTGGAAGTGCCACCAGATTTCAGCCCTGTGATTCTCCACGACCTTCTGCAAAATCTGACTTCTGCAACTTGGGAGGGTCTGGCTGGGCATTTTATGGCTTGCGGGCCACATTCCTGCCTAGCCGATGGCGTCAGTCTCAGTGGCCGCTGGGCATAGGCAGGGGGCGGGGCATAGGCAGGGGGCGGGGCATAGGTGGAACAGCAGCAACCCTTCACAACAGCCCAAGTTTTTCAGGTGATCAGTTGGAAGGCTTTATAATACCTTAGTAACACCACACCTGGAATACAGGTGGTCCTCCAGTTACAACCTCAACTGAGCCCCATGTTTTTGTTGCTAAGCAAGACATTTCTTAAGTGAATTTTGCCCCGTTTTACGACCACACTTTCTACAGTCGTTAAGTGAATCACTGCAGTTATTAAACCAGTAATATGATTATGAAGTGAACCTGGCTTCCCCATTGACTCTGCTTGTCAGAAGGTCGCAAAAGGGGATCACATGAACCCGGGACCCTGCGACCGTCATAAGTACATGCCATTGGCCAAGCGTCCGAATTTTGATCACGTGATCAGGGGGATGCTGCAAAGGCCCTAAGTGTGAAAAATGACGATCATGTCATGTTTTGAGTTCTGTTGTCACTGAACGAACCGTTGTGAGTGGGAGACTACCTGCACTGCATCCAGATTTGGTCACCACGTTACAAAAAAAGATGTTGAGACTTTGGGAAAAATGCAGAGAAGAGCAACTAAGGTGATTAAAGGCTTGGAGACAAAAGCGTATGAAGAACGGCTGCAGGATTTGGGTTTGTCTAGTCTAGAGAAAAGAAGGACTAAGGGGGACATGATAGCAGTCTTCCAGTATTTGAGGGGCTGCCACAAAGAAGAGGGGGTCAACGTATTCTCCACAGCACCTGAAGGCAGGCCAAGAAAGAATGGATGGAAATTAATCAAGGAGAGAAGCAAACTGGAATTCAGCAGAAATTTACTAACAGTGAGAACAATTAACCAGTGGAACAACCTGCCTCCAGAAGTTGTGGAGTATTTGGGACAACCATGACCTGGATGACTGAGAATCTCCATAGACACTTATCACTGGAGGTTTTTCAGAAGAGACTGTACAGCCACTTGTCTGATATGGTTTAGGGTTTTCTGCTTGAGCAGGGGGTTGGACTAGATGACCTCCAAGGTCCCTTCCAACTTATTATTATTATTATTATTATTATTATTATTATTATTATTATTATTATTATTATTATTATTATTATTATTATTATTATAGAAGACCTCCAAGGTCCCTTCTAGCTCCATTCTATTCTCATCATCATAATCATTTTAGCCATTGTCTACCCACTGCAGGATGAACACCTCTTCTGCACATTTCCAACCAATACACTTTGCAGATGCTCCTGTACACAATGCCGGTTACACGGTTGTGTAATTTTATTTCAGATTTTTTTCTTAAAAAAAAAGACAAAAACTAAGAAAACTAAAGCGAGAAACGTAAATGAAGAAAAAAAATCAAAGAGAAACCTAAACAAACAGAAAAAGGTAAAAGGAAAATAGAAAAGGAAGTACAAAGATACAAAGAAGCAGCTTTGAATCTAATAAGAATAAGAATAAGAATAAGTTGGAAGGGACCTTGGAGGTCATCTAGTCCAACCCCCTGCTCAGGCAGGAAACCTTATACCATTTCAGGCAAATGGCTGTCCAGTCTCTTCTTAAAAACCTCCAGTGTTGGAGCATTCACCACTTCTGGAGGCAGGTTGTTCCACTGGTTAATTGTTCTAACTGTCCGGAAGTTTCTCCTTAGTTCCAGGTTACTTCTTTCCTTGATGAGTTTCCATCCGTTGCTTCTTGTCCTGCCTTCAGAGGCGCTTTGGAGAATAGCTTGACTCCCTCTTCTTTGTGGCAGCCCCTTCTATAGTATAGTATATCTTCTATAGTAACAAATGCAATTATACATACAATTATAAACTTACCTCCTTTTGTATGGTTACAACATAAATCTTTTATTTCCATCATTGAGCCTGTCTGATCATCAAAAATATAAGTTCATTTTTTTGTCAGTTTCATGCAAAAATATCTATAAAGGGTTTCCGCTCAGCAATAAATGGAAGTATTCAGGACTCTGAAAGAACAAAAAAAAATATCTTTTTATACCGTATGTTTTCATCCTTATCCTGAGATTTTCCCTTATTTCATATGTTGATTCTCTTCGTTGTCTTGATTTAAAACCAAGGCAGTCCATTCAAGATAATCCTGAAAACTGCTTCCTCTGTAGGTTTGAGAAGTATTTGATTTCATATTTTAATGCATTAGTCATATACAGTATTCATATTTAAATATCTTTAAAAAAGATCATTTCTAGCTTTTTTTATGTACCATAAACCAGGAGCATCAAATGGGATTCTAAAAACATGAGTACAGTGTCAATTATAGCACCGAAAACATCAGTATTTGAATTTGGCACTTCTGATAACAGATACACACCTCAAAGGTGGGGGGAACGTCCAGGTAAATGCTGATATGCACGCTGCAAGTCCTTCCTAACATTTAATTTAGCTGCTATTGAACATTTTTATTTTATCTTACTTTTATTATTTTCATGAATAACTCAAGCAGTGGGCATATCTAATGCTCCTTCCTCCACCTCTTTTTCCCGCAACACCAGCCCTGTGAGGTGGGTTGGACTGAGAGTGAGTGACTGGCCCAAAGTCACCCAGGTGGCTTTCCTGCCTAAAGTGAAACTAGAATTCACAGTCTCCCGGTGATTGGCCAAAGTCCCCAGGTCAGCGTTCAGGCCTAAGGACCAAGAGTCAGTGGCGCCTTAAGTGCAATCCCAAAACATCTGGAGCACCACTTGAACAGCACTGGCATTGACAAACTCCCCATCTGTCAATTGCAAAAGGCAGCTTTATTTGGAACAGCTTCCATCCTGCAAGGATATCATTAACACCCTCAAGCAACTACTGGATAAAAATGTCAAGCCCAGTCTAAACATCTGGTTGACTGTGTGACCCACCACAATAATGATGTTACCTAGTTGGGTCATGAAACATCCACAAGCAAACCACCATGCTCAGAGAGCACCAAGGACTGTATGGTCCTCCTCCTCTGTGCAAATCCCACTCCTTACTAACACTGGTGGTGTTACCCAGTTTGGTCATGAAACATCTCCAAGAAAACCATCAAACTCAGAGAGCACCAAGGACCTCACCCTTTCCTCCTCTCTGCAAACCCCACTCCCTTCTGGTACTGATTGCAGTGTATGCCTCCCAGCATACACAAAGGACAGCACAGCAGGAGGCTGATGGTGCAGATCAGCAGAGGGGTTGGACAGCTCCGGGCGATAACTGCTCACTCAGGATAAGCCTAATGAGTTAAGCTGTTGACAGCCCCAGGCATGGTCAGCCTGGTGGGAAGCCAGGATCTACACCCATTGTCACCTGCACTGGCAGGAAGCCCAGGTTTGAACTGATTGGATGCCATCCACCTGGGCAGGTACAAATAGACGCCAGGCTTCCCTGTTTCCCCAGTTCGTTCTGTTCAGAATAAACTCATCTTTACCCCAGCTCTGTGTCCGTCTCTATGTGAAGCACGCGACCTTACACTGTTGATGTTACATGTGCAAGAAAACAACCAAGCTCAAAGAGCACCAAGGACCCCACAATTCTCCTCCTCCTCCTCCTCTCCCCCCCTCCTCCTCCTCCTCTTTGCAAACCACACTCCTTTCTAACACTGGTGATGTTACCTAGTTTGGTCATGAAACATCTGCAAGAAAACCACCCAGCTCAGAGAGCACCAAGGACCCCACAATCCTCCTCCTCCTTCCTCCTCCTCCCATTCTGATTTCTTCACTCTGCAAACCTCACTCCCTTCTAGCACTGATGATGTTACGTAGTTTGGTCATGAAACGTCTGCAAGAAAACCACCCAGCTCAGAGAGCACCAAGGACCGCACAGTTCATCCCTGAGCTATCGACATTTCTCTTCTAGCGAGGCACAGAAAAATATTTAAGCGATTTTGCTCCGGTTGTCCAGCGTGGGGGAAAACAAACCACTTTGCGCATCACACCAGGGAAATGTACAGCACAGCACAGCATAGCGGATTGAAGCTATGCTTTGCAATGGCCCAGACAGAGCGCTGGGAATTGCTAGGAAGTACTGGTGAAAGATGCCAGGAAACCTTCTCAGTTGCCAAATGGGCAAATAAAAAGGCCTCTCTCGTCTTCCCACCAGGAGGGATTTGGCCAGCAAGGAAGGTGCAGAGTGAAGCAGCAATTTATGCCTTTAAGTGCAGTTCACGGCAACTCGTTTCCCTCCTCAATCAGAGCTGTAGGAACAAGGCTAAAAGGGAGAAGCACCTTTCTCTTTTTACTAACACACACACACACACACACACACACACACACACACACACATATATACCTGGGTGGTTTGAGCCAATGAGGCACCCAGATTTTCTGTTTTAAATAGTTTTAAAGCAAGAAAGAATACATACAGGTAGTCCTTGACTTACAACCACATTTGGAACCAGAATTTCCTTTGCTAAGCAAGGCAGCTGCTTTGCGTCCCGCCCAATGTTATGACCTTTTTTTTGCTGTGGCTGTTAAGCAAATCACTGCACTCGTTAAGTGAACCACCTAGTCATTAAGCGAATCCGGCTTCCCACATTGGTTTTGCTTGTTGGAAGCCAGCTGGGAAAGTGGCAGAATGACAGTCCCATAATCCCAGAATGCTGCAATCATAATAAATAAATAAACAAACAACAACAACAATAATAATAATAATACCTGGTTGATACCTAGGATGCTGGCAGCAACCCGTGTCAACCATTAGTGCCGGTCAATTTGAGTGTTCAGTTGACTGAGTTTCATGTTTAATGAATAAAAGTTACATAATAATAATAAAGTTGGAAGGGACCTTGGAGGTCATCTAGTCCAACCCCCTGCTCAGGCAGGAAACTCTATATCATTTCAGACAAATGGTTGTCCAATCTCTTTTTACAAATTTCCAGTGTTGGAGCATTCACAAGTTCTGGACGCAGGTTGTTTCGCTGATTAATTGTTCTCACTGTCAGGAAATTTCTTCTTAATTCCAGGTTGCTTCTCTCTTTGATTAGTTTCCATCCGTTGCTTCTTGTCCTGCCTTCGGGCGCTTTGGAGAATAGCTTGACTCCCTCTTCTTTGTGGCAGCCCCTGAGATATTGGAACACTGCTATCATGTCCCCCCTCGTCCTTCTCTTCATTAAACTAGACATACCCAATTCCAGCAACCGTTCCTTATATGTTTTAGCCTCCAGTCCCCTGATCATCTTTGTTGCTCTTCTCTGTACTCTTTCTAGAGTCTCAACATCTTTTTTACATCGTGGCAACCAAAACTGGATGCAGGATTCCAAGTGTGGCCTTACCAAAGCCTTGTAAAGTGGTATTAGTACTTCACTTGATCTTGATTCTATCCCTCTGTTAATGTAGCCTAGCACTGTGTTGGCTTTTTTGGCAGCTGCAGCAAACTGCTGGCTCATATTTAAGTGATTGTCCACTAGGACTCTGAGATCCCTCTCACAGTTACTGCCATACTACCATATGCCAATGCTGTTATGTCAGTAGCTTGTTGCAAATCTGTCAGTAGCTTGTTGCAAAGAAGGTTCCTTTGAAGCGGGAGATTCTGGTGCAATTATTGGTTAATGTTATAAAGGCGGGAAAACCCGGGCTTGTGATTGGATACAGTTTAAACAGCTCGAGTATAAAAGCCAGAGTTATTTGACAGTTGTCAGTTGACATATGTGTATTGAATAAACCTTTTGCTGTTAACCTCACTGAGTCATTCGTCTGTCTGACCCAAACAACTGGCAACGAAGGTGGGATAGACGGCGGACTAGTGAAGGATCGGTGACAAGCAGCTGCGCGTAAAGCAGCAAATTTAAAAATTCACAGTCAACTGCAAGCGGCCGCGGCGGAATCCTCAAACCTCCGAATGGCGCAAATTGGTTCTTTAAAAGAATTCGATCCAAACTTCCCAGAGGACTGGGAAGAATATGTGGGACAGGTTGAAGGATTTTTGCTAGTGAACGGCATAACCGACGACCGAAAAAAGGCGGCTGCCTTACTGACTATCTGTGGCACACCTGTGTACCGGGTTGCCGTGGGACTTTGTCAACCATTGCCAGTATCAAGCGTTTCATACGCCGACTTACTGGCCAAATTAAAGGTACATTTTACACCAAGAAGATCAGAACTCTTTTGGCGGCGCATCTTTGAAAAACGAAATCAGAGACCGGGCGAGTCAATAACAAAATTCGTTGCGGCAGTCAGAGAAGCAGCGGTACGTTGTAAATATGATAACTTAGAAATAAGAATCCGGGACAGAGTGGTGCTCGGGCTACGAGACGAGCAGTTACAAAATAGAATTATCGCTAAGCCCACCGGCGACTTGCAAGAAGTCCTTGATGAACTTTTGACTTATGAATCCACTGGGTATCGCGACCCCCCCCCACAATAGCATGGCTGCTTCTGCCGAAATAAACCAAGAAAGCCCTGTGGACTGCGGGGAGGTGGACCCACAATGGGAAGCCGATATAGCCGAAGTCACCAGGCGGTTTGGAAAAATGGCGGCAAAACCATTCCGCAGTGAAGGACCAGAACCGAGTCGCCGATTCCAAACAACAACACCATAACGACAACCAACAACACCGCAACGACAACTGAGAGAAGTTCCAGCTAGACAGCGCGACAGTGACAACCGATGTGGAAGCTGCGGGGGAAATCATGCCCGAGCAACATGCAGATTCCGCTCTGCCAGATGCAGATTGTGCGGAAAGACCGGCCACATTCAAGCCATTTGCAGGGGTCGTGCACGCGACAATCGTCTACACGAAATCGACGTTTGGCCCGAAGGTAAGGTAACCCCTCACTATTGTGGCAAGGAGACCCCTAGACCTTGGGCACAATACCCCAACCGCGGGGAGGTGGCGCGAGTTAATCACATAGGGAAGAGAAAAATAAACCACATTTTGGGATCAAAATTAAAAATCGTAGTCCAGTTGCAAGGAATTCCTTGCAAAATGGAAATTGATTCTCGGGCCTCAGTGTCCATAATTTCAAGTGAGACCCTTAAAAAGATTGAACTTAAAAGTGGTCGAAAAATTCCACTAAGTTCAACCAAAATTCAATTGGCAGACTTCCAAAAAACCCCAATAAAAATTAAGGGAAAAGTTACCCTTAGAGTTAAATATAAGGGGTTTAATGGAATACTAGACTTAATTGTTACAGAAGGCCATAGAACTAGTTTAGTAGGCCTTAACTGGTTCCCTGCCCTGGGAATTTGGGTCGGGGGAATAAACACCGTTACTAATAATAAGACCCTCAAATCTGTCTGCGATGAATTCGCAGACGTATTTGATGGGTCTTTGGGTAAATATAAAGGGCCCCCAATTAATTTTAATTTAGACCCATCGGTTAAACCCATCAGGCTTAAGGCCCGACGGGTGCCTTTCGCCCTTAAGCAAAAAATCGAGGCCGAGCTCGATAAGCTTGTAGGCCAAGGCGTTCTAGAACCGGTCGAGGGTGGTTTGTGGGAGACGCCGATCGTCACACCCCTCAAACCCAATGGGGATGTGAGGATCTGCGCTGACTACAAGGCCACCCTGAACCTCGGAATGAAAAAACATGCTTACCCGGTCCCGACGGTGAAGCAGGTCCTCGCCACGATACAGGACGGCGCCATATTTGCCAAGTTAGACTTGGCACAGGCGTATTTGCAACTTACTGTTTCCAGGGAGGCTGCTGAAGCTCAAACTATTGTTACCCACAAGGGGGCGTTCCGAGTCCACAGACTGCAATTCGGTATTGCAGCAGCTCCAGGCATCTTCCAGGAGGTGATGGAGAGGACCTTAAAGGGCATACCTGGTGTATGCCCTTACTTTGATGATGTTCTAATAGCTGGAAGAAATGAAGAAATATTAGCAGAGCGTCTGGAACAGGTACTGGGAAGATTTAAGGGGGCTGGACTTAAATTAAAAAAGGAAAAGTGCTGTATTGGAGTTAAATCCACAGAATTTTTAGGATTTAGGATAGATAAAAATGGAATTCACCCTACACCTGATAAAATTAAGGCAATCAAATTGGCACCAGAACCAAAAAACAAGGCGGAATTACAAGCCTTTTTAGGATTAGTCAATTTTTATCATACATTCTTGCCACATAAAGCTGCCATCGCGGAACCACTACATAGACTATTAGATAGAAAAACCCCATGGCAGTGGCAAGATAAACATAGAGTCAGTTTTCAAACATTAAAAGATATTCTTTCAAGCCAATCCACAGTTACTCATTTTATTGAGAATAAACCAATTTATTTAGCTTGTGATGCTTCACCTTATGGCGTGGGGGCGGTTATCAGTCACATGGATAGTCAGGGCATTCAAAAGCCAATTGCATACTATTCCAGGACGCTTACCAAAGCTGAACGGAATTATGCACAGATTGATAGGGAAGCATTAGCAATCGTGGCAGGAGTAAAAAAGTTCCATGATTACCTTTATGGTAGGAACTTTACCATATTCACTGATCACAAACCATTATTGGGACTGTTTACCACAGATAAACAGACACCCCAAATAATGTCTCCCAGAATGCTGAGGTGGTCAATTTTCCTCTCAGCATATTCATTCTCACTGCAACATAGACCTGGTAAGGAAATGGGCCATGCAGATGCCCTTAGTAGACTGCCTTTAACCAACACAGAGGAGGACCCTGCCCCAGTAGGACAAATTATGTCATTACAGGAAATTCCAGAATGCCCCTTAACTGCTAAAGAAATAGCTGAGGCTACTAAAAAAGACCATATTCTAAAAAGGATTATGACCTGGGTTCTTGGTGGTTGGCCTAGTACTAACCCTGACGCCAAGTACATCCCATATTTTAGGAGGAAGAATGAACTATCATCCCATTTGGGATGTATATTGTGGGGCAACCGTGTTGTTATTCCTGAACTTCACAGATCTACAGTTTTAACGGAATTACATGAGGGTCTCCCTGGAATTGTGCGAATGAAGGCATTAGCTAGAAGTCACTTGTGGTGGCCAGGGCTTGATAAAGATATTGAAGAATGCGTTTCAGGATGTTATTTGTGTCAGCGATCTAGACCAGAGCTGCCACACACACACACACACATAAGTGGGAATTGGCCAGGAATCCTTGGTCTAGGATTCACATTGATTATGCAGGGCCATTTCAAGGCTTAACCTTCCTAGTTGTGGTGGACAGCTTCTCTCGGTGGCTGGAGGTAGTGCCTGTTAATTCAATGACATCTAGTAGAACAATACAGGTTCTAAGGGGCCTCTTTGCCACTCACGGGTTACCTGATGTGATTGTATCGGATAATGGGCCCCAATTCACCTCTGTTGAATTTCAGGATTTCCTCAGGGCCAACTCGATTAGACATGCAACATCAGCACCACCCGTCCACCAATGGCTTGGCTGAACGCAACGTGAGAACCACCAAAGACGCTTTGAAGCGAATCATCCGTGGCGACTGGCACCAAAGACTTGCAGACTTTTTGCTGACCCAACACACAACCCCGTGCACGGCTACCGGGAAAAGCCCTGCGGAAATGAGGTGGGGCAAACGGCTAACCACCAAACTGGACAGGTTACATCCTGACAAACTACCCTCAAGTGCTGAACCTGACATCCCAAACAGGTCCTTCAAAATCGGAGACTTAGTCTGGGCCAGAAACTATGGACAAGGGGACAAATGGGTTCCTGGGGTAGTCACTGACATAATGGGGCCTTTGTCTTACACCATTGAGGGGGAAGGGAACAGAATAAGTAAAAGACATATTGATCAATTAAGGAAGAGAGTTGCCGGAAGTATGCCAGTCGATGGGGGTCAAAACGTACACGGGGGTGATACTGCATCTGGGCTTAATCAAAACAACTTGCCAGTTAGCGGTGAAGCGGAAATTCAAACCAGTGTGACTACAGCTAACCCACAACATTGTCAAATTGACTGGGAGCTGTCCCCTATGAACAGGCCAGCAGTACCTGAGCAACAACAACAACAACAAACACAACTGCAATCACAATCTGTTAGTAGGGAATCTTCAGAGCCTGTAATTCAAAATTCCAGACCCATAAATATCAGCCAGCCAGTCAGACAGTCAGTTAACAATGACTTAAGTAATCAAACCAATAGATACCCATCTAGGGTCCATAGGCCACCCAAATACCTGAGAGATTACGTCAACAAATAACATCAACTGGGGGGGAAGGGGTGTTATGTCAGTAGCTTGTTGCAAATCTGTCAGTAGCTTGTTGCAAAGAAGGTTCCTTTGAAGCGGGAGATTCTGGTGCAATTATTGGTTAATGTTATAAAGGCGGGAAAACCCGGGCTTGTGATTGGATACAGTTTAAACAGCTCGAGTATAAAAGCCAGAGTTATTTGACAGTTGTCAGTTGACATATGTGTATTGAATAAACCTTTTGCTGTTAACCTCACTGATTCATTCGTCTGTCTGAACCAAACAAATGCCAAGCAATCAAATTTGAAACTTGTAATTGTGTGTGTGTGTGTGCTGTAGTGGTCGTAAGTGTGAGGATCGATCATAAGTCACCTTTTTTCATGCTGTTATTAACTTTGAACGGTCACTAAAGGGGTGTTGTAAGTTGACTCGACTTACGACTACAACTGAGCCCAAAATTTCTGTCGTTAAGTGAGAAGTTTGTTAAGTGAGTTTTGCCCCATTTTACAACCTTTCTAGCCCTAAGGTGTTAAGTGAATCATTACAGTTGATAAATTGGTAACCCAGCTGTTAACTGAATCTGGCTTCCCCCCATTGACTTTGCTTGTCAGAAGGACATAAAAGGGGATCACATGACCTCAGGGGACACTGCGACGGTCGTAAGTATGAACCAGTTAACAAGCATCTGAATGTGGATCACATGATCGCGGGGAGACTAGAAAGGCTGCGACTGTGAAAAACGGTCATCCGTCCCTTTTTTTTTTAGTGCCGTTGTAACTTTGAGCCGTCACTAAATGAACTTTTGTAAGTCGAGGACTACCTGTACATGGATACTGAGCTTAGGAGTAACGAAGCATGGAAGTGAGGCAGAAAATGCGAGTGATCCAAAGTAGAAACAAAATCTCAGAGAAAAATCGCATTGTATTATTTATTTATTTATCACTGCAGATGGGGACTGTAGCCAAGAAATTAAAAGACGCTTGCTTCTGGGGAGGAAAGCCATGGCAAATCTAGACAGCACACTAAAAAGCAGAGACATCACCCTGCCGACAAAAGTGCATATAGTCAAGGCCATGGTCTTCCCAGTTGCAATGTATGGCTGTGAAAGTTGGACCGTAAGAAAGGCTGAGCGCCAAAGAATTGAGGCCTTCGAACTATGGTGCTGGAGAAGACTCCTGCGAGTCCCTTGGACTGCAAGGCGATCAAACCGGTCAGTCCTAGAGGAGATCAATCCTGACTGCTCTTTAGAAGGCCAGATCCTGAAGCTAAAACTCAAATACTTTGGCCACCTAATGAGAAGGAAGGACTCACTGGAGAAGAGCCTAATGCTGGGAAAGATGGAGGACAAGAGAAGAAGGGGACGACAGAGAATGAGGTGGCTGGATGGAGTCACTGAAGCAGTAGGCGTGAGCCTAAATGGACTCCAGAAGATGGTAGAGGACAGGAAGGCCTGGAGGAAAGTGGTCCATGGGGTCATGATGGGTCAGACACGACTTCGCAGCTAACAGCACAACATTTATTTGGCGTATGGCATATCAGACACGGATTAGCAACATAAATTGCATTGTAAAGGAATGGCCTGTGCTTTGAGTGCAACAAAAATCAAATCAAATCTTGATGGCACTTTGGTTTGGTGCTTTGGTGCCCTGGGTTTTGCTTCCTTATTAAATCCTGGTAATCTCTATTCACTCGGAATGCTTCCAGATTCCCCTTTTCCTTCCCCAGAGTTATTTTATGCTGCTGATTTTCCGGAAAGATTCAAAGAACGAGAAGCTTGAGCAAACGTAAGGAAAGAGGCTGAGACCTCGGAAAGAGCGCAGAGAAGAGCATAAGAGTTGATCAGGGCTGGAGGCTAAATTGTATGATGAACAACTAAACTAAGGAACTAGGTATCAATAAAAGATAATGTTTGTAGCTCAGGGCTCAAATGAGGAGAGTTTGATGTGCTCTGAACTCCGGTTGTTTTCTTGCAGACATTTCATTACCCAGCTAGGTAAGGTCATCAGTGCTAGAAGGGAGTGGGGTGTGTGGAGTTGGGAAGGAGGAGGAGGAGGAGGAGGAGGGGGAGGATGACGACGACGACGACTATGGAGTCCTTGGTGCTTTCTGAGCTTGGTGGTTTCCTTGCAGACATTTCATTACCCAACTATGTAACTTCATCAGTGCTATTAAGGATCAGGGTTTGATCTCGGTTTATATTAAAGTGGCTTGTCCTGTCAGGGTTGGTGGGGATGATCTTAGAGGTCCTTTGATTGGGATGTTTATTGTTATCATGTTTGGCCGTTCTTTGATTGGGATATTGTTTACTTCTTGATTGTTTGTCTGATGTTAATCTTGGAGTTACTCTATGCTAATCAATCAAGAAGTAAACAATACTCCAATCAAGGTACTGCCAAGCATGCTAACAGTAAGGACCTCTAAGAGTCTTAGACTAAGACCATCCCAAGCAACGCTGACAGGGCAGGGCCCCTCTTTGAGCGATGTTTTCAGGAACCAGGAATGTCTTTAATTAAGGCTTCTAGTCCTCAATGAGGAACTGCAACGTCTGATAGGAACCTGTTCAAAGCAATCAAAGGCAAGCACCGTGGAAAGATTTGAACTCTTATTAAAAGTTATTGCAAGTTAATTAAACTCAGGATGCCTCATTATAATGTGGGGGGAAAAAACCCCACCCCTCTTGAATATGAGGATGAGCAATAACAAGATCATGCCGAGAATATTATGGGGTGCTACGAAATGCTACACGCTACGTGGATGATGTCAGCAATCCGTCAAATGACGCTGCCGAATGAAAGAATTCGTTCCAAATCCATCATGTTTGAACTGTATATCAAATGATTCTATGCCTTTCTACGCTGCTGTCTCTCCACTCTTGGGTGATGAGGACCATGTAGGATAGGCTTTATGGTACTTGCAATATGGATTTTGTAGTACTGGTGCACTGACTAATGAGTCTTCTTGTGTTTTAAATTGACTTTTTCTCAAAGATATAGCTAAGAAATTGCCATAACCCTTAAACCTTCACGAAACGCCTCCCTTTTAGAAACCAGGAATGTTCACTTGCTCTCAAGCCTCCATGAACAAACCAGACAAAGAAACAAATATTCAAATCCAGCGTTGACAGAACACAGAGAATACTGGTAGTCCTTGACTGATGACGACCAAATAAAGCAACTCAAGAGTTCTCACTCGAAGTGCAAATGATCAGGTTCAAATTATCCTGCTGTGGATATACATTACAGGTATCCTCGAGTTACAACCACATCTGAGCCCCAAATTTCTGTTTCTAAGCGAGGCATTGAGCTTCGTCCCATTTTACGACCTTCCTTGCCACAGTTTTTAAGTGAATCACTGCAGTCGTTAAGTTAGTAGTATATTTGTTAAGAAGTGAATCTGGGTTTTCCGGCAACTTTGCTTGTCAGAAAGTCGCAAAAGGGGATCAGGTGACCCCGGGACACTGTGGCCGTCATAAATGTGAGTCATTTGCCAAGCATCTGAATTTTGGATCACGTGACCACAGGGATGCCGCAAATGGTTGCGCGCGGGAGAAAATGATCATAAATCACTTTTTTTTTTCAGCGCCATGGTAAGTTTGAATAGTTCTTAATCAAATGGTTATAACTTAAGGACAACCTGTAGCTGATTTTCAAACTTGGCCTAAAGAATATGCTCTAAAAATAAAGCATGATGCTTAAATCGTAGGGATATTTTCAACTTGGGAGTCCTCCTAGATTCACGGCTTACCCTGGAAGACCATATAGTAGCCGTGACTACGGGGGCTTTCGCCCAGGTTCGCCTGGTGCACCAGTTGCGGCCCTATCTGGACCGGGATGCCCTGTGTACGGTCACTCATGCGCTCGTGACCTCTCGTCTGGACTACTGCAATGCTCTTTACATGGGGCTCCCCTTGAAGACCACTCGGAGGCTCCAACTGGTACAGAATGCGGCCGCGAGAGTTGTCTTGGGAGTTTCCCGGTACTCCCATGTTACACCTTTGCTCCGCGAGCTGCACTGGTTACCAGTTGTCTTCCGGGTGAGATTCAAGGTTTTGGTTATGGTCTTTAAGTCCTTACATGGCATGGGTCCAGGGTACCTCGGGGACCACCTGCTGCTGGCGTCAACTTCCCTCCGCCCTGTGCGTTCCCACAGAGAGGGCCTCCTCAGGGTGCCTCCGGTCAGAGAATGTCGGCTGGTGGCCCCCAGGGGGAGGGCCTTGTCTGTGGGCGCTCCGGCGTTATGGAACCAACTGCCGGTTGAGCTCCGGATGGCACCGGACCTTCGCTCTTTCCGGCGTGGTCTGAAGACCCATTTATTTGAACAAGCTGGCCTGGCCTGATGGGGGACGTTAGGGTTTTTAATGGGTTTTTATATTGTTACTGTTTTTTATCTGGGCAATTGTTTAATTCTCTTTTAATTTTTGTATTTGCTATTTATATATGCCCTGTTCACCGCCCTGAGTCCTTCGGGAGAAGGGCGGTATACAAATTTAATAAAATGAAATGAAATCAAATCAAATAGGTTGTATATGGAATTTTTACAAGTTCATTTCATGACATACAGCAACTTAGCGTCATTCCAGTTTGTTTCGTGGGCTTCACTAGCTTGACAAAAAAAAAAAAAAACATTTCAAGTGTTTTCTCAACCTTGGTAACTTGAAGGCGTGTGGACTTCAATTCCCAGAATTCCTTCTCTTGACATGGCAGAAGAGGCTCCCTTGCTAAAAAAAAATCACTGCTCTTCATGAAGCATTTTTGCTTCTTCACCTTGTCAATAGTATCTGCTTTCCCAGTAAAAAGGACGATGGAGGATCAAATTGCCCCAGCTCAGCATGGCTACAAATAGCTTCCATATTCTCAGGGTCCTGATGAATATTTTAGAAGTTCCTGCCAATCAGAAGCAGCCCAGAAACGAAACGTGCCTTCTGTTGAGATGGCGTGAGAAGAATTTTAGATTCAAGGATCATTTTATTCAGGAACTGCCTGTGACCAGCTTGGATCAACAACTTGACCTGTCAATAGGCAAACAAAAGAGGTACCAATATTCCTCGAAAGTCTGACCACAATTGCATCCCAAAATTTATGTCACTAAACGAGACAGCGGTTAAGTGAGTTTTGCCCCATTTTATGACCTTTCTTTTTTAAAAAATGAATCGCTGAAGTTATTAAGTTAGCAACTTGGTTGTTAAATGAGTTTGGCTTCCTCACTGACTTTGCTTGTAAGAAAGTCACAAAAGGGGATCACATGGCCCCTGGACATTACAGTGGTCATATTTTTTTAAAAAATTCCATTTATATCCCGCCCTTCTCCAAAGACTCATGGCGGCTTACAAACTTAGCAGTAGCCTTCATTCTATGTATATGCCTGCTTATTAGGGCTTTCACACACACCCCAAGCGGCATTATTACAAAGTCAGCTTAATTGCCCCCAACAATCTGGGTTAGGAGACAGTTGCCAAGCCTACAAATTTTGATTACGTGACCATGGGGCTGCTGCAATGGTCATAAGTAAAAAAATTTAAAAAAACCGTGTGAGAAATGGTCATAAAACCCATTTTTCAGTGCCATTGTAATTTTGAACAGTCACAAAAAGGATGGTTGTAAGTCAAGATGACATGTGCAATAGCAAAGATCATTTCACTGCCAGCCTAAATAGTTTTTCAGGTGAAAAGTGCATCGTTAACTATGGGGGGTGAGATATTACCCCCTGTAGATAGGGCTTGCAACTTGGGTGTCCTCCTAGACTCACAGCTCTCTTTGGAAGATCATATAGGAGCTGTGACTAGGGGGGCCTTCGCCCAGGTTCGCCTGGTGCGCCACTTGCGGCCCTATCTGGACCGGGATGCCTTGCGCACAGTCACTCATGCACTCGTGACCTCCCGTTTGGACTACTGCAACGCTCTCTACATGGGGCTGCCCTTGAAGACTACTCGGAGGATCCAACTGGTGCAGAATGCAGCCGCGCGAGTTGTGGTGGGGGTGTCCCGACACTCCCATGTAACACCTCTACTCCGCGAGCTGCATTGGCTTCCGGTTGTCCTCCGGGTAAGATTCAAGGTGCTGGTTACGACCTATAAAGCCCTAAATGGCATGGGTCCGGGTTACTTACGGGAGCACCTGCGGCCGGCATCAACTTCCCTTCGTCCAGTGCGTTCCCACAGAGAGGGCCCCCTTAGGGTGCCATTGGTCAAAGAGTGTCGACTGGCGGCCCCCAGGGGGAGGGCGTTCTCTGTGGGCGCGCCAGACCTGTGGAACCGTTTACCGGTGGAGCTCCGGATGGCTCCTGACCTTCGCTCCTTCCGACGTGACCTAAAAACATATTTATTTGAACAAGCCAGCCTGGTCTGATGGGTTTAGGGGTATTTTAATGTTATTGTATTAATTGTATTAAATTAGGCTGTAATATTTAATATTTTTTTAATTTTTGTATGTTGTATTTTATTGTATTGCCCTGTACACCGCCCTGAGTCCTTCGGGAGAAGGGCGGTATAGAAATTAAATTATTATTATTATTATTATTATTATTATTATTATTATTATTATTATTATTATTATTAGTATTAGTATTAGTAGTATTAGTAGTATTAGTATTATTATTATTATTATTTCGAAAGAATAGCAAACAAGACAAAACCTTTTAAGGTTTGGGTTTGAGTTGGCTAGTTGGATTAGTTGGTGCCCTCAAAGTAATTTGCTAAAGATAAACACTTCAAAACACATAGAACTTCTTTCTCTATAAATATCCCCTACCTGGAAACTTCAAATGGTACAGATAGTCCTCGTCTTATAACAGTTCAGTTAGTGACCATTCAAAGTTACAGCGGCACTGGGAAAAGGGACTTTTGACCATTTATCACACTTATGACCGTTGCAACATCCCCCTGGTCACATGATCAAAATTCAAACACTTGGCAACTGACTCATACTTATAACGGTGGCTGTGTCCTGGGGTCACGTGATCCCTTTTTGTAAACTTCTGACAAGCAAAGTCAACGAGGAAGCCAGTTTCATTTAACAACCCAGGTTACAAACTTCACAACTGCAGAGGTTCACTTAACAACTGTGTCAAGAAAGGTCGTAAAATGGGACTAAACCAGGCTAATAACATGGTTGAGTAAACCTGGCCTCCCCCTTAATTTTGCTCCTCAGAAGGTTACAAAAAGGGGATCACGTGACCCCAGGACACTGCAAGCATCATAAATATGAGTCAGCTGCCAAGTGTTGTGATTCAGGGTCAGCCTGTGGGTTCGGCAGTTGGTTCGGACGACTCAGAGGAGGAGGGGGGTGTTGAAGAGCTTGCTGAGGGGGTTGAAGATCTTGCTGATGAGAGCCCTCAGCCAGGCCCCTCCCACCTGGTCACGACGGAGACCCAGCTGTGTCAGCCTGACAGCGTGGATGAAGATGACCCACAGCTGGCCCTGTTCAAGGAAGCCCGACGCAGGAGGCAATCAATCAGGAGTAAACAGAGGAAGGCAATGGGGCACCTCGGAAGGAGGCAGAGAGAAGCCACGCCCTGAACTGTATAAAAGGGGAATGCGTGGGAGGGCTGGTTTGCTGAAGGCAACCGCTTGATTAGTTCCTGTTTCATAGCTCCTGTTTCATGGTTGGTGTCTTGTCTTGCTCTGTTTTATGTTAATAAATTTGGCAGGCTTAATTCCAGCATCTTGCCGTTTGTAAAGGGGTTGTCCCTGCCTTTTCTGCAGGGCCGGTAGCAGGCTGGTACAGAACACCAAGCATCTGGATCTAGATCACCACAACCACAGGGATGCTGCAACAGTTGTGTGAAAAACGGTCGTAAGTCACTTTTTCCAGTGCCACCCTCACTTTGAAGTCTGCTAAACAAATCAGACACGACTTGGCAAACTGAACAATAACAACAAAGTAGAATTTCTAGCCTATCCTGCAACATATTTGTTTTAAAGTGGCTCTTCCACCGGAGAAACGTCGAAGTGCCATCAGCTGAAAGGACCCACCATGGGCAGATCTGTGCCCTTAAAAGGATGCATGGACTGAAAGCGGCCTCAGACGAGGAAGCCAGGAAAGGCAGAGAAAAGCGGCTGGAAACAAATTCCGTTAAGCATGAAAGAGCCGTTGAAAAAGTCCAAGGAAATGAAAAGGTCTTTGTCTAAAAACCCAGAAAGTTGAGAAATGGAGCTGATCTCCCTGTGGAAAAGAAAAGAAAAAGCTACTGTCTTCATCAAGTCTCACTTTGCTCATCTTATTCAGTGGGGGGTTTTCCCCTCTTGCCCCAAGAGAACGGCTTCAGTTCCCATCATTCTGGTTCCTTTAGCATAGCATAGAAATAGCATAGCATAGCATAGCATAGCATAGCATAGCATAGCATAGCATAGCATAGCATAGCATAGCATAGCATAGCATAGCATAGCATAGCATAGCATAGCATAGACTAGACTAGACTAGACTAGAATAGAATAGAATAGAATAGAATAGAATAGAATAGAATAGAATAGAATAGAATAGAATAGAATAGAATCTGAAAGGGACCTTGGAGATCTTCTAGTCCAGCCCCCTGCTCAATCAGGAGAACCTATACCATCTCAGACAGGTGATTGTGCAGTCTCTTCTTGAAAACCTCCAGCAATGGAGCGCTCATAATTTCTGGGGGCAAGCTGTTTCACTGGTTCATTGTCCTCACTGTCAGGAAGTTTCTCCTTAATTCTAGGTTGCTTCTGTCCTTGATCAGTTTCCAACCGTTGTTTCTCATCCTTCCCTCTGGTGCTTTGGTGAACAACCTGGCCCCCTCTGCCTTGTGGCAGCCCCTCAGATACTGGAAGATTTCTATCATGTCTCCCTTAGCCAAAGCTAAGTTCTGCATTTATTCTGTTCTGTTCTGTTCCATTCCATTCCGTTCCGTTCCATTCCATATATTCTATTCTATTCTATTCTATTCCATTCCATTCCATTCCATTCCATATATTCTATTCTATTCTATTCTATTCTATTCTATTCTATTCTATTCTATTCTATTCTATTCTATTCTATTCTATTCTATTCTATTCTATTCTATTCTATTCTATTCTATTCTATTCTGGTGGCTTTAGGACCTGAAGGACCCATAACTTGATGCAATGGGTGCATCAATGGAATAGACCAGGGGTAGGCAACCTTGGCTCCTTTATGACTCGTGGACTTCAGCTCCCAGAATTCCTGAGCCAGCATGGCTCAGCTTGGAAACCTTTCCCTTTTCCCTCAGCATGGCTGGCTCAGGAATTCTGGGAGTTGAAGTCCACGAGTCATAAAAGAGTCAAGGTGGCCTATCCTTGGAATAGATCATCAGCACTGGAAGATGCCAGTTTAGAAAAAGCTGGAAGAATTCACTAGAGTTGTGGCAGGTCAAATTCCTTTTCCTAACCACAAGATGGAGCTATTGAGTTGTATTGTAATCAACAACTAAAAAGCATCTCTCTCTCTCTCTCTCTCTCTCTCTCACACACACACACACACACACACACACACACACACACACACACAAAGAGAGAGAGAGAGAGAGAGAGAGAGAGAGAGACAAGCAAACAATGGATTTGCATGGCATGCTTAATTAGGTTACTAAGTTAACCTATTTTGGGAGTTAGTGGGAAGCATTAAGCTGCACACTAACTTCATTTGGGAGACTTCACACAACACACCAGTAAAAAAGGACACAAAGACAATTGTGTGTCCAGTGATGGAAGAACAATGAATTTCCCACAATGGAGGAATGGCATGGGGAAAATGTCAGACATTGCTTACATGGCAAAATTCACCTGTTTCGTCAGGAAAAAAAGAAAAGAGAAGAAACAATACAACTTTTCTGAAAGATTGGAAACCTCTACGGAGGTTTTGCTGAAGGGATTTTAAAAAGGCCTTGATGATTTAGGGATTTGAAGATTAAGAAAGTCGTGGATGAAATGCGGGTCTGCAGGGACTTGCTAATATCTAAGAGGGTAAAGATCTAAGATTGGAAATCACCATTTCTTAACTTCAGTTTCTTTCTAGTTTCTTTCTTTTCATTTTGATTTCTATTTTCTATGAAAAACATTACATATTTTTTTAAAAAAAAAGAAAATCTATCTTGTTAAGAGTCAGCACCCACTTGATGGCGTATACAGGTAGTCCTTGACTTACAACAACACATTTAGTGACCGTTCAAAAGTTACAAAGGCACTGAACAGTGTCTTGTGACCGTTTTCCACACTTAACGACCGTGGCAGCATCCCCGTGGGCATGTGATCTAAATTCAGACACTTGGCAACTGACTCGCATTTATGACGGTTAAAGTGTCCTGGGGATCATGCGATCCACTTTTGCGACCTTCTGACAAGCAAAGACAATGGGGAAGCCAGATTCACTTAACAACTGTGTTACTAACTTAACAACGGCAGTGATTCACTTAACAACTGTGGCACGAAAGGTCATAAAATGGAGCAAAATTCACCTAACAAGGGTCTCACTTAGCAACAGAAATTCTGGGCTCAGTTGTGGTTATAAGTTGAGGATTATCTGTAATCAGTCCATCATAGTAATAGTAATAAGTTGGAAGGAACCTTGGAGATCATCTAGTCCAATGCCGCTGGGGGGGGGTGAAAGCCCTAATAAACAGGCATATACATAGAATGAAGGCTATTGCTAAGTACATTGATTTGTGCTTAGATTGTAAGCCGGCCTGAGTCTTCGGAGAAGGGCGGGATATAAATGGGATTAAAATAAAAAAAAAAAACCTGCTCAGGCAGGAAACCCTAAACCATTTCAGACAAATGGCTGTCCAGCCTTTTCTTAAAATCTTCCAGTGTTGGAGCATTCACAGTTTCTGGAGGCAGGTTGTTCCACTGGTTAATTGTTCTCACTGTCAGGAAATTCCTCCTTAGTTCCAGGTTGCTTCTCTCCTTGATTAGTTTCCATCCGTTGCTTCTTGTTCGGCCTTCAGGTGCTTTGGAGAATAGCTTGACTCCCTCTTCTTTGTGGTAGCCCCTGAGATACTGGAAGACTGCTGTCATGCCCCCCTTATCCTTCTCTTCATTAGATTAGAGCCGTGGTGGCGAACCTATGGCACGTGTGCCACAGGTGGCATGCAGAGTCCTCTCTGTGGGCACGCACTCCATCGCCCCAGTCCTAGGCCTTCAGCTGGGTTTTATAAAACCTTTTCGCTTTAGGCCTCTGCCGCTGTGTGCAAAAAAAAAAGGTTCAATCAATCAATCAATTTCAACTTCTTGCGGGGGGGGGGGAAAGATCTCACAAAGTTGGAATTGATTGATTGAACTTTTTAGTCCCACCCAGTCTGCCCTTACCACTGCAGCCACGCCCACCCAATGGGCCACGCCCACCCAATGGGCCACGCCCACCCGACACCCACCGGTACATAAGTGGGTTTTGGGTTGCAGCTTGGGCACTCGGTCTCTAAAAGATTCGCCATCACTGGACTAGAGGACAGACATATCCAATTCCACTGCCTGGCTGAGGAATTCTGGGAGTTGAAGTCCACAAGTCATTAAAGGGCCAAGTTTGAAGAGCCCTGGCATACGGTCTCTTGCTTGTGCAGGAGGTTGCAGCTCTATTCTGTAACGTAACTTTTAATTACTGTAACTTTGAATGCTCACAGACACGTAAGAGGTTCGGAAAGCAGCTTGCCTCAGGCTTCTGATGCCGTCTTCCCAGTTTTGTGCAGACTTTTAAAACCTTTTGAGAGACACCTTACCTTTCACTTTAGGAAGAAGCTTCACTATCTGGATATTCCAGGGGGAGGATCCCAGCCACGTGTCATCTTCTCTAGCAGATGGTGGAACGGATTCTCAGGTTTCCTAGACTCCTCTTGACCTTCAGAGTAGGCAGAAGACAGCCTGGCCTTAAAGCGTTGGGGACTTGGGTAGCATTTCTAATTTATGAATGTCAGAATACGGAATAACAGAGCTAAAAGGGACCTTGGAGGTCCTCTAGTCTAGTCCAACCCTCTGCTCAAGCAGGAATCCCTCTACCATTCCAAATGGTTGTCCAATCACTTCCTGAAAACCTCCAGCAATGGAGCATCCGAGATTTCTGGAGATGAGTCATTCCACTTATTCATAGGTCATTCCCATGTGTGTCTAGGGCAGGGGTAGGCAACCTTGGCTCTTTTATGACTCATGGACTTCAACTCCCAGAATTCCTGAGCCAGCCATGCTGGCTCAGGAATTCTGGGAGTTGAAGTCCATGAGTCATAAAAGAGCCAAGGTTGCCTACCCCTGGTCTAGGGATAAGAGACAGACAGACAGACAGACAGACAGACAGACACACACACACACACACACACACACACACACACACACACCCTTGTTTGCATGATGTACTTCTCTGGGTCAAAAAGAGGAAGCAGAATGTATTGTCTGAACACCCTAATCTGGGGTACCCAAATCAGTGAACGCTGAGAGGATACATTTTAGCTCTCGTAAACACTGGAGTTCATTGGGGTTGTGAGGGCACAACTAGAAAAGAGGTCTCCAAACCTGGCAACATGGAAGACTTGTGGACTTCAACTCCCAGAATTCCACAGCCAACCCATGGAATTGTGGGAGTTAAAAGTCCACCAGTTGCCAAGTTTGGAGACATCTGTTCTAGAGAAAAACCTACATGGTGGCTGTGAGTTGACATTGACCAATAAGGAATCAATCAGTTAAGGATTCAGATGTCTGCAGGGAAAACTTAAAATGTCCAGATCAGGGGTCTTCACACTTGGCCCTTTTAAGTCATAAAAGGGCCACGCCTGAAGACCCCTGGCCCAGATGATAGCCACCAGCAGGTGATGGAAGCCCTGCCCCTTTTCACACGCTGTTTTAGCCACCATCTTGGAACTTTTTTGACCCTTCCCCCCGCAAGACACTTCGAAGGAGGCTATTAGCTTCCTTGGCATGTTTGCATTCTAACTGGATGTGCAAACCTACATTCTGGGTGAGCTTAGCCTTCAAATATATATTTTGAGTCAGCCACTCAGAGTCGCTCCAGCGGTGAGATGGATGGCAAGTAAATTTAATAAATAAATAGATAAATAAAATTGGGCAAGCCCAGGATTGAGATTAAGGGTACCAGTGGAAGAGAATATTCGTAGCTCAGGGTTGAATTGTGAAGTCCTTGGTGCTCTCCAAGCGTGATTTTTTCCCCCTGCAGATGTTTCATCACCTGACTACAGGGAGTGAGGGTTATGGGGGAAGAGAAGGGGGAGGACTATGACCCACAGTCCTCCCCCCCCACAAGCCCCACTTCTTTCTAGCACTGATGTTACCTAATTGGGAGCTGTGTGTGCTTGGTTGTTTTACTTGAAAACATTTCATTACCCAAATTAGGTAACATCATCAGAGCTAGAAGGGAGTGGGGTATTGGAGGAGGAGGAGGAGGAGGAGGAGGAGGAGGAGGACGACGACGACGACGACGACGATGACGACTCTGGGGTTCTTAATACACTCTAAGCTTGGCTTTTTTTCCTGCAGATATTTCATTACCCAATTAGGTAACATCATCAGAAGTAGAGGGGATTGGGGTGTGTGGAGTTGAGGAGGAGGAGGAAAACTGTGGGGTCCTTAAGTGTTCTCTGAGTTTGGTTGTTTTACTTGCAAACATTTCCTTACCCAATTAGGTAACATCATCAGTGCTAGAAGGGAGTGGGGTGTGTGGAATTGAGGAGGAGGAGGAGGAGGAGGAGGAGGAGGAGGAGGAAGAGAACTGTGGGGTCCTTGGTGCTCTCTGAGCTTGGTTGTTTTCTTGTAGATGTTTCATTACCAAACTAGGGAACATCCTCAGTGCTAGTAGGGAGTGGGCTGTGTTCTCTGCTTATCTATAGGTGGCTTGCCCTGTCAGTGTGGATGAGCGTGTTCTTAGTGCTTCCTTTATTAAGGGTGCTGTGTGAACGCAACCTCCAAAAGAAGAACCAGCGGCAAAAGACGCCACCTAAGGAGCTAAACCTCTCCCTCTGCCTACGGACATTACAGGCAAAACAGAGGACGCCAGGATGCTGCGGGAACGGGATGTTGTACCAGTTTTATTGGTAAAATTGAACACGAAGGCTCACGAACGCTGGGACATGCTTTTCCTTTTAAAGAACTTCCACTGGACCTTAATGGTGAGCATCCAGTCGTTCACGTACAAACTTTTACAAGCCGATGTGTAGACATGCGCCTCGGGGGGAAGATGACGGCATCCGGGTCGGGGCGACGGGTGCTGGGCGAGGCACGGGGCACCCACGATTCATTTGCCAGCCTTCTGAGCTTTCTGTGCCGACTTGGTGACCTTGCCAGCCCCGCCGCTCTTCTTCTCCACGTTCTTGATCACGCCCACCGCCACCGTCTGCCGCATGTCGCGTACGGCGAAGCGCCCTGGGAAATGACAGGGAGGGGAGGGAGGGAGTTAAAGCAGCCCCTCTCTTGCCAACCCTTCAAAACAAGGTCAGGTCAGGTTTGGGGAAAAAGGGGGGGGGGTTCTCCGAAAGGAAGACAGACCTGGCCTTGGAAATCAGAGAGGAAAGATGAGGATCCATGGAAGGGAAGGATTTGCAGAAAAGAGGATGCCTCTTTGAGAAGCGTCAGAAAGAAACTTCAATTAACCCCATCCTTGTCCCAAAGGTGCTTTTTTCAGGAGGCAACTTGATTTTCTTGTTTTTTCTTTGGAGACGTTTCGCTTCTCATCCAAGAAGCTTCTTCGGCTCTGACTGGATGGTGCGGAATGGAAGGATTTATACTCCTTGCAGAGAGCTGGTCATTTGCATCGTTTTAAGAGAGCCGTTGAGGACACCTGGAGGTATATCTGTGTCCCCAGGGTCACTACTCATTACAAAACACTACTGTTTGCACCACTCAGGTGACCCTGACAACACAGGTAATAAACCTCCAGGTGTCCTCAATGGCTCTCTAAAGGATGCAAATGACCAGCTGTCTGCAAGGAGTATAAATCCTTCCTTTCCCCCACCATCCAGTCAGAGCCGAAGAAGCTTCTTGGATGAGAAACGAAACATCTTCAAAGAAAAACAAGGAAGTCCAGTTGCCTCCTGAAAAAAGCACCTTTGGGATAACTATGGCCTGGATGGCTGAGAATCTCCACAGACAAACCCCAACCTTGGTTTTTTTTATAGCAACTTGGGACAGCTTTTCTAGATTCCGTTATAGTCCTTGATGTACGACCACAATTGAACCCAAAATTTCCATTCCTAAGCAAGACAATTGCCAAGTAAGTTGTGCCCCATTTTCTTCTGCCATGGTTATTAAGCAAATCACTGCAGTTGTTAAGTGATGCACACTGTTGTTAAGCAAATCCGGCTTCTCCCGTTGACTTTGCTTGTTGGATGTCGGTTAGGAAGGTTAGCAAATGGCGACCAGATGACCGCCGGAGGACATTACAACCGTCCTAAATACATGCTGGTTGCCAAACACCCAAATTTTAATCACGTGACTGTGGGGGATGCTGCTATCTTTGTTAAGTTTGAATACTGGGCCATTAGTAACTTTTTTTCAATGCTGCTGTAACTTTGGTCACTAAATGAATTGTTGTAAGTCGAGGACTACATGTAAGTAGTACCCTGTTTTCCCGAAAATAAGATCCAGACTTTTTTGCCTCCAAAAGAAGCACCAGGTCTTATTTTCAGGGTAGGCCTTACCTCACCTCCGGCACCGACAGCCCCACCCAGCCAGTCCACTTCTTCTGGGGGCGAAGTTCTGCAGCTGCATTCGGGCCTGCATTTTGCAGTCAGGCCTTTCTAGAAGGCCTAAGCAGCCAAGTACCAAGCTATGGATTCAATCCTTAGCTCGGTGCTCGACTGCTGAGATCTTGCAGAACCGAGCTACAGATTGAATCCGTAGCTCGGTTCTTGGCTGCACAGGCCTTCCGGAAAGCCCTGTTGACTGAGAAATGCAGGCCTGGCTGCAAAAGAGGCCTTAGAAGAAGTGGGCCGGCGAGGAAAAGCCTGGCTGTGAGGTAAGTGGGTGCGGGGCACATAGGGCAGATCCGCACCCACACCCCCAGCCTAACTTGATTTTTAAGTGTGTGCCTTGCCCCCAAACTAGGGCTTATTTTTGGGATAGGGCTTATATTAGGCCTACCCCTAAAAATCAAGCTAGGGCTTATTGTTGGTGTAGGCCTTACTTTCGGGAAAACACAATAGGAGTCCAAGAAGGCTTGGAGGTACCAAGGTAAATTGCCAGTGTTGGAGGGGACCATCAAGTGGTGTTGAGCTCCAACACATAAAGTACCACTTTAATTTTTCAAAATAAAAATCACTCTAAACTTCACGTTGCTCTCAAATGTCAAAGGATGCTAGTGTTTTGCATCCCCACAAACTTAGAACCTAGCTCTTATGCTAAATCTCACCCTAGTTCAAGCATTCTTGCAGATCCATTCCAATCCCAAATCTTAGCAGGGTCTTGAATGCTCTGGGTCATTGAAAGACAGAGGTTTAAAATATTGGGAGTTTCTGCCAAGTACTGTCTATGGCAGAGGTCTTCAAACTAGTCCCTTTTATGACTTGTGGACTTCAACTCCCAGAATTCCTCAGCCAGGCATGCTGACAGAGGAATTATGGGAGTTGAAGTCCACAAGTCATAAAAGGGCCAAGTCTGAAGATCCCTGGTCTATGGCAAGGGGGTCCCCAAACCTTTTCTTTCATTACCCCGGTGTTATCAAACTTCAAAGACCAGTGGTTATGTCAGCACCCTTGTAATGTCGATCGGTCACTAAATAAATGACCGTAACTTGAGGACCACCTGCATTATAAAAAAACAAGACCCTTCTTTACATCTCTTTAACAAGGTGCCATTGGTAATTTCGTCAATTTTCAACTTGACAGGAATACGTACCTGGGGGTCTTGTGCGGCAATCTTTTAAGTCTGTTAAAAAGGTTTTTTGTGGTGATGGGTAATGGCTTTGTGTATTGTTACACACACACATACACACACACACACAAATACAAAACAGTGTTATCCAATTTGGGATAATTGACCCAGGTAAATTTGGGAAGCAGTGGCCTAAGAGCATTGCAAACTCCGTGTTACAGGTTGTGCCAGCCCCGTCTTACAAGTATCTTATCTCTTAAGATACAAAGATGGCATCACAAGGATGAGCACGAACAGGCACCTCTGTCGCAGCCAATCCCACGTAACAAGGAGAACATTCCAAGACTTTTCTTAAAGAAATAATAGGATGCCAAAGGAGAGGGACAAAATACAGGTAGTCCTCAACATATGACCATTTGTTTAGTGTCCGTTTGAAGTTGCACTGGAAAAAGTTGACTTAAAACCGTTTTTCCAACACTTACGACCGTGGCAGCATCCCCCACGGTCACATGATCAAAATTCAGATGCTTGGCAACTGGCTCATACGTAGGATGGCAGCCGTGTTTCTGGGGTCACATGATCCCCTTTTGCGACCTTCTAACAAGCAAAGTCAAGGGGGAAGCCGGGTTCACATAAAAGACTGCAGGAGTCTCATAACAACCGCAGTATTTTTGTTTCAACAACTGTGGCAAAAAAGACCGTAAAACTGAGTCTGACTGTTTTAGCAACCGCCTTGCTTAGGAACAGAAATGGTGGCCTCGGCTGTGGATGCAAGTAGAGGACTACCTGCGTGTGGTCCCTAGGAGTCAAAGATGAGAGCACCGATCTATCAACCAACCAACCAACCATCAATTTCGGACAATCTGGCTAGTGATGGCAGCAATGGGACAAGGAGGCCCATGCATCTCTAGGGTCGCCAAGTCGGAGAAGAGGAATCTCAGAATACATTTCATTAAGTTTCTAGGCATCTATAAGGTAGGTGTTAGGAGTGAAAAGGTGGCAGCCACGAGCCTTGTCGTTGCATCTTGCCATTAGAGTAAGGGGGCCCAGGGGGAAGGTAATGATTACGAAGGGGTTAGTTAGAGAAACGAAACTTCTCCAGTTCCACTGAAGCCTGTGAGTGTCCAGAGTCTGAAACCTTTTCAAGGACATCTTAACAGGTGTGAAGAAGAAGGCAGATGGTTCCCATAACAAAGAAAACTTGTTTACCTGAGCTACGTGGAAGCTTGGGGGTTTGACTAGGAAAATCATTGTTTTAAGACTATGACCTAATGCCTTGGGACTTTTAGAGTTCGTTTTACCTCGCCATACCATACCATGGGGTGTATTCAATAAGCAATAAGCTTTTCAGAAATTATAAGGATCCTGGATCTTTATTTGGATACTCAAGTGGGCTGTTGACAGTAGGGTGTAGGTCTATGCATATGTTGTATATAGTATGTTTTAAATATGTTGTGTATGTGTACACTTTGAGAGGGAGCAACTAAATTTCATTTTTAATGTGTGCCATTGTGCCCACAGGGGGGAAAAATGACAATAAAGGTTATCTACCTACCTACCTACCTACCTACCTACCTTTCTTTCTTATCTATCTATCTATCTATCTATCTATCTATCTATCTATCTATCTATCTATCTATCTACCTACCTACCTACCTACCTACCTACCTACCTTAATGATCATTCAAAGTTAAGACAGGGCCCACAAAAGTACTTATGACCTGGTTATGGGCTTCTGAAGACGGCACCCCCATCCCACAGTTACATTACCACATTTCAGGCCTTTAGCAAATCATGTTATAGAATTCCGCAGTCACATGATCACAGTTTATAATGCCCATGCTTTAGGACCGATGTGTTTGCTTGATGATTGTCACAAAAGAGGGACAATTGGGTCAGGCAAGTGAGGTTCCTTGACTTATGACATGGAAACCCCAGGCTCCATTATGGTCGTTAAGTCGAGGACTACCTGTATGGATTTCAGTAGAAAGGGTCGGTCAATTACAGCTAGTCTTACTCATTTACTGACCGTTCAAAGTTACAACGGCACTGAAAAAAGTGATTTATGACCGTTTTTCACACTTACGGCTGTGGCAGCATCCCCATGGTCATGTGGTCAAAATTCGGACAATTGACAACTGACTCATATTTATGACGGTTGCAGTGTCCCGGGGTCACGTGATCCTCTTTTGCGACCTTCAGACAAGCAAAGTCAATGGGGAAGCCAAATTCACTTAACCAGGATACAAACGTAACGACTGCAGTGATTCACTTAACAGCTGTGTCAGGAAAGGTTGCAAAACGGGGCAAAACTCACTTAACAACCATCCCACTTAGCAACAGAAAAGCTGAGCTCAGTTGTGGTGATAAGTCAGGGACTATCTGTATCTTGTAATGGCATTCACAAGGATTAATAGAAGGAGCCCGGCTCACCTAAAGGTGGGTACTGGGAGAAGCTCTCCACACACATCGGCTTCCCCGGGATCATCTCCACGATCGCAGCATCTCCAGATTTCAAAGATTTGGGATTGTCTTCCAGCTTCTTGCCAGAACGCCGGTCGATCTTCTCCTTAAGCTCGGCGAATTTGCAAGCGATGTGGGCGGTGTGGCAGTCAATGACAGGCGAATAGCCAGCGCTGATCTGTCCAGGATGGTTCAGAATGATCACCTGATTGGGCAAAATAAATAAATACAAGAATCACTAAATTAGCCTGGGATCGAAGATACGTGATGCTAAAATGATTGCGTTCCACCTGCGTTCTTGGGATATTTTTTTTAAACCCTTCATTTGTGTTATTCCGTTTTGTGGTTTTAATTGTGAACATGTTTGTCCACCGGCATTTCTCAACCTCGGCCACCTTTAAGACGTGTGGACTTCAACTCCCAGAATTTCCCAGCCAGCCATGCTGGCTGCGGAATTCTGGGAGTTGCAGTTCGCACGTCTTGAAGTGGCCAGGGTTGAGAAACATAGCCGTACACTGCTCAGAGCCAGCTTCCATTAGATGGACAGCTATATAAATCTATTAAATTAATCAATCGATCGATCGTTGAGGTGTCAGAGGAAGATGGAACGATCACCTTGACGAGGGTGGGATGGGGGTGTGTGAGCAATGTTGCCCTCTTTTGGACAATTATGGAGGATCATTCGGTTCAAAATGGGAAGTGATATAGAATACAGGTAGTCCTCGACTTATGACCACAATTAAGCCTAAAATTTCTGCTGCTAAGTGAGACATTTTGTTAAGTGAACTTTTCCCCAATTTGTGACCTTTCTTGCCACCGTTGTTAAGTGAATCATTGCATTTATTGAGTTAGTAACACAGCTGTTAAGTAAATCTGCTTCCCCCTGGGAACACTGCAACCGTCATAAGTATGAGTCAGTTGCCAAGTGTCTGAATTTTGATCCCGTGACCATGGGGATGCTGCAACAGTCGCAAGTGTGAAAAACGGTCATAAGTCACTTTTTTCAGTCCGTTGTAATTCTGAATGGTCACTAAATGAACTGTTGTAAGTCGAGGACTACTTGTATAGCTGGTAGTCATTTACCGCTAGTTTTCGGGGGGAAAGCTTCCCATGGCAAACAATGGCTTTGCTTAGCAACCATATTATTCACTTAACAACCTTGATGAATCACTTTATGACCATTGTAAGAATAATTGCAAAACTGGGTCCAGTCACATGGTGACTTAACTTACAACCACACCAACTTAGGACCAAAATTCTGGTCCATATTGGGGTCGTAAGTCGAGGACCACCTATACCTGATTTGGCTAAAGCACGTCGGAAGAGCATGGTCAATATTTGGCCTCAATGGGATACAAATATAGCCCTAAAAATTAGTTGTGGGCAAAGGCTGGAAGGAGGAATCAAGTGAGGGCCTAGCTTGGAATCCTTGCATAGTCATATGTGACATAAACTTGGATCTCCCACAAGATCCTTATAACCTTTTCTGGTTGTTCCCAGGGGGAAAACAAGCAGTGTGGGGAGATTCTTATAACAAAAGTGACAAGACAATACAGTAACTGACTTTCACTATCAAGAAATGGCTCTGATTGGCTTGGTCCTGACAGTTAGGATCCGATGACACAGCTATTCTAAATGGCCACCCTCTGGCCCTCTGCTCACCTGAGAAGTGAACTGGGCTGCTTCCTGAGGTGGATCAGATTTGCTGTCCCCACAGACGTTGCCCCGGCGTATGTCCTTCACGGACACGTTCTTGACGTTGAAGCCCACGTTGTCCCCTGGCAGAGCTTCACTCAAGGCCTCGTGGTGCATCTCAACCGACTTCACCTCGGTGGTAATGTTCACAGGGGCAAAGGTGACCACCATGCCAGGCCTGAGGATCCCGGTCTCCACACGGCCCACGGGGACAGTCCCAATACCTGTGAACGGCCATAAAGGGTGTCAGATCAATACGACAACCATCAGGGAACATGGAGTTTCAAAGACATCGGAAAGGCTTCTCCTGATAGGTTGATCTTCAATCCCCATCTTCTTTCCATCTGCATCATTCACCTGCACATCTGGAAGGCCCCATTTTGGTGGCTGTTCCCATAGAATAATTTTTTGTAACAGATTGCCATGGGGGAACATAGTATTTATTTAAATGATGCGCTTAGAAATTAAGACTTATTTACAAGCAGCAAATTCTGTTGTAGGTTCTAACTAAGTGCTATACAAATGTATATAAACAAATTGCTATTTTATAGAGTTCCTTGATATAGTTGTGCAGAACTGGGCTGGCACATTAAAGACAAAGGGCTAAAAATTATTTGCCTGTACTGAAGGAGAAATGCAGAAGTGAGAAAAAGTGTTTCAAAAATCTATCTTACTTTTTCTTTCTTTTTCTCTTTCTCTCTCTCTCTCTCTCTGTCTATCTGTCTATCCTTTCATCTTAACTTTATAAACTTACTTCTTGCAAAAAGGAAAGACACAAAATGTTGCTTCCAAATTTATGAAGGGAGAAGCCAGCAACATTTTCATGTCAGGTAAAAACCGAGCAAAAATCAAACCCAACCTCATGGCTGCCACAAAATAAAAATTAAAAGAAATGTATTGGCTGAAATCTCGATAAACTTCTGTGTTCTTTATGAGGTCTACTAGAAACAAAGGGCTTCCAAAGCGTTGCAATTTCATAATTCTGGTTTTTGGTTTTTTGGAGTGGGTTTTTAATGTTTGTAAACAATATTTACAGATGGTCCTGCTTGGTTGCCTGCAGCAGTGTGTTATTATGTTTTGCAATAACAATTTGCTGCCCAGAGTCTCTGAAACAAGATGGGTAGCAAATAAATGTAATAAATAAAAAAGAAATGAGGTGATGTAAGACTTAAGACTACCTGTATTGACTGACCCCTTTTGCTGAAATCCATACAGGGTCATGACCATGGGGCTGCTGCAACGGTTGTAAGTGTGAAAAACGATCACCAGCCATTTTCTTCAGTGGCATGGTACCTTTGAATGGTCATTAAACGAACGGTTGTTAAGTCGAGGACTACCTGCAAATAAGGTCCAGCCTGCAGAAACTTAAAACCGCAGCCACAGGACCAGGCAAGGATTGCCTTTCCCTCAGAATCAGGGGTAGGCAACCTTGGCTCTTTTATGACACCTGGACTTCAACTCCCAAAATTCCTGAGCCAGCCATGCTGAGGGGATAGGGAGAGGTTTCCAAGCTGAGCCATGCTGGCTTAGGAATTCTGGGAGTTGAAGTCCACGAGTCATAAAAGGGCCGAGGTTGCCTACCCCTGGCCTAGGCCTAGGCCGCTTTATGACTCGTGGACTTCAACTCCCAGAATTCCTGAGCCAGCCATGCTGAGGGGAAAGAGAGAGGTTTCCAAGCTGGGCCATGCTGGCTCAGGAATTCTGGGAGTTGAAGTCCACGAGTCATAAAAGAGCCAAGGTTGCCTACCCCTGCCCCAGATGTTCCCCTCACCTCCAATTTTGTAGACGTCTTGAAGAGGCAGGCGCAGAGGTTTATCTGTAGGGCGAGTGGGGGGCAGGATCGTATCCAGAGCCTCCAGAAGGGAGACCCCGCTGGCGTTGCCTTCCTTGCGTTCCACTTTCCATCCTTTGAACCACGGCATCTACGCGAGAAAAGGGCAAAGGTGTTTTTTGAGCGGGGCTACCTGTACAACTCAAATCTTCCATGTCGGAACAAAGACGCACTTTCCCTCCACAAAAAAAGAGGAAGATCACCACAACTTTTTTGGTTTACATACGTAACTGCTATTGACACTTTTAAACGAGGGATAAAAATTAACACAAACTAAATAAGAAGCAGGGGAAAAGAAACAACAGAAGCTTTGCTGGCACCAGTAATTAGAATGCAGCACTGCAGGCTGACTCTACCCACAGCCAGGCGTTCGATCCTGACCGGCTCAAGGTTGACTCAGCCTTCTATCCTTTTGAGGTCGGTAAAAATGAGGACGCAGATTGTTGGGGTCAACATGCTGACTCTGAAAACCGCAAAGTATTATGAAGCAGCATATAAGTCTAAGTACTGTTGCTATTATTGCTGTGGAAAATAACTGGAAGTAGTGAGGAAATTTAAAAATAAAAATATATATGCTTTTAGTATTATTATGTAATCATATTTTATATTTTATAATAATCATTTTATAATCAATTGCCTGAGTAGATGCTTTGAGTATATGGGGGGAAATACAAGCGTCAAGTGGAGGAGGGAGAGAACAGGAGTTACCATGGGGCCCAGTGTGAGTCACCATCTAGGAATTGTTTTTAAGTACCTTCTGGTGCCTGGTACCCATGGCAGGTGTAGAAGATAGGAGACATCTCTCCTCTAGAACTGATAGTAGGGGAGGGATCTTATTAGTATAATGCAGACATGTCAAACACAAGGCCCGGGGGCCAGATCCGGCCCGCGAAGTGGTTTCATGTGGCCCCCGAAGCCATCCTGGAAACAGGGAGGGAACGGCCCCCATTGCCTTGGCCCTGGCCCAGAGACCCTCCTCCTGCCAGAGACCCTCAGATCTGTCCCACTCCTGCCCAGGCCCCCATAGGCACCCTTGATGCCAATGATGTAGAGCTGGCCACGCCCACCCAGTAGGCCATACGCACTCTAGCCACGCCCACCCAGTAGGTCGCGCCCACCCTGGCCATACCCACCCGGCCCCCCGAGGGCAACCACAATGCTGATGTGGCCCTCAATGAAATTGAGTTTGACACCCCTGGTATAATGTAAGCAAACAAGGGCAGAGATAATGTATTCTGTTTAGGCGCTTCTGATAGGTTGTAACCGCCAAAGCCTAAGCCAATGGGGCCATGGGGGAGGGAATGGGGTGTTGCGATAGGATGTATAATAATATGCAGGGCTTTTTTTCTCATAGAACGCTCAGAACGGAGTTCCGGCACCTTTTTTGGATGGAACCTTGCAGGGTAGGCAAGGCGGGTTGTATGACATGTGTGAGTTCCGGCACCTTTTTCTTTTACAAAAAAAGCACTGATAATATGTGATTTTGGAATTTGGGGTGTGGTTCAGTGCTTGGCTACATTGCAATGTTTGCCTTCCTGAATCCACCAGGCTTTGCAAACCGTTACCTTTTAGACTTTGCTGTGAAGTCTAATAAACTTCTTTTCTATTTGTAACTCAAACAGAGTGGATTTCAATTTGTGACTATTTTTGTGTCTAACATTGCAAATGAGTGTGTGGTTTTGCTTGCTCCTTGTTTATATACAGTGGATTGCCCTGCCAGTGTTGATGGGGTTTGGTTTTGTCCTTAATTAGGGAATTATTTTCTGCTTGATTGTTGTCTGGTGTTAATCCCTGCTTATCTGGCTGTTGAATGATGCAGAAGTTGTATTCATTTATTTCCTTCTTAACCACTTTATTGTCTCTGTTCAATGCGGTGCAAATGGGGCTTATGTCTATGTGTCTTTTGATGGCTGGCTTGGCTAAATGCCAAGCTGCCAGGAATTCCTGTAGGAGGACAGGCAGAGCCTGGTGGTGGAGTCAAGAGAGGAATTATCCTGGAGTCATTATGTTACCACAAACTGCCTAAGTCCAGCCCCTCTTGAATTCCCTTTCTTCAATGCTGCTAAGCCGGTGCATATCTTTTTTTAAAAAATGGGAGAGGACTTTTTCCTCTCATACTAAAGAAATCTCTCTCTTTCAAGTCCCTTTTAAGAAAATTATAAACACTTGCTTAGACCCATTTAGTTATTTGTTAGATTTTTATCCCGCCATAATTACTTTATAAGTTAACTCAAGGCAGCGAACATATCTGATAATCCTTCCTCCTATTTTCCATACAGCAACCACCTTTAGAGGTGGGTTGGGCTGAGGGACTGGCCTAAAGTCACCCAGCTGGCTTTCATGCCTGACGTGGGACTAGAATTCACCGTCTCCTGGTGATTGGTCCAAAGCCACCCAGCCAGCTTTCATGCCTGATGTGGGATTAGAACTCACGTCTCCTGGTGATTGGACCTAAGTCACCCAGCCAGCTTCTATGCCTGAGGTGGGACTACAACTCACCATCACCTGGTGATTGTCCCAGTCACCCAGCCTGCTTCTATGCCTGAGATGGGACTAGAACTCACCATCACCTGGTGATTGGCCCAAAGTCACCCAGCCGCCTTTCATGCCTGGAGCAGGACTAGAATTCACCGTTTCCTGGTGATTGGCCCAAAATCACCCAGCCTACTTTCATGCCTAAGGCTGAGCTGGAACTCCCAGGACCTGGCTTCTAGGCCAGCACCTTAACCACTATATCAAGCTGGCTGTCTTTTCCACTAAAGCGAGCGAAGAATACAGCATTTAAGTCGCTCTGGAATTATTGAGCTGCTTGAGGTTCAAACACTTTTAAAGAAAGGTTTCAGAGATGAAAGCAGGATCTGGGGTCTTTCTGAAAAAGCAAAGGCTGCAATATTTCTAAAAGGCCACCTTTAATTTTGAAAAACTCTTAACGGCTAACCAGCCAGCAGTAGCCAAGTCCCAGAATAAACCCAAAACGGGAGCGCTCTCTCTCTCTCTCTCTCTCTTAGTTGCCCTCCCAAAGCTTACGTTGGGAGACGGTTCCAGCATATTATCGCCGTGCCAGCCCGAGATGGGGACGAAGGGGACGGTGGCCGGGTTGTAGCCGATCTTCTTGATGTAGGCGCTCACTTCCTTGACAATCTCATCGTAGCGCTTCTCGCTGTACGGAGGCTCCGTGGAGTCCATCTTGTTGATGCCGACGATCAGCTGCTTGACGCCCAACGTGTAGGCCAGCAAGGCGTGTTCGCGGGTCTGCCCGTTTTTGGAGATGCCTGCTTCAAATTCCCCTACCCCAGCAGCTACAATCAGGACGGCACAGTCAGCCTGCAGGGGAGAGGGAGGGAGGAAGTCAATTTGCAGAAGACGACACAAACACAGCTCTAAGGTCCCCCCCCCCCCGCAGTGTGACTTGGCCAGGTGATCTGGCTGCCCCAGTTAGCCTTGTCCCCAATGCAAGCAACTTGCTCTTGGTCTGGTAGCAAAGAATCCTGGATGACCTGGTCTAGTGACCCATTTCCAGCCCCTGTAAAGAAAGCTCTGACTTCTGACCCAGGCAAAATATATTTAAATATCTACAAGGGCCCAATTGGAGATGTCACCACTGCAGAGAGCCCTCCTTTCCTTCCCAGGATCAACCTTGGCCATCTGGGTGCAAAGGGGAAGGAATAAAAGAATACAGAGAGACTGAGGAGAGCCATGTCTCTTGGGGCCAGTCTAGGACTTTGTCTTTGTATGCACAGCTAGTAAAAGGAAGGATTAACTCAAGTGTTTTTCAACTTTGGGCTACTTTTAAGATGGGTGGACTTTGACTCCCAGAGTTCCCCAGCCTGCAGGATTGGAGAATACTGGGAATTGAAATCCACTCACTTTAATGGAGCCAAGGTTGAAAAAGACCCAATTAATTCATCATCCATCTTTTTTCTGCCCGTTATGGAAGTACTTAGGTTTCTCCAAACGATCGCAAGCTATATACTCTTCTTTGTTGACTTCGGCTCAGGATGTTCATACAGCACACACCGACCTTTCCTTTGACTTAGTTAAGAGGTTTGTGAGAACAGAGTCAATTTGGGGTGGGGTGGGGTGGGGGAATGATTTTAAAAGATTACAGCACAGCAATCTTTTAGTGAAGTCCTCGGGAACTGAGTGTCCTAGACACCTGTTGGAACTACAAGTCCCACCTGTATAAGAAATACACAAATCAAATATAAACAATGTTTTAGCACATCAGGTGATTGATATTATCAATGAGCAACTGTGGTCCCAGAGAGTTTATTCATTTGATTATTTTGCCACCCATCTCACTTTAAGATGACTCAAAGTTTAACTGAGTGTTTTTTTTATAAGCTACTGGAAATGCGCTGAGACACCATTTCAGTTCTCCTATTACACAAGCAGGGTTTCTTCCCCAATAAAAAAATTGGAAGGGACCTTGGAGGTCATCTAGTCCAATCCCCTGCTGAGGCAGGAAACATACCATTTCAAACAAATGGCTGTCCAGTCTCTTCTTAAAAACTTCCAGTGTTGGAGCATTCACAGCTTCTGGAGGCAGGTTGTTCCAACAATTAACCAGAGGGTTGGACTAGATGACCTCCAAGTTTGTTTTTATTATTATTATTATTATTATTATTATTATTATTATTATTATTATTATTATTATTATTAACTATCAGCAATTCCATAAGACTCACCTCCTGAGCTTTGAAGTCTGGCAATCCATGTCCTATTGGAACACTGTTTTTTTATTCACTCTAAATATTTTAACATCATTGTTGAGGAATATTTGGAAATATTACATTCATTTACAGTCCATAAAGGAATGTAAATATAGTAGGAATAATGTTGACACTTTTCACAACAACGATAGGAAAAAAATATACAGGTAGTCCTCGACCTACGATCGCAATTGACCCCAAAATTTCTGTTGTTAAGCAAGACATTTATTACGTGAATCGTACCCCATTTTACAACTTTTCTTGACACAATTGTTAAAAGAATCACAGCAGTTCTTAAATTAGTAACATGGTTGTTACCTGAATCTGGTTTTTTTCTATTGATTTTACCTCTCGCAAAAGGTGATCACATGACCCTGGGACTCTGCAACCGTCTTAAATATGAGTAATGTCGCCAAGGATCTGAATTTTGATCACATGACCACAGAGAGGCTGCAACAGTCTTAAGTGTGAAAAACGGTCATAAGTCCATTTTTTCCAGTGCTGTGGGTTTTTTTCAGAGCTTCTGCTGTTAACAGTAGTTAGAATGCGGTATTGCAGGCTGATTCTGCCCACTGCCATCAGTTCGATCCTGACCGGCTCAAGGTTGACTCAGCCTTCCATCCTTCTGAGGTCTGAAGGATTGGGGGGGGGGAAATAGGCGGCCACTGTAAACCACTTAGAGAGGGCTGTAAAGCACTGTGAAGCGGTATATAAGTCTAACTGTTATTTCTATCTATCTATCTATCTATCTATCTATCTATCTATCTATCTATCTATCTATCTATCTATCTATCATCTATCTATCTATTCCAATGTATCTATTCCAATCTCTCTATTAGAATGCATTATTGCAGGCTAACTCTGCATTCCACTGCCAGCAGTTCGATCCTGACCGGCTCAACGTTGACTCAGCCTTCCATCCTTTTTCCGAGGTCAGTAAAATGAGGATCCAGATTGTTGGGGACAATAGGCTGATTCTGTAAACTGCTTCGAGAGGGCTGTAAAGCAGAGGTCCCCAACCTTTTGGGCACCAGGGATTGGTTCCGTGGAGAGAGGTTTTTCCGCAGACCGGAGGGTGAGTGGTTTTGTGTGCTGCCTGCATCCCACAGATGGGGCTTTGCTTGTTTGTGTGGACCAGTTGCTGGCATGTTGCGGCCCGGTAGTGGTCCACGGACTGGGGGTTGGGGACCCCTGCTGTAAAGCACTGTGAGGCGGTATGCATATAAGTCTAAGTACTATTGCTATAACTTTGAACAGTCATTAAATGCACTTTTGTTTCAGTTGAGGATATACAGGAGGCCAACACATTTTCAATGCTTTGAAAAAAATTGGGGCAGAGTATGGGCATTTCATGAGCTTTCTCTCAATGGATTCACCCGAAGTGCTTATTAACCCATCCAGTCATCCTCTGGGAACTCAATGAATTCTAAAAATGATGGACTGATTACCTAAAACCCCACTCATCCCCCTGATTCTATGAATAGGAGATGAGCTACTGGAGTAAACATTCCTGGGGGAGGGAAGGAATTAGACATGCTTCAAATGGATTTGTACGGGTTTCGCCATCTACCAAGGGCTCCGGGATCTGCCACGACACATAAAAAAAAATAATCAAGTTTGCAAGCTGTATTCCTAAGACAGGTCGTCCTCAATTAACAACAGTTCATTTAGTGAACTGTTCAAAGTTACCAGAAACTGGGGGGGAGAAATGACTTACAACCTTTTTCACATTTATGACCGTTGCAGCATACTCGCGGTCATGTGATCAAAATTCAGGACACACACCCCCCAGCTTGACAATTTGCTTGTGTTTATGATGGTTGCACTGTCCCAGGATCCTGCCTTTTGCAACCTTCTAAGGTAGGGGTCTTCACACTTGGCCCTTTTATGACTGGTGGACTTCAACTCCCAGAATTCCTCAGCCAGCCATGCTGAGGGGAAAGGGAGAGGTTTCCAAACTGAGCCATGCTGGCTCAGGAATTCTGGGAGTTGAAGTCCACGAGTCATAAAAGAGCCAAGGTGGCCTACCCCGGCCTAGGCCTAGGTCACTTTATGACTCGTGGACTTCAACTCCCAGAATTCCTCCACCAGCCATGCTGAGGGGAAAGGGTGAGGTTTCCAAACTGAGCCATGCTAGCTCAGGAATTCTGGGAGTTGAAGTCCACGAGTCATCAAAGAGCCAAGGTGGCCTACCCCTGCACTACCCCTCCAAGGTCCCTTCCATCTCTGTTATTCTGTTAATCAGACAAGGGCTGTTGGTAACCCCAGAACAAACAGCAGCTTCTAGAAGGATTCCCTCCATGTATTGTCAAACACATAGAAATCTTGACATCTGACTCCTGCAAGCGAGAAGGAACTGAGGCAAGTGCATATTGGAAGAAAACCCCGCCAGAGATCTTTGCCTCTTGCTCTTGTCCCCAGTATAGGATCAAGCTAAGAGATGAATGTCATTGGCCCTTAAAGGCCTTGTGCAGCAGTGGCAGAGCCTTGGTGGAGCAGTGGGCTAATGCCTCCTTAAGAACACCAGCTGCCTGCAATTAGTGCAGGTTCGAGTCCCACCAGGCTCAAGGTTGACTCAGCCTTCCATCCTTCCGAGGTAGGTAAAATGAGGACCCAGATTGTTTGGGGGCAATTAAGCTGACTTTGTAATAATGCCGCTTGGGGGGGGGCGAAAGCCCTAATAAGCAGGCATATACATAGAATGCAGGCTATTGCTAAGCACATTGATTTGTGCTTTAAATTGTAAGCCGCCCTGAATCTTCGGAGAAGGGCGGGATATAAATGGGATTAAAAAAAATAAATCAATCCATGGTTCTGGATAGCTGCCAATCAAGACTATAAAGGAGAATTTTCAATGCTAGCAGACTAGCATTGAAACCAACCAAGCTCAGAGATCATCAAGGACCCCACTATCATCATCATCTTCTCCTCCTCCTCCTCTCCACAAACCCACTCCGTTCATGAACTGATTTTTTTTTAATTTTAATTCCATTTATATCCCGCCCTTCTCCGAAGACTCAGGGCGGCTTACAAGCTTAGCAGTAGCCTTCATTCTATGTATATGCCTGCTTATTAGGGCTTTCACACACACACACCCCAAGCGGCATTATTACAAAGTCAGCTTAATTGCCCCCAACAATCTGGGTCCTCATTTTACCTACCTGGGAAGGATGGAAGGCTGAGTCAACCTTGAGCCTGGTGGGACTCGAACCTGCACTAATTGCAGGCAGCTGGTGTTACTTAAGGAGGCATTAGCCCACTGCTCCACCAAGGCTCATTACATTATGATGTTACCTAGTTGGGTAATGAAACATCTGCAAGAAAACCACCCAGTGTGGAGAGCATCAAGGACCCCCACTGTCCTCCTCCTTCTTCTCCTCCTGACCCCCAAACCCCACCCCCTTCTAGCACTGATGAGGTTACTTAGTTGGGCAATGAGATCTCTGCAAGAAAGCAACTTATCAGGGGAGGCAGAACTAAGAGGTGTCCTTCCTGAATTGGTAGTCCAGCCTCGGTGTACTCCCTCGGATATACAGGATCCTGTTGCCCTTGTCTCTAATCCAGGGCCCTCCAGCTCAGCCAATTGGACAATGCCAGAATGGGAAAAGCAGAGTTCAGGCACTGAAGCCAACTGTTGCTGGCTTCGCCGCTTTCTTACCTGTGAAGTCCCCGTGATCATGTTCTTGATGAAATCTCGATGGCCTGGAGCATCAATGATGGTGATGTAATACTTGGTGGTCTCAAACTTCCACAGGGAAATGTCAATGGTGATGCCTCGCTCGCGTTCAGCTTTCAGTTTGTCCAGCACCCAAGCGTACTTGAAGGAGCCCTTTCCCATCTGGCAGGTAGGAAAAAGAAGAAGAAAACACACACACACACACACACACACACACACACACACACACACACCATGTTAGATACAGGCAAGAGATGAAGGGAAAATTCTGAGAAGCATCCGACGAGAAAGGTGCGTCTGTCTTTTTGAATCCCAAAGGTGCTTTTTTTTCAGGCGGCAAATGGAGTTTCTTCTTTTTCCTTGAAAACGTTTGGGCTTCTCACCCAAGAAGCTTCTCCAGCTTCTCTGACGGGATGGTGGGGAATGGGAGGATTTATACTCCTTGCAGACAGCTGGTCATTTGCATCCTTTTAGAGAGTCGTCGAGGCCACTCGGAGGGTTACCTGTGTCCTCAGGGCCACCTGAATAGTGCAAAGTGTGGCTGCAGGATGTGAAAGGACCCCGGGCAGAAGACATTCTGCAGCCATGAAGGCTCCACACCCATTTGTACCACTCAAGTGACCCTGAGGACACAGGTAAACCTCCAAGTGTCACCAACAACCCTCTAAAAGGATGCAAATGACCAGCTGTCTGCAAGGAGTATAAATCCTTCCATTCCCCACCATCCAGTCAGAACCTGGAGAAGCTTCTGGGATGAGAAGCGTCTTCAAAGAAAAACAGGGAAAGTCCAGTTACCTCCTGAAAAAATGCACCTTTGGGATAATTATGACCTGGATGACTTGAGAATCTCCATAGACACCTGTGTCTAAACCATGAATTTTGCTGCTGGGTCGCCAAAGAAATGAAATGAAAAATGAAAATGAAAAATCTTGAATAGACAGGTAGTCCTCGACTTATAACCATTTGTTTAATGACAATGACACTGGGGAAAAAAAAAAGAGACGGCCACTTTTCACATTTACCACCACTGTAGCCTCTGCTGTGTCATGTGATCAAAATCCACATCAACTGACATGTATTTATGATGGACGTAGCCAGTGGTGGGATTCAGCCGGTTCACACCACTTCGGCAGAACCGGTAGCTAATTTTTTTTGTTGCCCAGGGCCAGAACGGACTTCCGGAAATGGCATCCACACAGAGAACCGGTTGTCTACCTATTTGAATCCCACCACTGGGTGTAGCATCCCAGGGCCACGTGATTGCCACTTGCGACTTTCCCAGCCAGCTTCCAAGGAGTAAACGGGAGAAGCCGAATTCACTTAGCAACTGCAGCAGTTTGCTGCAAAAAAGGTCGTAAAATGGGAGATACTGGTCCCAATTGCAGTCATAAGTCGAGGACTACCTGTAATCATCTCAGTGGCAAGAAGGGGACGGGAGGCTAAATCGTATAAAGCAGGAGTCTTCCGACTTGGCCCTTTTATGACTTGTGGACTTCAACTCCCAGAATTCCTCAGCCAGCGTGTCTGGCTGAGGAATTCTGGGAGTTGAAGTCCACAAGTCATAAAAGGGCCACGTTGGAAGACCCCTGATATAAAGTATGGTTGCTGGAATTGGGTATGTCTTCTAGTCTAATGAAGAGAAGGACTAGGGGTGACATAATATCTTAGCTTAAACTTTGCTAAGAGTATCTTAACATCAATCTTCCTTCGAAACAAGCCGACATCAAGAACATTATTAACATGCAACAACACTGCTAAGTATAATTCTCTCTTCAACTCCAGCCAACAGTATGCATCAGGGAGGGGGCGAAAGCTATTATTTCTATACAGTAGGCATCAGGGAGGGGGGGAAATCTATTATTTAGAAGCAGTTTCATCTGAAGAAGAAATAAAAAGACCTGAAGATAAATTTCCGCTTCGTGGACAATCAGATTATTTCAGAGGCCCTGCCCCACCCAACTCAGCTAAATTGCACGAGATTAAATAAATAAATAAATAAAACCCCACTAACAATAAACTGGTGTTTTTTCTCGCTGGAAATTGAGCATGCTAGATTTTGCTGTATCACGAGAAGCCTCTTTGACGGTCCCACCCTTACCCGCGTATCAATTGGTTACGCCCAGGGATGGAGACAAATGAGAAGGCTGTATTTTCTAGCTTCGTACAGTGCCAGCTCTGTTTGACAAACTGGGGGAGGGGAAAAAAATCTTTATTTTACTGCAAAGAAGCAGCAGGCATATGATTAAGCCTTTTCAAAGCCAGAGAGAGAGAGAGAGAGAGAGAGAGAGAGAGAGAGAGAGAGAGAGAGAGAGAGAGAGAGAGCATTTAAAGCACTCCATCTGTTCTTTAAAAACAAGCCTCTAATTTATTGCACCTCTTTCTTTCTTTCTCTTTCTCTCTTTCTTTCTTTTTTTTTCTCTATGTTCCCCCCCCCCTTTTTTTTCAGTTCTTCCTTTGATAGTCTTATTAAAGCCGGCCTCCATTTCCTATACATGCAATCAAGTGGGGAAAAAATCCACAGCCTTGCATCAGAAAATGGAGTCGCAAAGCACAGTCACTTGGCTATTAATAGCCGGCTTGCAGCTCGTTGGCAATGCCAAGGAAGGTGGCAAATCAATGCCTGCTTGGCTTAAAGGCACAGATCATGAGAGAAGAAGGCAGGCGGCAAGGCAGGGGTAGATTATTGGGCTAAGCAAAATAGAATAATGTCTAACCTCTTCAAAAGGACGGATTTCAAAATAAGATCTAACCTCTTCAAGAATATCAGAATTTATTTATTTTTTTTAATGTAACTATCCCTGTTAAAAAAAGAACAGAGCAGTGATTCTCAATCTCGGCAAGTTTAAGACGTGTGGACTTCAACTCCCAGAATTCCCCAGCCAGCATTGAGTTCAAAGTTCACACTGGTCGGGGGAATTCTGGGAGATCAAAGTTCACACTGGTTGGGGAATTCTGAGAGTTAATATCCATACATTTTAAAGTTGCCAAGATTGAGAAACACTGGAGTTTTGCGACATCAATAAATAATAATAATGGGGAAAAAACTTGGATAGAACCGTTGTCAATGAACAAGTTTCTATTTTCTGAAGTAGTAAAAGAAATATCCTGAAATATTGCTCCTCTGTTAAAAACAAACAAACAAACAGGAAAGCATCTCCCCCCCCTGGTAGGTATCATATTACAGTTCTAACTTGGCTTGTTCCTGCCTTAATAAGCCAACATTGTAAGCTATTCAGATATAATACTCTTTTTTAACTTTTGTATTTACATTTTGATATTTATTGCCCTGTACACCGCCCTCAGTCCTTCGGCAGAAGGGTGGTATTAAAATTTAATAAATAAATAATAAATAAATAAATAAATACTAGTGACAGTCTTTCTGGTTTCTTTGCCTATATCCATTATTACGGTGTTTCTCAACTCCGACAACTTTAAGATATGAATGAATGAATAGAATAGAGCTGGAAGGGACCTTGGAGGTCTTCTAGTCCAGCCCCCTGCTCAAGCAGGAGAACCTATACCATCTCAGACAAGTAACGGTCTAGCCTCTTTTTAAAAATGTGGACTTCAACTCCCAGAATTCCTCAGCCACCATGGTTGGGGAATCCTGGGAGTTGAAGTCCATACATCCTTAAAGTGCCGTGGCTGAGACCTGAATTAGCAAAAGAGATCAAACAAATGCAATTTAATTCACTGGTTCTGAATAAGGCAGAATTATGGTAATTTTAGCTTAGCTTTGTGACTGAATTAGGAGAATTCAGCCGGAGAATACAGAATATTAGCAAACTGGTGACATCTTTGCCGATTTCTAATTTGTAGCTGAATAAATTAGCACAGAATATAAACTGACGTTGCTAAGTGCGGGGAGGGGGGGAGAGGAAATCCCACTGTTTTACCAGGATACGGTTTAACTGTAAGCAGACTTGTAGCTAAAGTACAAATCGGTGTAAAACACCCAATATTAACAACCGATCCTCAGAAATTCTGTTATCAGTCGCCTTTGGCCAATGACAGAAGAGTCGGGATAGAGAAGAGCTTATTGTGGTTGCCCCCCCCCCCCATCAATTCTTCTCTAAAAAGCCAAGTCGTGCAGCTGCGTTTTAATAAACATTATGAAATGGCTTCTTATTCTGCCAAACAGCTCTTCCCCAGTGTCTTGCTAGCAATTATGCAAAAGCCAGACAAAGAAATAAATATCTGACACACCTTTCGGGATTATGCGCCCTCTTTTGGCGGCTCTACATACAAAAATTAACGATGTACAAATTGGGCCCCAGTAAAGGATGGATTTAGGTTCTTTTTTAAAACATGTGAATAGTGGCTGGGCTGCTTTGCATAATTTATTCAGCTTCTAGAGAAGAAGGATAAGTGCTTTCGCAGTGGCGCTAAGAACTCGCTTCCTGGGCACTAAAATGATCTTAATTTGCTATTCTGGTCTCTTGCAATGTCACTGCATATGGCTGTCAAACACGGGTCATTTTCCCCAAACGGTCTGTAAACCTTAAGGACTAGAAACTTGCAGAGTGCTGAGAAGAGAAAGCCCACCCGGCAAAAATTCAGATTTGTAAAATATGATCACAACACTGCAGAATTCATGAAATCTACCAGGGAATAAGAGCCTTGGTGGAGCAGTGGGCTAATGCCTCCTTAAGTAACACCAGCTGCCTGCAATTAGTGCAGGTTCGAGTCCCACCAGGCTCAAGGTTGACTCAGCCTTCCATCCTTCCGAAGTAGGTAAAATGAGGACCCAGATTGTTGGGGACAATTAAGCTGACTTTGTAATAATGCCGCTTGGGGGGTATGTGTGAAAGCCCTAATAAGCAGGCATATACATAGAATGAAGGTTACTGCTAAGCTTGTAAGCCGCCCTGAGTCTTCGGAGAAGGGCGGGATATAAATGGAATTAAAATAAAATAAAATAAAATAAATTGGAAATATTGCCATATGGAGTATTTATTATATTTTGCTCAAAAGCTTTACAAAAGCAGGATACGCATTTATTTCAGGGAACTGAGCAGGGAGAAATGAAGGAATCAAGGTTAGATATGTACCTGTTGTAAAACTAAAAATAAACTCTACTTTCTTCCGGCTAAGATGGGACAGGAGTTTACTCACTATACTGAATTTAAGCTTCATAAAAAAAAGGGGGCTGCCCCAAAGAAGAGGCAGTCAAGCTATTCTCCAAAGCGCCCGAAGGCAGGACAAGAATCAACGGATTGAAACTGATCAAGGAGAGAAGCAACCTAGAACTAAGGAGAAACTTCCTGACAGTGAGAACAGTTAACCAGTGGAACCACCTGCCTCCAGAAGCGGTGAATGCTCCAACACTGGAAGTTTTTAGGAAGAGACTGGACAGCCATTTGTTTTTAAGGAGGCCGTTCACATTAAACCTTTAGTTTAGTTTTGGCTTGGTGCGCAAAATGAATACAGCTATCTTGGTTTGCAGACCACAGCACATGGCTTAGCATACTGGATATACCCAGTCAATGGGATGTTAGTCAATATGGTGACCTAGTCAAATTATGGTTTAGGGTGTTGTGTGAACTCAGCTGATGATATGAAAGACGGAATCTGGGTTAACTATAATCAGACCCAGTTCTGAAGAACCACGTTTACAAATACGTGCATACGTTTATGTATATTTCGAAGGGTAACAAAAAAAAAAATCTAGGGATTTTGTTTTTTGTTTTTTTAAAATAAAGGAACATGTCATCTTCTGCTGAACGATGTTGTCTGGCTACCTGTAGTATTTTTCCTGAATAACTGGAGAAATTAGCTAGATGTAGGACGCTGAGCTTGTCGATCAGAAGGTCGGCAGTGTGGCGGGTCGAATCCCGAGTGCCGCGTAGCAGAGTGAGCGCCTGTTACTCGTCCCAGCTTCTGCCAACCTAGCAGTTCGAAAGCACGTAAAAAGGCAAGTAGAAAAATAGGGACCACTACAGTGGGAAAGTAACAGCATTTTGTGCACCTTTGACGTCTAGTCATGCCGGCCACATGACCACAGAGACGTCCTCGGACAAGCGCTGGCTCTTCTCTTTGAAACGGAGATGAGCACCGGCCCCTAGAGTCAGAAACGACTAGCACGCATGTGCGGGGGAACCTTTATGCCTTTATCTTTAGTAGCACCAGCACCACCTTTAACAGAAAAGACTGTTCTAAATCCCTCCTTCCATGAATGAGCTTGCTTAATTTAAATTTAAAAAAACAGATATGGCCCAATTCAAATTAAGCCACAACCCTGAACTGCCCTTGGCTGATCTGGGGACCTAAACATGGTTGATCCCAGTTTAGTCCTTGGGAAGAGTGACTCCCGAGATTCCAGAGCTGGAAAGAAGATTAAAAAGTCAAGAACAAAATGGCAAACTCCATCCCTTACAATATCTAGGAAACCGTGCTAGGAGTTCAGCTTCTTTCAAGAATGGCTTATCTTCCCTTTATTTATAGTATCTGATGTGGCCACTACAGATTGCAACGGGCAGCTGCGAAGCCGCCTGCTGTGAAAAAAAATCCTACCTCCTCATTTTTGCATAGATCCAGAGAGGTTTTCTGCACACAAAATGAATGATTCGTGTTTTCAATCTGGGGAGTCAGTAAAAACAATTGCACCCCTTTGTAGGTGCCATCCTAACGAGAGGAGCTGGTTGGTTTAGTCCTATCCAACACAGAGAATATTTGTGCCTAAGCAGACGACTTAGAACCAGAAACGCAAATATTATCAGTGTAAAGAGAGAAAGATCCACAATGGGGCAATGAATGAAATTGTCCCTGCCAGGAAGTACGGTGGAATTTTTCTTATAGAGTTCCAAGTCTTTTTTCTATGCTAGTTGTCTTCTCCCAAACAGGAAGGAAGGAAGGAAGGAAGGAAGGAAGGAAGGAAGGAAGGAAGGAAGGAAGGAAGGAAGGAAGGAAGGAAGGAAGGAAGATGGGAAAAGGAATTGGGAAGGAGGGAGATGGGAAGAAGGAAGGGAGGAATTGGGAAGAAGGAAGGGAGGGAGATGGGAAGAAGGGAGATAGGAGAAGGAAGGAAAGAAGGAATTGGGAAGAAGGAAGGGAGGGAGGGAGATGGGAAGAAGTAATGAGAGATGGGAGAAGGAAGGAAGTAATTGGGAAGAAGGAAGGAAGGGAGATGGGAAGAAGGAAGGAGAGATGGGAAAAGGAAGGAAGTAATTGGGAAGAAGGAAGGAGAGATGGGAGAAAGAAGGAAGTAATTGGGAAGAAGGAAGGAAGGGAGATGGGAAGAAGGAAGGAGATAGGAGAAGGAAGGAAAGAAGGAAGGAAGGGAGATGGAAGAAGGAAGGAGAGATGGGAGAAGGAAGTAAGTAATTGGGAAGAAGGAAGGAAGGGAGATGGGAAGAAGGAAGGAGATAGGAGAAGGAAGGAAAGAAGGAAGGAAGGGAGATGGGAAGAAGGAAGGAGAGATGGAAGAAGGAAGTAATTGGGAAGAAGGAAGTAAGGGAGATGGGAAGAAGGAAGGAGAGATGGGAGAAAGAAGGAAGTAATTGGGAAGAAGGAAGGAAGGGAGATGGGAAGAAGGAAGGAGATAGGAGAAGGAAGGAAAGAAGGAAGTAAGGGAGATGGGAAGAAGGAAGGAGAGATGGGAGAAAGAAGGGAGGAATTGGGAAGAAGGAAGGGAGGGAGATGGGAAGAAGGAAGGAGAGATAGGAGAAGGAAGGAAAGAAGGAATTGGGAAGAAGGGAGGGAGATGGGAAGAAGGAATGAGAGATGGGAGAAGGAAGGAAGTAATTGGGAAGAAGGAAGGAAGGGAGATGGGAAGAAGGAAGGAGATAGGAGAAGGAAGGAAAGAAGGGAGGGAGGGAGGATGAGAAGAAGGAAGGAGAGATGGGAGAAGGAAGGAAGGAAAGAAGGAAGGAAGGAGAGACAGGAGAAGGGAGGGTGGGAAATATAGAAGGTAGGGAGGAAGGTAGGGAGATGAAGAAGGAAAGAGATGGGAGATGGTAGAAGGAACGAGAGAGGACAAAGAAGGGAAGGAAGGAAGGAAGGAAGGAAGGAAGGAAGGAAGGAAGGAAGGAAGGAAGGAAAGGATAAGAGAGGGAGGGAAGTATGGGAGGGAGGAGAGGGAGGGAGGGCCGATATGAAGGTCAGAGGGATAAACACCCAGAGAAGCCCCCTCATCTTACCTCTGCGGCTTCCTTCTCGAATTTCTCGATGGTCCGCTTGTCGATGCCCCCACATTTGTAGATGAGATGGCCGGTGGTGGTGGACTTGCCAGAGTCTACATGTCCAATGACCACAATATTGATGTGGGTCTTTTCCTTCCCCATATTTCCTCTCTTGGCCGAGGCCTGGGCGTACAGGGGGCCGGCAGGGGAGGGGGCAGATTATAGCCCAAAGGGTGGGAAAGTGGCGCAGCGGCTGCGAAGAAAAGCTGTGTGCAAAGAGAAGAGGAGCGATCAGCTGGTTTGTTGTCAGGAGCAACAAGAGCACAACACAAGAGCCACATAACACCATACTGCCAAGCCTTGGGTTCCACAGGCAACAAAACCCGAGTGTGTGTGTGTGTGTGTGTGTGTGTGTTAGTTATAACAACATCAAGCCTCTTCCTCAGGCATTACATTTATTGTTTGTGAAATGTCAGCCAGGTTTTCAGATCCAGATTTTGGATCGATCCCGTTTCAAAGTTTCATCAAACTTTTCCTGCCTTCATGAGTAGACCTCACCCTCCCCACCACCCGTCTGTGTCTCACATTCCAAGTTTTAATTGTTTTATTGCATCGAAAAATATAAGCAATAGGATACGGGAACACAGATGGCAACCGGGCGCGGTGGTGTTTGTATGAAAAACACCGGGGCAAGGTGAAAATACAAACGAAAGCTTTAAAGGTAAGAAAGTATACCTGGTGTTTTGACACAATTTTTAAAATGCAAAAATGAACGCCTGGAGGCTTATGCTGCGCAGCTTAGGCGAAGGTCGTCAAATAAAAGGCAATAAAAAAGGGGCAATTGATTCATTTATAAGATGACAAAAAACCTGATTCTCTAGCTTTATACTAAATCCTTAATACTAATATCTTGTTATTTATGAATATTGAGAGAAGGTGGTGGTGGTGATGGTGGGTGTTAAGGGCCTCTTGTCATTCAGCGCAAAGCACCCCACAACCAAATGCAGAGGGATCAATCAATTTCCATCTGCTATCAGATAACTACTTTTTTTCTTAAATGCTTTAACTTGGTCCTAAACTAATACAAAATGGGGGTCCCTTGCTTCCTGGTGGTCCTGAATTGAGAAGCTGGGTTGATATGGACAGCACCCCCCCCCCACACACACACACTTTTTTTTCAAACACACTTTCCGTTCTGGATAGGATGCAGAAAGGGGAACCCCTCGCTTATCTGAATGCTGAGGAAGATTCATTTAAGCTGCACCCCGTTTTTGACCTCGGCGCCAAATAAGGAGGCAACCTAACTTGAAGCGATCCAACGCAGCAACTACTAGGCCAAGCAGCCTGAATTTAAGCCGTGGCTTTCTAAAAGCTTGCAACCGAGGGGATGTAGCCCAAGGTTGGCTGAGAAAAATTACGCGTTTTGTCCCGTTTCTTTCAGCACCCCATTTTCCCCAACCCTGATCTTTGCTTTTACAATGGGGGTTCAAATTAGCTGCATCTTCTCCTCCTGGCCTAAAGTTGCACGTTGAGTAGACTTAGAAGATGACTTAGCCTTCGGCTCCAGTCATCCTTCAAGACAAGGGCTATTTTTACGAGAAGATGATTTATTCATAAGCCATCCATTATCTCCAATCCACCCGCCCCCAAAGATGATTCAACTCTGCTCCATTTTCCAACCTGTTCCTTCTCAGTCACTTTATTCCCAGGCAGTTGAGGAGTTTCATTATAAATTTGTCTTCCTACAGCCCAATATGGTGCTGCAAAAGGGAAGGGGGGGTGGAAACCATAAATAGCTTTTTTGCATGAGCTGCCGGAAGGGGGAGGGAGGGAAAGATGGTTATAAGAGCCTTTATTTTCTCCCCCTGGAATACCGCAAAATATAAGCCAATATACGAAACAGATCAAATCAAATAGCTTCAATCCTCTTTTGCAAAATAAAAAAATAGGCCTTATATTGCACCTAAGCAGCCATCTCCGCCCACCCCACCAAAAAAAAACCCTTTTCCCCCCTTCTCTTCCCTTGAAAATGCAATTTTATTCGTTTTTTGCAAAGGGGTGGGTGGGTTCTCTTAGCTACACCCCCCCTTTTCTCAGCAACCTGGGAAAGAGGCAGAACAGGTGCATCCCTTAGGAATTTGGCAGGTTCTCAGCCTGACTTTAGAAGGAGGGAGGTGGGGGGGGCGGGTGTTAGAAAGAAAGAAATATATGCAAAGCCCAGATCTCGGTCCAAAATCTGCCGCCTATATCTCATTCTAGAAGACGCCATCTGTGCAAAATAAATAAATAAATGCTTTTTTTTAAAAAAAAAAGTGCAAAAAAAATAAATCATGTATTTTTTTTTAAAAAAATCTTTTTTTAAAAAAATTGGCTGGGGTCTCCCGAAGAGGCCAAAATGCGCGTTGACATCAAAGGAAAGGTTCAAAAGCATCTCGGCATCGTCCCTCCCTCCCTCCCCCCTCCACCCCCCCGAGCCGCTCCAGGGTCGTGCTCGGTTCGCAAGGCACGCGCTTCACTCCCCCCCCACCCCACCCCCATCCTTTTTGCACGGTTATTTTTAAAACCCAAAGCCCCCACCCCGGGTTTAAATTTGAGATCTCGCCTCCATCTCCCCGGCTGGCGTGAAAGGAGGGGGGGGGGAGGGAGGGAGGGAGGGGGCAGAGCGTGCTCCGCCCGGCCCCATTGAGAAATAAACCCCCTTTTTTATTTTAAAAAAAAAAGGGAAAAAAATCCCTTTCTTTGCTCGAGGCTCCCCGGCTTGCAAAACCCCCCACCCACCCACCCAAAAGGAACCCGGGTTAACCCGCCCTCACCGTCTAGACGGCTTTTTTTTTCTTTTTTCCTTTGCAAATCAGGGGCGAGAGAAGCAGACGGCCGCGCAAGGTCAACTGCAAAGCCCGGGGCGCAAGGAGCGGCTTTTTGCCCACCCTCGCTGGGAAGAAATAAGGAATAATGATAAAATAATGAAGGCGGGGAGAGGGGGGGGCGTTAGAGAAAGGTGCCCTTGCTCTCCCTGTGTGTGTGTGTGTGTGAGAGAGAGAGAGAGAGAGAGAGATGCGCCAAAAGGGAGAGATCCTGTTCGACCCACGAAACCACCACCACCCCCGGAGCGGTGGGATCGCTTTTCTCTCTGTACCGTGACCCCCGCGCCCCCTTTTCCAACACTTACGCAGCTGGGTGCGTATATACGTGCGTGTGTGTGTGTGTGTGTGTGTGTGTGTGTGTGTGTGTGAGAGAGAGAGAGAGAGAGAGAGAGAGAGAGAGAGAGAGAGAGAGAGAGAGAGAGAGAGAGAGAGAGAGAGAGAGATGCGCCAAAAGGGAGAGATCCTGTTCGACCCACGAAACCACCACCACCCCCGGAGCGGTGGGATCGCTTTTCTCTCTGTACCGTGACCCCCGCGCCCCCCTTTTCCAACACTTACGCAGCTGGGTGCGTATATACGTGCGTGTGTGTGTGTGTGTGTGTGTGTGAGAGAGAGAGAGAGAGAGAGAGAGAGAGAGAGAGAGATGCGCCAAAAGGGAGAGATCCTGTTCGACCCACGAAACCACCACCGCCCCCCCCCCGGAGCGGTGGGATCGCTTTTCTCTCTGTACCGTGACCCCCCGCGCCCCTTTTTTCCAACACCTGCGCAGCTGGGTGCTTATATATGTGCGTGTGTGTGTGTGTGTTTGTGATGGAGGGAGGCAGAAAGGGAAGTGTGTGTGTGTGTGTGTATGGGGTGGGGAGTTGAGGGCCCCAATCTACAACCTACAGCTGGGGAAAGCCGCTTGCACACACACGCACCCGTCCACCCCACGCCGCCGCCGCCGGCCCGCACCTCTCCCCCTCCGCCTTGAAAAGCCTTCTTGCAACGACCTCGCCTCGCTCGCCCCCCTTGGAAAGGGCAGCGTGGGACACCCCCCCCTCCCCTCCCCAACGGCGCCCCCCTCCACACACACACACACACACACACACACACACACACCCTCCTTCGGCAAGGCATGCCCACCCCGCAAGCCAGCAGACGCGGACAAGCCGGTCCCGGGTCTTTGGAGGCGCTGCCAAGCGAGCGCTGCGCTGCGCTGCGCCCGGCCGGAGCTCTTACCGGCAGCGGCGGCTGGAGACGAGAGGCTGGCGAGCTGGGCTCGGAGCGCTTTATTGCGCCGAGCGAGTCCACCTATTGACGGCGGCGGCGCAATGCAGTCGCCCCGCTCTCCCCTCCCCTCCCTTCCCCTCCTCGCACTACGGCATTGCGGTAGAGAGCGGAGGCGGGGAAGGAGGGAGGGGAGGGAGGAATACAAATGCCCGCTAATGGAGGGGGGGGGCACATCGGAGGCACCCCAGCCGGCAGCAGGTGGGCAGCACGCCGGGGCGCCCGGGATGCTCAAGCGGAGCGCGCAGCTGCCTCCTTGGTTGCCCGGTCCGGAAGAACTAGGGGGTGGCGGGGGTGGGAGGAGAAGGATGCGTTCCCACGACCTGCTGAACCCAGGTCAGGAGAAGAGAGAAAGAGCGGGTTTGGTTCTTTTAGGGAATTGCTGATGGGAGGAGAGTGTTCCGGAGGGGGTGGTGGGGGGTGTAAAATCATGCTTATGTTCCGGTTGGGTCTTATTTTTGGGGAAACACGGTAGCACTGATGATGTTACCTAGTTGGGTAATGAAACGTCTGCAAGCAAACAATGAAGCTCAGACAGCACCAAGGACCCCACAGTTCCCCCCTTCCTCCTCCTCCTCCAGAATAGAGTAGAATAGAGTAGAATAGAATAGAATAGAATAGAATAGAATAGAATAGAATAGAATAGAATAGAATAGAATAGAATAGAATAGAATAGAATAGGAAGGGACCTTGGAGGTCTTCTAGTCCAGCCCCCTGCTCAAGCAGGAGAACCTATGCCATCTCAGACAGGTGAATGTCTAGTCTCTTCTTAAAAATCTCCAGTGATGGAGAGCCCACAATTTCTGGAGGCAAAGCTGTTCCACTGGTTAATTGTCCTCACTGTCAGGAAGTTTCTCCTTAATTTCAAGTGATGTTACCTAGCTCATAGAGCACCAAGGACCCCACAGTCCTCATCCTCCTCATATCCCCCACTGCCTTCTAACACTGATGATGTTACCTAGTTGGGTAATGAAACGTCTGCAGGCCAACAACAAAGCTCAGAGAGCACCAAGGACCCCACAATTCAACTCTGAGCTACAGGTACAGTATTCTTTCCTATCGGAGTACAGGTAGTCCTTGATTTACAACAAAATGTTTACAATCATTCGACGTTTCAACGGCACCGAAAAAGGTTTCTTTCAATTGTCCGCTCACTACCATCAGAAGCCTCCCCACAATCACGTAATCAAAATTTGGTCACTTGGCAACATGGGTGTATTTATGACAATCTCAGCATCCCAGGTTCATATGGTCATCATTTGTGACCGTCCCAGCCAGTTTCCAACGAAGCAAAGTCAGTGGGGAAAGTTGGATTTGCTTAATGATGATGTGATTCGTGTGTTTACTGCCTTCAGTTATTTGTAAAAATAATAAAGGCGTAATAATAAAGTTGGAAGGAACCTTGGAGGTCATCTAGTCCAACCCCCTGTTCAGGGAGGAAAACCCTATACCATTTCAGACAAATGGCTGTCTAGTCTCTTCTTAAAAACTTCCAGTGTTGGAGCATTCACAGCTTCTGGAGGCAGGTTGTTCCACTGGTTAATTGTTCCCACTGTCAGAAAATGTATCCTTAATTCTAGGTTGCTTCTCTCTTTGATTTGTTTCCATCCGTTGTTTCTTACCCTGCCCTCGGGTGCTTTGGAGAATAGCTTGACTCCCTCTTCTTTGGGGCAGCCCCTGAGATACTGGATGACTGCTATCATGTCACCCCTAGTCTTTCTCTTCATTTAACTAGATGTCCCCAATTCCAGCAACTGTTCCTTATATGTTTTAGCCTCCAGTCCTCTGATCATCTTTGTCGCTCTTCTCTGTACTCTTTCTAGAGTCTCGACATCGTGGTGACCAAAACTGGATGCAGGATTCCAAGGGTGGCCTTACCAAAGCACTGCAAAGTGATATTAACACTTCACATGATCTTGATTCTATCCCTGTCAATGCAGCCTAGCACTGTGTTGGCTTTTTTGGCAGCTGCAGCACACGGCTGGCTCCTATTTAAGGGATTGTCCAAATGAATACTGGAGAATGCGGGCATCGATCTCGCACGGTAAGCGAGCGCTCTACCATTTGAGCTAATGCCCCTCCCTTAGTAAGTACCAGAGTTCTCCCTCATTGCACTAATGACTGGACTGAAATAGTTAACACTTTGGACACAATGCAAGACCCCAAATTCTTGAAAATTCTGATAATTCTTGAAAGATAGACAATTCTGATAATTCTGGAAAGGTCGAAGTAAAAGGAAGAGGATGACCACCAGCTACCAGTAGATGGAAGGACTCCATTACAGTGGTGACGGATGGACATTGGAAGGTCTGCAAGACCAGGCTGGGGACAGTTAGTGTTTAGCAAATAGGAGTCCACTCCGTTGGTTTTGCAAGACTAGCCACACTCAGGAAAGCCCACAACCTCAGTGTGAAAGTAGTCAGAAGGACCATAGGTGACCCAGTTTTCCAGAAGTGGTTTGCCATTGCGTCTTTCCCAGGGCTCTGAGAGGTTGGCTGGCCCAGGTTTACCCAGCTGGCTTTGTGCCCAAGGCAGGACTAGAACTCATTGTTTCCTGTTACTAGTCCGATTCCTTGGCCACTACACCACTACACCAGATCGTAGCCATACAACCCATTTAACCTGGTCACCTCACCAATGGCTGAATTCACATTTGCAACTTTTAATCATGGTTTATTTTGGGAGGCTGGACCAATGAGTCAGTGAATTATGAATATTAATTTAGCAGAGAACTAGCTGAACAATCCTTTATAATAGAAATAAGCCGGACCACCACATTCACACAACATACTTCAGCAAGCTGGGGAAACATTTTTTTGCAGCATGTAAGAACCCATGGATGACGTCTATTTATGTGGTCACCTTGTTGGCAAAGAATTGAAACAAATATATCAAAAGATGGGGTTAATTACTCCCTTGTTATAACAACAACAAAAATGGAAACTACAGATGAATAAAAATACTCTCCGTTAAAGGACTTCACAGCACTCTGCTCTTCGTGACATTTTGAGCAAGTACGCCATTTTCTACACTTCAAAACACCGTCGACCTAACTAAGTACTCTTATTTTATATACAGCATTATAGACAGATTGCATGCAGTATTATTTTGACGTAGTATCTCTGGCAGTAAAGAAAACAAAAAGCATCACGGCTTCCTTGTTGCTTGTTTTGTACATCCTACCTTAGGATTAATTATTAAAGATTACTCTTCTTTCTTTCCAATTTCTTCAAAACCCTTTCAAGCAAAATGCTTGCTAATGGACACTAGGCAACCTCAAAACATTTTGATTGATGCAATCTTATTCCCAAGGGGTATAATACCGCCCATAAAGTATTCTTAGCTCATTCCCATGATAATCATTTTTGCAATGATTAACAAAACCTAGTTTTCCTCATCTGCTTGAAAACAGTGGCATCAGAGCCGTGGGTACAGTATTTCGTCCTGGGACTTTAGAAGTCAGACAGACAAGCACCTGCTACACAACACCCCTGACTTAACAATTGTCAATAAGAAAGGCAAAAATGTCTAGATGGGGGCCTTGCAGTACCTGAAGACAGCAGAATAAAAAAAGGAAGAACTGGAAGAAAATCACAAAATATAAAGACCTGCAAATAGAAATAGAATGACTTTGGCAAAAGAAAGCAAAAAATTAAGATAGCAATTTTTTTTTACTTTTTTTTCTGATCTGGGAAATACGAAGATAAGAGGAGGGTTGACTTAAATAAAACTTTCAGCTATATAAATGTAATTAATATTGAGAAAATCATAACTGATAAAGATATTTCAAATACCGATGGGAAATTAAACCTTAACAAGAGCCCAAAAAACTGGATATTGATTAATGAATTGACATTACTGATTTATGAATTGATATTACTGTTATTTGTATGATATTAGTAGAATTTGACGAAGATGCTTATATTACAAAAGAGGATCACATGATGCCGGGACACTGCAACTGTCTTAAGTACAAGTCAGTTGCCAAGCATTCGAATTTTGATCATGTGACCACGGGGATGCTGCAATGGTCACAAGTGAGAAAACAGTCATAAGACACTTTTTTCAGTGCCGTTGTAACTTCAAAGGGTCACTAAATGAACTGTTGTAAGACCCTTGGTGGAGCAGTGGGCTAATGCCTCCTTAAGTAACACCAGCTGCCTGCAATTAGTGCAGGTTCGAGTCCCACCAGGCTCAAGGTTGACTCAGCCTTCCATCCTCCTGAGGTAGGTAAAATGAGGACCCAGATTGTTGGGGGCAATAAGCTGACTTTGTAATAATGCCGCTTGGGGTGTGTGTTAAAGCCCTAATAAGTATTTAAGTAGTTAAGTAGTTAAGTATTTCTCTTTCTTTCTGTCTGTCTGTCTATCCATCCATCCATCCCCATCCATCCATCCGTCTGAAAACATCAACTCCACATTATTAGAATGTTGAATTTCTGAGCCGCATTTGAATCAGAGCCATTTCGGTTAAAGACTTATCACAATGAGGAAGGTTATTGCTGCATTGGCATATGCCTGCGTTAGAGTTCAATTTTCTAATCATCTATAATAGAAAATTAATCTATTTAGTGCATGCCAAATAAGAGATAGTAACTGGACAAGAGTTTCTGTTCTTCAGTAGATCTAATCAGAACATCCTGCCCAAGTATTCAGAGAATTATTCACCATCTTTCAAAAACAATTTTGTACCTACAACTTGGCTTTACAAAGTATTATTGTAGTATATACAGTATATGTGATTAATATATATATATATGGGTGTGTGTGTGTGTGTACGCATGTATGAATATGGATATATATATATATATATATATATATATATATATATATATATATATATATATGTCAAATGTTAACTATTTAGATTACCTTGCTAGGCCCCAAATATGGGGCAAATCTTTATTTCCTGTTTTCAGCCTATCTTGAAGGCCATCGAACAGGCTGTAGTCACACCGGACAGTTCATATATTTGTGTAAATTACTAACAAAGAATTAAAGGGAAACTGAGATGCATTTCTGACTCTTTAGTCTTCATCAGTCAGCTATACCATGCTGAGATTCGAACCTGGGCTGATTGCATATTAGGCAGTGTTATTTACCTCTTGAGCCACAGGATCTCTCTCGCTTTGTTAGCTTTCTACAAGGGGAGATATGAGTCAAATGTTAACTATTTAGATTACCTTGCTAGGCCCCAAATATGGGGCAAATCTTTGGTCATTCGGGTTTTTTCCCGCGTAGAGTTGAAGGTGTAGGAGCAACGTTTCGACGGAATCCCATCCGTCATCCTGAGGTTGGTGGGTTCAGCTTCCTTCTTCTGTACAGTATATATATACTGTATATAATTTCTAATATATGCTTTACATGTCGTATCACTATATTTTCTTTGTTTTCTTTTTCCTTGTTTTATTGTACTTTTGTTTAAACTTTCTTTTTATTTCTTCATTTTTTTATGCTTGTGAGCTGCCTAGTGTAGCCCCATAGCAAGATAAGCAAATACATTTAAAACTAATAATGACAATATATGGATGTAATAAAATAAATAAAGAAGAAAGAATGGCTTTAGTTTTTTTAGACCTAACTAACTATCTTTGCAATTGTTACTATTTAACCCATATACATCCTTACATATGAATTTACACCTGTCCTAAGGTAACTGGTTAGAATTTATGGTCTTCATCTTAACACACGGATGAAGAAGGAACTGGCTTGGTCCGTCATGGCTCTTATTTCAATGAGACACAGCCCAGCAGCCAGGATGCTGTTATAAATAGCAGAGCACATAAATCAAGACTCAACCTACTCTAACTAGTTTGGCCAACATCATATGCCTTTCTCTGCTTGAATCAAAAACTACTTCAAGTCAAATATTTCAGAATCGTTCCTGCATCTTCTATTTTGCTTTACCCATTAATTTCTGAATTAATGTCACCCAACGATTTACAGTCTCCATTTCTTCAGACACACGGAAACCCCAAACTTGGTTTGTTTTCATGACCACAAATCTCAATTTGTTTCTTTCCAGGCCACAAAAATAATGTGATAGGCAAGAACTGCTGGACACTAATGAATATTTTAGAAAATGTTAATGTTGTCCAGATGTGTTTTTTGGGATGGGGTTGAGAGGCTGTGCAGGTGGTCCTCACATTACAACCATTCGTTTAGTGACTATTTGAACTTACAAAGGCATTGGGAAAAAGTGACCTAGGATCATTTTTTGCACTTATGACCGTTGTAGCATCCCCATGGTCACATGATCAAAATTTGGAAGCTTGGCAACTGGTTCATATTTATGACGGTCACAGTATCCCGGGGTCATGTGATCCCCTTTTGGGACCAAAGAAGCAAAACCAATGGAGAATCCAGATTCACTTTACAACCCTGTTGTAGCAGCAACAACTGCGGCAAGGAAGGTTGCAAAATGTGACAAGACTCATTTAACAATTGTCTTGCTTAGCAACAGAAATTTTGGGCTCAATTTTGGTCGTATGTTGAGGACTACTTGTATTTCATGGGGCAGGGATTGGTTTTTTTAGGAGATGGGTGCTTTATGACCATATTTTTTATTGTACCATTTTTTTAGCAAGGCAGTTATTTGATTCATACCTGATTTTATGACCTTTTTTTTTGCTAGGGTTGTTAAGCGAATTCAGCTTCCCCTATTGATTTTGCATGTTGGAAGCCAGCTGGGGAAAGTCAGAAATGGTGATCACATGATCCTGGGATCCTGCTGATCACATGATCCTGAGATCCTTCGTAAACACAGACCGGTGACCAAGTGCCTGAATTGTGATCGCGTGACCATGGGGCTATTGCAATGGTTGTAAGACTGAAGACCAGTTGTAAGCCATTTTTTAAGTGCAATTATCACCCTCAACGGTCGCTAAACAAATGGCCATAAGTCAAGGAATGGGGAGAGAAGAAGAAACTCAAAAAATACAAATATACATGCCGGTTGCCAAACATCCAAATTTTGATCACGTGACCACGGAGATGCTGCAACGGTCATAAGTGTTAAAAAAGTCATGTTATTTTTTTTTCCTTCAGTGCTGTTGTAAATTAGAATGGTCACTAAATGAAACGGTTGTAAATCGAGGACTTACCTTTAACGGAGGAGGACCGAGTTCTGTTAATGTGGAAAAACAGAGCAACCATGTTCACTGGAAAAGCCGTTGTGCAAACTACCTAGTAGTATTTGCAGGTGCCTGTAAAGGGGGAAATGAAACCGTCCAAATTTTTGCTACTGCCCAACCAAAGTCAGGAACTTAAAAATAACCCCTATGCTCAGGTCAGCTGGGGGCTAAATTTAACACTGCTTGTCGTCTCTATTTAAGCGTGTTTTAAATGGCAGTGCATGCTTCACCCGCCTGCCCAGTTCAGACAGGCTGGTGTCACTCATGAGCTTTCGAAGGCACAACTTGGAAGCCCTGAATAGGCGGTCAGTTTCGAGGACAAGCTGGAATGGTGTCGCTTTCCTCAGGGCATCGTGCCCAGAGGGATCATGTGCCCCTTCCCCACAGATGCCCGCAGGGCAGTAAACATGTCTCACTCCCTCCATTATGACTGTATTAATACCACTGTACAATGCCTTGGTAAGGCCACACTTGGAATCCTGCATCCAGTTTTGGTCACCACGATGTAAAAAAAGATGTTGAGACTCTGGAAAGAGGGCAGAGAAGAGCAACAAAGATGATCAGGGGACTGGAGGCTAAAACATATACAGTAAGGAAGGGTTGCTGGAATTGGGTATGTCTAGTTTAATGAAGAGAAGAGTGAGGGGTGACATGATAACAGTCTTCCAGTATCTCAGGGGCTGCCCCAAAGAAGAGGGAGTCAAGCTATTCTCCAAAGCCCCTGAAAGCAGGACAAGAAGCAACGGATGGAAACTAATTAAGGAGAAAAGCAACCTGGAACTAAGGAGAAATTTCCTGACAGTTAAAACAATTAACCAGTGGAACAACCTGCCTCCAGAAGCGGTGAATGCTCCAACACTGGAAGTTTTTAAGAGACTGGACAGCCATTTGTCTGAGCAGGGGGTTGGACTAGATGACCTCCAAGGTCCCTTCCAATATATACACACATACATGTAATTGCTACTGTGATTAGTGTATACTTACTATGTCTTATTCCTTGCAACTGGCTGAAGAATATAGGGCCAGGAATATTTTTATAATCCTTAACATCTGGATTCTTACCACAATAAAGGTCTACATGTTTCTTAAAATGCAGCTGTGCTTATGGCCTTAGTACAAGGATAGGATAGGATAGAAATACAGAATAGAATAGAATAGAATAGAATAGAATAGAATAGAATAGAATAGAATAGAATAGAATAGAATAGAATAGAATAGAATAGAATAGAATAGAATAGAATAGAATAGAATAGAATCTGGAAGGGACCTTGGAGGTCTTCTAGTCCAGTCCAAGCAGGAGAACTATACCATCTTAGACAGGTGATTGTCTGGTCTCTTCTTAAAAATCTCCAGTGATGGAGCGCCCACGGTTTCTATCGTCCTCACTGTCAGGAAGTTTCTCCTTAACTGCAGGTTGCTTCTCTCTTTGATCAGTTTCCAACCGTTGTTTCTTGTCCTTCCCTCTGGTGCTTTGGTGAACAACCTGGTACTTCTCATGTTGAGCCCAAAATTTCCATTGCTTAAGCAATAAAGTTGTTAAGTGAGTTTTTGCCTTGTATTACCAGCTTTCTTGCCACAGTTGTACAGTGAATCACTGCAGTTGTTCTTAGGTTGCTAAGGGAATCTGGCTTCCCATTGGCTTTGCTTTACAGAAGTCACACAAATGATCACCTGATTTCTTGACACTGCAACTGGCATAAATATATGCCAGTCACCAAGCATCCAAATTTTTTTTTTATTGAAAAGTTTTAACATACAATTTTTCTTTAAAAATCCCCCCTCCGCCTCCCTTCTCCCTCCCCCCCTACCTCTCCCCCCTCCCCCCCTCCTCCCCCGACTTCCCAGAGCTAAATACAAGGTATATATAAAAAAAACCAATCATAAACAACCATATACTACCAACTATAAACTCTAAAATCCATCACTCTCTAGCTTATATAGGATAAAACAAACCTTAGTAATATTAAATATATATAAAGAAACTAAAATAGAAAAAGAAAAAAAGAAAGAAGACTTATTCAAATGCTACATGAAACTTCTTAACCCTATACTTGTTCTGGATAAACTCAATCCATTTTCTCCATTCCATAATATAGCATCCAAATTTTGATCACCTGACTATGGGGATGTGCTGCAACTGTCGTTAAGTGTGAAAAATGGTCATAAGTCGGGTTTTTCAGTGCTGTTGTAACTTCGGTCACTAAATGAACAGCTGTGATCAAGGATTACCTGTATTGTTCTGCTTTTACTTCCCTGCTCTGCATTCATATTTATTTATTCTTTTGTCACATTGATGCAATGTATATTGGAGAAGAAGAGATGGCAAAATTACACAGAAGAACTATACAAGAATGAGCTTAACGTCCCTGATAATCACAATGAGGTGGTCACTGACCTCGAGCCAGACATCCTAGAATGTGAAGTGAAGTGGGCCTTAGAAAAGCTGAGCAACAACAAAGCTAGTGGAGGTGACAGTACTCCAGCTGAGCTATTCAAAATCTTAAAAGACGATGCAGTAAAAGTGCTACACTCAATTTGCCAGCAAATTTGAAAAACTCAACAGTGGCCACAGGATTGGAAAAGATCAGTTTACATTCCAATTCCAAAGAAAGGCAGTGCCAAAGAATGTTCAAACTATCGCACCATTGCACTCATTTCTCATGCTAGTAAAGTCATGCTTAAAATCCTACAAGCTAGACTCCAGCAGTATGTGGATCGAGAACTACCAGAAGTACAGGCAGGATTTCGAAGAGGCAAAGGAACTAGAGATCAAATAGCCAACATACGCTGGATCATGGAGAAAGCTAGAGAGTTCCAGAAAAACATCTACTTCTGCTTCATTGACTATGCTAAAGCCTTTGATTGTGTGGATCATAACAAACTGTGGCAAGTTCTTAAAGAGATGGGAGTACCAGAACATCTTATTTGTCTCTTGAGAAACCTATATGCGGGCCAAGAAGCAACAGTGAGAACTGGACACGGAACCACTGATTGGTTCCAAATTGGGAAAGGTGTCCGGAAAGGCTGTATACTGTCGCCTTGCCTATTTAACTTATATGCAGAGCACATCATGAGAAAGGCAGGGCTAGAGGAGTCAAAAGTTGGAATTAAGATTGCTGGAAGAAATATCAACAACCTAAGATATGCAGATGATACCACTCTAATGGCAGAAAGTGAAGAGGAACTGAAGAGTCTCTTGTTGCGAGTGAAGAAGGAGAGTGCAAAAGTTGGGTTGAAACTAAACATTAAGAAAACCAAGATCATGGCATCCGGCCCTCTCAATTCCTGGCAAATAGATGGGGAAGAAATGGAGGTAGTGACAGATTTTATTTTCCTGGGCTCCAAGATCACTGCAGATGGGGACTGTAGTCAAGAAATTAAAAGACGCTTGCTCCTCGGGAGGAAAGCCATGGCAAATCTAGACAGCACACTAAAAAGCAGAGACATCACCCTGTCAACAAAAGTGCGTATAGTCAAGGCTATGGTCTTCCCAGTTGCAATGTATGGCAGTGAAAGTTGGACCATAAGAAAGGCTGAGCGCAAAAGAATTGAGGCCTTTGAACTCTGGTGCTGGAGAAGACTCCTGCGAGTCCCTTGGACTGCAAGGCGATCAAACCGGTCAGTCCTAGAGGAGATCAACCCTGACTGCTCTTTAGAAGGCCAGATCCTGAAGCTAAAACTCAAATACTTTGGCCACCTAATGAGGAGGAAGGACTCACTGGAGAAGAGCCTAATGCTGGGAAAGATTGAGGGCAATAGAAGAAGGGGACGACAGAGAATGAGGTGGCTGGATGGAGTCACTGAAGCAGTAGGCGTGAGCTTAAATGGACTCCAGAAGATGGTAGAGGACAGGAAGGCCTGGAGGAACATTGTCCATAGGGTCGCGATGGGTCGGACACGACTTCGCAACTAACAACAACAACAACATATTGGAGGTGGTTACCCTTTGAGAGCTGTATGCAACGAAATTTCATTTTAATGTATGATTTATTTTTTTTATTTATTTATTTTAATTCCATTTATATCCCGCCCTTCTCCGAAGACTCAGGGCGGCTTACAAGCTTAGCAGTAGCCTTCATTCTATGTATATGCCTGCTTATTAGGGCTTTCAAACACCCCCTAAGCGGCATTATTACAAAGTCAGCTTAATTGCCCCCAACAATCTGGGTCCTCATTTTACCTACCTCGGAAGGATGGAAGGCTGAGTCAACCTTGAGCCTGGTGGGATGCGAACCTGCACTAATTGCAGGCAGCTGGTGTTATTTAAGGAGGCATTAGCCCACTGCTCCACCAAGGCTCTTATAATGATGATTAGTGTACATTTAAAGTGACAATATTTCTATTCTCTTCCTGTTCTGTTTCTATTCTATTCTATTCATTCCATTCCATTCTCCATTCCATATTTTCTATTCTATTCTATTCTATTCTATTCTATTCTATTCTATTCTATTCTATTCTATTCTATTCTATTCTATTCTATTCCATATTTTCTATTCTATTCCATTCCATTCCATTCTTCATTCCATATTTTCTATTCTATTCTATTCTATTCTATTCTATTCTATTCTATTCTATTCTGTTCTGTTCTGTTCTGTTCTGTTCTGTTCTGTTCCGTTCCGTTCCGTTCCGTTCCGTTCCGTTCCATTCCATATTTTCTATTCTATTCTATTCTATTCTATTCTATTCTATTCTATTCTATTCTATTCTATTCTATTCTATTCTATTCTATTCTATCTGACCTTCTCTGCTGGACTCCCATCCAACTCTGCTTAGTTTCTGAGCCCAGCTGAGACGGGCTACTGACCTTGCTTTTGTCGCCAAAGTCCTATGGCTTCCTTATCCCACATTCTGAAAAGAAGCTCTTTGCAACAAACCAGAATTTATGTGCTAGTAAACCTCCATAGGTTGGGCTGTCCTGCTTCTGGGATTTCTGCTCCTTAAAATAGTGGGACGACTCTAAAGAAATTGCAGCCTTCCTAAGTGACAAAGCACATTGCTCCCTGTGCAGATGAGTGGATGGAGAATACAGGTGGTCCTCGACTTGCAACAGTTCGTTTAGGGACCCTTCAAAGTTACAACGGCACTGAAAAAAAAGAGACTTATGACCGTTTATGATGGCTAAGATGGCGGCGCCTGGAATGGCTGCAGCTGCATTGGCTGTTGAAGGCGAATAGTTTCAGGAGGGATATAAGGGATATAGGCCACATGATCGGGAAGGTTTTGATGTGTTTGAGCAACGTGGTGAAACTAAGCTTAACATACGACCGACAATCTTTGCTGGCGTGGCGAGTTTCTAGCTGTTTCGGAACTGTTGGTGAGACCGTTAAAAGTCGCTGGCGCTGTTTGAATTTGTTCCACCAGCAGCAAGATCTGACTGCTGGCCCAGTGATGGATTCTATTGCAAATCAGGGCTGTTTCCAAAGGAGGCAGAGGAGGAGGCTTATGGAGCAAAAGAACTGGAGGAGGCTGTCGGTAGAGCCAGAGGAAGAGACAGAAGCTTCCGGAGGAGTTAGTGGCTGGCGGTGGCAGCGTGCTCCAGGGGCGAAAAGAAGCAAGGCCTCTTTAAGGAAAAGGTGGAAGAGTCAGGATCAGAAAAAGGAAAGGAGGCGAGGTTGTGGTGCAGGAATACAAGCTAATTTGAGGGCTAATCCACGTGGAGCCCCGTTTCCATCTGTCCCGTTTGCCGTCGCTCGCTCCCTAGAGGCTAAAATGGGCGATCTGAAACTTGAGCCGGCCACGAACAAGGAATGTATATCGGAGGTGGTGACCCTATGAGAGCTGGATGCAACGAAATTTCATTTTGAGGTATGCCGATTGGTGTACAAAGTGACAATAAAGTTGTTTGTTGTTGTTTTTCACCCTTACGGCCATTGCAGCATCTCCGTGGTCACGTGATCGAAATTCAGACGCTTGGCGACCGGTTCGTATTTATGACCACTGCAGGGTCCCAGGGTCACGTGATCGCCTTTGGCATCCCTCTGACAAGCAAACTCAATGGGAAGCCCGGTTCGCTTAACAACCGTGTTACTAACTTAACAACGTCAGTGATTCGCTGAGCAACTGTGAGAAGAAAGGCCGCCAAATGGGGCAAAGCTCCCTTAACAACTGTCTCACTTAGCAACAGAAATTTTGGGCTCAGTTGTAGCCGTTAAGTATTTGCCAAGCGTCTGAATTTTGATCACGGGAACTACCTGTAGTCCTAACACGGATTTGGTTTCTTCTTTCTCTGAAGCAGAGACGCCTTTGCTTTCCGGACGCACAAGGAGGTGGAACAGATCACTAGACAGATAGATCTCTTTCCCCCTCTGTCCTGGGAACCCTGCTGCAATCCGACTAAATTTAATTTCTTTAATTCCTAAAATCACCCTGTTAAAGGCACCTCTTTTATTCGCAAACAGGCAAGAGAAATAGGGAAGGAAGACCCAGCTTCTTGCTGTTCTGGGCTGTTTCTTTTTCTACTGCAAAGAGCTGCATCCCGTCACCATGGAAACCGACTGCATTCCAGCCTCCCCTTTTACCCTCTGGGTGTTTGCTAAATCCTCTAATGCCCAATCAAGTCCAATCATCGAGAAGGAATTGCTGGAGCAATAAAGCCAGATCGCTCCATCTTGCACTGGAGGCGGATCTCAATCTGTCTGATAATTTCCCGGATGGAAAAATGTCCAAAAGCCATCAGCACTCGGAGAACAAAGGCAACCGGAATCGGCCCTGCCGTTGGATTGAGAAGCTCATCGTTTATTCAGCCTGGAGACACAGGTAGTCCTCGACTTACGACCACAGTTGGGGCTGTTGCTTGCCATGCAGCTTTTTGCCGTAAGCCAGAGGTTCAGCAAAAACATCGCCAATCGTGGTCGCGTGGATGCCGCAAACAGCCGTGAAGGCAAACCACTGGAGTGCAGTCACGTGACTCCCAGGGTGGGAGTAAGGGCCAGAACCCAATCATAAATGAGGGTGGTCCTCGACTTACATTGAGCCCAACTTTTCTGTGGTTAAGGGAAACATTTGTTAAGTGAATTCTGCCCCATCTTACGATTTTTCTCGCCACGGTTGTTAAGTGAATCACTGCCATTATTAAGTTAGTAACACGGTTGTTAAGCGAACCTGGCTTCCCCCTTGACTCAAAGGGGGAATCCCATGACCTCCCCCCCACCCCGCCCAGGACAAGGCAACCGTCATAAACGTGAACCGGTTGCCAAAGAGTCAGAATTTTGATCCTGTGATCAGGCTGCAACAGTCGTTAAGTGTGAAAAAGAGTCGTAAGTCCCTTTTTTTCAGTGCCGTTGTAACTTTGAACGGTTACTAAATGAACTGTTGTAAGTCGAGGACTACCTGTAGCTTTGGGAGGGATCCGTCGTAATTTTGAGTGGTCGCCAATGGCTGGACTGTCTGTACCGAAAAGATTTCCCTAGAAGTCAATCTTTAATAAGATAAATATCGTGGCTTATCAATCCGCCGATTAATTAAGCTGCCCAAAGTCACCCTGTAGCAAGATGAGCGGCTAATAAATTATACCAATAAATAAATAAATATTCGAGTTTCTCCCTTGGGCGCCTCTGTTTGAAAGGATCCCCAATTCTCAAATGCCAATGACTTTACAGTAACGTAGAGATGATATTTTTATATTATTATTATTATTATTATTATTATTATTATTATTATTATTATTATTATTATTATTATTATTATTATTATTTTTCTTTTATCAAATAATAATAATAATAATAATAATAATAATAATAATAATAATAATAATAATGTAGTTGGAAGGGACCTTGGAGGTCATCTAGTCATATCCCTATACAGCTAGCCCTTGAGTTACAACCGTTCTTTTACTGACCATTGAAAGTTACAACGGCATTGGGGGGAAAAGTGACTCAGGCCCATTTTTTACACTTATGACCGTTGCAGCATCCCCATGGTCATGTGATCAAAATTCAGACACTTGGCAACTGGTTCATATTTATGACGGTTGCAGGGTCCCGGGGTCATGTGATCCCCTTTTGTGACCCCCCCCTTCTAGTGGGGAAGCCAGATTCAGTTAACAATCGTGTGACTAACTTAACTGCGGTGATTCCCTTAGCAACTGTGGCGAGGAAAGTAGTAAAATGGAGCAAAATTTGCTTAACAACTGTCTCACTTAGCAACAGAAATTTTTGGGCTCAATTGTGGTCGTACGTCGAGGAGTACCTGTATGCTTCCTGGGTGAAATATACATAGAAAAGCAACTAATTCCCACACTAGCACACCAATTCTATGACATGTGCAGAGAAAAGATCTTGATAAGTACTTACTAAACAGTAATGGGGGCGTTTGAATTTTTTTCTCCAAAACCTTGTCCTGCAAGAATGCACTCTCTGTTTCCAAACTAGAGGAGGATGACTGGAGAGATTGTTCCCACAAACAATTGGGCCTTTGGCTAATTTATGTGAAATGCTAGAAAAATAGCCCTGGAGGTTAATTGCCAGCCCCTGCGATTGTTATCTTGCTGCCTCAGAATATTTATATGAAACAGAACACGGTTCTCTTTCTTCTGCTTTGGACTTTCAAATAAGTACCTGTAGTCCTAACACAGCCACGCTGAGGGCAAAGGGAGAGGTTTCCAAGCTGAGCCACGCTGGCTCAGGAATTCTGGGAGTTGAAGTCCATGAGTCACAAAAGAGCCAAGGTTGCCTAACCCTGGCCTAGGCTGCTTTATGACTCGTGGACTTCAACTCCCAGAATTCCTGAGCCAGCCACGCTGAAGGGAGAGTTTTCCAAGCTGAGCCATGCTGGCTCAGGAATTCTGGGAGTTGAAGTCCACGAGTCACAAAACAGCCAAGGTTGCCTAACCCTGGCCTAGGCTGCTTTATGACTCGTGGACTTCAACTCCCAGAATTCCTGAGCCAGCCACGCTGAAGGGAAAGGGAGAGGTTTCCAAGCTGAGCCATGCTGGCTGAGGAATTCTGGGAGTTGAAGTCCACCAGTCATAAAAAAGCCAAGGTTGCCTAATAGCAGAATCTTGCAAGATGGATGGTACCGTTTTCCTTCTCTCTCTTATACCTCCATGAATAAAGGGGGGGAGGGGCATCAACTCTCACCAGCTTTCAAATGTTATCTGGAGATTCTGGATTTTTTTAAAAAAATGTTTTCAACCTCTTTGGCCTAGGGAAGATGGCCCACATTTCCATTATTGTTTGCTGATTCATTTTTATCAGACCTTTCTTATTTTTATCAATAAGCATGGCAGCAAATATACTTAATGTTCCTCCCTCCTCCTATTTTCCTCACAACGACAACAACCCTGTGAGGTGGGGAGGAGGGAGAGAGAAGGAGGGAGGGAAAGAAGGAAGGAGAAAGAGAGGGAGGGAGAGAGAGAAAGAAAGAGAGAGATTGGTCCAACTCCAAAGTCTGCTTTCATGCCTAAGGGGGAACTAGAACTCACAGTCTCCTGGTGATTGACCCAAAGTCAGCCAACTGCCTTTCATGCCTAAAGCCAGATTTTTGATCAGTCTCTTTCTCTGGCTAATCTACTTTATAAGGTAAAGGTAAAGGTTCCCCCGCACATGCGTGCTAGTCGTTTCCAACTCTAGGGCCCGGTGCTCATCTCCGTTTCAAAGCCGAAGAGCCAGCGCTTGTCCGAGGACGTCTCCATGGTCATTTGGCCGGCATGACTGGACGCCAAAGGCACACAGAGTGCTGTTACCTTCCCACCATAGTAGTCCCTATTTTTCTACTTGCATTTTTACGTGCTTTCGAACTGCTAGGTTGGCAGAAGCTGGGACAAGTAACAGGCACTCACTCTGTTACGCGGCCCTCGGGATTCGACCCGCCAAACTGCCGACCTTCTGATCGACAAGCTCAGAGTCCTAACCCACTGAGGAGGAAGGAGTATTACTATGTTCTCTGTCTTGAGAACATAAAAGTAATTATAAAGCAATAAAGGCAGGATAAAAAAAAATCTACCGATAAAAGAAATACAAATAAAGAAACCACCTGTCAACATACGGACCTCCAGTAGGTGGCTGCAGAGAGACGCTCTTCTGACGGATTTTTTTCCTCCCCTCCGGAGGCCGCCGGGATTCCTGCCAGTCCTGCCTCGGCCCCCAGGCGGCTCCTTACTTCCACCAAACCCAGGGGTAGGCAACCTCGGTTCTTTTATGACTCGTGGACTTCAACTCCCAGAATTCCTGAGCCAGCACAGCTCAGCTTGGAAACCTCTCCCTTTCCCCTCAGCATGGCTGGCTCAGGAATTCTGGGAGTTGAAGTCCACGAGTCATAAAGTGGTCTAGGCCTAGGCCAGGGGTAGGCAACCTTGGCTCTTTTATGACTCTCGTGGACTTCAACTCCCAGAATTCCTGAGCCAGCACAGCTCAGCTTGGAAACCTCTCCCTTTCCCCTCAGCATGGCTGGCTCAGGAATTCTGGGAGTTGAAGTCCACAAGTCATAAAGTTGTCTAGGCCTAGGCCAGGGGTAGCAACCTTGGCTCTTTTATGACTCTCGTGGACTTCAACTCCCAGAATTCCTGAGCCAGCACAGCTCAGCTTGGAAACCTCTCCCTTTCCCCTCAGCATGGCTGGCTCAGGAATTCTGGGAGTTGAAGTCCACGAGTCATAAAGTGGTCTAGGCCTAGGCCAGGGGTAGGCAAATTCGGCTCTTTTATGACTCGTGGACTTCAACTCCCAGAATTCCCGAGCCAGCCTTGCTGAGGGGAAAGGGAGAGGTTTCCAAGCTGAGCTGTGCTGGCTCAGGAATTCTGGGAGTTGAAGTCCACGAGTCATAAAAGAGCCGAGGTTGCCTACCCCTGGCCAAACAAAAACCAAGGCCGGGCTCGGTCGCTCCCCGAGCGGCCGCAGGAGGGCGAGATCGGCCCGCGGAGCGGAGGCCAGAGGCAGCCGCGGGGGTTCCTCCGCCGCCTTGTCGGAGAAGGGAGCGTGGCCTGAGCTGACGCAACCCGCCCGGCTGCCTATAAAAGGCGACCGCGGCGCCCTCCGCCTTCAAACCATCAGCGCCTGGGTGTCTTTTTCGTGGACGTGGAGACTCGCAGTAGCTCCTTCGCAAATGGGCTCGGTCGCCTAGCGGTTGCTTTCCTGAGCCAGGTCACCTGTGGTCTCAAGCCGTCGGGATTCTGCTGGGCGCAGCACTAAGACTTCAAGGTAAGGGGGGTGGGATGTGGGCGGGGGGGGGCTTCTTTGCAAACTCTTTCCACCAACCCCCTCCCCGTTTTCTGCCTTCGGTCCTTTCCTCCGTGAGGATTCCCACGTTGAGGGAGAGAGAGAGACTTTATCGCGCGTGGAAGTCCTTGGCGGATAACGGCTTTGCTTGCTCGGGAAGGCGCGCGTGGCTGCGTTCACACGATACCCTAAACTCGACCCGTATCGAGCGCCGGGGATAGGTTGGAGCGGGTGGGGCGTGGGGCGTGGGGTGCGGAGCGGAGTCGCAACCCTAGGTTGATGGGCTGCTCGGGACAAGGGTTGAACTCGAAAAGGGAGAGCAAGGCGAATCCAGACACTTTGTGACACGCAAGACAACCGGGAATCCTCGAGGCCCGGCCATGTTTTCGGACCGCTTCCGGTTTGGGGCCGTAGCTTTGAAGTACTACCATATGCTCCGGTTTGAATGCGGCTTCGAACCCTTCTGAGGAGTGGGATCCCTGAATTGGGGGTCTTATAGACCCGTGCTTACTGGGGGTGAGCGTTACTCACGCCTATACTACTACGACTACTACTACTACTATTATTATTATTATTATTATTATTATTATTACTATTACTATTACTACGCCTAACTATTACTACTACTACTACTATTATTATTATTATTATTATTATTATTATTATTATTATTATTAATAATAATGTTGGAAGGGACCTTGGAGGTCATCTAGTCCAACCCCCTGCTCAGGCAGAAAACCTTATACCATTATACCTTATACCACTACTCCGGAATAAAGCCTTATAAAGTTCAATTCGGTTTCTTCCCATTGCTGCAAGCGCGTGTTTGACAGTCCCAGCCGAAGTCCCGGGAACTTAAGCTTTGGATTCGACTCGAGACCAACTACTAGACTTTTAGGATCGGGACGCTACTACTACGGCTGGGGCCCGGTAGTAATGAGAGGCGAAAAGGAGCGCTCCGTGGTCTACTTTTCGGGCTGGGAGGGAATGGTGGTGGTGGTGGTGGTGGTGGTGGTGGGTCGTCTGCGGGTCGGTATCTTCTATCCGCTGTTTTATTTATTTTTTATTTATTTTATTTATTTAGATTTATATACCGCCCTTTCCCGAAGGACTCCGGGCGGTTTACGGGGCATTTAAAAAAACAGTCAATACAAACGTTAAAACAAAAATGAAAAGAGATTAAATAGAACCCTGAGAAAATTAAAACCCAGTTAAAATTAAAATTAAAAAATATTCGTTTAGAAACTAAACTAAACTAAAAACGTCTTGGTTTCGCTCGGCGGTTCCGGTTCCCATCCTGGCTGGGGGGACACGTTTCTTCTTTTTCTCACGCTTTCGCGACCCTCCCACCCCTCCCCCCCCCGAGTCGGAAAGGAGGACGTGCGGCCCGAACGTTCTGAGCTTTCATCCAACGTTCCATTCTGTCCCCTCCGCGTTCCATTCAATGTCTCAACGTTCCATTCGGGTTTTCGCTTTTCTCGCCAGCCGTCGAAAACCACCGGGGGTTTTTTTGGGGGGGTGGGTGGGTGGGGGGTGGGCGGTGGAATGTTTATTTATCAAGGTTATTTTACTTCTCTAAAAACATATCTATTTGAGCAGTCTGACCTGGTCTGATGGGTTAGGGTTGGGGTTTTAATTTATTTTAATTACTGTTTTATTGTTTTAATCTGGGGCACTTATTTAATTCGTTTTTAACTTTTATATCCTGTTTGTATTTATTGCCCTGTACACCGCCCTGAGTCCTTCGGGAGAAGGGCTGTATAAAAATGTAAATAATAATAATAATAATAATAATAATAATAATAATAATAATAATAAATCAGTCGCTTTGACCCGGCTGCTTGCCAGGATGGCAGCCTTGTTTACTCCCCCCCCCCGCCCGACACACACAGACACTTATCATAACGTTAATAGTTAATCCGCATTATATTGCAAAGGAAGTATTTTTAGTGATTCTGACTGGCCGCCGCGTTTGTTTGGCTGGCGGCTGTCTGGTGGCCATGTTGGCCCCAAATCGGGAAAAAGGGAGAAATATATATATACAGGACAAAACAATTAACAAAAATGCAAACTCGCTCTTTTGAGTTTTACGTAACGGCTAATTCTTTTAACATACGGAGTGCTACTGCAGCGGGCACGGGGGAAAAAACACCACATTTTGCTTGCTTTGCTAAATGAAAAAAAGGTTGTGCTTAAAAAAAACAACAACGCAGTTTCTTAAAGTAAGCAGGCGGTAAGCCAGTTTATTCCGGTTTTCAGATGAGGTTTCCCCGTCCTTAGTAAAACAAAAGACTGCAACGAGAGAAGTGAGCAAGAATGAATATCTCAGCCTCCGCTTGAAACTCAACTGCATTTAAAAGAGAAAATGGAAGATTATTCTTTTTAAGATAAAAGTTATCCTTTCTTGCTGGTAAATTGAGTGCATCCCTCAATCTCTGGGAGTGTTTAGAGAAAAGGATTAGGGGGGGGACATGATAGCAGTATTCCGGTATTTGACAGATTGCCACAAAGAGGGGGGGGGGTGGTCAATTTATTTTCCAAAACACCTGAAGGCAGAACAGGAAGCAACGATGGAAGTTGAGAGGCAGCCTGGAATTAAGGAGAAACTTCCTAACAGTGAGGACAATTAACCAGTGGAACAGCTTGCCACCAGAAGTTGTGGGTGGAGGTTTTTAAGAAGAGACTGGAGAGCCACTTGTCTGAAATGATATAGGATCTCCCGCTTGAGCAGGGGGCTGGACTAGATAAGGCAGTTTTGCCTTGGCAGACTTATTGCAGTTAAGTGAATCGCATGGTCATTAAATGAGTCAGACTTCCCCCATGTGCTTGTGAGAAACAACCTGAGAAGGTCCCAAGTGATGGTCACATGACCCCAGGATGCTGCAACTGTCATAAACGCCAGTTGCCAAGTGCCTGAATTTTGATCATGTGACCGTGGGGATGCTACGACGGTCATAAGTGCAAGGAGCGGTCGTAAGTCACATTTTTTCCAGTGCCAAACGATTGCTAAACAGATGTTTGTAAGTCAGGGCTTTGTTTTGTAGCAGACCCGTGGAATCCCTTCTTCCTTGTATCCAGCTGACCTGCTTTTCTCTTGCGGTCACCCTGTAATTGTATTTTACTCACACCCTATTGAGTAAGTAGATTATTTTTCACCTTGCAGACCAAGCAGTGTTCCTTTGTTTTTCAGAGCTAGTCAGCAGAGTGTAGGTAATCCCCTCGACTTACGACCACAAGTGAGCCTAACATTTCTGTTGCTAAGTGAGACGGTTGTTAAGTGAATTTTGCCCCACTTGACAACCTTTCTTGCCACAGTTCTTAAATAAATTACTGCATTTGTTAAGACAGTAACACGGTTGTTAAGTGAATCTGGCTTTACCGGTGACTTTTTCACAATCGCAACCATTGCAACATCCCCACGGTCCCATCATCAAAATTCAGACATTTGGCAACTGACTCATACTTATGACGGTTGCAGTGTCCCACAAGTTCTGTCATCACCTTTTGCGCCCTTCTGCGCAAAACTCACTTAACAGATGTCTTGCTTAGCAACAGAAATTTTGGGCTCAATAGCCATACTCTGAGGACTACCTATAGAAGAAAAATAACCAAATTACAACAGAATGCTTAACCTGAATTTGTTTAAAGCTGATTTTCTTCCTTTGGGGATGGCCCTCCTAAAAACCTCTAAAAAGTCAAACTTGTCCTGAAAAAGTTGTGCTCCCCTGTTAGAATTGGAGAACTAGTTAAATTCAACCGGGAATGGTTAGTTGCGAACTTTGTGGTTTGATTTGATGTCGGCTAAGACTTTCAGATGTTTGGAAAAAGTGCAGAGAAGAGCAACTAAGATGATTAAGGGCCTGGAAATTAAAACACAGGGAGGTTTGCAGGAATTGGGTATGGCAAGTCTAGAGAAAAGAAGGATCAGGAGTATAATGATAGCACTGTTCCAGTATTTGAGGGGCTGCCACAAAGACGAGGGGATAGACTTATTTTCCAAAGCGCCAGAAGGCAAGCAAGACAAGAAACGATGGGAATTAGTCAATGAGAGAAGCAACCTGGAATTAAGGGGAAACTTCCTAACAGTGAGGACGATTGCAGTGGTACGGCCTGCCTTCAGAAGTCAACACTGGAGATTTTAAAGAAGAGACTGGACAGCCACTTATCTGAAATAGTATAGGGCAGGGGTCACCAAACATGGCAACTTGAAGACTTGTGGACTTCAACTCCCAGAATTCCTCAGCCAGCCATGCTGGCTGAGGAATTCTGGGAGTTGAAGTCCACAAGTCTTCAAGTGGCCATGTTTGCAGGCCCATTGGTAGGGGTCTCCTATTTGAACAGGGGGTTGGACTAGAAGACCTCCGAGGTCCCTTCTAGTCCTACTCGGATTGTTTTATTGATTTGCTGATCCAGCTCACAGAGAGAAACCCAGCTTCTAAGGGTGTGCAAAGGTTCTCACAAAATCTGCTAGTGCCACATAAAAATATGTTGACGCTTCCATTGTGGCTCTTCAAAGGGGGTGGTGGTTGGTAAGTGGAATTAGTCAGGATTTTAGGCTGAGGTGGCAGTGTGAATCCTAGCAACCTGGCAACAGCTGCGGGGAAAGTATGAGGTTGTCGACTCCTATGTGAATGAATCAGATCCATAGATGATTCACAGCCTTTTATGTCTTAAGCCTTACCAGTCATTCCGTCTAGGAAGGGGACCCCAGCAAGAAAATTAGAAGTCTGATTGTTCCAAAATGTATGTGTCTGACGTGTGTGTGTGTGTGTGTGTGTATGTGTGTTTACAGACTTACTTGTCTTAGTCCAGGGGTAGGCAGCCTCGGCTCTTTTATGACTCATGGACTTCAACTCCCAGAATTCCTGAGCCAGCATGGCTCAGCTTGGAAACCTCTCCCTTTCCCCTCAGCGTGGCTGGCTCAGGAATTCTGGGAGTTGAAGTCCACAAGTCATAAAAGAGCCAAGGTTGCCTACCCCTGATCTAGGGCATTTCAGTGTATTAGTTAAGCATTACCTCAGGGATAGGTAACCTTGGCTCTTTTATGACTCGTGGACTTCAACTCCCAGAATTCCTGAGCCAGCATGGCTCAGCTTGGAAACCTCTCCCTTTTCCCTCAGCGTGGCTGGCTCAGGAATTCTGGGAGTTGAAGTCCACGAGTCATAAAAGAGCCAAGGTTGCCTAATGAGACAAAGCGGCAGGATGGCTGATAATTTTATTTCATGTACAGGTAGACAATTTATTTCATGTACAGGTAGTCAATGGAGAGTACTGACAACTGGGTTGTTAAGCAGAGCAGTCGCTAAGTGCAACTGGGAGTGTGCTTATGCTCTTACTTCAGGTTTCCTTTGCTTTACAGACCTGCAAAAGTTGTAGATAGAAGGATTGGTTATCGAGTTGCTTTTTCCTCGCCATAGGAACTGAGAACGGTCGCTAAATGAGGACTAACTGTAGCTAACTGACGCAGTGTTTGTCGTGAAGGAAGGAAGCAAGTCTTTTTCTGACCTCAGCCCCCCCCAAATATATCCCAATATTAAAATATTTGCAAACATCATAGACAGCATTAATTGCAGTATTAGAAATAATAATATTGTGGTAGAGAAGAAATGATTGTAGACTTTCTACCAGCTAATTACAATAACAGATTGTTAACGGGGCTTTGAAGTTTAACTTTGTTGTTGATTAAACTATTAACTGTTGTAGTAGCTAGATTGTCCAATTGGCTGCAAATAGATGTAGAAATTTATTAGAGACCTATTTCACAAGGGAGAAAAGCTACTGTTCTTGCTCAACTTGGGGGAATGTAATGTGTTTTTGTTTTGTCTTTTTAATCCACATATTTTTAATGTCTTTAGTTTTGTTTTATCCGTCTAAAAAATCTCCGTTCCCTCCCTTCCTCTTGGAGTTTGTATTTTAATTTTCTGTAGAAGTTATCGTAGGAGCAGAGACTTGAATATTCAATTTGCAAACGATCACTTAGCGAAGGTTTAAAGTTATGACACACTGAAAAAAGCTACTTACAATCCAGATATAACATTCCAACATGTCCCCCACCCCCATGGTCATGTAATCACATTTTGGGTTCTTGGCAGTTGATCCACATTGATGGCCATTTACAGCTGTCCAAAAAAATAAAAAAATTCTGAAAACCAGCAGTTACTTCCAGTTTTTGGCACGTGCCCATTGGTAAAATGGATTTGCTTAACAACCACCATTTTCACTTAACCACTGCAAAAAAAAGATTGTAAAATCAACTCTGGTCACATGGTGACCCACTTAATGACTAGCCTGACTTTAGAACTAATTCCAGGCTCAACTATGGTTATATGTCAAGGACTACCTGTATGTTGTGATTCCTTGCCAGCCAGTGCATCCGGCAGCTGATGAGGATTCAGATGAGGAGGAGGAGGGGCCTGGAGTGATGTCAGAGGAAGGCTCTGAGGAGCTCCGAGACTTACAGTCGGATGAGGAGCCTGGCCCCTCTACTCGCACTCAGGCTGAGACACGGCTATGCTGGGAGCCTGAGTTGGACAGTGATGAAGCACAGCTGGGAAATATCCAGGATGCACAAAAGCACCGGCAAGAGAAGCGAGTAGGACAGAGGAATGCAATGGGGCGGCGGCAAAGGCAAAGGAGAAGGCATTAGGAAGCCACACCTTGGCTGAATAATAAAAGGGAAGGTGTGGGAGGTGCTGGTTGCCGAAGGCCACCGTTCATGTTGAGGATCAAGTTTCTATGGACTGTGTTTACCTTGGACATTGACTCAGGTCTGTGAGAATAAAAGGGATTGGTTTTTTTCTTGCGGTCCCTGCCTGCTTGTTGGAAGAGGGTTTTCACCTTGTGAGCATAACAAGGAGTCATGTAGGCTGGGACAGAACACTGTAAGATTACACTATCATAATGCAAGTGCCATATTTTTCATATATTATGACACATGTGCAGAACAACAGTCCTTACAGAAGCCATGTTGCTTTTGTTAGCTTGAAATCAGCTTCTGCTTGGGTGGATGTTTGTCACCCCAAATCAAAGAATTGGTTTCCCCTGAATAGACGCATTGTCACTAGAGAAGAACATGCAGGCAGCCCTCAACTTACGACCGCACTTGAGCCCCAAATTTCTGTTGCTAAGTGAGACAGTTGAGTGAGTTTTGCTCTTTTACGAGCTTCCTTGCCACAATTGTTAAGGGAATCACTGCGGCTGTTAGAAGTTAGTAACCGGGTTCTTAAATGAATCCGGTTCTCCCGATGACTTTGTTTGTCAGAAGGTGATGAAAAGTGGATGACATGACACTGAAACAATCAGTCATCATAAATATGAATCAGTTGTGCCAAGCATCTGAATTTTGATTATGTGCAAAGGTGATAAGTGTGAAAAACGGTCATATAAGTCACTTCCTGGAATGGAATTTTTTTTCCATATCTGTCTTAAGTAGGTACTAGATGTATCTCTGCCTTGGGAGAAAAGTGGAGGGGGGTGTCTTAATTTGTTTTTTTACTGTTTCCTACCTTCTGATAAGAGGCCTTATAGTTTTTATAAATAGTTTTTATCCCAGAGCTGTAACCATATTAAATGCTACTGTATAGTGCAACATTCAAGTATAATATTAGGGGCAGCACAATGGAGAATAGAATGTGAAGTATGTCTGTGTATAATATATGTTCTTATTTCTGGTTTTTACTTCCATGTAGTGTGCATTGTGGACAGTACTTAATTTCGTTGTGAGTTACACAATGATAATAAAGATTATTCTATTCTATTCTATTCATTCCACTATTCTATTCTATTCTACTCTACTCTGCTCGCAGAGGGAGGGTCTTCTCAGGGTGCCGCCGGTAAAAGATTGCCGGCGGATAAACCCAGGGAGAGGGCCTTTTCTGTGGGTGCGCCTAACATCTGGAACCAGCTGCCCGTGGAGCTCAGGACTGCCCCTGATCTACGCTCATTCCGCCGGGACCTGAAGACTTGGCTCTTTGAGCTCTCTGACCCAGGCTGAGAATTTTAACTGGGGTTTTATTTTCAGGGATAATTTAATCTTTTAATTCTCTTTTAACTTTGTATTTTATATTGATATGATTTTAAAATGCCCTGTAAACCGCCCTGAGTCCTTCGGGAAAAGGCGGTATATAAATCTAATAAAATCTAAAAATCTACTCTACTCATTCCGTTCTGTTCTGTTCTGTTCTGTTCTATTCTATTCATTCCACTATTCCATTCCATTCCATTCAATTCCTTCCATTATTCTATTCTATTCTACTCTACTCTACTCTACTCTACTCGTTCCGTTCCATTCTATTCTATTCTATTCTATTCTATTCTATAATCTGTTTATTCTATTCTATTCCATGCTACTCTACTCTACTCTATTCGTTCCATTCCATTTTCTATTCTATTATTCTTATTCTATTCTGTTCTATTCTACAATCTGTTTATTCTATTCTATTCCATTCCATTCCATTCTATTCATTCCACTGTTCTATTCTATTCTATTCCATTCCATTCCACTATTTTGTTCTATTTTATTCTATTCTAAACAATTTTTTTTCTTATGTGTCTCAGGATTTACAACCCGCGCAAGAAAGATCAAGAAACATGGCAGCAATCCCGTCCAGTGGCTCCCTCGTGGCAACCCACGACTACTACCGAAGTAAGAGAAGAAAGCCATTGTTAGCCATTGACAATGAAGGGGTCAAGAAATGCTTAACGGGATGGGATGTGCTCTGCCTTTTCCATCTTGCTGACCTGGGGTGTACAGTTCAGATTTGCACACCACGTCACATCACACACTGCTTGGGCTACAGGGGGGGAGGAGGGCCTTCTCCTCCAGTGGAGTGGGAAGAAGGTGGCTTGTCCCAACTAGTGCCCCTCTTGTGGCTGAGTTTGTGAATTCAGCATATTGTGCAAATTGCAAAAAATAGACATGATGAATGCAGTGAGGAGGTGGATCCCCCGGAGGGAGGGGGTGCATTCCAGAGGATTAAGAGGCAACTCAGCCCATCTATCATGTGTGAGTGAAAGGGGATGAAGGCAGCCCCTCCTCAATAGTTCCCAGAGGATATGGTAGATGCAGAGAGCAGAATCGAGATTTTGCCCGTAAGAGTGAAAACAATAAAGAAGAATCGCCACATGTCATTCCTGTTTTGGGTCTGACACTAGATTAGTTTACTAACCAGGTTAAATGTGTATAAACATACTCTTGTCACTGTCTTGGATGTAACATTTGAGATGAAAATAGTGGAAGGAGCTTTCAAGGGACAAAAAAATTGGTTTATGTGAACTCAGCCATTGGGCCAATCACCAGGAGACTGTGAGTTTTAATCCCGCGTTAGGCTTGAAAGCCAGCAGGGTGACTTTGGTCCCATCACTAGGAGACTAAGTTCTAGTCCCGCCTTAGCCATGAAAGCCAGGTGGGTGACTTTGGGCCAATCGCCAGGAGACTGAGTTCTAGTCCTGCCTTGGGCATGAAAGCCACCTGGATGACTTTGGGTCAATCACCAGGAGACAGTGTCAAAGCAAAAACTTCCAATGTTTACAGTGACTTTGGGCCAGTCGCCAGGAGACTGTGAGTTCTAGTCCTGCCTTAGCCATGAAAGCCACCTGGATGACTTTGGGCCAATCACCAGGAGACAGTGTGTCAAAGCAAAAACATCCAGTGTTTGCAGTGACTTTGGGCCAGTCGCCAGGAGACTGTGAGTTCTAGTCCCGCCTTAGCCATGAAAGCCAGCTGGGTGACTTTGGGCCAATCTCCAGGAGACAGTGAGTTCTAGTCCTGCCTTGGGCATGAAAGCCACCTGGATGACTGGGCCAATCACCAGGAGACAGTGAGTTCTAGTCCTGCCCTATGCATGAAAGCCACCTGGGTGACTTTGGGCCACTCGCCAGGAGACAGTGAGTTCTAGTCCCGCCTTAGCCATGAAAGCCAGCTGGGTGACTTTGGGCCAATCGCCAGGAGACAGTGAGTTCTAGTCCTGCCTTGGGCATGAAAGCCACCTGGGTGACTTTGGGCCAGTCCACCTCTCAGCCTTAGGGAGGAAGCAATGGCAAACCACTTCTGAAATCTTGCCAAGCAAACTGCGGAAACTCGGTCAAGCAGTCGTCACGACTCAGTGAAGGCACTAAAAAAAAAAACAGCTCCAAAACAAGCTCCTTTCCTTACCTTGTTTACAAAGAGAGAAGTCATGCATTTCCTGGTAATAAGTAAGCCAATGAGTTTTGAAGCTCCTCTCTGTTTGGCATGGGCTGATCTCCGTTTGGGCCGTTGAATCAGATTAATTAAGAAAGCCCATGAAAAACGCTTCACCTCCCGTTCCCTGACCCGACAGCTTATCTAAACGGGGTTGTCTGAATCTCTGTCCCAAGTTCTTGCAATCCTTTTATTGTTTGCTTTTCCACCCCGGGTGGAGTTTTAGAACACAAAGGAACTAAGATAAAGTTTAAGGTGGATATCGATCTAGTGGGAAACGTGGCAATGTGGGCTGTGCGTTGGATGGTGCGCAAAGGGTTGCGTTCCTTTCCTGGTCTTTGCAGCATTCCTGTGAGAAGAACGAGAGGCTCGTTGAGTTGGGATTTTGAAGCTACAGGCTGTTACGTTTTGGAAAGTTTTTTTGGGGTCTCTTCCTTCCAACCCCAAAGATCTCCCGCTTCGTTGCAACCTTTTGAAAAGTGACATTGATAAAACACCTGAGGCATTTCATTTATTTATTACACAAAGTAAAAGTCAAAAGCAGGGGTATCCACCCTTGGCAGCTTTGAGACCCGTGGAGCAAGGTTGGACACCCCTGGTATAAGGAGTTAAGAGTTTTAAATTAGTGTGACCCCAATGAATGTCTATGACAGCGTAGGCAGCCTCCGCTCTTTTATGACTCGTGGACTTCAACTCCCAGAATCCCTGAGCTGGCATGGCTCAGCATAGAAACCTCTCCCTTTCCCCTCAGCTTGGCTGGCTCAGGAATTCTGGGAGTTGAAGTCCACGAGTCATAAAGCGGCCTAGGCCAGGGGTAGGCAACCTCGGCTCTTTTATGACTTGCGGACTTCAGCTCCCAGAATTCCTGAGCTGGCATGGCTCAGCATAGAAACCTCTCCCTTTCTCCTCAGCATGGCTGGCTCAGGAATTCTGGGAGTTGAAGTCCACGAGTCATAAAGCAGCCTAGGCCAGGGGTAGGCAACCTCGGCTCTTTTATGACTTGCGGACCTCAACTCCCAGAATTCCTGAGCTGGCATGGAAACCTGTCCCTTTCTCCTCAGCATGGCTGGCTCAGGAATATTTTTAATATTTTACCATTTTATCATTGGGGCTTGTTAGTTTAATCTTTTTTAACATTTGTATTATTGTGTTTTATTGTTGTTAGCCACCCTGAGTCCTTCGGGAGATAGGGCGGCATATAAGTCCCAAAAATAAATAAATAAATTCTGGGAGTTGAAGTCCACGAGTCATGAAAGAGCGAAGGTTGCCTACCCCTGGTCTGTGAAAAAGGCTCTGAGTATTGTTTATGTCTAAGTGCAGGTAATCCTCAACTTATAACCATAGTTGGGATCGGACCTTCCATCACTAAGCAACGCAAGTCAGTGAGTTGTGCCTGATTTTAGGATCTCTTTGCTATGAATGTTAAGTGAATCTGGCTTCCCCCATTGACTTTACTTATTGGAAGCCCCCTGGGAAGGGCATGAAATGGAGCAAAACTTACTTTACAACTATCTTGCTTAGCAACAGAAAATTTGGGCTCAATTCTGGCTGTAAGTTGAAGACTACCTGTAGCAGTATTTTAGCTAATATGGTGCCTTGTCTTCTGCAGGACGCTTGGGTTCCACCTCCAGTAACAGCTCCTGTGGAAGTTCTGAGTACTCTGGAGAAGTCATCCCGCACCATCCAGGTCAGTATTTTATAGAATGTCAAAATTCATTCTTGATTGTAGTGGAAGGCCTTTGCAAATCAAATTCCCTGATTTAACGTACCAAGGTGACAGGAAGGATGTCAATGGAGATAAATCTTCATTGAATGGTGGATAGAATTTTGTGCCTATGTATCATGAGTGCAAATTGTGTGAATGTTGACTGGACTAAATCATCATGCAGTAAACTGGGTCTGTCTTTTGGGGTGAAATCTGTCACTGCTTGAAATTTGTGTGTTAAATCCATAGTCCATTAAATCCATAGTCTGTTGAATCAACATGTTTGTTCTTCTCATATGATTAAAGATTTTTAAATCCTTTTTGTGAAGCCTTATGATGATTTATTACCAGGACCCTGGGTTGGTTTGCACTCGTGTTATCAAGCATTGCATTGTGATTGCTTGTCTTGTAGTATTCTCTGCTCTATTTTGAATTTGGGTGAGCTGACACCTAGGAGTATTACTTAAGCAAACGTTGGTTGTATTCAGACCCACCAAGAGTGGCTGAGATTTTCAGTAGACAATTCTAATCCAACAACTGTAGACTAGGTGGGACCAGCTTTTGGCTCTCTATAAAATTCAGAGGATGGCTTGTTGATTCAGTACCCAGAACGTTCGAACACTCTATTAGCTATTTATTTTGATTTTGCTATGCAGGTGCATAAACATCTAAACGCACACTTTTTTGCTTGCACATGAAAAGATGGCTTCATGGAGAAAGGTTGAGAAATACAGGGAGTCCTCAAGTTGTGACAAGTCACTTAGCAACCATTCAGAGTTATGGTGGATCCCCTGAGGGTATCTGTGAGCTACACTGAAAGTTCCAATAATCTCCCCACTCCATCATAGGAATCATGTGGCCCAGTGGTGGGATTCAGCCAGTTTGCATTGGTTCAGCAGAACTGGTAGCTAAATTTTGCTGCGTTCAGAGAACTGGCTTTATGCATAGTGCTTCCAGAACTCCAGTCTAGGCCTCAGAGGTCTGGAGGAGGCCTCCCAGGCCTAGAACGGCCTGCCAGAAGTGCGTGGATGCCACTTCCAGAAGTCCGTTCTAGGCCTCGGAGGCCCAGGCCTGCATCCAATAAGAGAACTGGTTGTTCAGGTATTTGAATCTCACCACTGATGTGACCGCACTTTGAGCCCTCAGCAACTGGACCACATTTTTATTTGACCACATTTTATAACGGTTTTGCTGAAAATCCAACATCATCTTCTGGGTTTTGGCAAAACCATGCCCATAGTGAACTAAAGGTTCGCTTAATGACTCCAGATTTGTTTAATAATCATGGGGATGATTCTCTTAACAACCGTCACAAAAAAACCCCAGTAAAATTGGGTTGGTCTCCTGGATGATCCGATTGACAACCATCGTGAGTTATGATCCTGATGGGCAGGTTCCATTGGAGGATATAACAGTTTACAGAGCCCATGACCAATTTTAATAAACTATTGAGTTGGCTGGCATAGCAGCATGGTGACTTAGTGGTGAAGATGCCCACCTCCCACTCAGGAGGTTGAAAGTTAAATTCTAAGTAGAGCAGATGTTTCCCTCCTAGAGCGCAAAGAAAAAAAAATCTGCTGTGAACTCTGTGTAGGCGTCAGGAAGGGCATCCGGCCGGTAAATGCTCTGGTCAGTTGCTCCGACACTACCCAAATTAAGGGATTATGGAGTTGTAAAAAGAAAAAAGTTGGATGGCATGTCATTTCTCATAGAAATAGGAGAACTTGTGGGGAAGTAAATCCACCTGAATTTTCTGCTTTCTTTGCACATCTTTAATTTGGTTTCAGTTAAGAAGAAGGAGATCCTAGATAAGTTCAAAGATGCAAAAATTGACTTGCTGCCATTTGGGCGCAGCTGGTGAGCTGGTCTCAGCCCCTTCTTTGGCCAAAACATTACATCTCTCAGCCATTTTTCAGATCTGGCTCTTTTTGTTACACCTTTCTTTTGTTAAAGAAGGGGGACGAAAATGTCCTTGCGTGATTTAACAGTTTGGCAGGAGAGTAAATAATTCAAAATACCTTCAGTTCTTTCACTTGGGGTTATCTAAGGCAAGAAGGATGGATCTAAGAAAGTTTGAGCATAAGCAAAAATCTCATTGGCCGAGATTTGGCTGGCTGGCTTTCTCTAAATTAAACTGAAAGCTGACGTGCTCTGGGATTGTTGCATTCGGCAGCCATTTCTTTTCTCCCGCATGTTCACTCTAGTCAAAAAGGAGAGCATATAGAGTTCTCACTTTATAGCCATAATGGAGTCCTCCAATTATGGTTGTAAAGTGGGTTGTCATGTGACCAGACCTGATCTTAACTACGTTTTTTGTGGCAGTCATTAATCAAATGTCGGGTCACTAACTGAAGCTTTTGTTCACTAACAGTCATCTTTACTGAAACCTAGAAATAAAGACTGGCTTTTCCTATGTTAAATAAAGTCACGTGAGGGTAAATGTGGGCCGGTTTCTGAGCACCCGAAATGCTGTCGCGTAGCTGTGAGTGGGTGGGGGAACTATGTTAGAACTTTGGGACCAGGTTGTAAGTACCTTTTGGCGGTCTGTTGTAACGTCAAACGGTTGCTAAGCGACCAGTCGTAAGTTGAGGACTACCTGCAATCTAGAACCAGGAAGACCCATTGTAAATCCATTCTTAATACAGGAAGTACACTTGAGTAATTTTGTACCAGTCGAACCAATGTATCTTACCAGATGAGGTGGTAAAAACAGTAGGAGGACTTCCTCTGCCACCTTGAGTTTCTAGACTAGGGGTTCTCCAACCTTGGTAACTTTACAACTTGTGGACTTCAACTCTCAAAATTCCTCAGTCAGCATGTTCTAGAGCAGGGGTGGGGAACCTTGGCTCTTTTATGACTTGCGGACTTCAACTCCCAGAATTCCTGAGCCAGCATGGCTCAGCTTGGAAACCTCTCCCTTTTCCCTTAGCATGGCTGGCTCAGGAATTCTGGGAGTTGAAGTCCACGAGTCATAAAAGAGCCAAGGTGGCCTACCCCTGATCTAGGGCATTTCAGTGTATTAGTTAAGCATTACCTCAGGGATAGGCAACCTTGGCTCTTTTATGACTCGTGGACTTAAACTCCCAGAATTCCTGAGCCAGCATGGCTCAGCTTGGAAACCTCTCCCTTTCCCCTCAGCATGGCTGGCTCAGGAATTCTGGGAGTTGAAGTCCACAACTCATGAGGGGGCCATAGTTCCCCCATGCTGGCTCAGGAATTCTGGGAGTTGAAGTCCACAAGTCATAAAAGAGCCAAGGTTCCCCACCGCTGTCCTAGAGCAACGGATGGCTGTAAATTAAATTAAATATTTGGTAAGACAAAGTGGTCTCTAAACAGCTTTCTTGTTTCTGATCACTATTTTTCCTTTTTCCCCTTTCTTTGTAGGTCTTCCCAAGTCTGATCCTGGACATTGGTGGGCTAGTTTTTTCTTTGGGAAACACACCCACCCAGTGATGACAACTGTGTCGGAATCTCCAGAGAAGTAAGTGAGCTGGGATTATAGCAGTGTTTCACAACCTTGGAACTTTAAAATAGTGGACTTCAAGTCCTAGAATTCCCTAGCCCTCAGGTGGGGAATGGCTTGGAGGAGGACCTTATAGTTAGTCCTTGACTTACAACCATTCATTTAGCAAACATTGGAAGCTACGACAGTGCTGAAAAAAAGTCTGGTCTGGTCTTTCCACTTACAGTCTTTCCACCTCTCCCTACGTCCTTATGATTGCAATTCAGATCCTTGGCAACTAACTGACTTGCACTTACGACCAAATGCAGTGTCCTGCATTCGAGCAATTGCGATTCACAACCATTCTTGCTAGTTTCTGGCAAGAAGAAGTCCATTCAGAAGAAAGGGTTCATGGTACGTGTTTAACAACCAACAGATCTCTTTTAACGACCATGATCTCTTAATGACTGTCATAAAATTGGATCTGATTAAACTTACGACCGCCATGACTTGGGAAATTCCAGTCCCAACTGTGATTGTAAATCGAGGATTACCTGTGTTGGATAATCTAACATGTGAGTGGGGTGAACCTGGCAGAACAGAGTTGTAAGTTGTAATGTAAGCAGCACATAATGGAGTTATGTCTGAAAAGTAACATGCTCTTATCTGGGGTCTCTTACAGCTCAGGAACCTTCCAGGTAGCCAATGGCAAGATCACCTGTGACCTGGCCCAGGAAGTCATGAGGAAGCGCCACGCCAGTGAACCCAGCAAGTCCCATGCAGGTCCCACCGCGTGAGGAAGGCCGGCGTTCACCAGCTGACGCTTCTGATTTGACCGCTAGGGGCTACAGCCCATTTTCCACTCCCCCTCCCTGTAGACTAGTTAGGCTGCTTCTGAGTACAATTAATTAGACGTAGGTTTTTATAAAAATGAAAACGACAACTAAAAATATATATATATTCCACACGCACCATTCTTTTCTACTTGCTTGGGGATCAACACGACTACGTCTTTTTTTCCACACCTCCGCCTTGATAACGCGTTTTTCTTTCATTTTGTACTTGTTGAATGGGAACTAATAAATTCTGAGCAGCCTTTTAAACTGCAGGTGTCTGTTGTGAATTCTTGTTAACTCAAGATAAAATTGGGAGGGGGCATTTTTTTAACAGATCGGCCACTGAGTTTTGATTTTTGTCAAAAAAAGTTCCAAACCGCATGAAGAGCTACACCACAACAAGCCAAAGATGCTTCTGTATTGAACTCTGGTTTGTCTATTTTGGAGGCTGTTCAAGTTCCTGCTGGAGGAGAATTTGGACATCAATAATTGTTGTTCCAATATTGGAGTAAAATGATGCTGTTCATGAACATAGGATCTTTTTCTGAATAGGATGCCTCCAAACTGAATTGACTATTTGAAAAGGAGTTTGCATATTACATAAAAAGCTTTTTAAAACTAGAAAATTGGAAAAATGTGATTTTGTGACCTGACAAGCCAAGGCAAACCCTATGAACAGAGCGATCTAGATATTTGATAAAAAAGAGTGACTTGATTTAGTAAATTCTCCAAACTTGAGGTTAGCTGGACATATCTGTGATCAACATAGAAACAATTTGCTATTGCTTTTTCTGGTTTTCTTGTCTTGCCAGTTTGCTGAAACCCAAATATAATTACAGCGAAGTAACTAATACCTTCCTTATACCCTGCATATTTAATATATATTCTACTTAATAAACATTTTAGGTAGTCTCGACTTAAGACTATTTAGTGACCACAATTACAATGTCACTGAAAAAGGTGACTTATAACCTTATAAAGGTGACTTGTGATGACTTCACACTTATAACAATTGCAGCACCCCCATGGTTACATGATCAAAATTCTGACGCTTGGCAACCGGCATGTATTTACGATAGCTGCAGTGTCCAGGGTCCTGAGATCAGCTTTTGTGACTTTCTGAAAAGCAAAGTCAATAGGGAAGCCATTTAACAACGGTGTTACTAACTTAACAACTGCAGTGATTCACTTAACAACTGTAGTAAGGTTGTAAAATGGAGCAAAACTCACTTGAAAATTAGCAACAGAAATGTTGGGCTCAATTGTGGTCGTAAGGCGAGGACCCCCTGTACTGTTGCTAGGCGGCTTTGGGAAGGGCCTTGTGAATCTTTGGATTGACAGGCAGATCTTGCTTTCTCCTCCTAAAGTTAAACGTAGTCTGAAATCAACTCGGCTCCAAGTAGCTACACAGCCACAAACCCATAGTTGTAACCCTTTAGCCTGCTGGTACATTTTCAGTTGCTGTAGTAGGTTAATCATCTGTGATAGACTTCTTCTTTTTTCCCCCCTGGACACTACAATTGCTTTACATGGTTTTTCCTACTCCATTGCTGGCCTTGCAGACTCCTGAGTTGCCACCCAACAACTACGGCTGGCCTTGCGTTATATCCCCAGCCGATGCTTTGGCATCAAGAAAGGACCCCCCACCCATCCACTCCCAAAGTCTTGACTTCAGTTTTTCTGGTATTATGTGTGCTCATTCACTGCTAGGAAATGGGTTGGGCTTTGCATGGGGAAAGACTGATGCAATAGCGAGAAAGAGTTTGAACTCTCGGTGGGAGGCCTCAGGAGATGGCTGTTGCTATCTAGGATACTTCAGTCTGCTTTTGATGGTCCTCAACTCCGCGCACAGGTTTGCATGTTATGGTCCTTGTAATCTTGATTGTGTGCCATCAATTTGTTTTTGACTCTTAGCCGCCACACAAGTAGACGTTCTCCACGATGAGAGGCCCGTTACCCAGTCTTTCAGGACTTCTAATGGCATCCCCATCTCTACTATGACTGAGTCCATCCAAAATTATGTGATATGGTTGTTTTTGACTCTTAGTCACCACATGGGTAGACGTTCTCCACGATGAGATGTCCCTCTCCTGGTCTTGCAGGCCTTCTAATGTTGCCCCCCATCTCTATTGTGATTGAGTCCATGCACAATTATGTGGCATCAAGGTTTTTTGACTCTTAGTCACCATGTAGGTAGACGGTCTCCATAATGAGATGTCCTTTTCCTGGACTTTGAGGTCTCCTAATGGTGCGCCCCACCTCTACCTGAGTCCATTCATCTTGCTGCTTAGCTTCCTTTCTTTTTCCTTCCATGTTCCCCAGCACTATGCATGTATCAAAGGAGCTCGGTCTTCCCATTGATTGATCCTGTGCCACCAAGTCAGTGTTGACTCTTAGTGACCATATAAATCAATCTTCCCCATGATGATCCTCCCCTAGCCCGGTCCTTCAGATCTTCCAATGGTACACCTATGACCATTGTAATTGACTCCATCCACCTGGCTCCTGGTCATTCTCTTCTTTTCTTCCCTTCTTCTTTTCCAAGCATTGGAGCCTTCTCCAAAGAGCTGGATCATCTGCAGGTTTGGAGAATCCTTCTATCTGCTTAGAAGGATCTCCTTAGAAGACCTAGAAGAATTTTGCACCAAGCATATAATTTATTGTGATGACCCAGGGCACGGCACAGAGGCAACACAGTCAGCTGGCAGTTCAAACCGCCCCTTTATTGCTCCAAATGTTCCCACGTTTCTGGCAAGTCCCAGAACAAGTAACAACACACACACACACACACACACACACACCTTCAGCAGCCTCTGACTGCAAATAGTTTCAAAAGTTCTCCACTCTCTCAGGCAGGAAAAGTGTGTGTATGGAACAAGCAGTCCTCTTTTCAGGTTTTCGACTCGCACAGGGATAGATTAGAACAACAATTTACTCAGGGACAAGTAGATAACAAAGAAAGGAACCTACATCAAAATCTAAGGAGTCTGTGGAAATACAAGGTTGGCTGAGTAGTTTCAGAAGAGAAGCCAAAATTCAGTCTGAGGTTTGGAGCACCAAATCAAGTTTGTCAGCCACTCCTCCCCCTATTCCTCCAAAGCCAGTGACACTTCCCCCTCGATCTCCCATCTCCATGGACTCCAATTCCAGCTTCATCTTCCTCAGCAGATTCAGGCTCCGACGGGGACATGACAATTTATAATGCAGAATAACAGAATTGGAAGGGACCTTGGAGGTCTTTTACTCCAGACCCCTGCCCAAGCAGGAGACTTAGTCTATACCAGGGGTAGGCAACCTCGGCTCTTTTATGACTCATGGACTTCAACTCCCAGAATTCCTGAGTCAGCGCAGCTGGCTCAGGAATTCTGGGAGTTGAAGTCCATGAGTCATAAAAGAGCCGAGGTTGCCTACCCCTGGTCTATACCATTCCAGACAAATAGCTGTCCAATCTCTTCTTAAAACCTCCAGTAATGGAGCACCCACAAGGCCAGCCGTTCCACTGGCTAATTGTTCTCACTGTCAGGAAAATTGTCCTTAGTTCTGGATTGGTTCTGTCTTTGATTGTTTTCCATCCATTGCTTCTTGTCTTGCCTTCAGGTGCTTTGGAGAATAGGCTGATCCCCTCTTCTTTAGGGCAGCCCCTTAGATACAGTATTAGAAGACTGGTACCCTGTCACCTCCTAGTGTAGTCCTTCTATTTGTTAGACTGGACATATCTAGTTCCCTCGATTATTTCTTCATGTGCTTCAGCCTCCAGTCAGCCCCCCTAATCATCTTAGAAATGATGATTTTTTCCAACATTTTCCTCTGGGTTTGGATGAGACTGGAGTGGCTTCTAAATTTGGAAGTTGCAGAGGAATGGAAAAAGCCACGCAAAACCCTCAAAGTAGGATTGAAAACACATTGAAGCTCAAAATAAGAACCGGCTTCTGAGGTTTAACACATTTCAGATGTCCTAAAGCAGTGATGGCGAACCTTTTAGAGACCGAGTGCCCAAACTGCAACCCAAAACCCACTTATGTATCGTCGAGTGCTGGGTGGGCGTGGCCCATTGGGTGGGCGTGGCTGCGGTGTTAACGGCAGACTGGGTGGGACTAAAAAGTTCAATCAATGAATTCCAATTCTGCGAGATCTTTTTTTTTTCCCGCGAGAAGTTGAAATTGATTGATTGATTGAAACTTTTTTTTTTGCACACAGCGGCGGAGGCCTAAAGCGAAAAGGTTTTATAAAATCCAGCTGAAGGCCTAGGACTGGGGCGACAGCGCACATGCCCACAGAGAGGGCCCTGCATGCCACCTGTGGCACATGTGCCATAGGTTCGTCACCACGGTCCTAAAGCATGTTTTTGGACATAGAAGAATAGAATAAAATAATAACTTTATTGACACTTTGAATGTACACTAATCTGCATACATTAAAATGAAATTTCATTGCATACAGCTCTCAAAGGGTCAGCAGCTCCGATATGCACTACATAAATGTGACACAAATAAGTAAACAGAATTATTGCATATACCCACATATTTTATATGACACAGAGAAACAACACAGTCTAGTTCGGCTTATGTATACATGTGCATGGCGAGAAAAACGAATCTTGCAAGTTTAACAGATGGCATAGGGAACAAAGCTATTACAGAATTGGGTGGTCGTGCTATAAATACCCCAAAACCTCCTCCCAGAGGGGAGCAACAGAAACAATGGCTTTCCCATTGACTTTGCTTGTCTCAAAGCCCAGGCACCATTGCCTGCCATATTTTACCAGTGCAATACCAGTTGCTTAAGCTATTCTACTATTTATTGTCAGTGAAAAATCTTTCTTTGTTTGTTTGTTTCCTAGAATTCCTCTCTTTTCTTTCTCCACTTTGTTTATTTTGGCACTCCAAAACAAGCAAAATTATAGATCACTCTGCATTGTCTATGGAGATTCTCAGCCATCCAGGTCGTGATTGTCCCAAAGGTGCTTTTTCAAGAGGCAACTGGACTTTCTTGTTTTTGTTTTTGAAAAACAAAGAAAAACAAGAAAGTCCAGTTACCTCTTGAAAAAGCACCTTTGGGATCACTCTGCATTGCTCCCCTAAATTGTACAGTGTGTTCTCAACTGCCTGCTTCCCCCACCCAGGACCAGGAATTTCTCCCTCTTCCTGAGTTTAAACTAAGGTTATTTTTAGATGCCAGGAATTTTCAAGGTTTTGGCAGGCAGCAGAGAGGAAAGAATTATAAGGCAAGAGACTGAAGAGAACATATGTTATCCTTCTGCCTGGATAAATCGAGGTAAGGAAGAGGAGTCATTTTTTCACACCAATCTAGCCAGAGAACTTTTGATTGCCAGTGCAAGGATATATATATATATATATATATTTGTCAAACTGGAGGCTATTCCAGGGTCAGAGAAACTGCATAGGTTAATAATTGGTTTGGAAACAGTTTCTTCAAGACAGAAACTGCAGTGAATTGCACTCTGAAATTCTCATGTTTTCCTGAAATGGTTGCCAAAGGCTGCTAAATTTGTTTTCTGGGTTCACATAATACAGTGATTCATAAAGGAGTGAATCAGTGGTTGGCATAGCACAACAGGCAGGAAAAAAAATATTTTTATATATATACTGCAAGAACTCCCTTGCTCCCTCCCCCACCTGACAGCAGACAGGTGAGAGGAAGGAAGGAAGGAAGGAAGGAAGGAAGGAAGGAAGGAAGGAAGGAAGGAAGGAAGGAAGGAAGGAAGGAAGGAAGGAAGGAAGGAAGGAAGATTTCTAATGTGCCCTGCCAACTTCCCATAAGCAAACTCACTATGGAACTAGCAGGGAATTGGAAGTTTCTCCCACTCCCACCTTTTTGCCCACCTGTGGTCATTTCTCTGTTTAGGTGAGGAACTCTCTCTGAAAAGGTGACCTAACTGGTCGTGGATTGACGTATGTCGAGGGCTGTCTGTATTCTAGTGGGAAATAGCCTAGCATAAATATTCCCCAATCCCCAAATCTAATGAGTAATTGCTATTTAGATTTAGAAGCTGCTTTTCCTTCAGGAGTACCAAAGTTATTTACCATCTCCTTTCTGTCATTCAGACATATTTCATTGCTCCTTTTCTCCAAGGAAGCTTACCAGGGATCTCTTTCCTTGAAAATACACCACACCCATTGAAACCTGAAACCTGCTGAGCAAGTTATCTATTCAGGTTAACCATCCAAAGCAACCCACTGGCCAAAATTGCTTCGGGGGAAGCTTCTTACAAAGGCAGGGAGAGGCAAAACCACAGGCAGACCAGCCAGTCTTGTGCTCTAGAATGGTTTTTGGAAAAGCAATCTGAAGAGCAGGAAAAATTCGGAATTTTATCTGCCAAGGTTTTACCACCCTCTGGCGGATAAAGACAACCTCCATCTCATCAACCTTGGCTGGATTCAGTCACTCTCTTGAGTTTTTCAAGGCAGAATTCCCAGGAGGCTAATCCTGGCTAGTGAATTAAGCCATTTTCTGGATGTTTCTGGTGTAAGGTGGTTTTTTTCTTTTTCTTTCTTTCTTTCTTTCTTTTTCCTTTTTCCTTTCATTTTTATATCATTTTTATCATTTGTTCTTTCACTCCTTTTCTTTTTCTTTCATTTTATTTCTATCTTATCTCTCTCTCTTTTTCTTTCCTTTCTTTCTTTCATTTTTCTATCACTTGTTCTTTTTCTTTCTCTTCTTTCTGTTTCTTTCATTTTATTTCTATCTTATCTTTCTTTTTCTTTCTTTCATTTTTCTATCATTTGTTCTTTCTCTTTCTCTTTTTCATTTTATTTCTACCTTATCTCCTTTCCTTCTTTCTTTCTTTCTCTTTTTTTCCTTTGTCTCTGTCTCATTTTTATATCTCTCATTCTTTCCTTTCCTTTTCTTTTTCTTTGTCATTTTATTTCTCTTCTTTTTCTTTCTCTTTTCTTTCCTTTGTCTCTGTCTCATTTTTATATATTTCATTTTCTTTTCTTTTTCTTTCTTTTCTTTCTCTCTGTAATTTTATTTCTCTTATCTCCCTTCCTTCCTTCCTTCCTTCCTTCCTTCCTCCCTTCCCTTCCCTTCCCTTCCCTTCCCTTCCCTTCCCTTCCCTTCCCTCCTTCCTCTGTCTTCCTGTATATCATTTTTCTTTTTATCCTGTCTGTCTGTCTGTCTTCCTCTTATTCTCCACTGGGCATAATATGCCTTAATCCAAATGGGAAGAACTTGCTGGCTACATATACTGTAGAGATATTTTTGCCTAACGGGAAGACCAAAGGAGCTTGAGTTTCTTTGCCTATTTAAAGCCGTAGCTTCGAGCAGAACAAAAAAATGCTGAGTCCTCAGCCCAGAGACAAATGGATTTGGGGGTGGATTCTGCCACCTGTTAGACATCTGACTTCTCCACGGTACTCCATAATTCAGCAATATTTGCTCTCCAAAAAGCAGCCATTATTAGGGGTTTGTAAAAGACAACTGGATCCCGTTCTCAGGGCAAACATCTCTAGGCAGTGTCTGTCTGGAAGAGAATCATAGTTTTATATTTACCTACAGGGAAGAAGAGAGCTTGGACACACTTCCAACCATCTGCTCAGCTGGCACCGTGTCATCCAGATCTATTTGGCAAAACTGAGAGTGCCCGGCTGCCAATTGTACCCATTAAGTGCCCTTTGCTGCACTTGGTGGCTGAAAGTTGCTGCTGATGTAATTAAGTTGCAAAGGGAATTGAATCAGGCACAACGATGCCCAAGCTGAGTCATAGGAATGCACTATGACAGACCTGCAATGAAAACTTAAAGAGAAGCTGACACTGAGGATTCTTTCCCAATTTCTATGTTACTGGGTCTTACAAGGGGTGACATCATACCGATGGTCATACTTGTAACCATAAATCTTGAAGTCAGATGGAATTTCAACTGCATTTGATTTTATTACAAGCTTCTAAAACTGCTTCAAAATCTTGGTAACTTTAGTTGTCTGGACTTCAACTCCCAGAATTCCCCAGCAAACATGGGAGTTGAAGTCCATCCATCTTAGAGAAAAGCGGTCATAAGTCATTTTTTTTCAGTGACGTTATAACTTCAAATAGTCACTAAATGAATTGTAAGTCAAGGAGTATCTGTATCTTTACATATAGCTTTTCAACCAACAGGAAGATAGGAGCAGAATCCTGAATGGCTTAAAATTCCTGAAAGATCCCAGACACTCTTCCCCAGTCAGATTCACACTATATTCTTAACCTTCAACCCAGATGAATAAGCAATATTTCTTATCCAAAGCTCTGCCAAAATGAATTAACTCTCAAATGTGCTCCATTCACACAACGTGTTAAGATAATGGTTGGATTCCCACAACTGGCTGAACCACCAGTTTTAGCGTCATGCATATTGGATGGACAAACCCAGTTTGGGATCTTCTCCTGTCTCTGAAGCAAATGAGAAACATTCAAGATTGAATTTTGCAGAACCCAAAGGCACCAACAGGTAGTTCAGGAAATATATAGATCCATTTAGGGAACAGCCCAGTCTTCTGCTTAGGGTTTTCCAGTCTGGTCCATACTGCAAACATTGGAGCCAGATTTTTGCCTTGTACTTAAGGGCTTCTCCACCCACAAGAAGATTTCTGGAGTGTTGTGGGTGCTAATTAAATGGTGTGTTGCAAAGTGCAACAAAAGACAAGGAAGGCTACTCATGGCCCACTGGATCATTCATAGAACATAGAATAACAGAATTGGAAGGATCTTGGCGGTTTTCTAGACCAAACTCCCGTTTGAGCAGGAGACCCTATAGCCTATACCATTTCTGACAAGTGACAGTCCATTTTTTTCTTGAAAGCCTCCAGTGATGAAGCTCCCACAACTTCTGAAGGCATTTTTTTCCATTGGTTGATTACTCTCACCTTTAGGAAATTTCTCCTTAGTTCGCAGGTTCAAAGTCCTTATTTTGCCTTTTTGGTTAAATCTACATCCTTTCCTTCCCAGCAGGGCTGATTGTGCAATAATTTGTCAATCACCTTGATCTGTTCCTCTCTCCCTTATAGGCAGGTGACTGTGTATCGGGGAACAACTTCTCCCCAATCATTGAAAGGGAAGTTTAAGAGAAGGCTTCAAAGTTCTCGTATCTGGTGAAATTCTGGAGGAGTTCTCTGATGTTCTGGAAGTCCGGCCTTTGATTGGGATCCAGGTTCCAGCATTTGCACATGATGGAGTACATGACAGCGGGGCACCTGGCCGGGCGGTGCATCTGGAAACCATTTTGAACCTGGGTGGAGACCTCGCAGTTACTCATGCCTGTGGAAAGAATGGAAAATGCAGCATTATGTGTTTTGTGTAGTAGGGCGTGAAATACATGGATTGCAGTACAGGCAGTCCTCGACTTATGACTACAATTGAGCCCAAAATTTCTGTTGTTAAGTGAGATATTTATTAAGTGAGCTTTGCCCCATTTTACGATCTTTCTTCTCACAGCTGTTTTAAGTGAATCACTGCAGTTGTTAAATTAGGAACACGGTTGTTAAGTGAAACTGGCTTCCCCATTGAGTTTGCTTGTCAGAAGGTCACTAAAGGTGATCACATGACCCCAGGATACTGCAACTGTCACAAATTCATGCCAGTTGCCAAGCATCCAAATTTTGATCATTTTGACCACAGGGATGCTGCAATGGTCATAAATATGAGAAACTGGCATGTCACTTTTTCAGTGCCATTGTAACTTCGAATGGTCACTAAATGATCTGTTATAAGTTGAGTATTATCTGTAGTAAAGATGTATTGAAGGAACACATACTAATATGGTATATCTATGGATATTCTCAATCAACCAGGCCATGGTTGTCTCAAAGGTGCTTTTCCAAAAGACTTTTCATTTTTTCCCCCCTTGAAAACATTTTGCTTCTCATCCAAGAAGCTTCTTTATTTCTGACTGAATGGTGGGGAATAGAAGGATTTATACTTTTTGGATCCGCTCTGGGGGTGTCGTTAGATCTCTAGAGTTGCAAGGAACCATAATAATATGTCAAAGAACTGCGTAGCCGCTGTCCAGATGAAGTCCGAGACAATAACACCAACTTGTGGTCTTTTATATACAGTATAAATATATTCAACATTCAAACTTTAGCAGTCTTTGTCATCATCCAGAAAGAAAAAACCAAGATAGTCAGGAACGCAGAAACATCATGAGGTAAATTAAACAGCACCCAGTAAACACAGAAGAAAAAAGGCGGGAAAAAAGGAAACTCCCCCTTTATACCCACAGCAACCAATCATAACGTAAATTACATCACGCCTCTGAGTCAGCACTCTCTAACTTAGGGGTGGTGAACTATGGCCCTTTGATGACTTGTGGACTTCAGCTCCCAGAAGTCCAATGGCTGGCTCAGGAATTCTGGGAGTTGAAGTCCACAAGTCATAAAAGGGCCATGGTTCCCCACCCCTGCTCTAACTACTACAACTGTGTGTTGAATGTCTATGGAGATTCTCAGTCATCCAGGGATGGTTGTCCCAAAGCTGCTTTTTTTTTTCCCCCTCAGGAGGCAACCGGACTTTCTTTTTTCTTTTCCTTTGAAGACATTTCGCTTCTCATCCAAGAAGCTTCTTCAGCTCTGACTGGATGGTACGGAGTGGAAGGGAAAAAAAACACACCCTGGAAACAAGAAAGTCCAGTTGCCTCCTGAGGAAAAAAAAAAGCATCTTTGGTAAAATTGTGTGTCCCAGCCTATAGTACATCTTACCTTTCCAGCAGCTAAATTCAATATCCTAACATAATAACTCTCAGAAAGGGATCCAGAAGGGAAAAGGCTGGTCCTGAGCATCCCCAACCAAACTCAGTACCCTTGTTCCCATACCTGGATAGGGGTTCTGCCCCCGAGTCATGACTTCATAAAGGAGGATGCCGAAGGACCACACGTCAGATTTGATGGAGTAGCATCCGCAGGAAAGGGCTTCCGGTGCGGTCCATTTGTAAGGCACATTGTGTGAGTAAGAGAGGTAAATATCTTCCTGCAAGACAAAAGCACAGGGTGATCCACTTTGTACGGAGTCTTTGGAAAACTCGACATTTCTTGATCCGAAAAAGGGGTCTGTACAGACAAGGTCCAGTCAGGAGAGCCAGTGTGGGGTCGTGATCCACACCCTGCCCCTTCTGTACACTATAGGTAGTCCTCGACTGGCAACAATTTGTTTAGTGACTGTTCAAAATTGCAAGGGCGCTGCAAAAAGTGACTTAGGACCGTTTTTCACACTTATAACCGTTGCAACCTCCCCAGGGTCACGGGATGAAAACTTGGCTGCTGGGCAACTGGTTCATATTTATGACGGTTGCAATGTCCCGAGTTCGTGTGAGCCCCTTTTGTGACCTTCTGACAAGCAAAATCAATGGGGAAGCCAGACTGACTTAACAACCGTGCTACTAACTTAACAATTGCAGTGAGTCACTTAACAACTGGAGCAAAAAAGGTCCAGAATTCACTTAGGAAATGTTTTGCTTAGCAACAGAAATGTTGGGCTCAACTGTTGTAAGTCGAGGATCGCCTGTAATGTCAGGGGCATATTATATTCCTTTTTATTTTTCATATTATTCTTAGTTTGCATTAGTTTTTTACTGTTGTACTTTTAAACATCATTAAAAGTTATAAAAAAATCTGACCAATCTCCATCCCTATCTTTTCAGCAATAATATGTATATATTGACAGATCCAAATCTTTCTATATATAAATCTATAGAGCAATGCTAAATAAGTATATACTGCATAGACATAGAGAGATCTGAATTTTATCTCTGTCTATCTATCATCTATTTATCTATCATCTATCTACCATTTCTCTCTCTCTCTCTCTCTCTCTCTCTCTCTCTCTCTCTCTCTCTCTCTCTCTCTCTCTCTCTCTCTCATCTATCCTTATTCTACTTCTATTTCTTTTTTAGTGTCATGCCTTAGTATTAGACCAATAATATTCTTGGTTTTTTTGGTACTAGAGACCTAGCTTACAGTGGCAACAAGAATGACAATATTATTGCACATTATTGTTTTAGCTTGTGTTTTACGCTGGCCTTCCTCTTTTATTTTTAAACAACTTGTTAATTATTGTGTTCTCGATTTATGACCTGAAAGGAGCTTACCCATTACTCTTGTAAAGTCATCATGACTGTAAAGCGGGTCAACACATGACTGACCCAAGATTACAACCTTTTCTGTGAGGTTGTTAAGCAAATCGCCATGGTCATTAAGTGAATCTATGGTCATTAAGTGTATCCATTATTTCCTCTGGTTTGCTCTGGTAGATTTTTGTCAAAAACCGGAAGTAAATGTCAGTTTTCAGCAAAAACATTGTAAATTGTGGCCATGTGACCGCAGTGTGCTGCAAATAGTCATAAATGGGGGACAGTTTCTGAGCACTGACCACTAGAGTGTGGGGCAGTCATTGGAATTTCAGAACCGAGTCATAAGTACCTTTTGAGGTGGGGAAGTTCATTGTAACTGACCAATTATTGAGTGTTCGTAAATAGATTACCTGTCCGGTAATCCTCGATTACCCGTCTTAAACTGAAATAAAGTTTAACTGGACATATTCACCCTGCAATTTGGCCTTTCTGGATTAAATCCTATTTTTCTGCATGCTTTTGAGTCCCAGAAGGATTGAAAAGTACCTCAATCAGCCTGGCCATGCCAAAATCTCCCACTTTGCAGATGTTGCTTTCTCCCACCAGGACGTTCCTGGCAGCCAAATCCCGATGGATGAAATTCTGCGATTCCAGGTAACTCATCCCTTCGGCCACCTGGGAGGCCAAGCTGACTAGCTCCACCATCTCCAAGTGTTGCCCCTCTAGACCTGGAAGAAACGGACAGCGACAGCCTCATGAGAACATCCTGGACCATGAGTTTTTTTCCCCAAAAAAGTTTCACTGCCTTTTTGGATGGAGATAGCAAGCGACCTCATCTTGCACATGGAGATCAGAAAAAGATAACCCGATACCCACAAGCATCAAAAGGTGGTTTCCCCCTACAGGGACCACCCAGTAGTGGGCCAGATGTTTCTAGCCTGAATTTTAAATTCAGCTGATCTGATGCTGGACACTTCCTGTCTGAATAGAAAGCATTGGGCATTAGAAACAACTCAAGGTGGTGAACATATCCAACATACCTCGCTCCACCTATTCTCCCCACAACAACGACCCTGTGAGGTGGGTTGGGCAGAAAGAGTCCCTGGCCCGAAATCACCCAGCTGGCTTTCATAACTAAGGTGGGACTAGAACTCACTGTCTCCTAGTGATTGGCCCAAAGTCACCCAGCTAGCTTTTATGCCTAAGTCAGGACTAGAACTCACTGTCTCCTGGTGATTGGCCCAAAGTTACCCAACTGTCTTTCATGCCTAAGGCGGGACTAGAACTCACTGTCTCCTGGTGATTGGCCCAAAGTTGCCCAGCTAGCTTTTATGCCTAAGGTGGGACTAGAACTCTCCCTCTCCTGGTGATTGGCCCAAAGTCACCCAACTGTCTTTCATGCCTAAGGCGGGACTAGAACTCACTGTCTCCTGGTGATTGGCCCAAAGTTGCCCAGCTAGCTTTTATGCCTAAGGTGGGACTAGAACTCTCCCTCTCCTGGTGATTGGCCCAAAGTCACCCAACTGTCTTTCATGCCTAAGACGGGACTAGAACTCTCCCTCTCCTGGTGATTGGCTCAAAGTCACCCAGCTGAATTTCATAGCTGTGGCGGGGCTTGAACTGATAGCCTCTTGCTTTCTATGACTAGACTGAACCTAATGTAATTTTTAAAATATTATTTTAATTTAAAAAGGAGGACTATCTGCACTTATGTGTGTCTGTGTGGTTGTTTTAGGAAAGTCAAGATGACTTCATGCCACACAACTGAAGCCTGGTGTCTTTTTTCAGGTAGTCCTCGACTTACATCCATTCGTTGAGCAATGGTTTGGCGTTACGACAGCGATGAAAACAAGTGGCTTACAACTGGTCCTCACTCTTACGTCCCTGCAGTCACGGTCTTGCTACTTGGGCACTTGGCAACCATCTTGCATTTATGATGGTCACAGCATTTTCTGCTCACATGATCACGATTAGTGACCTTCCCAGCTGGCTTCTGACTTAGCAAAGTTAAGGCTGGATTCCCTTAACAACCAAAAAAAATTGTTTAATGACTGTGGTGATTTGCTTAATGACCGCAGTAAGAATGGTTGTGAAATCAGGTCTGGTTACTTGATGGCTCGCTTAACGACCAGATTGCTTAGTGACTAAAATCCTGGTCTCAGTTGAAGTTGTAAACGAGAGGTCACGAGCGCATGAGTGACCGTACGTAGGGCATCCCGGTCTAGATAGGGCCGCAACTGGCGCACCAGGCGAACCTGGGCGAAGGCCCCCCTAGTCACAGCTACTATGTGATCTTCTAAAGAGAGCTGTGAGTCTAGGAGGACTCCCAAGTTGCGAGCCCCATCTACGGAGGGTAATAACTCACCCCCCATAGTAAGAGATGGAATGATCTGAATTTCCCAAGATGCCGGCACGCACAGCCACTCAGTCTTGTCAGGGTTGAGCCGAAGCCTGTTCCTCCCCATCCAGACCCGGACCGCCTCCAGGCAATGGGACATCACGTCGAGGGCATCACTGGGGTGGTTTGGGTTCAAAATAAAAAGCTGGGTATCATCAGCATACTGATGATAACCAACTCCAAAACCACGAATGATCTCACCCAGAGGCTTTATGTAGATGTTGAACAGGAGAGGTGAGAGGACCGACCCCTGAGGAACTCCACAAACGAGAGGCCTCGAGGTTGACCTCTGTTCCCCTGCCAACACCGACTGTGAACATCCCAGGAGGTAGGAGGAGAACCTCCCAATCCCCTGAGACGCCGCAGCAAGATACCATGGTGGATGGTATCAAAAGTCGCTGAGAGGTCTAATAGGACTAGGACAGAGGAACAACCCGTCCCAAGCCCTCCAGAGATCATTCACCAGAGCGACCAATGCCGTCTCCGTGCTGTGCCCGGGCCTGAAACCCGATTGGTACGGGTCCAGATAATCAGCTTCCTCCAGGAACAAAGGGAGCTGATGCGCCACCACGCTCTCAACAACCTTCGCAAGAAATGCCTTGGAAAGATGACAAAAGACTAGAGAAATTGCCTTTTCGTCACCAAGGACGATGCAACTGACTGTAACATCATTTTGCGAACAGGCGACATGAAAACAGTAACAATTGTGGCACAGCAGAACAATCTGCAATCAAAAGAGTCAAGATGATGACTGCCACCATGGCGTGGAGGGCTTGACCCTTTTTTAAGTGCAATTGCGTAGGTTTTTTTTCTACCATCATCATCATCATCATCATTGAGTTGGAAGGGAACTTGGAGGTCTTCTAGTCCAACCCCCTGCTTTTCTGACCCCTTTTGGGAGGGGGACAGCATCACAACGGGCTATCCAATATCAAAATAGGGTCACTGCCCCCCCCAAGTACTTTCCCTTTGGGGTACATGATTGCAAATCACACATGAGGAATGGGGGAGAAAAAAACCCAAGCCTGCAGCACACAAAAACATGAAACGGCAGATTTCATAATGAAGCTGAACAAAATTATGCATTTTGAGTGGATCAGGAGAAGCTACATTCCCCCCCCCCCAAACAAACAAATACTAGAACTAGAAGGCACCCGGGGTAAATTGAACCCTGGAAGAATCAGCACAAACCAAAGGAAATATAGGTAGTCCTCGACTTGTGACCATAATGGAGCCTATACCATTTCAGACAAATGGCTGTCCAGTCTCTTCTTGAAAGCCTCCAATGATAGGGCACCCACAGCTTCTGGAGGCAAGCCCCTTACAAGAAACTATGGTTGGAAACTGACCAGAGAGAGAAGCAACGTGGAATTAAGGAGAAACTTCCTAACAGTGAGGAGAATCTACCAGTGGAACAGCTTGCCACCAGAAATTGTGGGCACTCCATCCCTGGAGTTTTTTTTAAGAAGAAACTAGACAATCACCTGTCTGAGACGGTATAGGTTCTTCTGCTTGAGCAGGGGGCTGGACTAGAAGACCTCCAAAGTCCCTTCCAGCTCCATTCCATTCCATTCCATTCCATTCCATTCCATTCCATTCCATTCTATTCTATTCTATTCTATTCTATTCTATTCTATTCTATTCCATTCTGCATTCTATCCTATCCTATCCTATCCTATCCTATCCTATCCTATCCTATCCTGCCCTGCCCTGCCCTGCCCTATTCTATTCTATTCTATTCTATTCTATTCTATTCTATTCTATTCTATTCTATTCTATTCTATTCTATTCTATTCTATTCTATTCTATTCTATTCTATTCTATTCTATTCTATTCTATTCTATTCTATTCCAGCCTGGCCTAGCCTAGCCTAGCCTAGCCTAATCTAGTCTAGCCTAGTCTTGCTTTGCTACGGATCTACTCTGGCTTTGTTATGGATACCTCTGGATGAAGGGGGTGAGACCAGGAAAAAGGCGAAGATCGTCTTACCTCTGAGGAAGGTGAGCAGGTTCCCTTTGCTCATGATTTCGGTGATGATGTAGACTGGATCCCCGCCAGAGCAGATGGCGTAGAGGGAGAGAATGTTTTTGTGTTTCAACAGCCTCAGGGCCTCAATCTCGTTCTTGAAGGTGTCCTGGCACGTCAGATCAGCTGGGATGGGAGCAAAAGCTATGGTAAAACATTCCATTCTGGTCACTTTCTGGGCATACAGGTAATCCTCAACTTACAACCACAACTTAGGTCTGTTGTAACTTCAAATGTTTGCTAAGTGAGTGGTTGTAAATCGAGGACTACCTGTCTAAAAACGGGGTGGGGCTTCATTTGCATGGAAAGCCCCAGCAGAGGGATCTCGTCATATGACGCTTTCGTTTCTACCGCTCAACTTTACCTCTGTGTAACACCTTCACTGCAACTTTCACTTTCTCTTTCCAAAGTCCCTCGTAGACTTCTCCAAAGTAGCCAGCGTCCAACTTCCGGATGAGCCGGAATTCGTCTTTGGGCCTCTCCCAATTGTCCCAGTGGGGCATGGTCTTTGGCTGTGGCTTGGTCAAAAGAAAGTCAAAATGGGCTTAACTATCTCCAAGACTTATTGTGCGGACCAGTTGCAACTTTTGTTCTCCCAATTACAGGAAGTCCTCGGCTTACGACCGTTCATTTACTGACCATCCGAAGGTACAATGGCACTGAAAAAATATGACTTAGGACCATTTTTCACATTAATGACCGTTGCAGCATCGCCATAGTCACAGGATCAAAAATTCAGATATTAGAAACTGGCTCGTATTTATGATGGTCGCAGCGTCCCGGGGTCACGTGATCCCTTTTTGCGACCTTCTGACCAGCAAAGTCAATAGGGAAGCTAGATTCGCTTTACGACAGTGTTACTAGCTTAACAACTGCAGTGATTCACTTAAGAACAGTGGCAAGACAGGTTGTAAAGTCAAACAAAACTCACTTAACGAGGGTCTCTCTCTTAGCAACAGAAATTTTGGGATCAATTGCGGTCGTTAAGTCGGGGACTGCGTGAATCTCTTGCCCTGCTTGTTTTGCAAAAAAAGCAAAAACAGCTACAAACCTGTAGGTTTAGGAATAGACTAGAATAACAGAGTTGGAAGGGGCCTTGTAGGTCATTTAGTCCAACCCCCCACCCAAGCAGGAGACCCTACACCAGGGGTAGGCAAGCTTGGCTCTTTTATGACACGTGGACTTCAACTCCCAGAATTCCTGAGCCAGCCATGCTGAGGGGAAAGGGAGAGTTTCCAAGCTGAGCCATGTTGGCTCAGGAATTCTGGGAGTTGAAGTCCACAAGTCATAAAAGGGCCAAGCTTGCCTACCCCTGGCCTAGGCCTAGGCCGCTTTATGACTCGTGGACTTCAACTCCCAGAATTCCTGAGCCAGCCACGCTGAGGGAAAAGGGAGAGGTTTCCAAGCTGAGCCATGTTGGCTCAGGAATTCTGGGAGTTGAAGTCCACAAGTCATAAAAGGGCCGAGGTTGCCTACCCCTGGCCTAGGCCTAGGCCGCTTTATGACTCATGGACTTCAACTCCCAGAATTCCTGAGCCAGCCACGCTGAGGGAAAAGGGAGAGGTTTCCAAGCTGAGCCATGTTGGCTCAGGAATTCTGGGAGTTGAAGTCCACAAGTCATAAAAGAGCCAAGGTTGCCTACCCCTGCCCTACACCATTTCTGACAAGTGACAGACCAGTCTTTTCTTGAAAGCCTCCAGTGATGAAGCTCCCACAACTTCTGAAGGCAATCTGTTCCATTGATTGTTGATTGTTCTCTCTCTCAGAAAATTTCTCCTTATTTCTAGGTTGAGTCTCTCCTTGATCAGTTTCCATTAGTTATTCCTTGTCTGGCCTTCAGGTGTTTTGGAAAATAAGTTGACCCCCTCCTCTCTGTGAGACCCCCTCAAATAGTGGAACCCTGCTATTATATCTCCCCTGGTCCTTCTCGTCATTAGACTAGCCATTCCCAGGTCCTGCAACCGTTCTTCATATGTTTTAGCCTCCAGACCCCTAATCATCTTTGTTGTTCTTCTCTGCACTTTTTCTAGAGTCTCAACACCTTTTTTACAGTGCTGTGACCAAAACTGGTTGCAGTATTCTAGGTGTGGCCTTACTAAGGCTTTATAGAGTGGTATTAGTATCTCACGTGACCTTGATTGAATCCCTCTGTTAATGCAACTTAGGATTGCATTGGTTTTTTTGGCTGCCGCTGCACGCTCTTGGCTCATATTTAATTGATTGTCCACTAAGACAGGGGTCCCAAACCTTGGCAACTTTAAGACCTGTGGACTTCAACTCCCAGAATTGTCCACTTAGTCAGGGGTCCCCAACCTTGGCAACTTTAAGGCCATGCTGGCGGGGGAATTCTGGGAGTTGAAGTCCACAGGTCTTAAAGTTGCTTTAAGACTCCAAGATCCCTCTCACAGTTACTGCTATTAAGGATGCTGAATGCTGAAACTGTTCAACATCAAATGGAAAACTTTTTTTTTGAAACTGGACTTTGACTGCCAGATTATTTTCATAACTGTATCCTGCCTTGGGGAATAACAAACCACAGAAACATTTTCTTGTCAGCCTGCTTTAAGGATGTGCTTAGGCTCCTTAAATTCATAAATCATCCAACGGTAGCTAACAGAGATCCTATTTCCTCTTACATCTCTGATCAATTGCTACCTCCATCAGAGGAGATGCAGTTGCTAAGACAGCTTTTTCCAAACTTGGCAACTTTTTAAGATGTGTGGACTTCGACTCCCAGAATTCCACAGCCAGCATGGCAGGCTGAAGAATTCTGGGAACTGAAATCCAGACATTTTTAAAGTGGCCAAGATAAACACTGTGCTAAGATTAGCAGAGCGCCACCTGGTGGAGATATCCGTCAGCTCAATTCAAAGGCTGGTTGGAGGGCGGCAGATTGAGGGAAAAAGTGTCTTCCAAATATTTCACTCACCTCATCCTGAAGGAATCAGACAAAGAATACTAGAAATTACACACACGATCCGACTATATTTTTTTATTTTCCTGTAAATACATGCCAGTTCCCAAGAACCTGAATTTTGATCACGTGTCCTGTGGTATTGTAAATGCGAGGACCAGCCACAAAGTCACTTTTTTCAGTGCTGAGGTAACTTTGAACGGTCACTAAACAAATGGTCGAAAGTCAAGGACCATCTGTAGCACCACCCATCTCACCTTAAAAGTTGCTAAAATTGAGAAGCACCGGCCTACAGACATATAAACAATGCCGATAATGTGTAATAGATGCATGCAATTGACTGCACACCACACATCCACGCAACCAGTGCGTCCCATGTACAACTGACTGTGCCACTGGACACTTGAAAACCAGTCCCTCCTGGTCCCCAGTTGAAGATCGGAAGCTGTAGGTCAGCGGTGTCCAACTTGGGCAACGTTAGGACTTGTGGACTTCAACTCCCAGACTTGTGGGGAATTCTGAGAATTGAAGTCCATGAGTCTTAAAGTTGCCAAGGTTGTCCACCCATGCTGTAAGGTAGGGGTCACCAACCCCAGGTCCATAGACCAGTACCGGGCCGCAGCACTCCAGCAACCGGTCCACACAAACAAACAAAGCCCCATCCAGGGGATGCAGGCAGCACACAAAACCATGCACCCTCCAATCCACGGAAAAACCTCTCTCCGTGGATCTGATCCCTGGTGCCCAAAAGGTTGGGGACCTCTGCTGTAAGGCATCCTGTGCCCAGCCCTCTCTCACCTTATAGCAGGGAGCCAGAAGTTTGAAGCCATGCTTAAGAACCTTTTCCTTATAGCACGTAATCAGGGTGAGCAAGTCGGGGAACGTCCTTGTCCCATTCATGTAGAACCTCCCGTCGCCGTTCCGCAAGATCCTGTAATGCCTGGCCAGGTTTCCATCGCGGACTGTCAAAGTCAGGAAAGCAAATTTAAAACAAGGCAAGGGAATGCTATTTTGGGGCAGGGGATTCAGGAACCACCACCCCCTCTCTTTGAAGGTTTTTGGTCTCTTCCTGTTCCCGTAAGGAAAAGGGGATAAGACACTAGCTTGCTGGGGGGGGGGGCGCTGCATAGTGGAGAACAGCAAATGAGGTGATTTGCAGAATGTTGCTTGCTTTGAAGGCGACAATGTTTGCAATGGGTGGAGGAAATAAAACAAGGTCCCAGGGATTAAGAGGTTAAAGGGGATCCCAGAATAAAAGAGGATTGTTTAGCAACTGAGCATATGGCAACATTTAGCTGCCCTTGATTGACTGTAATTCAGACTAAGCCAGGCTGATATTTGGATGGGAGATCGTGAGGAGATCCTCCAGGCATTGCTGCAAAATCAAAACATGATCTTGGAGGTGTTGAAAGAAAAAAATCTTCCTCAGGGTCCAGTCCAAGCCGGGAATAAACAAAATGGAGACAGCTTTAGAAAGAAGATTTTTATTTATTGAAGAGCAGAACCACAACAGCATGTGGCTCTGGGAGAGCTGACCACATGTAGCTGGGAATGGTGGGTGTTTTATACCTTCTTGGGCTTTTGTGTTTGGAGTTGTTCCTGTGGCATAAACTTTGACCTGAGGTTCAGTATGCCCTTTTAGTATTCTGAAGGTGGTGGGTTAATCCTACTATGTCTTAAAGGTCATATCCTGCTTCCCTGGGGCTGTGGCTGGTGCCTATGTCCTGTGTTGGATTTTTTTGGGTGTGGGGTTGCTGGTTCTAGGGATCTTTGTCTTTCTAATCCCATCAGCTCCAAGCTTCCTGGCTCCAGTCTTTCTGAAAGGATTATCACATCTGCATTTCTACACACATGGCCTCTGTTTGGGGCAGAGAGACATGGGGGGGTGGGGGTGGTTTCTTCCTTTTAAGATCTTCTCCATTATTCCTTTGGGAAAATATAATCTGCTTTTTTAATATACCCCCAAATGTTTCTTTCCCTGGGGAGGGGGGGAGGCAGGGGGGGAGGTGCTATCTTCCTACAGAGGAAAGGGATGACAAATCACTCCAACCCTATTGCCTAAGAAAACAGGGTGTGTGCACAAAGCCATGCTGGGCCTTTGTTTACCTTTGGGAAATTGGCAAGGAGATTGTAGGAGATATCTACAGAAAATGTCACCAATTTTTTCTCAGTTGGAGTTGAATTGATTTGAATTTGAATTTGAATTTGTATTTGAATGGGAGGGAGGGAGGGAGGGAGGGAGGGAGGAAGGAAGGAAGGCAGGAAAGAAGGAAGGAGCAGAAGCAGGATAAAAAGGGAGCGAGGGAGGAAAGGAATGAGAAGAGAAAGTAAAAAGAGGAATGAAGGAAGGAATTGAATTGAATTGATTTGAATTTGAATTTGAATTTGAATTTGAATTTGAATGGAAGGGAGGGAGGGAGGGAGGGAGGAAGGAAGGAAGGCAGGAAAGAAGGAAGGAGCAGAAGCAGGATAAAAAGGGAGTGAGGGAGGAAAGGAATGAGAAGAGAAAGAGTAAAAAGAGGAATGAAGGAAGGAATTGAATTGATTTGAATTTGAATGGAAGGAAGGAAGGAAGGAAGGAAGGAAGGAAGGAAGGAAGGAAGGAAGGAAGGCATCTATTTTAATGAACTCTTTAGATCTGTGTTTCTCAACCTCAGCAACTTTAAGATGAGAGGATTTCAACGCACAGAATTCTGGGAACTGAAGTCCACGCATCCTAAAGTTGCTAAGGTTGCCTTAGTTAAACTCTGACCATGCCATGGAAAGCCCCCCCCCGCCTTCTTTTTACATGTACTAGTGTACAATGCAGTTGAAAAAAGAGAAGTGGGCTCAAGAACATGGTTGAGGCCATTATCTTGACTCTTTTCATCCTGCAGCCCCACTTAAAAGTTTTGCAAATTCTGGCCCAAAGAGAAAAGAGAGCCATATATCTATATGTATTTATATATATCTACTGTATATATATTCACACACACACACACACATACACACACACATATCCTGATTTCCTCCCTCTTCTTAAGAGTTGTTTCAGTGGGTGAATCGGAGCTCTCGTTTCTATTCTCAGCTGCTGCAGGAGACACTACAAGAAGTCCTCAACTTATGACCACAATTAAGTGACTCACATGCTGATTTTTACAAGCTTTTTTTGGCCACGGTGGTTAGGCGAATTGGTGCAGTTGTTAAGTGACTCACATGCAGCCGTTAAGCAAATCTGGATTCCCCCCCCCCGCTGACTTCGCTCGTCCGAAGCCAGCTGGGAAAGTCACAAATGGGGATCACGTGACTGCAACCGTCATAAATACATGCCAGTTGCCAAGTGACCATGGCAGTTGGGGGGGGGAGGGGAGAGGCTGCAATGATTGTAAATGCTGTTTACAATGCTGTTGTAACTTTGAACAGTCACTAAACAAGCAGTTGTAAGCCGAGGACCGCCTGTGATTCAGAAAAGAACTCAAGAATCCAGTACTCCTTTGCGGCACAAAGTCTTACCTGAAAGTACGAAATCTGCTCCAATTTTCTCACTGATACGAACCAGGAAAGCTCCAGATTTATTCTCTTTGGACATCAGCCGTAGCACCGCTTCGGAACGGGAGATTTGCCCAAAAAACCATCTATACGAGGACGGTAGAGGAAAAAAGAAGAAATAGCCATTGTATCAGACCCAGGTCCATCTATTCTAACAATCTTTTTTCCCAGCCGGAAAAAGGGGTGGGTGGGGGTGTTGAGCCCAGGCAGGGGATGATGGACCGGAGAGCCCTGCATTCCTGTCACTCTTCAGTTTCTATGACCCCATTGCTCTGTCTGCAGTTTTCACCTGTATGCAGCTTGGCTGGCTAACTTGAGTCATCTGCAAGCCTGATCTCTATGTGTGGCAGCCACGGGCAGCAAGGGTTGGATTTCCTAGCAGGGACTGGGAGGGAAAATTGGGGGGAACTGGTGTGTTTGGGGAATACTTCTTAAAAAATGAGCTGAATTGGAAACTTTGGTCTTTCCGTGAAAAAAATGTCCAGGGAAAGAGGTTGGTCGTCCTCAGGAACTGGAAGGAGATTCTCACGATGATGAGGGGGTGAAATTTTGACGGTCTAATAATCTAGTGCTTCTCAACCTTGGCCGCTTTAAACTGTCTGGACTTCAACTCCCAGAATTCCACAGCCAGCCATACTGGCTGAGGAGTTCTGGGAGTTGAAGTCCAGACGTCTTCAAGTTGTAAGATTGATAAACCCTGCTCCAGCCTCTCTGGATGCCCCCACTCCCTGTCAATGAGGTGCGGACTTCAGCTCCCAGAATTGCCCAGTCCCCTCCATCTTAAAGTAGCTAAGATTGACAAACACTGCTCCAGCCTCTTCTGGGTGCCCCGTTTCCCTGCCATGTATGACTTGAAACAGTCTGAAAACACATCTGGATCTCAAGTTGTCCTGGCAGCCAATGTTTACTCACGCAGAACTACATCAAGTCCCCAGTAGCAATAGCAATAGTAATAGCAATATCGCTTAAAGTTATATACCATCGCACAGTGCTTTACCACACTCCCTGGGCAGTTTATGTCAACATATTGACACCCACCCCCCACCCAACAATCTGGGTCCTTATTTTCCCAACCTCAGAAGAATGGAAGGCTGAGTCAACCTTGAGCTGCTCAGGATCCCACTGCTGGCAGTGGGCAGAGTTTGCCGGCAATACTGCAGTTTAACCACCGCGCCACCAGGGTTCCTCAAACTCAGCCACTGGACCCATTGTGGCTTTTTGCAGCAAAGCTGCCGCTTTGATTTGCAAGCTGCTAATTGTTACTTGTCCCAGCTTCTGCCAACCTAGCAGTTCGAAAGCACATAAAAATGCAAGTAGAAAAATAGGGACCACTACGGTGGGAAGGTAACAGCGTTCCGTGCGCCTTTAGCGTCTAGTCATGCTGGCCACATGACCACGGAGATGTCCTCGGACAAGCGCTGGCTCTTCGGCTTTGAAACGGAGATGAGCACCGGCCCCTAGAGTCGGAAACGACTAGCACGCATGTGCAGGGGAACCTTTACCTTTTTTTAAATTATACTTACGGCTCCGTCTCAACCGTCTCTTTCTTGGCAAGATAGCTGTAGGGAACGTAGCCTTCTTCGTATCTTCCCCCCACAGCATCCACCTGCTTGACCCAGCACCATTCCCCGGTCTTCTGAATCAGCTGGAACAGGTCCCCTGCTTGGAAACTCAACTCCGTCTCAGTCCGGGCTTGAAAATCCCATAAACTGGCATAGAGAGAGCATGCGGCTCCAGGCACTTGCTCTCTCTTGAAGGCCATGGCGAGCACAGGGTAGAAAAGAGGGAACGGATCGCGGTTGGCTTGTCTCCTTTCTGTCTCCACGGCTGCAAGTCCTGTTCACACAAGCATGGTTCTGCAGTCCTGGAATGTAGCAGAAGAATTTCTCGTAAACCCCGGGAGGCGTTCCCTCCTGCAGGTAAGCAGAGCCAGCGCAAGGTGTGCAAACTGGAAAGGCAGAAAGAGAGGGAGGGAAGGCAGGAACAGGGGAAGTCCCATTCTGCCTTCTATTGCCAAACGAACTTCCACGATATATTTCAGCCCAGCCCTTTCTGGCTTCTACAATGGACGTCTTTTAAAGCTTTCTTTTTTTAAAAAAAAAATATGCACAAGGCTTTCCAGTGTGGTGTGCAAGAAATGTATAAGTGGGCTTATATACAGAATAATACAGAATAATAGTTAGAAGGGACCTTGGAGGTCTTCTAGTCCAACCCACTGCTCAAGCAGAAGCACCATTTCAGACAAAAGGAATGTCCAATCTCTTTTTTTAAAAGGTTCCAGTGAGGGCGCAACGCAACTTCCAGAGGCAAAGCATTCCGCTGATTAATTGTTCTCACTGTCAGGAAATGTCTCAATAATTATAAAATAATATACGGTTTATAGTTATATTCTGAGGGCGATGAATTGCACTCTTCCCTAAATTGTGTTATGGTTTTATTGCAATTCGTGCTCTGGGGTGGTTGTGATTTATTTTTCAGATTATTTGTTATGCTGTTCTTTTAAAACTTAGTTTGTCACCCAGACACACGTGCTGTACGTGAGATGGACAGCTATATAAATTGATAAGTAATTAAGTGAGCAATTACCAATAAAACAGTAATTTGTCAATTAAAAAAAACAAAAAAACCCCAAAATTAAAGACAAATCAAACCAGAAAAATAAAAAGAACAAAACTAAAAAATATATCCAAAATTGATACTTACTGTATTAGAAATTGAAACAGAAATTTAAAAATATTTATTTGATTTTGCAGACCCCCACAGAGCCCAGATCACACTTGGAAAAGCACTGGTCTAGCTGATCTTAAGGTGCCCTCCAACTCCTAACTCTGTGCTTCACAGTTATAAAGTTCTTTGCGTTTGGCTGAGATCCTCTTCTCCTTTCAAAGAGATTCAGAAAGCAAAACTGTCTGGCATTAGCGGCAGTGGAATTTCTGAGTAAGATCAAAGGGTGGAGGACTGGTCCCTGGCACTCATAAAAAAAAGATCGATTGATCTAAGTAAGTGAAAGTTCAACCTGGAATGAACTCCTCCCTTCCTGACTGGTGAAAGCGATCTCATTTTCCCAGTCCCTCCCTGCTGAAAAGACACCTGTTCTGGGGTGGGGGATGGGGGAAACAAAGACCCCTTTGTGGCTTTGGCTGCAGGCGTTGCAAGGGGAATAACACGGGGGAAATAAAGATTGAATTGGAAGATTCGTCTTTCAGTGCAACCCACAGCCTGCCTTGTAAGCCTCAACATTTTCACTCCCTTTTGCCGTCTGTCTTTGCAACCTCCGAAGGCATTTGGGGTAAATTTCAGCAAAAAGCCTCTCTTTTTTTTTTCTTCACTGTTATCTGGATCAGAGCTTCCCAACCTCAGGAACTTGAACAAGTGTGGACTTCAATTCCCAGAATCCTGGGAAATGCTGGCTGGGGGATTCTGGGAGTTGGAAGTCCCTACATCTTCCAGTGGCTGAGGTTGAAAAACCCTGCTGTACGCTACAGAAGAATGCAATTATTAAAAGATGTTTGCACAGGAAGGCATCCTGGGCCCAGCCTTGACATGAGTTCAGCCTCAGATTGTTCGTTTATATATTATTAGATTTGATGTCACTCATTTTGCTTTACTAAAAAAAGGTATTTATTTCATCCATCAATTATAAATTAGAGAAATGTATAATGTATCAACAAAATAAATCATGAATTTCTTGATTAAACACATTTATTTTTGATCAGTTACATGTTAATTCAACAAATTTGTTTCCTTGATAAATTTACAGTTATTTTTTGTTAAACAAATGTATTTATTTTATTGATAAATTGAACACTTATTAACTAAATGAATGTATTGATGAATTCTACATTTGTTTACTTATTTAACAAAATTATTTAACAGTAACAGTTCTGTATACCCCTGGTAGTGATTTCAGATTAGTGCCCTAAAGCGAGTTGGTTTGGGCTCAGCTTCTTTTGCACCTAATGACCTGATCTAGATAGAAAGAAAGTAGGATTGCTTAATTAGAGCTGGAAAAATTCCCACCACCACTAGAAGTCAGCAAATCGTTGGGGCGGGGGGTTGCCGCCATCTAGTGGCCAAGCTGGGTTTTGCAGAACAGAGGCGGTAAACAACTCACTGCTTCCTTGGTTTGCCCGCAAACAATTAAGAGGAATCACCACTATATAGAAAAGGGTAAATGGCTGGCCCAAATAAACAGTTGCTAAACCCGGGTTAAAAATGCATAAATGCTAAATTTGTAAATAAAAAAATATTAGCTTAAAAAGAGTTCCTTGTTACTCGGTGTCCTAAAAGAGCTGCAATGCAAACAATGACCAATAGAGGGCTCAGCATTGAAACCTCTCTAGCCTCTCCTTCGAGCGGCTTCTATGTCACAGACAGGTCCGAGACTGTATGTAACCCAGGGGTCTTCAGACTTGGCCCTTTTATGACCTGTGGACTTCAACTCCCAGAATTCCTCAGCCAGGCAAGCTGGCTGAGGAATTCTGGGAGTTGAAGTCCACAAGTCATAAAAGGGCCAAGTCTGAAGACCCCCTGATGTAACCGAAAGTTGCTAATTTTCCTGCGGTGGCCCCTAGAAGGCATTGCACGGCAAAAAAAATGTGAGATTTCTTGGGATTTCCTGTTTTTGCACCTTTTTACATTCCTGCTGTCTTCCAGAGAAATTATTTCTTTCTCTTCCTCTTTCATAAAAACAATGCCATTACAATATACAATATGCTAAACATATCTTCAGTGGCTGTCATTATAGCACTTGGTGGTTTCATTAAAGGTTGTTTTCTTTTTAGTAAGCTTGTTTGCTTTCCACGAAGAAATCCGATGTTTTTGAAACCGCACAAAGGTAGATTTTATTTATATTATAAAGTTGCTTTCTCCTAGGTTTATGGCAGCGTTGTGGCATGTTGCCAAGGAACAAGCTTTTGCAGTTCAATGAAATTTTGCTAGGCAGTTTTAAAGGAGTTTCAACCTCAAGAAAGAAAATTGGCTGCTGGAGCAAAATTATGGTTACGTTTGTCCAAAACAGGTCACCAAGGCATTTTTGACACAGTAGTTGTGACCTCTCATTGCAAGAAAGAGCACAAATCTCTATTCAATTTAATATTGCATAAGGGTTTATAGATAAACTATATTTGTCTCATGCTGCCCTTACGGTGTGCATGCTGGCTCCATGGAAGGGAGCTTTCTTGGACTCTGGAAAAGCAAAATAATTTTCTGTTGTCAACTTTTTAGAAGTTATTTGAACTTTAACTTTGGGATCACCTAGTGGTCCCTTATCCAAGTACTAACAGGGGCCACCTCTGCTTAGTCACATTTTTTCCCTTCCCTGTTCAATCTTGTCCAATTCTCTGAGACTTTCTAGATGGGGGCTGGACTAGAAGACCTCCAAGGTCCCTTCCAGCTCCTTATTCATATTCTATTCTAGTCCCTGCAGGGTTTTTCTTGGGTTGTTGTTGTTGTGTTTTTTTTTGCAAGATTTCAGAAGTAGTTTGTTTGTCACTGTCTCCTTCTCAGGGCCGAGAGAGTGTATTTGTCCCAAGGCTATTCAGCAAGAGTAGAACTCACGGTCCTTGGCGTTAAAGCCTGGCGCCTTTAACTGCTACCCCAAACGAAAGTCACAGTAGTGTTGCCCTCATAAAAATTACGTGCAATTTAAGGAAACTATGACACTGGACCATAAAAAAGGCTGAGCACCAAAGAATTGAAGCCTTTGAACTATGGTGCTGGAGAAGACTCCTGCGAGTCCCTTGGACTGCAAGGCGATCAAACCGGTCAGTCCTAGAGGAGATCAACCCTGACTGCTCTTTAGAAGGCCAGATCCTGAAGTTGAAACTCAAATCCTTTGGCCACCTAATGAGAAGGAAGGACTCACTGGAGAAGAGCCTAATGCTGGGAAAGATTGAGGGCAATAGAAGAAGGGGACGACAGAGAATGAGGTGGCTGGAGTCACTGAAGCAGTAGGCGGGAGCTTAAAGGGACTCCAGAAGATGGTAGAGGACAGGAAGGCCTGGAGGAATGTCGTCAATGCGACAACAACATGACACTGGCGCTGCTATATTTCGCTCAACGTTCTGTATCGCAACAACATGACACACTGTCGCTGCTATACCACACGAGACTTCACCAGACTTCGCAACAACATGACACTGGCGCTGCTACATTTCGCTCAACGTTACGAAACACGGAACTATCGCTAAGACCGCCGCACGATTTAAGAAAATTGTGACAGCAACGCCTCCTACAGGTGGCACCGTGTCTTACATTCATACAAAACACAAAAGCCCTCCACATTCTTACTCGCTAAATAAAATTCTGTTTTTTGAACCGTGTAAATGTAGCCCTACCGAAGCAGAGCCTCAAAAAATTAGTACAAAACTCATAAATGTTCCTCTCCACGGAAATCTTTAGTAAAAGGCGAAAGATTTATACGATCTGAAGAGAAACCAGAGTATACTTTTCCTCCCTTCGAGAGACCGATCCCTGCAGCAATGACTATCAATCTTGGTATGGCGACCACCTAGATAGACAGAGAAATTATATTATAAGCCTATTAATGGTTAAATAAATGAACGAAGTAACGCTTGGATGTAAAAATATTGAAAAACTATTGCAGAAATGACGGCGAAATTGTTCCTTCTCACTGCGCAATGCATCATGGGTGCAGCCGAAGGGAAATTAGGTTTCTCGGGGCCGCCTCGACTGCAGGCGGGCGCTCGCAACCTGAGCGCGACTGGCGGCCGGGAGTCAGTTTTGCTCGCGCTTACGCCAGTATCATTTGGCTAATTTCAGCCAATCCGGAGAATACGATTCAGCGCAGAAAGAAAATATCTTTTTTTTGGGGGGGGGGGTTTCGTATTTATTTATTTTTAAGATTCAGGAACCCTCTAATAATGTGTAACTTAATACCTCCCCCAGCTTTTCGCACTTGGTATCTTCCATGTGTATTGGAACTGCAACTCCCAGGAATCCAAGCCGTTCATTTTTTTGACTAGGGAACTTTGGGAAATGTAGTCTCAACACATTGGCAAAGCGCCGAGTTCAGAAAGTGGGTTGAGGAAACCTGAACAAAGAGGAACCATTTTAGATTTTTCTTCCCCCCCCCCCCATAGAAACAGCAAAAACTTTATGGTAGAAAGCTGTGACTTTCCGAAAGTGACTGCTTTTCCATGGATGCAAACTTAGGACAGGTTAATGTTTTATGAAGGAATAATCTTTTTACTGGTTTCCCTTTCCTCGGTTGTTCAGACAATGTCTGAAGCTTGTCATTTATGTTTTATTTTGATCTTCGCCTCACGTTCCATTTATTTATTTATTATTTATTTACTAATTCGGTTTATATACCGCCCTACTCCCAAAGGACTCAGGGCGGTTTACAAGGCAAAATTTAAAAACAATACAATATAAAATTAAAATTAAAATTAAATTAAGTCTAGCCGCAAAAAATTAAAATCACAATTTAAAAACATTAAACCCCTCAGTCCAGACCAGATAGCTCAAAGAGCCAGGTTTTTAGGTCCCGGCGAAATGAACGAAGGTCGGGGTCAGTCCGGAGTTCCGTTGGCAGTTGATTCCATAGGGCAGGTGCGCCCACAGAGAACGCCCTCCCCCTGGGGATCGCCCGTCAGCAATCCTTGACCGGCGGTACCCTGAGAAGGCCCTCCCTGTGGGAGCGCACAAGGACGATGGGGAGTTAATGTCGGCAGCAGGTGCTCCCTCAGATAATCCGGACCCAAGCCATTTAGGGTTTTATAGGTCATCACCAGCACCTTGAATCTCACCATATCAATATTCCTTATCAAAGGGATCCTTTGAAGCAGGATAAGAGCTGTTAAACATGGGAACAACTTTGAGCAAATACAATGAGAAGATCCATTAAAATTTGAAAACATTTTGCCTGATCTGAAAAAAAATTAAGCAAGACCAGATTTGATTATTGCTTGGATGGAAAACCAGAATCCCAGATCTGTAGGCTGAGAAGTAAGGTCTCACAAAAATGCAGTGACAAGTCACTTCTCAGTGAAGAAACTGCCAAAGAGCCAACAGTAAACAGCCCAACCAAAGAATCTCTTAAGACCCATCCCTGTAATGTATTGGGCTTTGTCTTGTTAAGGGAACACCACGTGGGTTAATTGCTGGAAGGTTGCTCAAGCAGGGAAACTGGCTAACAGCTCCCAGCTCCTCAGACAACCCGTTTCCAGCACCGCCATTGGCTGCTTCTAGGGCAGCAACAGGTTGCTTCAAACCTATTGGCCGTCACCTAGAGGCCAGGGTATAAATAGCTGCATTCGCAGCCCCTTTCCCAGTTTGGTTCTGCCCATAGCATGATTCCCTGCAGAGTTTTTGTGTAAAGCAGCCTTTGACAGAAAAAATAGCTTACTCCTGCTTTAAAGCTATATAAATGCAAACCTTCTGGATATTAAAATGTTGTCAATTCTGCCACAAGTTTCAGAGTTATCTTGGTAATGCAGTGGTTGCTATTGCGGTATGTACAATCATGGAGATATATCTCCTGGTGACACAAAAACAACTCAAAAATTCAAAATCCCTAAAAAAAACCCTAAGCAAAGTCTTTCTGGTTTTTCTTTATGCAAACAACAATATAACATGCAGTGCCATCTTCCAGATTAAGCTTCAGTATTTCATTTTGCTGAATGTGTCAACCTTTCTTGCATGTTTAGACATCTATAAACTAGTTCCACCTAACTTTGGAATGATGTTGTGTAGTGATTAGTGGTGGTATGGTGCCTCTATGAGTTGGGAGCCATAGTTTATAGATAAGCAATGTTTGTTTAAATGCAATATATTAATGCAATAGATATTAAAAATAGTTTGTGGGTTTTCCCTGCTTTTGTGAGTGTTTTGTTGCCTTCCTTTCCTCTGTCTCACTGTTGTACAATGACAGTTACATAAAGAGGGTATTGTGAAATTGGATTGGACAAAATGTTATAATATGCAGAGCAGCATTTCTCAGTATACTAATACTGCATATTAATAAGCTCAAAAAATACATAATAAATGAGATAGCATCACATTTAAAATATTGAGTAAGACAGTGTTTCTGAAACCAATAGTGATGTGTTCAATGGTCTGGTTAAATATATATATTTTTCTCTTTTTAAAGCAAAATCAATGATTGTAAGTTTGGTGATGCTTTCCAGATTTGAACTTAACAAATATTTACAGATGCACTTTCAGCAACACTATTAGATTACCAGCCTGAGCCTTTTATTAACAAATGGAAAGAACATCACTCTGGGTTGTTAGATTAAAAATATAGACACAAAGAATCAAACTTCACTTTTTCTTACTTGGTCTTAATTATGGACAGAATAAACAGAAAGTGTAATTATGGTTAGATCTAATCTGTTGCATCTTCTGGTGTAAGAGACAACATATATAAGATTGCCTTCTTCTTTATTCCATCACATTCTTGTCCGCAGCGTACCTTGATCCATACCTACTGAACATAGATTTCAAGCCTTTATTGAATAGTTTGACTCCCTTGATAAGAAAGCATAGAATTCGATCTTCCAAGCCCAGCCAGAATACCTGGGTTCCATTTAGACTGAAAAGGAAAGAATTTGATTTCTTCATCACTTGCTGTTCCATGGTGTAGCTAAAATATTGATTGGTTGAAAGTGTTAATATTGCTGTCTTAAGATCTTCTTATGTTTCCCCCTTGTTTGTGTGCCAGAAGGTGTTGTTTGCTAGTAATTAGGAAGGTTGAGAATTTCATGAGTTTAAAGGCCTTAAACTTAAATCAGTCTTGCTAATTTGCCATGTGCAAAATCACAATTGAATACTTATATTCCTATTTTGAAGATTGATGTACTCCAATGGCTTTTAAAGATAGGCACACAAACTCTTCCACTTAAAGAAGTGCTGCTGGTCTGAGATACAGTGAGTGGTTTGGAGTTTAATGCCAAATAATCCATCTTCTATTTTTTAAAGAGTTGTGAGGCTTATAAGAGTTTGTTGACTATTTTATTTTTTAAAAATGACATGGTTGATTCTATGTAGATTTGGGAATATGCTTTTATCTTGGCTGCATGTTGCAGTCATCACTTCAAGAATAGTCATGCTTATAGCACGTCATGTGAACTGCCAAGAGCTGTGTGGGGTTGTGTTGAGGTTAAATAAATAAAGAATATTTAGTGTCAAGAATTCGGAAGCTTACTTGAAAAGAAATGGAGAAATCTGGTCAGGGATCCTGTTGGCAAATACTGTGGCCAAGGAACAAGTATACAAATTGTCTCACACTTAATCAAGAGAAGTACCTTAAAGGAGAATATTTGTAGCCGAGGGTTAAAATGGAGGGGTCTTTGATGCTCTCTTGAGTTTGGTTGTTTTCTTGCAGACATTTCATTATCCAAACCAGGTAACATCATCAGTGCTATGTTGATGGAGCTTCTCAGTCAGCCAGTCATGGTTGTCCCAAAAGTGCTTTTTCAAAAGGCAACTGGACTTCCTTTGTTGTCCTTTGAAGATGTTTCCCTTCTCATCCAAGAAGCTTCTTCAGTTCTTCAGAAAAAAGCACTTTGGGGACCATCAGTGCTAGTGATGATGTTACTTAGTTTGGGTAATGAAATGTTTGAAAGAAAACAACCAAGCTCAGAAAGTACCAAAGACCCCTCAGAGAAGTACCCTGATAGGATTTTTTCTCTTTCTCTGCTGCTAAGACCAAACATCATAAAAAGCATTTGTCCAGGAAACACTTCCTATTTTTAAAATGTATGTATAAGAACTGAGAGCCATTGTGCATGTTGTGGGAAAAGGCTAATCTTTTCCATTATCCTTTATGTTTCCCCAAAGAAACTGTCACATAGCTCAATATATGCCAAATGAATAACACCGTAATACAGTAGTCCCATATTCCTTATGGCCTTTCTCTAGAGCTTCCCTAACTAAATCAGCATAGTAGCCTGGATTTAGATATGTGTAACCATGCTTAAGCCAAGTTAACATTGAGAAGCTCATGTTCTAGTTTTAGCTGCCACCGTAAGCCAAACTGTAACCTGGCTTAGCATATAAGACAGTCATGGGAAAGCAATTAACTCTGCATTTCTCCCTTTGACTCTGCTCCTTAGAGACAATTTGGTGCTAAAGAAAAACACATGGAAGTGTAGCTCAGAGATAACATATCCAGCCTGCTCTACTTTTTTTTTTGGGGGGGGGGGGAGGGAGCTCCCAGTTTTGGAGCCTGACTTCAGCATGGTTTCTTCTGTCAAATTCTCTAGAATAAAAAAAATATTCTCAGTTGCTGCTTCCGCCTCATCTCATGGATAGAGATGGATACTATTATGGCAACTTTAAAAAGGACCTCATAATAGTTTACAAACTATAGGTGGACTGTAAAACTCTCTTCCCATACTAATCCTCAGTGTTAGTCCCAGAGGGGCATATATATATATATTATTTTTTTAATTTTAATTCCATTTATATCCCGCCCTTCTCCGAAGACTCAGGGCGGCTTACAAGCTTAGCAGTAGCCTTCATTCTATGTATATGCCTGCTTATTAGGGCTTTCACACACACCCCAAGCGGTATTATTACAAAGTCAGCTTATTGCCCCCAACAATCTGGGTCCTCATTTTACCTACCTCGGAAGGATGGAAGGCTGAGTCAACCTTGAGCCTGGTGGGATGTGAATCTGCACTAATTGCAGGCAGCTGGTGTTACTTAAGGAGGCATTAGCCCACTGCTCCACCAAGGCTGGAGCAGTGGGCTTTGAGAATGAAAGAATAATTTACACTACAGAGTTTCCCAGATATTATTTAACTTGTCCAAGCAGAGTTGTGGCATTTGACAATATTTCCCTGTCTCTCCACTTCCCAGCAAACCCATAAATTACACTTGCTGTTTCTATTGTAAACTTCATTTACCTCCGGACATTTACCAGCATCAAGTGTGGTCCTTGAAATCATAAGTGGAAAATACTCGCAGTGCATTTCCTCAATCATAGAATGTTTCAGGGCCTGGGTGTGCTTGGGATGCGGAGAGCTGCAAAGCAAGGGAGGGGCAGTGACAGAATGAAGTGTTGAGAGTAGCTTGAGAAGTTGTGCTTCTATATATATATATATCTGGTTGCATGACCTTGTTTTCTCAATTGTTTTTCCTGGGATTTCAATAAATACACGGCAGCCAAAAATAAAACCTTGTTGTATTGAGTAATCATTAAACCAGACATGTCAAACACAAGGCCCAGGGGCCACAAACGCCCCCCCCACCATATGATTGAATCCAACCGCACTACCACAAAGAAGAGGGAGTCAAGCTATTCTCCAAAGCACCAGAAGGCAGGACAAGAAGCAACGGATGGAAACCAATCAAGGAGAGAAGCAACCTAGAACTAAGGAGAAACTTCCTGACAGTTAGAACAATTAACCAGTGGAACAACCTGCCTCCAGAGGTGGTGAATGCTCCAACACTGGAAGTTTTTAAGAAGAGACTGGACAGCCATTTGCCTGAAATGGTATAGGGTTTCCTGCCTGAGCAGGGGGTTGGACTAGATGACCTCCAAGGTCCCTTCCAACTTCTTCTTCTTCTTCTCCTTCTCCTCCTCCTCCTCCTTCTTCTTCTTCACTCTCCTGGAAATTACAAAGGTCCAACCCCCACCACCTTGGTGCCGGCCGGCTCAGGAAGTGCAGGTGGGCTGGTGGAGCCCAGCAACACTTGCAGCTCCTTAGCCCCTCCACAGCTCATTGGCCTCCTGCGGCTCCCAAGCAGCCTCCTCCCAGTTCCAAAAAAAAAGGAGGACAAAAAATTCAATCAATCAATTCAAACTGCTCACCAAAAAAAAAAAAAAAAACTTGCGAAGTTTGAATTGATTGGTTGAACTTTGGTTTGTGGGACGTTGATTTGTGGTTAGATTGTAAGCTGCCCTGAGTTTTTGGAGAAGGGCGGGATATAAATGGGATTAAAAAAACCCCACCTCTACGCTTCTAAAGACTGCACGGGGTGGTAACGGAGGAAGGGACTTGGAGACTGGAAAGGTGAGCGGGCCCTTTTCCTAACCTGCTTGCACGGGTGGGGGGTGGCCAGTCTCGGGGTGCCCCGGGTCTGCCTCTTCCCCTGCCTGGCAGGTCTCCCCTTGCCCTGCCCCACCGCCCCCTCTGCTAGGCTGGGGCGGGGGTCCACCGGGGGCTTAGAAGCTTCCCCTGTCAGCCCCTGCCTTGCCTTTTTGGCCGGGGCCACGGGCGGCAGGTCTTACAAGAGGGTCCTCTGTGGTCCTCTGCCGGGCCTGCTGACCTCGGCAACAAGTCCAAGGCTTCGGCGCGGCTCCCCTGTCGCTGTTTGTGGAGGGACCCAAAGGTGTTTCCCCCCCATGGAGATCCACCAGCCTCCACCGCCCTCTTTTCTCAGCTGCCTGGCAGGGGGGGTCTGCTAGGGAGGCGGCAGTCCCGCGTTGTTCCCCCTCCCCCCACCCGTGTGTGTGTGTGTGTGTGTGTGTGTGTGAGAGAGAGAGAGAGAGAGAGAGAGCAATAATTAACAAGCTGTTTAAAAATAAAAGAGGAAGGCCAGCGTAAAACACAAGCTAAAACAATAATATGCAATAATATTGTCATTCTTGTTGCCACTGTAAGCTAGGTCCCTAGGACCAAAAAAACCCAAGAATATTATTGGTCTAATACTAAGGCATGACACTTAAAAAGAAATAGTAGTAGAATAAGGATAGATGAGAGAAGAGAGAGAGGGAGAGAGGGAGAGGGAGAGAGAGAGGGAGAGAGAGGGGGGGGGAGCTTGCAGAGCTGGTAGAGGCTGCGGCAGTCCAGCGTTGTTTCCCCCCCTTTGTGCGTGTGTTTGTGTGTGTGTGTCAGACCCGTGGGAATGGTTGCAAGGAAGCGGCGTTCTGGCATTCCCCCCCCCCACTCCTGTGTGTCGGGTCCACGGGGCTCGACACACAGAGAAACGCAAACGCCGGGCTGCCGCCGCCCCTACACAGAGAAAGAGAGAGAGAGAGAGAGAGAGAGAGAGAGACACACACACACACACTCACTCACTCTGCCGACTGCCGCCTCCCTTGCAGGACAAGAGTTACACTAATATCCAAGAAATGGTAGAATACAATCATTAAAGAGAGGATGCCAAAGGAGGGACAAAATGAAATGTGAATGACAAAAATTGAATTGAATTGTTGAATTGTTACTGGAGTAATTAAGACATTGGTGGCCTCAGCCAGGCTGAATGAAGGGATTTCTTGGTTTTTTTATTCGTTGTCATGCCCTTTCCACAGCTTCCTCAAAGGAGATTCTGTTTCTACAGCCTGATTTATGCAAGTCTAGCCAAAGCCATTTAAATGCCTGTCCCAACAAAGCAAAGTATATGAAGCTCCTTAAATGCACAGTGACAAATGATGGTCTGCGAAGGGTCAGCGTTTTCCGTAAGGGTCACACCACCAGCATTTTGAGTTCAGATATGATCAGGTTACAGCTTTTCTGCTTGCCATGTTACTATGGCCCAGGTGGTTATGTCTTTTGGCCTGTGTGACAAAGGATTCCCTCCTCCAAGTTTCAGAATTTTGGAAGCTGATCATTGTGTAGCATTCACTTGTTAGCTGCAAAGTTGGGTAGAAATTGAGTGGGTTGGAAAACTGCACAATGCCTGCAGTTCCTTGATGATATAGCTCCTAAGAGCCAGTCATTACCAGCCAGTTTTGTTGTTGGGAATTGTTGCTTGAGAACCCTTAGGAAAAGGTGTAAGGAGCATATAAAAGTCAATGCTTCCTTGTTGTTGACCTTTTCCTCTGCAAAGGTTGAGGGAGAAGTGGATGCCACTGCCTGAATGCATTTTGTGGTAACTTCGAGTTGTCACACCCAATTCAGCAAACTCCCTGTTTGGGAAGAGAAATCGTATCTCTGGTGGGGAGTTCAGGAAGGATTAAAAAGGTGAGCCAAAAAATTACAGACTTCTGCCTGGTACCATTGAAGTATATTCTTTCTCAGAGTTGAAGCTGCATAGATATGTTTTGGGACACTGGCAGGAAATAGACACGTGACATGAGTTCTTCTATATCTATAGATCTATATCTAATCCTTGTACTGAAGGAAAGATTTTACGGTGTTTGGGTTTTCCACTAGAGTCAGTTTAAAGTTCTTCTGGAATCAATCATTTTCTCTTTAAAACTTCCCTTCAGAATTTCATTATTGTTTATCTTGCACAGGAAAAATATATTGAAAATCTGCAATTCTTTATAAACAGCCACTTTCAAACTGCAATCAAGCTGACCGAATTTTCTGAGGTGAACAAATAGACCAGGGGTGTCAAACTCAATTTCATTGAGGGCCACATCAGCATTATGGTTGTCCTGGGGGGGCAGGGGGGCATGACCAAGTGGGCGTGGCCGGGTGGGCTTGGCCAGCTCAATGATGCTCACTCAGCTCAGCGCAGCTTAATTGAAATGAAAGAAAGTTGGCAGCAGTGCCCCCGAGGGGCAGGCAGGGTGGCAAAAACAGTTTTTAGCGCTCAGCTCTACTATACCAGCAAATCAAGCAATCACACCAGGGTTACCCTTGTAGGTAGGTGCACTTGAAGCAGGCAGAGTGCCACTCAACCTGGTTCCCAGAGGGCCAACTTCCCCCTTCGGCCTCGAGGCCCCCGAAAAGGCCCTAGTGGGGTGGGGCCGGATATTGGCTCATTGTAGGCACCCCGATGAGCATTGCATAGCCGTAAGATAGGTAGTCCTCGTTTAGCAACAGTACAGTTACAACAGTGGTGACAAATTAACTTTGCAGCCAATCCTTGCATTTAGAACTTTTCCAGGTTTGTGTGGCAAATGGCAGCTGAAGTAAGATCCTAAGTCAGTTGCAGTTTCACTGAGTGACTGCATTGCTTAACAACCGAGTGGCTGGTCCCAATTGTGTCGGTAAATGAGAACTACCTCTATTTCTATGTCCTTTTTGGTGGGGTACAGGGCTTCAAATTCAGGAAACCTTCCTAAAAAAGGACCAGAGACTTACTTTCCCCAGGCTAGGAGTGCCCCTGAAGTACACACACTTGAACAGCAATTCAACACATAATCTCGCTTCTGTACCCATGCCAGCTTTTTAAAACCACACCAGAAGCAGGAGATCCCACTTCAGTTTCCATTTTACAGCTTTACCCTGTGCAGCAGAAACCCAGCAGCTGCAAAAATTACCCATAACCCAGCCTGGAATTAAAGGATTCTCCCCTCAGGTAGGCAGTTGAAGCAATTTTATGTTATACCGCCGTTTACCACAAATTTTGAGTGGGGCTTCTAGTTCCAACAAAATGGGCTGGCTCAGGAAGATCTCTTGTGACTTCAGGCATATGAGCCTTGGGTGGAGCAGTGGGCTAATGCCTCCTTAAGTAACACCAGCTGCCTGCAATTAGTGCAGGTTCGCATCCCACCAGGCTCAAGGTTGACTCAGCCTTCCATCCCTCCGAGGTAGGTAAAATGAGGACCCAGATTGTTGGGAGCAATAAGCTGACTTTGTAATAATGCCGCTTGGGGGGGGGGGGGGAAAGCCCTAATAAGCAGGCATATACATAGAATGAAGGCTACTGCTAAGCTTGTAAGCCGCCCTGAGTCTTCGGAGAAGGGCGGGATATAAATGGAATTAAAAAAAATATATGCCCGGAATCTCATTTTCTGTGAGCTGAACATTCTTGCCTGGATGTGATCCTTGCACTTCAAGCGCCCGGCACAGGAGCCCATGCGTGAAAGAAGCCGGCAGAGGAGCTGGAGTGGCTCTGCTGTTGGGGGCGTGTCTCGGCCGGGCCTTGCAGGATCCAGGCGCCTCTGCTCGCCCTCAGCAGCGCCTGGCAAAGTAGCTCGCATGTGAAAGAAGCCTGGCAGAGCAAGTGACCTTGTGACCTTCTAACAAAGCCAATGGGAAAGCCAGATTCACTTCACGGCCGTCTTGCTAACTTAACTGCAATGATTCACTTAACAACTCTGGGAAGAAAGGTCATAAATTGGGTCAAAATTTACTTAAATGGTTCGCTTAGCAACAGAAATTTCAGGCTCAATTGTGATTGTAAGTTGAGAACTACCTGTACCATTAATAGTCTGAAAGTTCCTCAAATTTTTCTCAGTAACATGTTGAGTAACATCTGGCATTATATCATCTATCGCTTTACCATTCTGCTTTTCTTGGGAAAATACAGGAGTCATTTACCATTGCCTTCTTCTAATTCACTATGAAGTTATGTCTTTTCCATATTCACAAAAGCAAGTATCCATCTCCCAGAACTTTCTACATTGCTGCTGCCATATAGGTATCTACTTGCTTTAGGATTTGCAGCTGGAATGATTTTTCATATCTTGGGTGACATTATTTAGATTATATATTGTTGGCATATACTACTGGCATTCTTGCTCATCCTTCCCAAGAACATCTCCCTGCCACAATGAGGCAGCAGTAGGGTTCTATGAACTTATAAAACATTTAACCATCATTCTAAAATGTACAGATTCACACTTAATGTTATGCCAGGATTTGAAAAAGCTACAATAATTCAGTTTATACGTAATAGTAATCTGTAATAAGTGAGTTCACATGTGCTTACAAAGCATATTACAACTTAGCAATATATATGAACTGGGACGGTCTAAAATTTTGGAATGGATTGTCAATTATAAAATAAAATTTAAGAGTTAAATGTTAATCTTAAATCTTACGTGATCTTTTCTCCTGTATAGAGCGATTCCTATTCTTCATTGCTGGATGAAAGAGGGCACAGTGGTGCTGATGATATTTCTCGCAGTCAGGATGATAGCAACTGTCCTGGGTGTGCAGAAAAGTAAGTTGTATTGTCTTCAATGAAAAGAAAGTTAAGTGTATCATATTCATGGGATGGTAAATAGTTGATCCCACTTTCTTTCTAAAATAAAGTAGTGTCATTGTCATTAGCACTGTTTGACAAATATAATGATGACCAGTATCTACCGTTGTATTGACTTGGGAAGAGAGCCTTTTTGTATGCTAAAGATTCAGTTTTGGTATTCTGTTGTTGCTTGAGGGGTTTGTGTTCTGGGTGCTATTGGACACAATTTTTTTAGAAAGATAAGCTTTAGGAAATGTACCTTATTTTCTGACGACTTTTTAACCCATGAAAATCTTCTCAAAAGTCGGGGTTGTCTTATACACCAGGTGCTGAAACTTTAGGGACAGGGCTGGCTGGAAAACCTGGAGCGGATCTCCCATTTAGTCTGCGCAGGGAAAGCGGGACCAATTGGAGTAGAAGCTGCAGTCTGTGATTTTTTACAGGCTGGGGTCTGGGCGTCTTTCCTTCTAAAGTTGAAGAGGAGCTGTAGTCTATCCCAACTTGAAAGGCAGGTGGGGAATGTCACAGCCAGAGCAGCTGCTTAGCTCTAAGGACACATTTCACTCAGGAACTGGGCGGGCTGGCTTGAAAACCTGGAGCGGATCTCCCATTTGGTCTTTTTTTTTAAAAAAATCCCATTTAAATCCTGCCCTTCTCCGAAGACTCAGGGTGGCTTACAATCTAAAGCACAAATCAATGTGCTTAGCAATAGCCTTCATTCTGTGTATATGCCTATTTATTAGGGCTTTCACCCTCCCCCCACAAGCAGCATTATTACAAAGTCAGCTTATTGCTCCCAACAATCTGGGTCCTCATTTACCTACCTTGGAAGGATGGAAGGCTGAGTCAACCTTGAGCCTGGTGGGATGCAAACCTGCACTAATTGCAGGCAGCTGGTGTTACTTAAGGCTCTGCACAGGGAAAGCTTTGGAGTGAATTAGGAAAAGTGAAAAAGTGAATTAGGAAAATAGGAACGGTTGCTGGAATTGGGTATGTGTAGTTTAACGAAGAGAAGGGTGAGGGGTGAACATGATAGCAGTGTTCCAATATCTCAGAGGCTGCCACAAAGAAGAGGGAGCCAAGCTATTCTCCAAAGCACCTGAAAGCAGGACAAGAAGCAACGGATGGAAACTAGTCAAGGAGAGAAGCAACCTAGAACTGAGGAGAAACTTCCTGACAGTTAGAACAATTAGCCAGTGGAACAACCTGCCTCCAGAAGTGGTGAATGCTCCAACACTGGAGGTTTTTAAGAAGATACTGGACAGCCATTTGCCTGAAATGGTATAAGGTTTCCTGCCTGAGCAGGGGGTTGGACTAGATGACCTCCAAGGTCCCTTCCAACTTCTTCTTCTTCTTCTTCTTCTTCTTCTTCTTCTTCTTCTTCTTCTTCTTCTTCTTCTTCTTCTTCTTCTTCTTCTTCTTCTTCTTCTTCTTCTTCTTCTTCTTCTTCTTCTTCTTCTTCTTCTTCTTCTTCTTCTTCTTCTTCTTCTTCTTCTTCTTCTTCTTCTTCTTCTTCTTCTTCTTCTTCTTCTTCTTCTTCTTCTTCTTCTTCTTCTTCTCCTCTCTCCTGGAAATTACAAAGGTCCAACCCCTACCACCTTGGCGCCGGCTGGCTCAACAAGTGCAGGTGGGCTGGTGGAGCCCAGCAACACTTGCAGCTCCTTAGCCCCTCCACAGCTCATTGGCCTCCTGCGGCTCTCAGGCAGCCTCCTCCCACTTCCAAAAAAAAAAAAGGAGGACAAAAAATTCAATCAATCAATTCAAACTGCTCACCAAAAAAAAAAAAAAAACTTGCGAAGTTTGAATTGATTGGTTGAACTTTGGTTTGTGGGACGTTGATTTGTGGTTAGATTGTAAGCTGCCCTGAGTTTTTGGAGAAGGGCGGGATATAAATGGGATTTAAAAAAAAACCCCACCTCTACGCTTCTAAAGACTGCACGGGATGGCAACGGAGGAAGGGACTTGGAGACTGGAAAGGTGAGCGGGCCCTTTTCCTAACCTGCTTGCACGGGTGGGGGGTGGCCAGTCTCGGGGTGCCCCGGGTCTGCCTCTTCCCCTGCCTGGCAGGTCTCCCCTTGCCCTGCCCCACCGCCACCTCTGCTAGCCTGGGGCGGGGGTCCACCGGGGTCTTAGAAGCTTCCCCTGTCAGCCCCTGCCTTGCCTTTTTGGCCGGGGCCACGGGCGGCAGGTCTTACAAGAGGGTCCTCTGTGGTCCTCTGCCGGGCCTGCTGACCTCGGCAACAAGTCCAAGGCTTCGGCGCGGCTCCCCTGTCGCTGTTTGTGGAGGGACCCAAAGGTGTTTCCCCCCCATGGAGATCCACCAGCCTCCACCGCCCTCTTTTCTCAGCTGCCTGGCAGGGGGGGTCTGCTAGGGATTCGGCAGTCCCGCGTTGTTCCCCCTCCCCCCACCCGTGTGTGTGTGTGTGTGAGAGAGAGAGAGAGAGAGAGAGATAGAGCAATAATTAACAAGCTGTTTAAAAATAAAAGAGGAAGGCCAGCGTAAAACACAAGCTAAAACAATAATATGCAATAATATTGTCATTCTTGTTGCCACTGTAAGCTAGGTCCCTAGGACCAAAAAAACCCAAGAATATTATTGGTCTAATACTAAGGCATGACACTAAAAAAGAAATAGTAGTAGAATAAGGATAGATGAGAGAAGAGAGAGAGGGAGAGAGGGAGAGGGAGAGAGAGAGGGAGAGAGAGGGGGGGGGAGCTTGCAGAGCTGGTAGAGGCTGCGGCAGTCCAGCGTTGTTTCCCCCCCTTTGTGCGTGTGTTTGTGTGTGTGTGTCAGACCCGTGGGAATGGTTGCAAGGAAGCGGCGTTCTGGCGTTCCCCCCCCCCACTCCTGTGTGTCGGGTCCACGGGGCTCGACACACAGAGAAACGCAAACGCCGGGCTGCCGCCGCCCCTACACAAAGAAAGAGAGAGAGAGAGAGAGAGAGAGAGAGAGAGAGAGAGAGAGACACTCACTCACTCTGCCGACTGTCGCCTCCCTTGCAGGACAAGAGTTACACTAATATCCAAGAAATGGTAGAATACAATCATTAAAGAGAGGATGCCAAAGGAGGGACAAAATGAAATGTGAATGACAAAAATTGAATTGAATTGTTGAATTGTTACTGGAGTAATTAAGACATTGGTGGCCTCAGCCAGGCTGAATGAAGGGATTTCTTGGTTTTTTTATTCGTTGTCATGCCCTTTCCACAGCTTCCTCAAAGGAGATTCTGTTTCTACAGCCTGATTTATGCAAGTCTAGCCAAAGCCATTTAAATGCCTGTCCCAACAAAGCAAAGTATATGAAGCTCCTTAAATGCACAGTGACAAATGATGGTCTGCGAAGGGTCAGCGTTTTCCGTAAGGGTCACACCACCAGCATTTTGAGTTCAGATATGATCAGGTTACAGCTTTTCTGCTTGCCATGTTACTATGGCCCAGGTGGTTATGTCTTTTGGCCTGTGTGACAAAGGATTCCCTCCTCCAAGTTTCAGAATTTTGGAAGCTGATCATTGTGTAGCATTCACTTGTTAGCTGCAAAGTTGGGTAGAAATTGAGTGGGTTGGAAAACTGCACAATGCCTGCAGTTCCTTGATGATATAGCTCCTAAGAGCCAGTCATTACCAGCCAGTTTTGTTGTTGGGAATTGTTGCTTGAGAACCCTTAGGAAAAGGTGTAAGGAGCATATAAAAGTCAATGCTTCCTTGTTGTTGACCTTTTCCTCTGCAAAGGTTGAGGGAGAAGTGGATGCCACTGCCTGAATGCATTTTGTGGTAACTTCGAGTTGTCACACCCAATTCAGCAAACTCCCTGTTTGGGAAGAGAAATCGTATCTCTGGTGGGGAGTTCAGGAAGGATTAAAAAGGTGAGCCAAAAAATTACAGACTTCTGCCTGGTACCATTGAAGTATATTCTTTCTCAGAGTTGAAGCTGCATAGATATGTTTTGGGACACTGGCAGGAAATAGACACGTGACATGAGTTCTTCTATATCTATAGATCTATATCTAATCCTTGTACTGAAGGAAAGATTTTACGGTGTTGGGTTTTCCACTAGAGTCAGTTTAAAGTTCTTCTGGAATCAATCATTTTTCTCTTTAAAACTTCCCTTCAGAATTTCATTATTGTTTATCTTGCACAGGAAAAATATATTGAAAATCTGCAATTCTTTATGAACAGCCACTTTCAAACTGCAATCAAGCTGACCGAATTTTCTGAGGTGAACAAATAGACCAGGGGTGTCAAACTCAATTTCATTGAGGGCCACATCAGCATTATGGTTGTCCTGGGGGGGCAGGGGGGCATGACCAAGTGGGCGTGGCTGGGTGGGCGTGGCCAGCTCAATGATGCTCACTCAGCTCAGCGCAGCTTAATTGAAATGAAAGAAAGTTGGCAGCAAGTGCCCCCGAGGGGCAGGCAGGGTGGCAAAAACAGTTTTTAGCGCTCAGCTCTACTATACCAGCAAATCAAGCAATCACACCAGGGTTACCCTTGTAGGTAGGTGCACTGAAGCAGGCAGAGTGCCACTCAACCTGGTTCCCAGAGGGCCAACTTCCCCTTCGGCCTCGAGGCCCCCGAAAAGGCCCTAGTGGGGTGGGGCCGGATATTGGCTCATTGCAGGCACCCCGATGAGCATTGCATAGCCGTAAGATAGGTAGTCCTCGTTTAGCAACAGTACAGTTACAACAGTGGTGACAAATTAACTTTGCAGCCAATCCTTGCATTTAGAACTTTTCCAGGTTTGTGTGGCAAATGGCAGCTGAAGTAAGATCCTAAGTCAGTTGCAGTTTCACTGAGTGACTGCATTGCTTAACAACCGAGTGGCTGGTCCCAATTGTGTCGGTAAATGAGAACTACCTCTATTTCTATGTCCTTTTTGGTGGGGTACAGGGCTTCAAATTCAGGAAACCTTCCTAAAAAAGGACCAGAGACTTACTTTCCCCAGGCTAGGAGTGCCCCTGAAGTACACACACTTGAACAGCAATTCAACACATAATCTCGCTTCTGTACCCATGCCAGCTTTTTAAAACCACACCAGAAGCAGGAGATCCCACTTCAGTTTCCATTTTACAGCTTTACCCTGTGCAGCAGAAACCCAGCAGCTGCAAAAATTACCCATAACCCAGCCTGGAATTAAAGGATTCTCCCCTCAGGTAGGCAGTTGAAGCAATTTTATGTTATACTGCCGTTTACCACAAATTTTGAGTGGGGCTTCTAGTTCCAACAAAATGGGCTGGCTCAGGAAGATCTCTTGTGACTTCAGGCATATGAGCCTTGGTGGAGCAGTGGGCTAATGCCTCCTTAAGTAACACCAGCTGCCTGCAATTAGTGCAGGTTCGCATCCCACCAGGCTCAAGGTTGACTCAGCCTTCCATCCCTCCGAGGTAGGTAAAATGAGGACCCAGATTGTTGGGAGCAATAAGCTGACTTTGTAATAATGCCGCTTGGGGGGGGGAAGCCCTAATAAGCAGGCATATACATAGAATGAAGGCTACTGCTAAGCTTGTAAGCCGCCCTGAGTCTTCGGAGAAGGGCGGGATATAAATGGAATTAAAAAAAATATATGCCCGGAATCTCATTTTCTGTGAGCTGAACATTCTTGCCTGGATGTGATCCTTGCACTTCAAGCGCCCGGCACAGGAGCCCATGCGTGAAAGAAGGCCGGCAGAGGAGCTGGAGTGGCTCTGCTGTTGGGGGCGTGTCTCGGCCGGGCCTTGCAGGATCCAGGCGCCTCTGCTCGCCCTCAGCAGCGCCTGGCAAAGTAGCTCGCATGTGAAAGAAGCCTGGCAGAGCAAGTGACCTTGTGACCTTCTAACAAAGCCAATGGGAAAGCCAGATTCACTTCACGGCCGTCTTGCTAACTTAACTGCAATGATTCACTTAACAACTCTGGGAAGAAAGGTCATAAATTGGGTCAAAATTTACTTAAATGGTTCGCTTAGCAACAGAAATTTCAGGCTCAATTGTGATTGTAAGTTGAGAACTACCTGTACCATTAATAGTCTGAAAGTTCCTCAAATTTTTCTCAGTAACATGTTGAGTAACATCTGGCATTATATCATCTATCGCTTTACATCTGCTTTTCTTGGGAAAATACAGGAGTCATTTACCATTGCCTTCTTCTAATTCACTATGAAGTTATGTCTTTTCCATATTCACAAAAGCAAGTATCCATCTCCCAGAACTTTCTACATTGCTGCTGCCATATAGGTATCTACTTGCTTTAGGATTTGCAGCTGGAATGATCTTTCATATCTTGGGTGACATTATTTAGATTATATATGGTTGGCATATACTACTGGCATTCTTGCTCATCCTTCCCAAGAACATCTCCCTGCCACAATGAGGCAGCAGTAGGGTTCTATGAACTTATAAAACATTTAACCATTATTCTAAAATGTACAGATTCACACTTAATGTTATGCCAGGATTTGAAAAAGCTACAATAATTCAGTTTATACGTAATAGTAATCTGTAATAAGTGAGTTCACATGTGCTTACAAAGCATATTACAACTTAGCAATATATATGAACTGGGACGGTCTAAAATTTTGGAATGGATTGTCAATTATAAAATAAAATTTAAGAGTTAAATGTTAATCTTAAATCTTACATGATCTTTTCTCCTGTATAGAGTGATTCCTATTCTTCATTGCTGGATGAAAGAGGGCACAGTGGTGCTGATGATATTTCTCGCAGTCAGGATGATAGCAACTGTCCTGGGTGTGCAGAAAAGTAAGTTGTATTGTCTTCAATGAAAAGAAAGTTAAGTGTATCATATTCATGGGATGGTAAATAGTTGATCCCACTTTCTTTCTAAAATAAAGTAGTGTCATTGTCATTAGCACTGTTTGACAAATATAATGATGACCAGTATCTACCGTTGTATTGACTTGGGAAGAGAGCCTTTTTGTATGCTAAAGATTCAGTTTTGGTATTCTGTTGTTGCTTGAGGGGTTTGTGTTCTGGGTGCTATTGGACACAATTTTTTTAGAAAGATAAGCTTTAGGAAATGTACCTTATTTTCCGACGACTTTTTAACCCATGAAAATCTTCTCAAAAGTCCGGGGTTGTCTTATACACCAGGTGCTGAAACTTTAGGGACAGGGCTGGCTGGAAAACCTGGAGCGGATCTCCCATTTAGTCTGCGCAGGGAAAGCGGGACCAATTGGAGTAGAAGCTGCAGTCTGTGATTTTTTACAGGCTGGGGTCTGGGCGTCTTTCCTTCTAAAGTTGAAGAGCAGCTGTAGTCTATCCCAACTTGAAAGGCAGGTGGGGAATGTCACAGCCAGAGCAGCTGCTTAGCTCTAAGGACACATTTGACTCAGGAACTGGGCGGGCTGGCTTGAAAACCTGGAGCGGATCTCCCATTTGGTCTTTTTTTTTAAAATCCCATTTATATCCTGCCCTTCTCCGAAGACTCAGGGTGGCTTACAATCTAAAGCACAAATCAATGTGCTTAGCAATAGCCTTCATTCTATGTATATGCCTATTTATTAGGGCTTTCACCCCCCCCCCCACAAGCAGCATTATTACAAAGTCAGCTTATTGCTCCCAACAATCTGGGTCCTCATTTTACCTACCTCGGAAGGATGGAAGGCTGAGTCAACCTTGAGCCTGGTGGGATGCGAACCTGCACTAATTGCAGGCAGCTGGTGTTACTTAAGGCTCTGCACAGGGAAAGCTTTGGAGTGAATTAGGAAAAGTGAAAAAGTGAATTAGGAAAATAGGAAACGGTTGCTGGAATTGGGTATGTGTAGTTTAACGAAGAGAAGGGTGAGGGGTGAACATGATAGCAGTGTTCCAATATCTCAGAGGCTGCCACAAAGAAGAGGGAGCCAAGCTATTCTCCAAAGCACCTGAAAGCAGGACAAGAAGCAATGGATGGAAACTAGTCAAGGAGAGAAGCAACCTAGAACTGAGGAGAAACTTCCTGACAGAACAATTAGCCAGTGGAACAACCTGCCTCCAGAAGTGGTGAATGCTCCAACACTGGAGGTTTTTAAGAAGATACTGGACAGCCATTTGCCTGAAATGGTATAAGGTTTCCTGCCTGAGCAGGGAGTTGGACTAGATGACCTCCAAGGTCCCTTCCAACTTCTTCTTCTTCTTCTTCTTCTTCTTCTTCTTCTTCTTCTTCTTCTTCTTCTTCTTCTTCTTCTTCTTCTTCTTCTTCTTCTTCTTCTTCTTCTTCTTCTTCTTCTTCTTCTTCTTCTTCTTCTTCTTCTTCTTCTTCTTCTTCTTCTCTCTCTCTCCTGGAAATTACAAAGGTCCAACCCCTACCACCTTGGCGCCGGCTGGCTCAACAAGTGCAGGTGGGCTGGTGGAGCCCAGCAACACTTGCAGCTCCTTAGCCCCTCCACAGCTCATTGGCCTCCTGCGGCTCTCAGGCAGCCTCCTCCCAGTTCCAAAAAAAAAGGAGGACAAAAAATTCAATCAATCAATTCAAACTGCTCACCAAAAAAAACAAAACAAAAACTTGCGAAGTTTGAATTGATTGGTTGAACTTTGGTTTGTGGGACGTTGATTTGTGGTTAGATTGTAAGCTGCCCTGAGTTTTTGGAGAAGGGCGGGATATAAATGGGATTTAAAAAAAACCCCACCTCTACGCTTCTAAAGACTGCACGGGGTGGCAACGGAGGAAGGGACTTGGAGACTGGAAAGGTGAGCGGGCCCTTTTCCTAACCTGCTTGCACGGGTGGGGGGTGGCCAGTCTCGGGGTGCCCCGGGTCTGCCTCTTCCCCTGCCTGGCAGGTCTCCCCTTGCCCTGCCCCTCCGCCACTTCTGTTAGCCTGGGGCGGGGGTCCACCGGGGGCTTAGAAGCTTCCCCTGTCAGCCCCTGCCTTGCCTTTTTGGCCGGGGCCACGGGCGGCAGGTCTTACAAGAGGGTCCTCTGTGGTCCTCTGCCGGGCCTGCTGACCTCGGCAACAAGTCCAAGGCTTCGGCGCGGCTCCCCTGTCGCTGTTTGTGGAGGGACCCAAAGGTGTTTCCCCCCCATGGAGATCCACCAGCCTCCACCGCCCTCTTTTCTCAGCTGCCTGGCAGGGGGGGTCTGCTAGGGAGGCGGCAGTCCCGCGTTGTTCCCCCTCCCCCCACCCGTGTGTGTGTGTGTGTGAGAGAGAGAGAGAGACACCTGCGGGAACGGTTGGTAGGGGCGGCGGCAGCCCGGCATTTGCATTTCTCTGTGTGTCGAGCCCCGTGGACCCGACACACAGGAGGGGGGGAAACGCCACCAGCCATTCCCACTGGTCTGACACGCACATGCAGGCCCAAGGGGGGGGACACAATGCTGGACTGCCGCCGCCTCTACCAGCTCTGCAAGCCTCTGCCGCCCGCTTCTCTCGGCAGCCTGGCCTGCACGAAGGGACGCCCCTTCGAAGGGGCGGCAGAGGCTTGCAGAGCTGGTAGCGGTGGCGGCAGTCCAGCGTTGTTTCTCCCCCCCCCTTGTGTGTGTGTGTGTGTCAGACCCGCGGGAATGGTTGCAAGGAAGCGGCGTTCTGGCGTTTCTCCCCCCACTCCTGTGTGTCGGGTCCACGGGGCTCGACACACAGAGAAACGCAAACGCCGGACTGCCGCCGCCTCTACCAGCCGTTCCCGTGGGTCAGAGAGAGAGACAGACACACACACACACACCCCACCGGACTGCCAACTCACAGCAGGACGAGAGTTACACTAATATCCAATAAATGGTAAAATACAATCATTAAAGAGAGGATGCCAAAGGAGGGACAAAATGAAATGTGAATGACAAAAATTGAATTGAATTGTTGAATTCTTACTGGAGCAATTAAGATATTGGTGGCCTCAGCCAGGCTGAATGAAGGGATTTCTTTGTTTTTTTATTCGTTGTCATGCCCTTTCCACAGCTTCCTCAAAGGAGATTCTGTTTCTTCAGCCTGATTTATGCAAGTCTAGCCAAAGCCATTTAAATGCCTGTCCCAACAAAGCAAAGTATATGAAGCTCCTTAAATGCACAGTGACAAATGATGGTCTGCGTAGGGTCAGCGTTTTCCGTAAGGCTCACACCACCAGCATTTTGAGTTCAGATATGATCAGGTTACAGCTTTTCTGCTTGCCATGTTACTATGGCCCAGGTGGTTATGTCTTTTGGCCTGTGTGACAAAGGATTCCCTCCTCCAAGTTTCAGAATTTTGGAAGCTGATCATTGTGTAGCATTCACTGACCCCTTGTTAGCTGCAAAGTTGGGTAGAAATTGAGTGGATTGGAAAACTGCACAATGCCTGCAGTTTCTTGATATAGCTCCTAAGAGCCAGTCATTACCAGCCAGTTTTGTTGTTGGGAATTGTTGCTTGAGAACCATTAGGAAAAGGTGTAAGGAGCATATAAAAGTCAATGCTTCCTTGTTGTTGACCTTTTCCTGTGCAAAGGTTGAGGGAGAAGTGGATGCCACTGCCTGAATGCATTTTGTGGTAACTTCGAGTTGTCACACCCAATTCAGCAAACTCCCTGTTTGGGAAGAGAAATCGTATCTCTGGTGGGGAGTTCAGGAAGGATTACAAAGGTGAGCCAAAAAATTACAGACTTCTGCCTGGTACCATTGAAGTATATTCTTTCTCAGAGTTGAAGCTGCATAGATATGTTTTGGGACACTGGCAGGAAATAGACACGTGACATGAGTTCTTCTATATCTATAGATCTATATCTAATCCTTGTACTGAAGGAAAGATTTTACGGTGTTTGGGTTTTCCACTAGAGTCAGTTTAAAGTTCTTCTGGAATCAATCATTTTCTCTTTAAAACTTCCCTTCAGAATTTCATTATTGTTTATCTTGCACAGGAAAAATATATTGAAAATCTGCAATTCTTTATGAACAGCCACTTTCAAACTGCAATCAAGCTGACCGAATTTTCTGAGGTGAACAAATAGACCAGGGGTGTCAAACTCAATTTCATTGAGGGCCACATCAGCATTATGGTTGTCCTGGGGGGGCAGGGGGGCATGACCAAGTGGGCGTGGCCGGGTGGGCGTGGCCAGCTCAATGATGCTCACTCAGCTCAGCGCAGCTTAATTGAAATGAAAGAAAGTTGGCAGCAGTGCCCCCGAGGGGCAGGCAGGGTGGCAAAAACAGTTTTTAGCGCTCAGCTCTACTATACCAGCAAATCAAGCAATCACACCAGGGTTACCCTTGTAGGTAGGTGCACTTGAAGCAGGCAGAGTGCCACTCAACCTGGTTCCCAGAGGGCCAACTTCCCCCTTCGGCCTCGAGGCCCCCGAAAAGGCCCTAGTGGGGTGGGGCCGGATATTGGCTCATTGTAGGCACCCCGATGAGCATTGCATAGCCGTAAGACAGGTAGTCCTCGTTTAGCAACAGTACAGTTACAACAGTGGTGACAAATTAACTTTGCAGCCAATCCTTGCATTTAGAACTTTTCCAGGTTTGTGTGGCAAATGGCAGCTGAAGTAAGATCCTAAGTCAGTTGCAGTTTCACTGAGTGACTGCATTGCTTAACAACCGAGTGGCTGGTCCCAATTGTGTCGGTAAATGAGAACTACCTCTATTTCTATGTCCTTTTTGGTGGGGTACAGGGCTTCAAATTCAGGAAACCTTCCTAAAAAAGGACCAGAGACTTACTTTCCCCAGGCTAGGAGTGCCCCTGAAGTACACACACTTGAACAGCAATTCAACACATAATCTCGCTTCTGTACCCATGCCAGCTTTTTAAAACCACACCAGAAGCAGGAGATCCCACTTCAGTTTCCATTTTACAGCTTTACCCTGTGCAGCAGAAACCCAGCAGCTGCAAAAATTACCCATAACCCAGCCTGGAATTAAAGGATTCTCCCCTCAGGTAGGCAGTTGAAGCAATTTTATGTTATACCGCCGTTTACCACAAATTTTGAGTGGGGCTTCTAGTTCCAACAAAATGGGCTGGCTCAGGAAGATCTCTTGTGACTTCAGGCATATGAGCCTTGGTGGAGCAGTGGGCTAATGCCTCCTTAAGTAACACCAGCTGCCTGCAATTAGTGCAGGTTCGCATCCCACCAGGCTCAAGGTTGACTCAGCCTTCCATCCCTCCGAGGTAGGTAAAATGAGGACCCAGATTGTTGGGAGCAATAAGCTGACTTTGTAATAATGCCGCTTGGGGGGGGGGGAAAGCCCTAATAAGCAGGCATATACATAGAATGAAGGCTACTGCTAAGCTTGTAAGCCGCCCTGAGTCTTCGGAGAAGGGCGGGATATAAATGGAATTAAAAAAAATATATGCCCGGAATCTCATTTTCTGTGAGCTGAACATTCTTGCCTGGATGTGATCCTTGCACTTCAAGCGCCCGGCACAGGAGCCCATGCGTGAAAGAAGGCCGGCAGAGGAGCTGGAGTGGCTCTGCTGTTGGGGGCGTGTCTCGGCCGGGCCTTGCAGGATCCAGGCGCCTCTGCTCGCCCTCAGCAGCGCCTGGCAAAGTAGCTCGCATGTGAAAGAAGCCTGGCAGAGCAAGTGACCTTGTGACCTTCTAACAAAGCCAATGGGAAAGCCAGATTCACTTCACGGCCGTCTTGCTAACTTAACTGCAATGATTCACTTAACAACTCTGGGAAGAAAGGTCATAAATTGGGTCAAAATTTACTTAAATGGTTCGCTTAGCAACAGAAATTTCAGGCTCAATTGTGATTGTAAGTTGAGAACTACCTGTACCATTAATAGTCTGAAAGTTCCTCAAATTTTTCTCAGTAACATGTTGAGTAACATCTGGCATTATATCATCTATCGCTTTACATCTGCTTTTCTTGGGAAAATACAGGAGTCATTTACCATTGCCTTCTTCTAATTCACTATGAAGTTATGTCTTTTCCATATTCACAAAAGCAAGTATCCATCTCCCAGAACTTTCTACATTGCTGCTGCCATATAGGTATCTACTTGCTTTAGGATTTGCAGCTGGAATGATTTTTCATATCTTGGGTGACATTATTTAGATTATATATGGTTGGCATATACTACTGGCATTCTTGCTCATCCTTCCCAAGAACATCTCCCTGCCACAATGAGGCAGCAGTAGGGTTCTATGAACTTATAAAACATTTAACCATCATTCTAAAATGTACAGATTCACACTTAATGTTATGCTAGGATTTGAAAAGGCTACAATAATTCAGTTTATACGTAATAGTAATCTGTAATAAGTGAGTTCACATGTGCTTACAAAGCATATTACAACTTAGCAATATATATGAACTGGGACGGTCTAAAATTTTGGAATGGATTGTCAATTATAAAATAAAATTTAAGAGTTAAATATTAATCTTTAATCTTACGTGATCTTTTCTCCTGTATAGAGTGATTCCTATTCTTCATTGCTGGATGAAAGAGGGCACAGTGGTGCTGATGATATTTCTCGCAGTCAGGATGATAGCAACTGTCCTGGGTGTGCAGAAAAGTAAGTTGTATTGTCTTCAATGAAAAGAAAGTTAAGTCTATCATATTCATGGGATGGTAAATAGTTGATCCCACTTTCTTTCTAAAATAAAGTAGTGTCATTGTCATTAGCACTGTTTGACAAATATAATGATGAACAGTATCTACCGTTGTATTGACTTGGGAAGAGAGCCTTTTTGTATGCTAAAGATTCAGTTTTGGTATTCTGTTGTTGCTTGAGGGGTTTGTGTTCTGGGTGCTATTGGACACAATTTTTTTAGAAAGATAAGCTTTAGGAAATGTACCTTATTTTCCGACGACTTTTTAACCCATGAAAATCTTCTCAAAAGTCTGGGGTTGGGGTGCTGAAACTTTAGGGACAGGGCTGGCTGGAAAACCTGGAGCGGATCTCCCATTTAGTCTGCGCAGGGAAAGCGGGACCAATTGGAGTAGAAGCTGCAGTCTGTGATTTTTTCAGGCTGGGGTCTGGGCATCTTTCCTTCTAAAGTTGAAGAGCAGCTGTAGTCTATCCCAACTTGAAAGGCAGGTGAGGAATGTCACAGCCAGAGCAGCTGCTTAGCTCTAAGGACATATTTGACTCAGGAACTGGGCGGGCTGGCTTGAAAACCTGGAGCGGATCTCCCATTTGGTCTTTTTTTTAAAAAAATCCCATTTATATCCTGCCCTTCTCCGAAGACTCAGGGTGGCTTACAATCTAAAGCACAAATCAATGTGCTTAGCAATAGCCTTCATTCTGTGTATATGCCTATTTATTAGGGCTTTCACCCCCCCCCCCCACAAGCAGCATTATTACAAAGTCAGCTTATTGCTCCCAACAATCTGGGTCCTCATTTTACCTACCTTGGAAGGATGGAAGGCTGAGTCAACCTTGAGCCTGGTGGGATGCAAACCTGCACTAATTGCAGGCAGCTGGTGTTACTTAAGGCTCTGCACAGGGAAAGCTTTGGAGTGAATTAGGAAAAGTGAAAAAGTGAATTAGGAAAATAGGAAACAGTTGCTGGAATTGGGTATGTGTAGTTTAACGAAGAGAAGGGTGAGGGGTGAACATGATAGCAGTGTTCCAATATCTCAGAGGCTGCCACAAAGAAGAGGGAGCCAAGCTATTCTCCAAAGCACCTGAAAGCAGGACAAGAAGCAATGGATGGAAACTAGTCAAGGAGAGAAGCAACCTAGAACTGAGGAGAAACTTCCTGACAGAACAATTAACCAGTGGAACAACCTGCCTCCAGAAGTGGTGAATGCTCCAACACTGGAGGTTTTTAAGAAGATACTGGACAGCCATTTGCCTGAAATGGTATAAGGTTTCCTGCCTGAGCAGGGGGTTGGACTAGATGACCTCCAAGGTCCCTTCCAACTACTTCTTCTTCTTCTTCTTCTTCTTCTTCTTATTATTATTATTATTATTATTATTATTATTATTAACTCTCCTGGAAATTACAAAGGTCCAACCCCCACCACCTTGGCGCCGGCCGGCTCAGGAAGTGCAGGTGGGCTGGTGGAGCCCAGCAACACTTGCAGCTCCTTAGCCCCTCCACAGCTCATTGGCCTCCTGCGGCTCCCAAGCAGCCTCCTCCCAGTTCCAAAAAAAAGGAGGACAAAAAATTCAATCAATCAATTCAAACTGCTCACCAAAAAAAAAACAACCTTGCGAAGTTTGAATTGATTGGTTGAACTTTGGTTTGTGGGACGTTGATTTGTGGTTAGATTGTAAGCTGCCCTGAGTTTTTGGAGAAGGGCGGGATATAAATGGGATTAAAAAAACCCCACCTCTACGCTTCTAAAGACTGCACGGGGTGGTAACGGAGGAAGGGACTTGGAGACTGGAAAGGTGAGCGGGCCCTTTTCCTAACCTGCTTGCACGGGTGGGGGGGTGGCCAGTCTCGGGGTGCCCCGGGTCTGCCTCTTCCCCTGCCTGGCAGGTCTCCCCTTGCCCTGCCCCACCGCCACCTCTGTTACCCTGGGGCGGGGGTCCACCGGGGGCTTAGAAGCTTCCCCTGTCAGCCCCTGCCTTGCCTTTTTGGCCGGGGCCACGGGCGGCAGGTCTTACAAGAGGGTCCTCTGTGGTCCTCTGCCGGGCCTGCTGACCTCGGCAACAAGTCCAAGGCTTCGGCGCGGCTCCCCTGTCGCTGTTTGTGGAGGGACCCAAAGGTGTTTCCCCCCCATGGAGATCCACCAGCCTCCACCGCCCTCTTTTCTCAGCTGCCTGGCAGGGGGGGTCTGCTAGGGAGGCGGCAGTCCCGCGTTGTTCCCCCTCCCCCCACCCGTGTGTGTGTGTGTGTGTGTGTGAGAGAGAGAGAGAGAGAGAGAGCAATAATTAACAAGCTGTTTAAAAATAAAAGAGGAAGGCCAGCGTAAAACACAAGCTAAAACAATAATATGCAATAATATTGTCATTCTTGTTGCCACTGTAAGCTAGGTCCCTAGGACCAAAAAAACCCAAGAATATTATTGGTCTAATACTAAGGCATGACACTAAAAAAGAAATAGTAGTAGAATAAGGATAGATGAGAGAGAGAGAGAGAGAGAGAGAGAGAGAGAGAGAGAGAGAGAGAGAGCAATAATTAACAAGCTGTTTAAAAATAAAAGAGGAAGGCCAGCGTAAAACACAAGCTAAAACAATAATATGCAATAATATTGTCATTCTTGTTGCCACTGTAAGCTAGGTCCCTAGGACCAAAAAAACCCAAGAATATTATTGGTCTAATACTAAGGCATGACACTAAAAAAGAAATAGTAGTAGAATAAGGATAGATGAGAGAAGAGAGAGAGGGAGAGAGGGAGAGAGAGAGGGGGGGGAGCTTGCAGAGCTGGTAGAGGCTGCGGCAGTCCAGCGTTGTTTCCCCCCCTTTGTGCGTGTGTTTGTGTTTGTGTGTCAGACCCGTGGGAATGGTTGCAAGGAAGCGGCGTTCTGGCGTTCCCCCCCCCCCCCCCCACTCCTGTGTGTCGGGTCCACGGGGCTCGACACACAGAGAAACGCAAACGCCGGGCTGCCGCCGCCCCTACACAGGGAAAGAGAGAGAGAGAGAGAGAGAGAGAGAGACACTCACTCACTCTGCCGACTGCCGCCTCCCTTGCAGGACAAGAGTTACACTAATATCCAAGAAATGGTAGAATACAATCATTAAAGAGAGGATGCCAAAGGAGGGACAAAATGAAATGTGAATGACAAAAATTGAATTGAATTGTTGAATTGTTACTGGAGTAATTAAGACATTGGTGGCCTCAGCCAGGCTGAATGAAGGGATTTCTTGGTTTTTTTATTCGTTGTCATGCCCTTTCCACAGCTTCCTCAAAGGAGATTCTGTTTCTACAGCCTGATTTATGCAAGTCTAGCCAAAGCCATTTAAATGCCTGTCCCAACAAAGCAAAGTATATGAAGCTCCTTAAATGCACAGTGACAAATGATGGTCTGCGAAGGGTCAGCGTTTTCCGTAAGGGTCACACCACCAGCATTTTGAGTTCAGATATGATCAGGTTACAGCTTTTCTGCTTGCCATGTTACTATGGCCCAGGTGGTTATGTCTTTTGGCCTGTGTGACAAAGGATTCCCTCCTCCAAGTTTCAGAATTTTGGAAGCTGATCATTGTGTAGCATTCACTTGTTAGCTGCAAAGTTGGGTAGAAATTGAGTGGGTTGGAAAACTGCACAATGCCTGCAGTTCCTTGATGATATAGCTCCTAAGAGCCAGTCATTACCAGCCAGTTTTGTTGTTGGGAATTGTTGCTTGAGAACCCTTAGGAAAAGGTGTAAGGAGCATATAAAAGTCAATGCTTCCTTGTTGTTGACCTTTTCCTCTGCAAAGGTTGAGGGAGAAGTGGATGCCACTGCCTGAATGCATTTTGTGGTAACTTCGAGTTGTCACACCCAATTCAGCAAACTCCCTGTTTGGGAAGAGAAATCGTATCTCTGGTGGGGAGTTCAGGAAGGATTAAAAAGGTGAGCCAAAAAATTACAGACTTCTGCCTGGTACCATTGAAGTATATTCTTTCTCAGAGTTGAAGCTGCATAGATATGTTTTGGGACACTGGCAGGAAATAGACACGTGACATGAGTTCTTCTATATCTATAGATCTATATCTAATCCTTGTACTGAAGGAAAGATTTTACGGTGTTTGGGTTTTCCACTAGAGTCAGTTTAAAGTTCTTCTGGAATCAATCATTTTCTCTTTAAAACTTCCCTTCAGAATTTCATTATTGTTTATCTTGCACAGGAAAAATATATTGAAAATCTGCAATTCTTTATGAACAGCCACTTTCAAACTGCAATCAAGCTGACCGAATTTTCTGAGGTGAACAAATAGACCAGGGGTGTCAAACTCAATTTCATTGAGGGCCACATCAGCATTATGGTTGTCCTGGGGGGGCAGGGGGGCATGACCAAGTGGGCGTGGCCGGGTGGGCTTGGCCAGCTCAATGATGCTCACTCAGCTCAGCGCAGCTTAATTGAAATGAAAGAAAGTTGGCAGCAGTGCCCCCGAGGGGCAGGCAGGGTGGCAAAAACAGTTTTTAGCGCTCAGCTCTACTATACCAGCAAATCAAGCAATCACACCAGGGTTACCCTTGTAGGTAGGTGCACTTGAAGCAGGCAGAGTGCCACTCAACCTGGTTCCCAGAGGGCCAACTTCCCCCTTGGGCCTCGAGGCCCCCGAAAAGGCCCTAGTGGGGTGGGGCCGGATATTGGCTCATTGTAGGCACCCCGATGAGCATTGCATAGCCGTAAGATAGGTAGTCCTCGTTTAGCAACAGTACAGTTACAACAGTGGTGACAAATTAACTTTGCAGCCAATCCTTGCATTTAGAACTTTTCCAGGTTTGTGTGGCAAATGGCAGCTGAAGTAAGATCCTAAGTCAGTTGCAGTTTCACTGAGTGACTGCATTGCTTAACAACCGAGTGGCTGGTCCCAATTGTGTCGGTAAATGAGAACTACCTCTATTTCTATGTCCTTTTTGGTGGGGTACAGGGCTTCAAATTCAGGAAACCTTCCTAAAAAAGGACCAGAGACTTACTTTCCCCAGGCTAGGAGTGCCCCTGAAGTACACACACTTGAACAGCAATTCAACACATAATCTCGCTTCTGTACCCATGCCAGCTTTTTAAAACCACACCAGAAGCAGGAGATCCCACTTCAGTTTCCATTTTACAGCTTTACCCTGTGCAGCAGAAACCCAGCAGCTGCAAAATTACCCATAACCCAGCCTGGAATTAAAGGATTCTCCCCTCAGGTAGGCAGTTGAAGCAATTTTATGTTATACTGCCGTTTACCACAAATTTTGAGTGGGGCTTCTAGTTCCAACAAAATGGGCTGGCTCAGGAAGATCTCTTGTGACTTCAGGCATATGAGCCTTGGTGGAGCAGTGGGCTAATGCCTCCTTAAGTAACACCAGCTGCCTGCAATTAGTGCAGGTTCGCATCCCACCAGGCTCAAGGTTGACTCAGCCTTCCATCCCTCCGAGGTAGGTAAAATGAGGACCCAGATTGTTGGGAGCAATAAGCTGACTTTGTAATAATGCCGCTTGGGGGGGGGGAAAGCCCTAATAAGCAGGCATATACATAGAATGAAGGCTACTGCTAAGCTTGTAAGCCGCCCTGAGTCTTCGGAGAAGGGCGGGATATAAATGGAATTAAAAAAAATATATGCCCGGAATCTCATTTTCTGTGAGCTGAACATTCTTGCCTGGATGTGATCCTTGCACTTCAAGCGCCCGGCACAGGAGCCCATGCGTGAAAGAAGGCCGGCAGAGGAGCTGGACTGGCTCTGCTGTTGGGGGCGTGTCTCGGCCGGGCCTTGCAGGATCCAGGCGCCTCTGCTCGCCCTCAGCAGCGCCTGGCAAAGTAGCTCGCATGTGAAAGAAGCCTGGCAGAGCAAGTGACCTTGTGACCTTCTAACAAAGCCAATGGGAAAGCCAGATTCACTTCACGGCCGTCTTGCTAACTTAACTGCAATGATTCACTTAACAACTCTGGGAAGAAAGGTCATAAATTGGGTCAAAATTTACTTAAATGGTTCGCTTAGCAACAGAAATTTCAGGCTCAATTGTGATTGTAAGTTGAGAACTACCTGTACCATTAATAGTCTGAAAGTTCCTCAAATTTTTCTCAGTAACATGTTGAGTAACATCTGGCATTATATCATCTATCGCTTTACATCTGCTTTTCTTGGGAAAATACAGGAGTCATTTACCATTGCCTTCTTCTAATTCACTATGAAGTTATGTCTTTTCCATATTCACAAAAGCAAGTATCCATCTCCCAGAACTTTCTACATTGCTGCTGCCATATAGGTATCTACTTGCTTTAGGATTTGCAGCTGGAATGATTTTTCATATCTTGGGTGACATTATTTAGATTATATATGGTTGGCATATACTACTGGCATTCTTGCTCATCCTTCCCAAGAACATCTCCCTGCCACAATGAGGCAGCAGTAGGGTTCTATGAACTTATAAAACATTTAACCATCATTCTAAAATGTACAGATTCACACTTAATGTTATGCCAGGATTTGAAAAGGCTACAATAATTCAGTTTATACGTAATAGTAATCTGTAATAAGTGAGTTCACATGTGCTTACAAAGCATATTACAACTTAGCAATATATATGAACTGGGACGGTCTAAAATTTTGGAATGGATTGTCAATTATAAAATAAAATTTAAGAGTTAAATATTAATCTTTAATCTTACGTGATCTTTTCTCCTGTATAGAGTGATTCCTATTCTTCATTGCTGGATGAAAGAGGGCACAGTGGTGCTGATGATATTTCTCGCAGTCAGGATGATAGCAACTGTCCTGGGTGTGCAGAAAAGTAAGTTGTATTGTCTTCAATGAAAAGAAAGTTAAGTGTATCATATTCATGGGATGGTAAATAGTTGATCCCACTTTCTTTCTAAAATAAAGTAGTGTCATTGTCATTAGCACTGTTTGACAAATATAATGATGACCAGTATCTACCGTTGTATTGACTTGGGAAGAGAGCCTTTTTGTATGCTAAAGATTCAGTTTTGGTATTCTGTTGTTGCTTGAGGGGTTTGTGTTCTGGGTGCTATTGGACACAATTTTTTTAGAAAGATAAGCTTTAGGAAATGTACCTTATTTTCCGACGACTTTTTAACCCATGAAAATCTTCTCAAAAGTCTGGGGTTGGGGTGCTGAAACTTTAGGGACAGGGCTGGCTGGAAAACCTGGAGCGGATCTCCCATTTAGTCTGCGCAGGGAAAGCGGGACCAATTGGAGTAGAAGCTGCAGTCTGTGATTTTTTACAGGCTGGGGTCTGGGCGTCTTTCCTTCTAAAGTTGAAGAGCAGCTGTAGTCTATCCCAACTTGAAAGGCAGGTGGGGAATGTCACAGCCAGAGCAGCTGCTTAGCTCTAAGGACACATTTGACTCAGGAACTGGGCGGGCTGGCTTGAAAACCTGGAGCGGATCTCCCATTTGGTCTTTTTTTTAAAAAAATCCCATTTAAATCCTGCCCTTCTCCGAAGACTCAGGGTGGCTTACAATCTAAAGCACAAATCAATGTGCTTAGCAATAGCCTTCATTCTGTGTATATGCCTATTTATTAGGGCTTTCACCCCCCCCCCCCACAAGCAGCATTATTACAAACTCAGCTTATTGCTCCCAACAATCTGGGTCCTCATTTTACCTACCTTGGAAGGATGGAAGGCTGAGTCAACCTTGAGCCTGGTGGGATGCAAACCTGCACTAATTGCAGGCAGCTGGTGTTACTTAAGGCTCTGCACAGGGAAAGCTTTGGAGTGAATTAGGAAAAGTGAAAAAGTGAATTAGGAAAATAGGAAACAGTTGCTGGAATTGGGTATGTGTAGTTTAACGAAGAGAAGGGTGAGGGGTGAACATGATAGCAGTGTTCCAATATCTCAGAGGCTGCCACAAAGAAGAGGGAGCCAAGCTATTCTCCAAAGCACCTGAAAGCAGGACAAGAAGCAATGGATGGAAACTAGTCAAGGAGAGAAGCAACCTAGAACTGAGGAGAAACTTCCTGACAGTTAGAACAATTAGCCAGTGGAACAACCTGCCTCCAGAAGTGGTGAATGCTCCAACACTGGAGGTTTTTAAGAAGATACTGGACAGCCATTTGCCTGAAATGGTATAAGGTTTCCTGCCTGAGCAGGGGGTTGGACTAGATGACCTCCAAGGTCCCTTCCAACTACTTCTTCTTCTTCTTCTTCTTCTTCTTCTTCTTCTTCTTCTTCTTCTTCTTCTTCTTCTTCTTCTTCTTCTTATTATTATTATTATTATTATTATTATTATTATTATTATTATTATTATCTCTCCTGGAAATTACAAAGGTCCAACCCCCACCACCTTGGCGCCGGCCGGCTCAGGAAGTGCAGGTGGGCTGGTGGAGCCCAGCAACACTTGCAGCTCCTTAGCCCCTCCACAGCTCATTGGGCTCCTGCGGCTCCCAAGCAGCCTCCTCCCAGTTCCAAAAAAAAGGAGGACAAAAAATTCAATCAATCAATTCAAACTGCTCACCAAAAAAAAAACAACCTTGCGAAGTTTGAATTGATTGGTTGAACTTTGGTTTGTGGGACGTTGATTTGTGGTTAGATTGTAAGCTGCCCTGAGTTTTTGGAGAAGGGCGGGATATAAATGGGATTAAAAAAACCCCACCTCTACGCTTCTAAAGACTGCACGGGGTGGTAACAGAGGAAGGGACTTGGAGACTGGAAAGGTGAGCGGGCCCTTTTCCTAACCTGCTTGCACGGGTGGGGGGTGGCCAGTCTCGGGGTGCCCCGGGTCTGCCTCTTCCCCTGCCTGGCAGGTCTCCCCTTGCCCTGCCCCACCGCCACTTCTGTTAGCCTGGGGCGGGGGTCCACCGGGGGCTTAGAAGCTTCCCCTGTCAGCCCCTGCCTTGCCTTTTTGGCCGGGGCCACGGGCGGCAGGTCTTACAAGAGGGTCCTCTGTGGTCCTCTGCCGGGCCTGCTGACCTCGGCAACAAGTCCAAGGCTTCGGCGCGGCTCCCCTGTCGCTGTTTGTGGAGGGACCCAAAGGTGTTTCCCCCCCATGGAGATCCACCAGCCTCCACCGCCCTCTTTTCTCAGCTGCCTGGCAGGGGGGGTCTGCTAGGGAGGCGGCAGTCCCGCGTTGTTCCCCCTCCCCCCACCCGTGTGTGTGTGTGTGTGTGTGAGAGAGAGAGAGAGAGAGAGAGAGAGCAATAATTAACAAGCTGTTTAAAAATAAAAGAGGAAGGCCAGCGTAAAACACAAGCTAAAACAATAATATGCAATAATATTGTCATTCTTGTTGCCACTGTAAGCTAGGTCCCTAGGACCAAAAAAACCCAAGAATATTATTGGTCTAATACTAAGGCATGACACTAAAAAAGAAATAGTAGTAGAATAAGGATAGATGAGAGAAGAGAGAGAGGGAGAGAGGGAGAGGGAGAGAGAGAGGGAGAGAGAGGGGGGGGGGAGCTTGCAGAGCTGGTAGAGGCTGCGGCAGTCCAGCGTTGTTTCCCCCCCTTTGTGCGTGTGTTTGTGTGTGTGTGTCAGACCCGTGGGAATGGTTGCAAGGAAGCGGCGTTCTGGCATTCCCCCCCCCCACTCCTGTGTGTCGGGTCCACGGGGCTCGACACACAGAGAAACGCAAACGCCGGGCTGCCGCCGCCCCTACACAAAGAAAGAGAGAGAGAGAGAGAGAGAGAGAGAGAGACACACACACACACACTCACTCACTCTGCCGACTGCCGCCTCCCTTGCAGGACAAGAGTTACACTAATATCCAAGAAATGGTAGAATACAATCATTAAAGAGAGGATGCCAAAGGAGGGACAAAATGAAATGTGAATGACAAAAATTGAATTGAATTGTTGAATTGTTACTGGAGCAATTAAGACATTGGTGGCCTCAGCCAGGCTGAATGAAGGGATTTCTTGGTTTTTTTATTCGTTGTCATGCCCTTTCCACAGCTTCCTCAAAGGAGATTCTGTTTCTACAGCCTGATTTATGCAAGTCTAGCCAAAGCCATTTAAATGCCTGTCCCAACAAAGCAAAGTATATGAAGCTCCTTAAATGCACAGTGACAAATGATGGTCTGCGAAGGGTCAGCGTTTTCCGTAAGGCTCACACCACCAGCATTTTGAGTTCAGATATGATCAGGTTACAGCTTTTCTGCTTGCCATGTTACTATGGCCCAGGTGGTTATGTCTTTTGGCCTGTGTGACAAAGGATTCCCTCCTCCAAGTTTCAGAATTTTGGAAGCTGATCATTGTGTAGCATTCACTTGTTAGCTGCAAAGTTGGGTAGAAATTGAGTGGGTTGGAAAACTGCACAATGCCTGCAGTTCCTTGATGATATAGCTCCTAAGAGCCAGTCATTACCAGCCAGTTTTGTTGTTGGGAATTGTTGCTTGAGAACCCTTAGGAAAAGGTGTAAGGAGCATATAAAAGTCAATGCTTCCTTGTTGTTGACCTTTTCCTCTGCAAAGGTTGAGGGAGAAGTGGATGCCACTGCCTGAATGCATTTTGTGGTAACTTCGAGTTGTCACACCCAATTCAGCAAACTCCCTGTTTGGGAAGAGAAATCGTATCTCTGGTGGGGAGTTCAGGAAGGATTAAAAAGGTGAGCCAAAAAATTACAGACTTCTGCCTGGTACCATTGAAGTATATTCTTTCTCAGAGTTGAAGCTGCATAGATATGTTTTGGGACACTGGCAGGAAATAGACACGTGACATGAGTTCTTCTATATCTATAGATCTATATCTAATCCATGTACTGAAGGAAAGATTTTACGGTGTTTGGGTTTTCCACTAGAGTCAGTTTAAAGTTCTTCTGGAATCAATCATTTTCTCTTTAAAACTTCCCTTCAGAATTTCATTATTGTTTATCTTGCACAGGAAAAATATATTGAAAATCTGCAATTCTTTATGAACAGCCACTTTCAAACTGCAATCAAGCTGACCGAATTTTCTGAGGTGAACAAATAGACCAGGGGTGTCAAACTCAATTTCATTGAGGGCCACATCAGCATTATGGTTGTCCTGGGGGGGCAGGGGGGCATGACCAAGTGGGCGTGGCTGGGTGGGCGTGGCCAGCTCAATGATGCTCACTCAGCTCAGCGCAGCTTAATTGAAATGAAAGAAAGTTGGCAGCAGTGCCCCCGAGGGGCAGGCAGGGTGGCAAAAACAGTTTTTAGCGCTCAGCTCTACTATACCAGCAAATCAAGCAATCACACCAGGGTTACCCTTGTAGGTAGGTGCACTTGAAGCAGGCAGAGTGCCACTCAACCTGGTTCCCAGAGGGCCAACTTCCCCCTTCGGCCTCGAGGCCCCCGAAAAGGCCCTAGTGGGGTGGGGCCGGATATTGGCTCATTGCAGGCACCCCGATGAGCATTGCATAGCCGTAAGACAGGTAGTCCTCGTTTAGCAACAGTACAGTTACAACAGTGGTGACAAATTAACTTTGCAGCCAATCCTTGCATTTAGAACTTTTCCAGGTTTGTGTGGCAAATGGCAGCTGAAGTAAGATCCTAAGTCAGTTGCAGTTTCACTGAGTGACTGCATTGCTTAACAACCGAGTGGCTGGTCCCAATTGTGTCGGTAAATGAGAACTACCTCTATTTCTATGTCCTTTTTGGTGGGGTACAGGGCTTCAAATTCAGGAAACCTTCCTAAAAAAGGACCAGAGACTTACTTTCCCCAGGCTAGGAGTGCCCCTGAAGTACACACACTTGAACAGCAATTCAACACATAATCTCGCTTCTGTACCCATGCCAGCTTTTTAAAACCACACCAGAAGCAGGAGATCCCACTTCAGTTTCCATTTTACAGCTTTACCCTGTGCAGCAGAAACCCAGCAGCTGCAAAATTACCCATAACCCAGCCTGGAATTAAAGGATTCTCCCCTCAGGTAGGCAGTTGAAGCAATTTTATGTTATACTGCCGTTTACCACAAATTTTGAGTGGGACTTCTAGTTCCAACAAAATGGGCTGGCTCAGGAAGATCTCTTGTGACTTCAGGCATATGAGCCTTGGTGGAGCAGTGGGCTAATGCCTCCTTAAGTAACACCAGCTGCCTGCAATTAGTGCAGGTTCGCATCCCACCAGGCTCAAGGTTGACTCAGCCTTCCATCCCTCCGAGGTAGGTAAAATGAGGACCCAGATTGTTGGGAGCAATAAGCTGACTTTGTAATAATGCCGCTTGGGGGGGGGAAGCCCTAATAAGCAGGCATATACATAGAATGAAGGCTACTGCTAAGCTTGTAAGCCGCCCTGAGTCTTCGGAGAAGGGCGGGATATAAATGGAATTAAAAAAAATATATGCCCGGAATCTCATTTTCTGTGAGCTGAACATTCTTGCCTGGATGTGATCCTTGCACTTCAAGCGCCCGGCACAGGAGCCCATGCGTGAAAGAAGGCCGGCAGAGGAGCTGGAGTGGCTCTGCTGTTGGGGGCGTGTCTCGGCCGGGCCTTGCAGGATCCAGGCGCCTCTGCTCGCCCTCAGCAGCGCCTGGCAAAGTAGCTCGCATGTGAAAGAAGCCTGGCAGAGCAAGTGACCTTGTGACCTTCTAACAAAGCCAATGGGAAAGCCAGATTCACTTCACGGCCGTCTTGCTAACTTAACTGCAATGATTCACTTAACAACTCTGGGAAGAAAGGTCATAAATTGGGTCAAAATTTACTTAAATGGTTCGCTTAGCAACAGAAATTTCAGGCTCAATTGTGATTGTAAGTTGAGAACTACCTGTACCATTAATAGTCTGAAAGTTCCTCAAATTTTTCTCAGTAACATGTTGAGTAACATCTGGCATTATATCATCTATCGCTTTACATCTGCTTTTCTTGGGAAAATACAGGAGTCATTTACCATTGCCTTCTTCTAATTCACTATGAAGTTATGTCTTTTCCATATTCACAAAAGCAAGTATCCATCTCCCAGAACTTTCTACATTGCTGCTGCCATATAGGTATCTACTTGCTTTAGGATTTGCAGCTGGAATGATCTTTCATATCTTGGGTGACATTATTTAGATTATATATGGTTGGCATATACTACTGGCATTCTTGCTCATCCTTCCCAAGAACATCTCCCTGCCACAATGAGGCAGCAGTAGGGTTCTATGAACTTATAAAACATTTAACCATTATTCTAAAATGTACAGATTCACACTTAATGTTATGCCAGGATTTGAAAAAGCTACAATAATTCAGTTTATACGTAATAGTAATCTGTAATAAGTGAGTTCACATGTGCTTACAAAGCATATTACAACTTAGCAATATATATGAACTGGGACGGTCTAAAATTTTGGAATGGATTGTCAATTATAAAATAAAATTTAAGAGTTAAATGTTAATCTTAAATCTTACATGATCTTTTCTCCTGTATAGAGTGATTCCTATTCTTCATTGCTGGATGAAAGAGGGCACAGTGGTGCTGATGATATTTCTCGCAGTCAGGATGATAGCAACTGTCCTGGGTGTGCAGAAAAGTAAGTTGTATTGTCTTCAATGAAAAGAAAGTTAAGTGTATCATATTCATGGGATGGTAAATAGTTGATCCCACTTTCTTTCTAAAATAAAGTAGTGTCATTGTCATTAGCACTGTTTGACAAATATAATGATGACCAGTATCTACCGTTGTATTGACTTGGGAAGAGAGCCTTTTTGTATGCTAAAGATTCAGTTTTGGTATTCTGTTGTTGCTTGAGGGGTTTGTGTTCTGGGTGCTATTGGACACAATTTTTTTAGAAAGATAAGCTTTAGGAAATGTACCTTATTTTCCGACGACTTTTTAACCCATGAAAATCTTCTCAAAAGTCCGGGGTTGTCTTATACACCAGGTGCTGAAACTTTAGGGACAGGGCTGGCTGGAAAACCTGGAGCGGATCTCCCATTTAGTCTGCGCAGGGAAAGCGGGACCAATTGGAGTAGAAGCTGCAGTCTGTGATTTTTTACAGGCTGGGGTCTGGGCGTCTTTCCTTCTAAAGTTGAAGAGCAGCTGTAGTCTATCCCAACTTGAAAGGCAGGTGGGGAATGTCACAGCCAGAGCAGCTGCTTAGCTCTAAGGACACATTTGACTCAGGAACTGGGCGGGCTGGCTTGAAAACCTGGAGCGGATCTCCCATTTGGTCTTTTTTTTTAAAATCCCATTTATATCCTGCCCTTCTCCGAAGACTCAGGGTGGCTTACAATCTAAAGCACAAATCAATGTGCTTAGCAATAGCCTTCATTCTATGTATATGCCTATTTATTAGGGCTTTCACCCCCCCCCCCACAAGCAGCATTATTACAAAGTCAGCTTATTGCTCCCAACAATCTGGGTCCTCATTTTACCTACCTCGGAAGGATGGAAGGCTGAGTCAACCTTGAGCCTGGTGGGATGCGAACCTGCACTAATTGCAGGCAGCTGGTGTTACTTAAGGCTCTGCACAGGGAAAGCTTTGGAGTGAATTAGGAAAAGTGAAAAAGTGAATTAGGAAAATAGGAAACGGTTGCTGGAATTGGGTATGTGTAGTTTAACGAAGAGAAGGGTGAGGGGTGAACATGATAGCAGTGTTCCAATATCTCAGAGGCTGCCACAAAGAAGAGGGAGCCAAGCTATTCTCCAAAGCACCTGAAAGCAGGACAAGAAGCAATGGATGGAAACTAGTCAAGGAGAGAAGCAACCTAGAACTGAGGAGAAACTTCCTGACAGAACAATTAGCCAGTGGAACAACCTGCCTCCAGAAGTGGTGAATGCTCCAACACTGGAGGTTTTTAAGAAGATACTGGACAGCCATTTGCCTGAAATGGTATAAGGTTTCCTGCCTGAGCAGGGAGTTGGACTAGATGACCTCCAAGGTCCCTTCCAACTTCTTCTTCTTCTTCTTCTTCTTCTTCTTCTTCTTCTTCTTCTTCTTCTTCTTCTTCTTCTTCTTCTTCTTCTTCTTCTTCTTCTTCTTCTTCTTCTTCTTCTTCTTCTTCTTCTTCTTCTTCTTCTTCTTCTTCTTCTTCTTCTTCTTCTTCTTCTTCTTCTTCTTCTTCTCCTCTCTCCTGGAAATTACAAAGGTCCAACCCCCACCACCTTGGTGCCGGCTGGCTCAGCAAGTGCAGGTGGGCTGGTGGAGCCCAGCAACACTTGCAGCTCCTTAGCCCCTCCACAGCTCATTGGCTTCCTGCGGCTCCCAGGCAGCCTCCTCCCAGTTCCAAAAAAAAAGGAGGACAAAAAAATCAATCAATCAATTCAAACTGCTCACCAAAAAAAAAAAAAACACCTTGCAAAGTTTGAATTGATTGGTTGAACTTTGGTTTGTGGGACGTTGATTTGTGGTTAGATTGTAAGCTGCCCTGAGTTTTTGGAGAAGGGTGGGATATAAATGGGATTTAAAAAAACCCCCACCTCTACGCTTCTAAAGACTGCACGGGATGGCAACGGAGGAAGGGACTTGGAGACTGGAAAGGTGAGCGGGCCCTTTTCCTAACCTGCTTGCACGTGTGGGGGGTGGCCAGTCTCGGGGTGCCCCGGGTCTGCCTCTTCCCCTGCCTGGCAGGTCTCCCCTTGCCCTGCCCCACCGCCACTTCTGTTAGCCTGGGGCGGGGGTCCACCGGGGGCTTAGAAGCTTCTCCTGTCAGCCCCTGCCTTGCCTTTTTGGCCGGGGCCACGGGCGGCAGGTCTTACAAGAGGGTCCTCTGTGGTCCTCTGCCGGGCCTGCTGACCTTGGCAACAAGTCCAAGGCTTCGGCGCGGCTCCCCTGTCGCTGTTTGTGGAGGGACCCAAAGGTGTTTACCCCCCATGGAGATCCACCAGCCTCCACCGCCCTCTTTTCTCAGCTGCCTGGCAGGGGGGGTCTGCTAGGGAGGCGGCAGTCCCGCGTTGTTCCCCCTCCCCCCACCCGTGTGTGTGTGTGTGAGAGAGAGAGAGAGACACCTGCGGGAACGGTTGGTAGGGGCGGCGGCAGCCCGGCATTTGCATTTCTCTGTGTGTCGAGCCCCGTGGACCCGACACACAGGAGGGGGGGAAACGCCACCAGCCATTCCCATGGGTCTGACACGCACATGCAGGCACAAGGGGGGGGGACACAATGCTGGACTGCCGCCGCCTCTACCAGCTCTGCAAGCCTCTGCCGCCCGCTTCTCTCGGCAGCCTGGCCTGGACGAAGGGACGCCCCTTCGAAGGGGCGGCAGAGGCTTGCAGAGCTGGTAGCGGTGGCGGCAGTCCAGCGTTGTTTCCCCCCCCCTTGTGTGTGTGTGTGTGTGTCAGACCCGCGGGAATGGTTGCAAGGAAGCGGCGTTCTGGCGTTTCTCCCCCCACTCCTGTGTGTCGGGTCCACGGGGCTCGACACACAGAGAAACGCAAACGCCGGACTGCCGCCACCTCTACCAGCCGTTCCCGCGGGTCAGAGAGAGAGACACACACACACACACACACCCCACCGGACTGCCAACTCGCAGCAGGACGAGAGTTACACTAATATCCAATAAATGGTAGAATACAATCATTAAAGAGAGGATGCCAAAGGAGGGACAAAATGAAATGTGAATGACAAAAATTGAATTGAATTGTTGAATTCTTACTGGAGCAATTAAGACATTGGTGGCCTCAGCCAGGCTGAATGAAGGGATTTCTTTGTTTTTTTATTCGTTGTCATGCCCTTTCCACAGCTTCCTCAAAGGAGATTCTGTTTCTTCAGCCTGATTTATGCAAGTCTAGCCAAAGCCATTTAAATGCCTGTCCCAACAAAGCAAAGTATATGAAGCTCCTTAAATGCACAGTGACAAATGATGGTCTGCGTAGGGTCAGCGTTTTCCATAAGGCTCACACCACCAGCATTTTGAGTTCAGATATGATCAGGTTACAGCTTTTCTGCTTGCCATGTTACTATGGCCCAGGTGGTTATGTCTTTTGGCCTGTGTGACAAAGGATTCCCTCCTCCAAGTTTCAGAATTTTGGAAGCTGATCATTGTGTAGCATTCACTGACCCCTTGTTAGCTGCAAAGTTGGGTAGAAATTGAGTGGATTGGAAAACTGCACAATGCCTGCAGTTTCTTGATATAGCTCCTAAGAGCCAGTCATTACCAGCCAGTTTTGTTGTTGGGAATTATTGCTTGAGAACCCTTAGGAAAAGGTGTAAGGAGCATATAAAAGTCAATGCTTCCTTGTTGTTGACCTTTTCCTCTGCAAAGGTTGAGGGAGAAGTGGATGCCACTGCCTGAATGCATTTTGTGGTAACTTCGAGTTGTCACACCCAATTCAGCAAACTCCCTGTTTGGGAAGAGAAATCGTATCTCTGGTGGGGAGTTCAGGAAGGATTAAAAAGGTCAGCCAAAAAATTACAGACTTCTGCCTGGTACCATTGAAGTATATTCTTTCTCAGAGTTGAAGCTGCATAGATATGTTTTGGGACACTGGCAGGAAATAGACACGTGACATGAGTTCTTCTATATCTATAGACCTATATCTAATCCTTGTACTGAAGGAAAGATTTTACGGTGTTTGGGTTTTCCCCTAGAGTCAGTTTAAAGTTCTTCTGGAATCAATCATTTTCTCTTTAAAACTTCCCTTCAGAATTTCATTATTGTCTGTCTTTTACCAACTGAACAAAAGTAAGAACAGACAGATGATTGCAACCCAATATTGTGATGGGCAATCTGGGAAGAAAGCAGATGAAAAGCAGAGCAGTGCATGTCCAAATGCACTCCGTACCTCACTGTTAGCAACCTTTTGTGCGTCTGTTGTGTCATATCTTCAGACTTTTAAGCTTTCAAGGGTACCTTTATTCATCTGATTACAAAATTAGTGTTCCTATAATGAGATCTATCCTTTTATTTTTGTCTTCTCCTCGCTTCCTTCCTTCCTTTTTTTGATGATACAACCATTTGCTTTTATCTATCTCCATGGTGACGGGCCTTGTCCCAAGCTTACTTCTAGCCCTCACCTCCCATTACTGTTGCTGTGAGGATTTAGGGTAGATGCTAAACATTAATTAAAACATTCTAGAATAATGTAATTACAAATCGGTAGCCTAAACAGATCTAGCTTTCTAAATAAAATAACTCACTGTATGTAGCTTCTTCCTTGTTGTTTAGAAAGCAAACATTTTGTTTAATTAGGGAAGAAATATCCTGAATTAGAGGCACCCCAGATGTAGAGGTCCTTTTAGGATCTTACGAAATCTTGTCTTAAGAGTGTCAGGCACCTGCTGAATCCCCTACAGCCAAATGGAGCACTGGGAGCTAATCACTTTAGGAAGAAGAGACAGTTGGGAGTTCCCAACCAGAGCAAGCAAACTGGAGGGCAAACAGGAAAGTGGGGGAGTTCCTTGAGGGAGTACAGCACTGAAGGAGCACACTGACTTCCCATCTCCAGAAACTAAGAACTCTAAAGCCAGTCCACGCTGGCTAAGGAACCTTGGACTCAAATTATAGCATAGAGACTTTTAGATTACACAGTTCCTAGAAAAGAAAAGAAAAAAATCATATTCCTGCCTTACAGTTGTTTGTTTAATGACTTTTCAGTTATAATGGCATTGGGGGAAAAAGTGATTTATTACCGGTGCTCACACTTATAACTGTTGCGATATCTCCATGTTCAAGTGTTAAAAATTCAGGCACTTGGCAAGCAGCATGTATTCACAATGGTTGCAGCATCCTGGAATTGTAAGTTGAGGACTACCTGTAATGCAAAGATAGATAAAACAATGTATTGCAAACTAAAGTTGGTTAAATTTTGCTGATTTATATGCTTCCCCTAACTTCCTGCCTCCAAAGTGTTGGTTGGCTTTAGCTTTCCGTACTTCATAAACCCTAACTTTCAGTGACTTCAGGCAATGTGGGTTATGCATGTGTTCATTTAGGGAGGGGTTTCCATACAAGGTGGGAATTCCTTGGATTAGGGTCCCTACTCGCTTAAAACTTGTATGTCCTTTTCTTAGCCCAAATATGAAGTGGAAAAGAATTATAGTTTATGGATCTCGGCTTGACAGGAGTGGAATTACAGGATCTGAGTTCAAATGAGATCCTTTCCAATCTGGTGTATTCTCTATTATGAAGTTATTTCTCAGAAAAGGCAAATAGGAGCTTTGGGGCAGTGTTCACTAGGAGGTCTTTGGTTGAATAAAGTTGGAAGAACTTCAGTTTACTCTTGTGTGTGTGAATACATCTGTACTATAATTGGAGATACAGATTTCAAGCCAAAGGGATGCTCTCTGGTGCGCAGTATTCCCCCTAAAATCAATACACAAAAGTTCATGTTCTTTTTTTCTGAACATGATCTTCTAGTCACATGTGCTCTCACACATATTCAAATAGCGGCATGCTAAGAACTATGAGAAGCTATTAAATGCCTGATTATATTTTATGCGCTAGAGTGATGTACCCTGATGTATAATTCTAGTTCGACTAATTTTCTGGATTTTAACCTACTTTGAATGGACCTTGGTACCTTTCTTCCCAATCTTATTATGGCTATGAAATGACCTGGATGTGAAAAAGATAATAACAGTAATTTATTAAATGCGTTTGGCACCCAACTCCCAACAACTCTGGGTAGCTCATAACAATCAAACATAGAAAATACAATAAAATCAGTAAAACAAAAAGAAAGGTAAAAAGATGGCAAGTGTGATGAAGTCAGATGTCTAACTCTGAGTGGATACGCAGGACACACTTGTTCTTGCTTGTTACATTTAAAGAACACAACACAAAACAAAAATAATGTTTGTAGACTAGAAAAAGAAGATACTGTCTCATATCTCTGTTTCTCTATACCAGGGGTGTCAAACTCAATTTCATTGAGGGCCGCATCAGCATTGCGGTTGTCCTCAGGGGGCCGGGTTGGTGGCCTACTGGGTGGGCGTGGCTAGAGTGCGTATGGCCTACTGGGTGGGCATGGCCAGCTCTACACCGTTCGCATCAAGGGTGCCTATGGGGGCCTGGGCAGGAGTGGGACAGATCTGAGGGTCTCTGGCAGAAGGAGGGTCTCTGGGCCAGGGCCAAGGCAGTGGGGGCCGTTCCCTCACTGTTTCCAGGATGGCTTCGCGGGCCACATGAAACCACTTCGCGGGCCGCATCCGGCCCCCGGGCCTTGTGTTTGACATGTCTGCTCTATACACTTGGCAGGACTGTTAGGAAAAATGTCATTCCAGGAACACACAGAAAGATCCTCAGAATTCTTTAAGAATGGAGTTGGGGAACGGATGGAAAAAAAGAAAAAGGGAGCATTAAAAACGGCAAAGTTGAATGCTTCCCTGGCATCAAAGGTTGGAACAAGAACATTTAGTAAGTACATATTAAAACACAAGCATTAATGCAAAGGTATGCACGCTGCAGCTCAATGCAGTTTTTCCAACCCTCAGCGACCTCTTAGGGGTGTCAAACTCAATTTCATTGAGGGCCACATCAGCATTGCGGTTGCCCTCAGGGGGCCGGGTGGGTATGGCCAGGTTGGGCGTGGCCTACTGGGTGGGCGTGGCTAGAGTGCGTATGGCCTACTGGGTGGGCGTGGCCAGCTCTGCATCCTTCGCATCAAGGGTGCCTATGGAGGCCTGGGCAGGAGTTTGACAGATCTGAGGGTCACTGGCAGAAGGAGGGTCTCGGGGCCAGGGGCAAGGCAGTGGGGGCCGTTCCCTCACTGTTTCCAGGATGGCTTCGCGGGCCGCATGAAACCACTTCGTGGGCCGGATCTGGCCCCCGGGCCTTGTGTTTGACATGTCTGCTTTATAAGATTGGCACACTGAAATGGGTGTATAAATACACCTTTCAAATAAAAAATACCTAAATACAAAATGTTCAGTTATCTCATGAGGTATTTACTTTAGTGTGATTTGAACCGTTAGATTCAAAGATTAAATATGGAGGATTTAACCAAGTTCATAAATGTGGTTAGATTTATGATGCTCCTCAGCTTGAGGATATGGCACATAGTGCATGTTACTGAATGCCAGACGTACTGTAAAGCAAAGTGAGAGGTCAATATCTACAACAACATATTGAATGAATGATTCATTGGGATCCATAGATTTGAATAACATCAATGTGGTCAGAACCCAAATATTAATAAGTCTTTTTATTTGAATAAAACAATATAACCGAAGTGCATATATGCATTGGCTTGGAAAAAGCTTTAGGGATGATAAAGAAATATGAAATGCATTTTCTTGTAGTTTTGCTTTTCACTTTATTTTGTTGTGTTTTGATATGGCCTCATGACTAATTAATAAGTATATTATTGTTAATATTAGTATCCACATGACAATTTCTTCAAATGTCTCTGTAATGAAATTTGTGTCATTGTAAAAATGATAAAACGGTCTGTTTGAAAGGTAATGAATTCTTTCTAATTACTGCAATATTTGGAAAGAATATAATGAATAACATTATTTTAGATGCTGAACTGGAGAGCATTGAACTGATCCAACAAGCCAAAATTTTATTCTGAATATTATAGTAAACTAAAACTAAATAGGTCTAAAAAGATTTGTTTATCTTGCACAGGAAAAATATATTGAAAATCTGCAATTCTTTATAAACAGTCACTTTCAAACTGCAAGCAAGCTGACCAAATTTTCTGAGGTGAACAAATAGACCAGGGGTGTCAAACTCAATTTCATTGAGGGCCACATCAGCATTATGGTTGCCCTCGGGTGGGGGGGCGTGGCCAGGTGGGCATGACCAAGTGGGAGTGGCTGGGTGGGCGTGGCCAGCTCAATGATGCTCACTCAGCCCAAATTAATCGAAATGAAAGAAAGTTGGCAGCAGTGCCCCCGAGGGGCAGGCAGGGTGGCAAAAACAGTTTTTAGCGCTCAGCTCTACTATACCAGCAAATCAAGCAATCACACCAGGGTTACCCTTGTAGGTAGGTGCACTTGAAGCAGGCAGAGTGCCACTCAACCTGGTTCCCAGAGGGCCAACGTCCCCCTTTGGCCTCGAGGCCCCCCAAAAAGCCCTACTGGGGTGGGGCCGGATATTGGCTCATTGCAGGCACCCCGATGAGCATTGCATAGCCGTAAGACAGGTAGTCCTCGTTTAGCAACAGTACAGTTACAACAGTGGTGACAAATTAACTTTGCAGCCAATCCTTGCATTTAGAACTTTTCCAGGTTTGTGTGGCAAATGGCAGCTGAAGTAAGATCCTAAGTCAGTTGCAGTTTCACTGAGTGACTGCATTGCTTAACAACCGAGTGGCTGGTCCCAATTGTGTCGGTAAATGAGAACTACCTCTATTTCTATGTCCTTTTTGGTGGGGTACAGGGCTTCAAATTCAGGAAACCTTCCTAAAAAAGGACCAGAGACTTACTTTCCCCAGGCTAGGAGTGCCCCTGAAGTACACACACTTGAACAGCAATTCAACACATAATCTCGCTTCTGTACCCATGCCAGCTTTTTAAAACCACACCAGAAGCAGGAGATCCCACTTCAGTTTCCATTTTACAGCTTTACCCTGTGCAGCAGAAACCCAGCAGCTGCAAAAATTACCCATAACCCAGCCTGGAATTAAAGGATTCTCCCCTCAGGTAGGCAGTTGAAGCAATTTTATGTTATACTGCCGTTTACCACAAATTTTGAGTGGGGCTTCTAGTTCCAACAAAATGGGCTGGCTCAGGAAGATCTCTTGTGACTTCAGGCATATGAGCCTTGGTGGAGCAGTGGGCTAATGCCTCCTTAAGTAACACCAGCTGCCTGCAATTAGTGCAGGTTCGCATCCCACCAGGCTCAAGGTTGACTCAGCCTTCCATCCCTCCGAGGTAGGTAAAATGAGGACCCAGATTGTTGGGAGCAATAAGCTGACTTTGTAATAATGCCGCTTGGGGGGGGGAAGCCCTAATAAGCAGGCATATACATAGAATGAAGGCTACTGCTAAGCTTGTAAGCCGCCCTGAGTCTTCGGAGAAGGGCGGGATATAAATGGAATTAAAAAAAATATATGCCCGGAATCTCATTTTCTGTGAGCTGAACATTCTTGCCTGGATGTGATCCTTGCACTTCAAGCGCCCGGCACAGGAGCCCATGCGTGAAAGAAGGCCGGCAGAGGAGCTGGAGTGGCTCTGCTGTTGGGGGCGTGTCTCGGCCGGGCCTTGCAGGATCCAGGCGCCTCTGCTCGCCCTCAGCAGCGCCTGGCAAAGTAGCTCGCATGTGAAAGAAGCCTGGCAGAGCAAGTGACCTTGTGACCTTCTAACAAAGCCAATGGGAAAGCCAGATTCACTTCACGGCCGTCTTGCTAACTTAACTGCAATGATTCACTTAACAACTCTGGGAAGAAAGGTCATAAATTGGGTCAAAATTTACTTAAATGGTTCGCTTAGCAACAGAAATTTCAGGCTCAATTGTGATTGTAAGTTGAGAACTACCTGTACCATTAATAGTCTGAAAGTTCCTCAAATTTTTCTCAGTAACATGTTGAGTAACATCTGGCATTATATCATCTATCGCTTTACATCTGCTTTTCTTGGGAAAATACAGGAGTCATTTACCATTGCCTTCTTCTAATTCACTATGAAGTTATGTCTTTTCCATATTCACAAAAGCAAGTATCCATCTCCCAGAACTTTCTACATTGCTGCTGCCATATAGGTATCTACTTGCTTTAGGATTTGCAGCTGGAATGATTTTTCATATCTTGGGTGACATTATTTAGATTATATATGGTTGGCATATACTACTGGCATTCTTGCTCATCCTTCCCAAGAACATCTCCCTGCCACAATGAGGCAGCAGTAGGGCTCTATGAACTTATAAAACATTTAACCATCATTCTAAAATGTACAGATTCACACTTAATGTTATGCCAGGATTTGAAAAGGCTACAATAATTCAGTTTATACGTAATAGTAATCTGTAATAAGTGAGTTCACATGTGCTTACAAAGCATATTACAACTTAGCAATATATATGAACTGGGACGGTCTAAAATTTTGGAATGGATTGTCAATTATAAAATAAAATTTAAGAGTTAAATATTAATCTTTAATCTTACGTGATCTTTTCTCCTGTATAGAGTGATTCCTATTCTTCATTGCTGGATGAAAGAGGGCACAGTGGTGCTGATGATATTTCTCGCAGTCAGGATGATAGCAACTGTCCTGGGTGTGCAGAAAAGTAAGTTGTATTGTCTTCAATGAAAAGAAAGTTAAGTCTATCATATTCATGGGATGGTAAATAGTTGATCCCACTTTCTTTCTAAAATAAAGTAGTGTCATTGTCATTAGCACTGTTTGACAAATATAATGATGACCAGTATCTACCGTTGTATTGACTTGGGAAGAGAGCCTTTTTGTATGCTAAAGATTCAGTTTTGGTATTCTGTTGTTGCTTGAGGGGTTTGTGTTCTGGGTGCTATTGGACACAATTTTTTTAGAAAGATAAGCTTTAGGAAATGTACCTTATTTTCCGACGACTTTTTAACCCATGAAAATCTTCTCAAAAGTCCGGGGTTGTCTTATACACCAGGTGCTGAAACTTTAGGGACAGGGCTGGCTGGAAAACCTGGAGCGGATCTCCCATTTAGTCTGCGCAGGGAAAGCGGGACCAATTGGAGTAGAAGCTGCAGTCTGTGATTTTTTACAGGCTGGGGTCTGGGCGTCTTTCCTTCTAAAGTTGAAGAGCAGCTGTAGTCTATCCCAACTTGAAAGGCAGGTGGGGAATGTCACAGCCAGAGCAGCTGCTTAGCTCTAAGGACACATTTGACTCAGGAACTGGGCGGGCTGGCTTGAAAACCTGGAGCGGATCTCCCATTTGGTCTTTTTTTTTAAAATCCCATTTATATCCTGCCCTTCTCCGAAGACTCAGGGTGGCTTACAATCTAAAGCACAAATCAATGTGCTTAGCAATAGCCTTCATTCTGTGTATATGCCTATTTATTAGGGCTTTCACCCCCCCCCCCCCACAAGCAGCATTATTACAAAGTCAGCTTATTGCTCCCAACAATCTGGGTCCTCATTTTACCTACCTTGGAAGGATGGAAGGCTGAGTCAACCTTGAGCCTGGTGGGATGCGAACCTGCACTAATTGCAGGCAGCTGGTGTTACTTAAGGCTCTGCACAGGGAAAGCTTTGGAGTGAATTAGGAAAAGTGAAAAAGTGAATTAGGAAAATAGGAAACAGTTGCTGGAATTGGGTATGTGTAGTTTAACGAAGAGAAGGGTGAGGGGTGAACATGATAGCAGTGTTCCAATATCTCAGAGGCTGCCACAAAGAAGAGGGAGCCAAGCTATTCTCCAAAGCACCTGAAAGCAGGACAAGAAGCAATGGATGGAAACTAGTCAAGGAGAGAAGCAACCTAGAACTGAGGAGAAACTTCCTGACAGTTAGAACAATTAGCCAGTGGAACAACCTGCCTCCAGAAGTGGTGAATGCTCCAACACTGGAGGTTTTTAAGAAGATACTGGACAGCCATTTGCCTGAAATGGTATAAGGTTTCCTGCCTGAGCAGGGGGTTGGACTAGATGACCTCCAAGGTCCCTTCCAACTACTACTTCTTCTTCTTCTTCTTCTTCTTCTTCTTCTTCTTCTTCTTCTTCTTCTTCTTCTTCTTCTTCTTCTTCTTCTTCTTCTTCTTCTTCTTCTTCTTATTCTTATTATTATTATTATTATTATTATTATTATTATTATTATTATTATTAACTCTCCTGGAAATTACAAAGGTCCAACCCCCACCACCTTGGTGCCGGCTGGCTCAGCAAGTGCAGGTGGGCTGGTGGAGCCCAGCAACACTTGCAGCTCCTTAGCCCCTCCACAGCTCATTGGCCTCCTACGGCTCCCAGGCAGCCTCCTCCCACTTCCAAAAAAAAGGAGGACAAAAAATTCAATCAATCAATTCAAACTGCTCACCAAAAAAAAAAAAACACCTTGCGAAGTTTGAATTGATTGGTTGAACTTTGGTTTGTGGGACGTTGATTTGTGGTTAGATTGTAAGCTGCCCTGAGTTTTTGGAGAAGGGTGGGATATAAATGGGATTAAAGAAAACCCCCACCTCTACGCTTCTAAAGACTGCACGGGGTGGCAACGGAGGAAGGGACTTGGAGACTGGAAAGGTGAGCGGGCCCTTTTCCTAACCTGCTTGCACGGGTGGGGGGGGGGCGGCCAGTCTTGGGGTGCCCCGGGTCTGCCTCTTCCCCTGCCTGGCAGGTCTCCCCTTGCCCTGCCCCACCGCCACCTCTGTTAGCCTGGGGCGGGGGTCCACCGGGGGCTTAGAAGCTTCCCCTGTCAGCCCCTGCCTTGCCTTTTTGGCCGGGGCCACGGGCGGCAGGTCTTACAAGAGGGTCCTCTGTGGTCCTCTGCCGGGCCTGCTGACCTCGGCAACAAGTCCAAGGCTTCGGCGCGGCTCCCCTGTCGCTGTTTGTGGAGGGACCCAAAGGTGTTTCCCCCCCATGGAGATCCACCAGCCTCCACCGCCCTCTTTTCTCAGCTGCCTGGCAGGGGGGGTCTGCTAGGGAGGCGGCAGTCCCGCGTTGTTCCCCCTCCCCCCACCCGTGTGTGTGTGTGTGAGAGAGAGAGAGAGACACCTGCGGGAACGGTTGGTAGGGGCGGCGGCAGCCCGGCATTTGCATTTCTCTGTGTGTCGAGCCCCGTGGACCCGACACACAGGAGGGGGGGAAATGCCACCAGCCATTCCCACGGGTCTGACACGCACATGCAGGCACAAGGGGGGGGACACAATGCTGGACTGCCGCCGCCTCTACCAGCTCTGCAAGCCTCTGCCGCCCGCTTCTCTCGGCAGCCTGGCCTGGACGAAGGGACGCCCCTTCGAAGGGGCGGCAGAGGCTTGCAGAGCTGGTAGCGGTGGCGGCAGTCCAGCGTTGTTTCTCCCCCCCCTTGTGTGTGTGTGTGTGTCAGACCCGCGGGAATGGTTGCAAGGAAGCGGCGTTCTGGCGTTTCTCCCCCCACTCCTGTGTGTCGGGTCCACGGGGCTCGACACACAGAGAAACGCAAACGCCGGACTGCCGCCGCCTCTACCAGCCGTTCCCGTGGGTCAGAGAGAGAGACAGACACACACACACACACCCCACCGGACTGCCAACTCGCAGCAGGACGAGAGTTACACTAATATCCAATAAATGGTAAAATACAATCATTAAAGAGAGGATGCCAAAGGAGGGACAAAATGAAATGTGAATGACAAAAATTGAATTGAATTGTTGAATTGTTACTGGAGCAATTAAGACATTGGTGGCCTCAGCCAGGCTGAATGAAGGGATTTCTTGGTTTTTTTATTCGTTGTCATGCCCTTTCCACAGCTTCCTCAAAGGAGATTCTGTTTCTACAGCCTGATTTATGCAAGTCTAGCCAAAGCCATTTAAATGCCTGTCCCAACAAAGCAAAGTATATGAAGCTCCTTAAATGCACAGTGACAAATGATGGTCTGCGAAGGGTCAGCGTTTTCCGTAAGGCTCACACCACCAGCATTTTGAGTTCAGATATGATCAGGTTACAGCTTTTCTGCTTGCCATGTTACTATGGCCCAGGTGGTTATGTCTTTTGGCCTGTGTGACAAAGGATTCCCTCCTCCAAGTTTCAGAATTTTGGAAGCTGATCATTGTGTAGCATTCACTTGTTAGCTGCAAAGTTGGGTAGAAATTGAGTGGGTTGGAAAACTGCACAATGCCTGCAGTTTCTTGATGATATAGCTCCTAAGAGCCAGTCATTACCAGCCAGTTTTGTTGTTGGGAATTGTTGCTTGAGAACCCTTAGGAAAAGGTGTAAGGAGCATATAAAAGTCAATGCTTCCTTGTTGTTGACCTTTTCCTCTGCAAAGGTTGAGGGAGAAGTGGATGCCACTGCCTGAATGCATTTTGTGGTAACTTCGAGTTGTCACACCCAATTCAGCAAACTCCCTGTTTGGGAAGAGAAATCGTATCTCTGGTGGGGAGTTCAGGAAGGATTAAAAAGGTGAGCCAAAAAATTACAGACTTCTGCCTGGTACCATTGAAGTATATTCTTTCTCAGAGTTGAAGCTGCATAGATATGTTTTGGGACACTGGCAGGAAATAGACACGTGACATGAGTTCTTCTATATCTATAGATCTATATCTAATCCTTGTACTGAAGGAAAGATTTTACGGTGTTTGGGTTTTCCACTAGAGTCAGTTTAAAGTTCTTCTGGAATCAATCATTTTCTCTTTAAAACTTCCCTTCAGAATTTCATTATTGTTTATCTTGCACAGGAAAAATATATTGAAAATCTGCAATTCTTTATGAACAGCCACTTTCAAACTGCAATCAAGCTGACCGAATTTTCTGAGGTGAACAAATAGACCAGGGGTGTCAAACTCAATTTCATTGAGGGCCACATCAGCATTATGGTTGTCCTGGGGGGGCAGGGGGGCATGACCAAGTGGGCGTGGCCGGGTGGGCTTGGCCAGCTCAATGATGCTCACTCAGCTCAGCGCAGCTTAATCGAAATGAAAGAAAGTTGGCAGCAGTGCCCCCGAGGGGCAGGCAGGGTGGCAAAAACAGTTTTTAGCGCTCAGCTCTACTATACCAGCAAATCAAGCAATCACACCAGGGTTACCCTTGTAGGTAGGTGCACTTGAAGCAGGCAGAGTGCCACTCAACCTGGTTCCCAGAGGGCCAACTTCCCCCTTCGGCCTCGAGGCCCCCGAAAAGGCCCTAGTGGGGTGGGGCCGGATATTGGCTCATTGCAGGCACCCCGATGAGCATTGCATAGCCGTAAGATAGGTAGTCCTCGTTTAGCAACAGTACAGTTACAACAGTGGTGACAAATTAACTTTGCAGCCAATCCTTGCATTTAGAACTTTTCCAGGTTTGTGTGGCAAATGGCAGCTGAAGTAAGATCCTAAGTCAGTTGCAGTTTCACTGAGTGACTGCATTGCTTAACAACCGAGTGGCTGGTCCCAATTGTGTCGGTAAATGAGAACTACCTCTATTTCTATGTCCTTTTTGGTGGGGTACAGGGCTTCAAATTCAGGAAACCTTCCTAAAAAAGGACCAGAGACTTACTTTCCCCAGGCTAGGAGTGCCCCTGAAGTACACACACTTGAACAGCAATTCAACACATAATCTCGCTTCTGTACCCATGCCAGCTTTTCAAAACCACACCAGAAGCAGGAGATCCCACTTCAGTTTCCATTTTACAGCTTTACCCTGTGCAGCAGAAACCCAGCAGCTGCAAAATTACCCATAACCCAGCCTGGAATTAAAGGATTCTCCCCTCAGGTAGGCAGTTGAAGCAATTTTATGTTATACCGCCGTTTACCACAAATTTTGAGTGGGGCTTCTAGTTCCAACAAAATGGGCTGGCTCAGGAAGATCTCTTGTGACTTCAGGCATATGAGCCTTGGTGGAGCAGTGGGCTAATGCCTCCTTAAGTAACACCAGCTGCCTGCAATTAGTGCAGGTTCGCATCCCACCAGGCTCAAGGTTGACTCAGCCTTCCATCCCTCCGAGGTAGGTAAAATGAGGACCCAGATTGTTGGGAGCAATAAGCTGACTTTGTAATAATGCCGCTTGGGGGGGGGAAAGCCCTAATAAGCAGGCATATACATAGAATGAAGGCTACTGCTAAGCTTGTAAGCCGCCCTGAGTCTTCGGAGAAGGGCGGGATATAAATGGAATTAAAAAAAATATATGCCCGGAATCTCATTTTCTGTGAGCTGAACATTCTTGCCTGGATGTGATCCTTGCACTTCAAGCGCCCGGCACAGGAGCCCATGCGTGAAAGAAGGCCGGCAGAGGAGCTGGAGTGGCTCTGCTGTTGGGGGCGTGTCTCGGCCGGGCCTTGCAGGATCCAGGCGCCTCTGCTCGCCCTCAGCAGCGCCTGGCAAAGTAGCTCGCATGTGAAAGAAGCCTGGCAGAGCAAGTGACCTTGTGACCTTCTAACAAAGCCAATGGGAAAGCCAGATTCACTTCACGGCCGTCTTGCTAACTTAACTGCAATGATTCACTTAACAACTCTGGGAAGAAAGGTCATAAATTGGGTCAAAATTTACTTAAATGGTTCGCTTAGCAACAGAAATTTCAGGCTCAATTGTGATTGTAAGTTGAGAACTACCTGTACCATTAATAGTCTGAAAGTTCCTCAAATTTTTCTCAGTAACATGTTGAGTAACATCTGGCATTATATCATCTATCGCTTTACATCTGCTTTTCTTGGGAAAATACAGGAGTCATTTACCATTGCCTTCTTCTAATTCACTATGAAGTTATGTCTTTTCCATATTCACAAAAGCAAGTATCCATCTCCCAGAACTTTCTACATTGCTGCTGCCATATAGGTATCTACTTGCTTTAGGATTTGCAGCTGGAATGATTTTTCATATCTTGGGTGACATTATTTAGATTATATATGGTTGGCATATACTACTGGCATTCTTGCTCATCCTTCCCAAGAACATCTCCCTGCCACAATGAGGCAGCAGTAGGGTTCTATGAACTTATAAAACATTTAACCATCATTCTAAAATGTACAGATTCACACTTAATGTTATGCCAGGATTTGAAAAAGCTACAATAATTCAGTTTATACGTAATAGTAATCTGTAATAAGTGAGTTCACATGTGCTTACAAAGCATATTACAACTTAGCAATATATATGAACTGGGACGGTCTAAAATTTTGGAATGGATTGTCAATTATAAAATAAAATTTAAGAGTTAAATGTTAATCTTAAATCTTACGTGATCTTTTCTCCTGTATAGAGCGATTCCTATTCTTCATTGCTGGATGAAAGAGGGCACAGTGGTGCTGATGATATTTCTCGCAGTCAGGATGATAGCAACTGTCCTGGGTGTGCAGAAAAGTAAGTTGTATTGTCTTCAATGAAAAGAAAGTTAAGTGTATCATATTCATGGGATGGTAAATAGTTGATCCCACTTTCTTTCTAAAATAAAGTAGTGTCATTGTCATTAGCACTGTTTGACAAATATAATGATGACCAGTATCTACCGTTGTATTGACTTGGGAAGAGAGCCTTTTTGTATGCTAAAGATTCAGTTTTGGTATTCTGTTGTTGCTTGAGGGGTTTGTGTTCTGGGTGCTATTGGACACAATTTTTTTAGAAAGATAAGCTTTAGGAAATGTACCTTATTTTCTGACGACTTTTTAACCCATGAAAATCTTCTCAAAAGTCGGGGTTGTCTTATACACCAGGTGCTGAAACTTTAGGGACAGGGCTGGCTGGAAAACCTGGAGCGGATCTCCCATTTAGTCTGCGCAGGGAAAGCGGGACCAATTGGAGTAGAAGCTGCAGTCTGTGATTTTTTACAGGCTGGGGTCTGGGCGTCTTTCCTTCTAAAGTTGAAGAGGAGCTGTAGTCTATCCCAACTTGAAAGGCAGGTGGGGAATGTCACAGCCAGAGCAGCTGCTTAGCTCTAAGGACACATTTCACTCAGGAACTGGGCGGGCTGGCTTGAAAACCTGGAGCGGATCTCCCATTTGGTCTTTTTTTTAAAAAAATCCCATTTAAATCCTGCCCTTCTCCGAAGACTCAGGGTGGCTTACAATCTAAAGCACAAATCAATGTGCTTAGCAATAGCCTTCATTCTGTGTATATGCCTATTTATTAGGGCTTTCACCCTCCCCCCACAAGCAGCATTATTACAAAGTCAGCTTATTGCTCCCAACAATCTGGGTCCTCATTTTACCTACCTTGGAAGGATGGAAGGCTGAGTCAACCTTGAGCCTGGTGGGATGCAAACCTGCACTAATTGCAGGCAGCTGGTGTTACTTAAGGCTCTGCACAGGGAAAGCTTTGGAGTGAATTAGGAAAAGTGAAAAAGTGAATTAGGAAAATAGGAAACGGTTGCTGGAATTGGGTATGTGTAGTTTAACGAAGAGAAGGGTGAGGGGTGAACATGATAGCAGTGTTCCAATATCTCAGAGGCTGCCACAAAGAAGAGGGAGCCAAGCTATTCTCCAAAGCACCTGAAAGCAGGACAAGAAGCAACGGATGGAAACTAGTCAAGGAGAGAAGCAACCTAGAACTGAGGAGAAACTTCCTGACAGTTAGAACAATTAGCCAGTGGAACAACCTGCCTCCAGAAGTGGTGAATGCTCCAACACTGGAGGTTTTTAAGAAGATACTGGACAGCCATTTGCCTGAAATGGTATAAGGTTTCCTGCCTGAGCAGGGGGTTGGACTAGATGACCTCCAAGGTCCCTTCCAACTTCTTCTTCTTCTTCTTCTTCTTCTTCTTCTTCTTCTTCTTCTTCTTCTTCTTCTTCTTCTTCTTCTTCTTCTTCTTCTTCTTCTTCTTCTCCTCTCTCCTGGAAATTACAAAGGTCCAACCCCCACCACCTTGGCGCCGGCCGGCTCAGGAAGTGCAGGTGGGCTGGTGGAGCCCAGCAACACTTGCAGCTCCTTAGCCCCTCCACAGCTCATTGGCCTCCTGCGGCTCTCAGGCAGCCTCCTCCCAGTTCCACAAAAAAAGGAGGACAAAAAATTCAATCAATCAATTCAAACTGCTCACCAAAAAAAAAAAAAAAAAAACTTGCGAAGTTTGAATTGATTGGTTGAACTTTGGTTTGTGGGACGTTGATTTGTGGTTAGATTGTAAGCTGCCCTGAGTTTTTGGAGAAGGGCGGGATATAAATGGGATTTAAAAAAAAACCCCACCTTTACGCTTCTAAAGACTGCACGGGGTGGCAACGGAGGAAGGGACTTGGAGACTGGAAAGGTGAGTGGGCCCTTTTCCTAACCTGCTTGCACGGGTGGGGGGTGGCCAGTCTCGGGGTGCCCCGGGTCTGCCTCTTCCCCTGCCTGGCAGGTCTCCCCTTGCCCTGCCCCACCGCCCCCTCTGCTAGCCTGGGGCGGGGGTCCACCGGGGTCTTAGAAGCTTCCCCTGTCAGCCCCTGCCTTGCCTTTTTGGCCGGGGCCACGGGCGGCAGGTCTTACAAGAGGGTCCTCTGTGGTCCTCTGCCGGGCCTGCTGACCTCGGCAACAAGTCCAAGGCTTCGGCGCGGCTCCCCTGTCGCTGTTTGTGGAGGGACCCAAAGGTGTTTCCCCCCCATGGAGATCCACCAGCCTCCACCGCCCTCTTTTCTCAGCTGCCTGGCAGGGGGGGTCTGCTAGGGATTCGGCAGTCCCGCGTTGTTCCCCCTCCCCCCACCCGTGTGTGTGTGTGTGTGTGAGAGAGAGAGAGAGAGAGATAGAGCAATAATTAACAAGCTGTTTAAAAATAAAAGAGGAAGGCCAGCGTAAAACACAAGCTAAAACAATAATATGCAATAATATTGTCATTCTTGTTGCCACTGTAAGCTAGGTCCCTAGGACCAAAAAAACCCAAGAATATTATTGGTCTAATACTAAGGCATGACACTAAAAAAGAAATAGTAGTAGAATAAGGATAGATGAGAGAAGAGAGAGAGGGAGAGGGAGAGAGGGAGAGAGGGGGGGGGAGCTTGCAGAGCTGGTAGAGGCTGCGGCAGTCTAGCGTTGTTTCCCCCCCTTTGTGCGTGTGTTTGTGTGTGTGTGTCAGACCCGTGGGAATGGTTGCAAGGAAGCGGCGTTCTGGCGTTCCCCCCCCCCCCCACTCCTGTGTGTCGGGTCCACGGGGCTCGACACACAGAGAAACGCAAACGCCGGGCTGCCGCCGCCCCTACACAAAGAAAGAGAGAGAGAGAGAGAGAGAGAGAGAGAGAGAGAGAGAGAGACACTCACTCACTCTGCCGACTGTCGCCTCCCTTGCAGGACAAGAGTTACACTAATATCCAAGAAATGGTAGAATACAATCATTAAAGAGAGGATGCCAAAGGAGGGACAAAATGAAATGTGAATGACAAAAATTGAATTGAATTGTTGAATTGTTACTGGAGCAATTAAGACATTGGTGGCCTCAGCCAGGCTGAATGAAGGGATTTCTTGGTTTTTTTATTCGTTGTCATGCCCTTGCCACAGCTTCCTCAAAGGAGATTCTGTTTCTTCAGCCTGATTTATGCAAGTCTAGCTAAAGCCATTTAAATGCCTGTCCCAACAAAGCAAAGTATATGAAGCTCCTTAAATGCACAGTGACAAATGATGGTCTGCGTAGGGGTCAGCGTTTTCCCCGTAAGGCTCACACCACCAGCATTTTGAGTTCAGATATGATCAGGTTACAGCTTTTCTGCTTGCCATGTTACTATGGCCCAGGTGGTTATGTCTTTTGGCCTGTGTGACAAAGGATTCCCTCCTCCAAGTTTCAGAATTTTGGAAGCTGATCATTGCGTAGCATTCACTTGTTAGCTGCAAAGTTGGGTAGAAATTGAGTGGGTTGGAAAACTGCACAATGCCTGCAGTTCCTTGATATAGCTCCTAAGAGCCAGTCATTACCAGCCAGTTTTGTTGTTGGGAATTGTTGCTTGAGAACCCTTAGGAAAAGGTGTAAGGAGCATATAAAAGTCAATGCTTCCTTGTTGTTGACCTTTTCCTGTGCAAAGGTTGAGGGAGAAGTGGATGCCACTGCCTGAATGCATTTTGTGGTAACTTCGAGTTGTCACACCCAATTCAGCAAACTCCCTGTTTGGGAAGAGAAATCATATCTCTGGTGGGGAGTTCAGGAAGGATTAAAAAGGTGAGCCAAAAAATTACAGACTTCTGCCTGGTACCATTGAAGTATATTCTTTCTCAGAGTTGAAGCTGCATAGATATGTTTTGGGACACTGGCAGGAAATAGACACGTGACATGAGTTCTTCTATATCTATAGATCTATATCTAATCCTTGTACTGAAGGAAAGATTTTACGGTGTTTGGGTTTTCCACTAGAGTCAGTTTAAAGTTCTTCTGGAATCAATCATTTTCTCTTTAAAACTTCCCTTCAGAATTTCATTATTGTTTATCTTGCACAGGAAAAATATATTGAAAATCTGCAATTCTTTATGAACAGCCACTTTCAAACTGCAATCAAGCTGACCGAATTTTCTGAGGTGAACAAATAGACCAGGGGTGTCAAACTCAATTTCATTGAGGGCCACATCAGCATTATGGTTGTCCTGGGGGGGCAGGGGGGCATGACCAAGTGGGCGTGGCTGGGTGGGCGTGGCCAGCTCAATGATGCTCACTCAGCTCAGCGCAGCTTAATCGAAATGAAAGAAAGTTGGCAGCAGTGCCCCCGAGGGGCAGGCAGGGTGGCAAAAACAGTTTTTAGCGCTCAGCTCTACTATACCAGCAAATCAAGCAATCACACCAGGGTTACCCTTGTAGGTAGGTGCACTTGAAGCAGGCAGAGTGCCACTCAACCTGGTTCCCAGAGGGCCAACTTCCCCCTTCGGCCTCGAGGCCCCCGAAAAGGCCCTAGTGGGGTGGGGCCGGATATTGGCTCATTGCAGGCACCCCGATGAGCATTGCATAGCCGTAAGATAGGTAGTCCTCGTTTAGCAACAGTACAGTTACAACAGTGGTGACAAATTAACTTTGCAGCCAATCCTTGCATTTAGAACTTTTCCAGGTTTGTGTGGCAAATGGCAGCTGAAGTAAGATCCTAAGTCAGTTGCAGTTTCACTGAGTGACTGCATTGCTTAACAACCGAGTGGCTGGTCCCAATTGTGTCGGTAAATGAGAACTACCTCTATTTCTATGTCCTTTTTGGTGGGGTACAGGGCTTCAAATTCAGGAAACCTTCCTAAAAAAGGACCAGAGACTTACTTTCCCCAGGCTAGGAGTGCCCCTGAAGTACACACACTTGAACAGCAATTCAACACATAATCTCGCTTCTGTACCCATGCCAGCTTTTTAAAACCACACCAGAAGCAGGAGATCCCACTTCAGTTTCCATTTTACAGCTTTACCCTGTGCAGCAGAAACCCAGCAGCTGCAAAAATTACCCATAACCCAGCCTGGAATTAAAGGATTCTCCCCTCAGGTAGGCAGTTGAAGCAATTTTATGTTATACCGCCGTTTACCACAAATTTTGAGTGGGGCTTCTAGTTCCAACAAAATGGGCTGGCTCAGGAAGATCTCTTGTGACTTCAGGCATATGAGCCTTGGTGGAGCAGTGGGCTAATGCCTCCTTAAGTAACACCAGCTGCCTGCAATTAGTGCAGGTTCGCATCCCACCAGGCTCAAGGTTGACTCAGCCTTCCATCCCTCCGAGGTAGGTAAAATGAGGACCCAGATTGTTGGGAGCAATAAGCTGACTTTGTAATAATGCCGCTTGGGGGGGGGAAAGCCCTAATAAGCAGGCATATACATAGAATGAAGGCTACTGCTAAGCTTGTAAGCCGCCCTGAGTCTTCGGAGAAGGGCGGGATATAAATGGAATTAAAAAAAATATATGCCCGGAATCTCATTTTCTGTGAGCTGAACATTCTTGCCTGGATGTGATCCTTGCACTTCAAGCGCCCGGCACAGGAGCCCATGCGTGAAAGAAGGCCGGCAGAGGAGCTGGAGTGGCTCTGCTGTTGGGGGCGTGTCTCGGCCGGGCCTTGCAGGATCCAGGCGCCTCTGCTCGCCCTCAGCAGCGCCTGGCAAAGTAGCTCGCATGTGAAAGAAGCCTGGCAGAGCAAGTGACCTTGTGACCTTCTAACAAAGCCAATGGGAAAGCCAGATTCACTTCACGGCCGTCTTGCTAACTTAACTGCAATGATTCACTTAACAACTCTGGGAAGAAAGGTCATAAATTGGGTCAAAATTTACTTAAATGGTTCGCTTAGCAACAGAAATTTCAGGCTCAATTGTGATTGTAAGTTGAGAACTACCTGTACCATTAATAGTCTGAAAGTTCCTCAAATTTTTCTCAGTAACATGTTGAGTAACATCTGGCATTATATCATCTATCGCTTTACATCTGCTTTTCTTGGGAAAATACAGGAGTCATTTACCATTGCCTTCTTCTAATTCACTATGAAGTTATGTCTTTTCCATATTCACAAAAGCAAGTATCCATCTCCCAGAACTTTCTACATTGCTGCTGCCATATAGGTATCTACTTGCTTTAGGATTTGCAGCTGGAATGATTTTTCATATCTTGGGTGACATTATTTAGATTATATATGGTTGGCATATACTACTGGCATTCTTGCTCATCCTTCCCAAGAACATCTCCCTGCCACAATGAGGCAGCAGTAGGGCTCTATGAACTTATAAAACATTTAACCATCATTCTAAAATGTACAGATTCACACTTAATGTTATGCCAGGATTTGAAAAGGCTACAATAATTCAGTTTATACGTAATAGTAATCTGTAATAAGTGAGTTCACATGTGCTTACAAAGCATATTACAACTTAGCAATATATATGAACTGGGACGGTCTAAAATTTTGGAATGGATTGTCAATTATAAAATAAAATTTAAGAGTTAAATATTAATCTTTAATCTTACGTGATCTTTTCTCCTGTATAGAGTGATTCCTATTCTTCATTGCTGGATGAAAGAGGGCACAGTGGTGCTGATGATATTTCTCGCAGTCAGGATGATAGCAACTGTCCTGGGTGTGCAGAAAAGTAAGTTGTATTGTCTTCAATGAAAAGAAAGTTAAGTGTATCATATTCATGGGATGGTAAATAGTTGATCCCACTTTCTTTCTAAAATAAAGTAGTGTCATTGTCATTAGCACTGTTTGACAAATATAATGATGACCAGTATCTACCGTTGTATTGACTTGGGAAGAGAGCCTTTTTGTATGCTAAAGATTCAGTTTTGGTATTCTGTTGTTGCTTGAGGGGTTTGTGTTCTGGGTGCTATTGGACACAATTTTTTTAGAAAGATAAGCTTTAGGAAATGTACCTTATTTTCCGACGACTTTTTAACCCATGAAAATCTTCTCAAAAGTCCGGGGTTGTCTTATACACCAGGTGCTGAAACTTTAGGGACAGGGCTGGCTGGAAAACCTGGAGCGGATCTCCCATTTAGTCTGCGCAGGGAAAGCGGGACCAATTGGAGTAGAAGCTGCAGTCTGTGATTTTTTACAGGCTGGGGTCTGGGCGTCTTTCCTTCTAAAGTTGAAGAGCAGCTGTAGTCTATCCCAACTTGAAAGGCAGGTGGGGAATGTCACAGCCAGAGCAGCTGCTTAGCTCTAAGGACACATTTGACTCAGGAACTGGGCGGGCTGGCTTGAAAACCTGGAGCGGATCTCCCATTTGGTCTTTTTTTTTAAAATCCCATTTATATCCTGCCCTTCTCCGAAGACTCAGGGTGGCTTACAATCTAAAGCACAAATCAATGTGCTTAGCAATAGCCTTCATTCTGTGTATATGCCTATTTATTAGGGCTTTCACCCCCCCCCCCCCCACAAGCAGCATTATTACAAAGTCAGCTTATTGCTCCCAACAATCTGGGTCCTCATTTTACCTACCTTGGAAGGATGGAAGGCTGAGTCAACCTTGAGCCTGGTGGGATGCGAACCTGCACTAATTGCAGGCAGCTGGTGTTACTTAAGGCTCTGCACAGGGAAAGCTTTGGAGTGAATTAGGAAAAGTGAAAAAGTGAATTAGGAAAATAGGAAACAGTTGCTGGAATTGGGTATGTGTAGTTTAACGAAGAGAACGGTGAGGGGTGAACATGATAGCAGTGTTCCAATATCTCAGAGGCTGCCACAAAGAAGAGGGAGCCAAGCTATTCTCCAAAGCACCTGAAAGCAGGACAAGAAGCAATGGATGGAAACTAGTCAAGGAGAGAAGCAACCTAGAACTGAGGAGAAACTTCCTGACAGTTAGAACAATTAGCCAGTGGAACAACCTGCCTCCAGAAGTGGTGAATGCTCCAACACTGGAGGTTTTTAAGAAGATACTGGACAGCCATTTGCCTGAAATGGTATAAGGTTTCCTGCCTGAGCAGGGGGTTGGACTAGATGACCTCCAAGGTCCCTTCCAACTACTACTTCTTCTTCTTCTTCTTCTTCTTCTTCTTCTTCTTCTTCTTCTTCTTCTTCTTCTTCTTCTTCTTCTTCTTCTTCTTATTATTATTATTATTATTATTATTATTATTATTATTATTATTATTAACTCTCCTGGAAATTACAAAGGTCCAACCCCCACCACCTTGGTGCCGGCTGGCTCAACAAGTGCAGGTGGGCTGGTGGAGCCCAGCAACACTTGCAGCTCCTTAGCCCCTCCACAGCTCATTGGCCTCCTGCGGCTCCCAGGCAGCCTCCTCCCACTTCCAAAAAAAAGGAGGACAAAAAATTCAATCAATCAATTCAAACTGCTCACCAAAAAAAAAAACACCTTGCGAAGTTTGAATTGATTGGTTGAACTTTGGTTTGTGGGACGTTGATTTGTGGTTAGATTGTAAGCTGCCCTGAGTTTTTGGAGAAGGGTGGGATATAAATGGGATTAAAGAAAACCCCCACCTCTACGCTTCTAAAGACTGCACGGGGTGGCAACGGAGGAAGGGACTTGGAGACTGGAAAGGTGAGCGGGCCCTTTTCCTAACCTGCTTGCACGGGTGGGGGGGGGGGGCGGCCAGTCTTGGGGTGCCCCGGGTCTGCCTCTTCCCCTGCCTGGCAGGTCTCCCCTTGCCCTGCCCCACCGCCACCTCTGTTAGCCTGGGGCGGGGGTCCACCGGGGGCTTAGAAGCTTCCCCTGTCAGCCCCTGCCTTGCCTTTTTGGCCGGGGCCACGGGCGGCAGGTCTTACAAGAGGGTCCTCTGTGGTCCTCTGCCGGGCCTGCTGACCTCGGCAACAAGTCCAAGGCTTCGGCGCGGCTCCTCTGTCGCTGTTTGTGGAGGGACCCAAAGGTGTTTCCCCCCCATGGAGATCCACCAGCCTCCACCGCCCTCTTTTCTCAGCTGCCTGGCAGGGGGGGTCTGCTAGGGAGGCGGCAGTCCCGCGTTGTTCCCCCTCCCCCCACCCGTGTGTGTGTGTGTGAGAGAGAGAGAGAGACACCTGCGGGAACGGTTGGTAGGGGCGGCGGCAGCCCGGCATTTGCATTTCTCTGTGTGTCGAGCCCCGTGGACCCGACACACAGGAGGGGGGGAAACGCCACCAGCCATTCCCACGGGTCTGACACGCACATGCAGGCACAAGGGGGGGGACACAATGCTGGACTGCCGCCGCCTCTACCAGCTCTGCAAGCCTCTGCCGCCCGCTTCTCTCGGCAGCCTGGCCTGGACGAAGGGACGCCCCTTCGAAGGGGCGGCAGAGGCTTGCAGAGCTGGTAGCGGTGGCGGCAGTCCAGCGTTGTTTCTCCCCCCCCCTTGTGTGTGTGTGTGTGTGTCAGACCCGCGGGAATGGTTGCAAGGAAGCGGCGTTCTGGCGTTTCTCCCCCCACTCCTGTGTGTCGGGTCCACGGGGCTCGACACACAGAGAAACACAAACGCCGGACTGCCGCCGCCTCTACCAGCCGTTCCCGTGGGTCAGAGAGAGAGACAGACACACACACACACCCCACCGGACTGCCAACTCGCAGCAGGACGAGAGTTACACTAATATCCAATAAATGGTAGAATACAATCATTAAAGAGAGGATGCCAAAGGAGGGACAAAATGAAATGTGAATGACAAAAATTGAATTGAATTGTTGAATTCTTACTGGAGCAATTAAGACATTGGTGGCCTCAGCCAGGCTGAATGAAGGGATTTCTTTGTTTTTTTATTCGTTGTCATGCCCTTTCCACAGCTTCCTCAAAGGAGATTCTGTTTCTTCAGCCTGATTTATGCAAGTCTAGCCAAAGCCATTTAAATGCCTGTCCCAACAAAGCAAAGTATATGAAGCTCCTTAAATGCACAGTGACAAATGATGGTCTGCGTAGGGTCAGCGTTTTCCGTAAGGCTCACACCACCAGCATTTTGAGTTCAGATATGATCAGGTTACAGCTTTCCTGCTTGCCATGTTACTATGGCCCAGGTGGTTATGTCTTTTGGCCTGTGTGACAAAGGATTCCCTCCTCCAAGTTTCAGAATTTTGGAAGCTGATCATTGTGTAGCATTCACTGACCCCTTGTTAGCTGCAAAGTTGGGTAGAAATTGAGTGGATTGGAAAACTGCACAATGCCTGCAGTTCCTTGATGATATAGCTCCTAAGAGCCAGTCATTACCAGCCAGTTTTGTTGTTGGGAATTGTTGCTTGAGAACCCTTAGGAAAAGGTGTAAGGAGCATATAAAAGTCAATGCTTCCTTGTTGTTGACCTTTTCCTCTGCAAAGGTTGAGGGAGAAGTGGATGCCACTGCCTGAATGCATTTTGTGGTAACTTCGAGTTGTCACACCCAATTCAGCAAACTTCCTGTTTGGGAAGAGAAATCGTATCTCTCGTGGGGAGTTCAGGAAGGATTACAAAGGTCAGCCAAATATTACAGACTTCTGCCTGGTACCATTGAAGTATATTCTTTCTCAGAGTTGAAGCTGCATAGATATGTTTTGGGACACTGGCAGGAAATAGACACGTGACATGAGTTCTTCTATATCTATAGATCTATATCTAATCCATGTACTGAAGGAAAGATTTTACGATGTTTGGGTTTTCCACTAGAGTCAGTTTAAAGTTCTTCTGGAATCAATCATTTTCTCTTTAAAACTTCCCTTCAGAATTTCATTATTGTCTGTCTTTTACCAACTGAACAAAAGTAAGAACAGACAGATGATTGCAACCCAATATTGTGATGGGCAATCTGGGAAGAAAGCAGATGAAAAGCAGAGCAGTGCATGTCCAAATGCACTCCGTACCTCACTGTTAGCAACCTTTTGTGCGTCTGTTGTGTCATATCTTCAGACTTTTAAGCTTTCAAGGGTACCTTTATTCATCTGATTACAAAATTAGTGTTCCTATAATGAGATCTATCCTTTTATTTTTGTCTTCTCCTCGCTTCCTTCCTTCCTTTTTTTGATGATACAACCATTTGCTTTTATCTATCTCCATGGTGACGGGCCTTGTCCCAAGCTTACTTCTAGCCCTCACCTCCCATTACTTTTGCTGTGAGGATTTAGGGTAGATGCTAAACATTAATTAAAACATTCTAGAATAATGTAATTACAAATCGGTAGCCTAAACAGATCTAGCTTTCTAAATAAAATAACTCACTGTATGTAGCTTCTTCCTTGTTGTTTAGAAAGCAAACATTTTGTTTAATTAGGGAAGAAATATCCTGAATTAGAGGCACCCCAGATGTAGAGGTCCTTTTAGGATCTTACGAAATCTTGTCTTAAGAGTGTCAGGCACCTGCTGAATCCCCTACAGCCAAATGGAGCACTGGGAGCTAATCACTTTAGGAAGAAGAGACAGTTGGGAGTTCCCAACCAGAGCAAGCAAACTGGAGGGCAAACAGGAAAGTGGGGGAGTTCCTTGAGGGAGTACAGCACTGAAGGAGCACACTGACTTCCCATCTCCAGAAACTAAGAACTCTAAAGCCAGTCCACGCTGGCTAAGGAACCTTGGACTCAAATTATAGCATAGAGACTTTTAGATTACACAGTTCCTAGAAAAGAAAAGAAAAAAATCATATTCCTGCCTTACAGTTGTTTGTTTAATGACTTTTCAGTTATAATGGCATTGGGGGGAAAAAGTGATTTATTACCGGTGCTCACACTTATAACTGTTGCGATATCTCCATGTTCAAGTGTTAAAAATTCAGGCACTTGGCAAGCAGCATGTATTCACAATGGTTGCAGCATCCTGGAATTGTAAGTTGAGGACTACCTGTAATGCAAAGATAGATAAAACAATGTATTGCAAACTAAAGTTGGTTAAATTTTGCTGATTTATATGCTTCCCCTAACTTCCTGCCTCCAAAGTGTTGGTTGGCTTTAGCTTTCAGTACTTCATAAACCTTATGAAGCATAATCTTATGTTCAGTTCACGTCCCAACTAACTTTAGACCATCTTTAGATGGCTATACAGTGGTATAAAGAATTATTTAGTAAGTAGTGATTTAATACATGCAAGCAAATTACATTTGTGTGACCTGTCCAGAAGAAACTTCCCCCATGAATTCTTCTATGAGACTGAAAGTATAGTACTGTACTGTATGGAGAGTACTAGGGACAACGTTGAGTTTTAGCTTCAGTAATGGGAACTACATGCAGTTATAAGAAACAAATTTACTGATAGTTTTAAAGTTTCTGTATCTGAGCTGCAAAATTCTAGATGACCACTGGATACACAAAACTGTAAAGTTGCTGCCATCTTGAGGTCATCCAGATACTTGCAACTGAGACGTGATAGTAAAAATGGGGAGACAGAGAAGGTGTACAATATCTCCAATCCCAATTGAGCCACTGTAGTTTTTAATAAAAGTAATAGAAATGTCAACTAGTTAAGCACTGCAAAAAAGAGTAGGACATTAGCCTTGATCTGTAGCAGTGTATGGCACCAAATTGATGAATACATTTTTAGAGTAAATATGATCAGATGTAAAACTCAAATACTTTGGCCACCTAATGAGGAGGAAGGACTCACTGGAGAAGAGCCTAATGCTGGGAAAGGTTGAGGGCAAGAGAAGAAGGGGACAACAGAGAATGAGGTGGCTGGATGGAGTCACTGAAGCAGTAGGCGTGAGCTTAAATGGACTCCAGAAGATGGTAGAGGACAGGAAGGCCTGGAGGAACATTGTCCATAGGGTCGCGATGGGTCGGACACGACTTCGCAACTAACAACAACAACAAAAGCTAAGCATGGTATATTGCAAACAGATTTATTGTGGCTTACTGTAATTTGTGTGTACTGTCTCTGAACCCATCTTCTGTATGGCAAATTTTAACTGGATTACTTATGTATGTAACCCAAGTAAACACAGTAATAGAAATCACAGTCTGTTTATAATTGGAAGCTTGAAATCTCTTGCAGCTGCACCAGCAAGAGAGAAGAGCAGATTAAATTTCAGGTATTTTCATAATGGTAATGATTTAGCATCACGTTGTAAACAAGAAAAAATAAAAACATCACTTCAGATGATGATCTGAGAATCTTAATTCTTATTTAGCATGATATCTGAATGTAGAGATCATGTTTTTGTGATCAATTGGTAAATTGCAATTCAAAGCACAGATGGGCAGTTCCAGTACTTCAGGAGTCTTCAAACTTGGCCCTTTTATGACTTGTGGACTTCAACTCCCAGAATTCTTCAGCCAGTGTGCCTGGCTGAGGAATTCTGGGAGTTGAAGTCCACAAGTCATAAAAGGGCCAGGTTTGAAGACCCCTGCAGTAGTTGAAGCCACTAATATATCCTAGGAGGCTGATACGGAAATTGGAGTGCCAAGATGATGAGAAATAGAAGATGAAAAATAAGTTTGTATATTGGAATCTGGAGCTGAAATGAGGAAAGGAACCACTAAGAGGGAGGAAGCGGAAAGCAGATGCTCCTTAGACATTACTGTGTTTATTTTTTTGTTTCTGTAATGGCTAATACCTGTCAATAGGTGAGTAGCAATAAACGTACCATTCTTTTTTTAAAAAAATATTAGATTTTATAGGGTTAGGGATAAAATAGGGTCGGAATTAGGATTAGGGTTTAGGCTAGGGTTGGGATTGGGATAAGGACAGGGTTGGGGTCAACATTGGGGTTATCCCCCAGTGACCGTTTCAATATTTAACAAACAATATTGTCTGGGTATATATATTTAAGTAACGATAGTTAGGGGGACGCGGTGGCTCAGTGGGTTAGGACGCAGAGCATGTCGATCAGAAGGGTAATCGTCTGTTCCTCAGATGATGTGGGAGAAGGGGCAACCCTCTTGTCCAAGCCGTCTGCATAAAGGGGGTTTCTGCCCATTTTAAAATGCAACTGGTGCACGATTGAGAATGGTGGACGTGATATGCCTGTTGTAGCAACTGTTAACTGCCGTGGCTTCGATCGCTCGCGTATGTTATCTCTTATTTCTTTATACTTTTTATAATTCTTCATCTGCCTTTGAGAAGGCAGCATATTTGGCTTACCTTTATCTACGCCAGCGTTTTTCAACTTCAATAGGATAATCCTAGAAATAGGTGGACCAACTCCCAGAATCCCCCAGTCTGGGTTGCGGTGTCAATTCCCCATTGATCTGGATTGCAAAACACTAGACTGGGGTGGTGGTGGTTCCCAACTGGGGGTGCTTGCGCCCCCTGGGGGTGCGAGATAATATTCCAAAGGGTGCAAAAACTTGGGTTTTCAAAATTATAGTGTATATGCGTAATTCGTTGCCGTTATTTTGAACTTTTGTAAGGGGTACGAGAATATGTCAGAAGCGTTTTAGGGGTGCGGGGTATAGAAAAGGTCGGGAGCCGCTGCTCTAGAAAGTTATCAGATGATAGCAGGACGTCTCTTTCCTGCCATCTAATGGTCATCTGTAAATACGCAACCATATGCTTTTGCTATACATCTGGACATATCTGTAACATATGGTAGGTTGGGTTATGATCCATATTAGGAATCTTCTTGGCTAAGTGTGGATTTGATCCTGGATTATCTCACTGTACTACACTGAATAGTTTTAGTGACTTAAGTTGCAAGTAGTTGACATTTGCACTACAGAATAATACGTAGGTTGGTTAACAAATGTGTATTTTTTTTACCCTTCCTTGATTTATGCTTTACAAGAGAATATAATAGAAGAATTCCTAGTGAGAAAGAACAATCCTGTTCTTCAAGCATAAGAGGAGAGGAGTTGCTTCAGCTCCATTGTTAACTCTGCAAATAAAGAACTAGTGCTCTTGAGAGAAATCATTAATATGCACAACTTCAAAAATCTTGTATTTAGGGAGGCTTTTCAAATATATTACTGGCTTTCCTGCAGACTTTTTATGTGAGAGTGTTATGGGGTTATATTATCTGTCACCATATCAGTGACTTCAGGCAATGTGCAGGACCTGTGGGTTATGCATGTGTTCATTTAGGGAGGGTTTTCCATACAAGGTGGGAATTCCTTGGATTAGGGTCCCTACTCGCTTAAAACTTGTATGTCCTTTTGTTAGCCCAAATATGAAGTGGAAAAGAATTATAGTTTATGGATCTCGGCTTGACAGGAGTGGAATTACAGGATCTGAGTTCAAATGAGATCCTTTCCAATCTGGTGTATTCTGTTATTAAGTTATTTCTCAGAAAAGCCAAATAGAAGCTTTGGGGCAGTGTTCACTAGGAGGTCTTTGGTTGAATAAAGTTGGAAGAACTTCAGTTTACTCTTGTGTGTGCGAATACATCTGTACTATAATTGGAGATACAGATTTCAAGCCAAAGGGATGCTCTCTGGTGTGCAGTATTCCCTCTAAAATCAATACACAAAAGTTCATGTTCTTTTTTCTGAACATGATCTTCTAGTCACATGTGCTCTCACACATATTCAAATAGCGGCATGCTAAGAACTATGAGAAGCTATTAAATGCCTGATTATATTTTATGCGCTAGAGTGATGTACCCTGATGTATAATTCTAGTTCGACTAATTTTCTGGATTTTAACCTACTTTGAATGGACCTTGGTACCTTTCTTCCCAATCTTATTATGGCTATGAAATGACCTGGATGTGAAAAAGATAATGACCGTAATTTATTAAATGCGTTTGGCACCCAACTCCCAACAACTCTGGGTAGCTCATAACAATCAAACATAGAAAATCCAATAAAATCAGTAAAACAAAAAGAAAGGTAAAAAGATGGCAAGTGTGATGAAGTCAGATGTCTAACTCTGAGTGGATACGCAGGACACACTTGTTCTTGCTTGTTACATTTAAAGAACACAACACAACACAAAACAAAAATAACGTTTGTAGACTAGAAAAAGAAGATACTGTCTCATATCTCTGTTTCTCTATACACTTGGCAGGACTGTTAGGAAAAATGTCGTTCCCGGAACACACAGAAAGATCCTCAGAATTCTTTTAAAAATGGAGTCGGGGAACGGATGAAAAAAAAGAAAAAGGGAGCATTAAAAACAGCAAAGTTGAATGCTTCCCTGGCATCAAAGGTTGGAATAAGAATATTTAGTAAGTACATATTAAAACACATAAGCATTAATGCAGAGGTATGCACGCTGCAGCTCAATGCAGTTTTTCCAACCCTCATCGACCTCTTAAGTCAGGGGTGTCAAACTCAATTTCATTGAGGGCCGCATCAGCATTGCGGTTGCCCTCAGGGGGCCAGGAGGGCGTGGCCTACTGGGTGGGCATGGCTAGAGTGCGTATGGCCTACTGGGTGGGCGTGGCCAGCTCTGCATCCTTCGCATCAAGGGTGCCTATGGGGGCCTGGGCAGGAGTGGGACAGATCTGAGGGTCTCTGGCAGAAGGAGGGTCTCTGGGCCAGGGCCAAGGCAGTGGGGGCCGTTCCCTCACTGTTTCCAGGATGGCTTCGCGGGCCACATGAAACCACTTCGTGGGCCGGATCTGGCCCCCGGGCCTTGTGTTTGACATGTCTGCTTTATAAGATTGGCACACTGAAATGGGTGTATAAATACACCTTTTAAATGATAAAAACCTAAATACAAAATGTTCAGTTATCTCATGAGGTATTTACTTTAGTGTGATTTGAACCGTTAGATTCAAAGATTAAATATGGAGGATTTAACCAAGTTCATAAGTGTGGTTAGATTTATGATGCTCCTCAGATTGAGGATATGGCACATAGTGTATGTTACTGAATGCCAGATGTACTATAAAGCAAAGTGAGAGGTCAATATCTACAACAACATATTGAATGAATGATTCATTGGGATCCATAGATTTGAATAACATCAATGTGGTCCGAACCCAAATATTAATAAGTCTTTTTATTTGAATAAAACAATATAACCGAAGTGCATATATGCATTGGCTTGGAAAAAGCTTTAGGGATGATAAAGAAATATGAAATGCATTTTCTTGTAGTTTTGCTTTTCACTTTATTTTGTTGTGTTTTGATATGGCCTCATGACTAATTAATAAGTATATTATTGTTAATATTAGTATCCACATGACAATTTCTTCAAATGTCTCTGTAATGAAATTTGTGTCATTGTAAAAATTATAAAACGGTCTGTTTGAGAGGTAATGAATTCTTTCTAATGACTGCAATATTTGGAAAGAATATAATGAATAACATTATTTTAGATGCTGAACTGGAGAGCATTGAACTGATCCAACAAGCCAAAATTTTATTCTGAATATTATAGTAAACTAAAACTAAATAGGTCTAAAAAGATTTGTTTATCTTGCACAGGAAAAATATATTGAAAATCTGCAATTCTTTATGAACAGCCACTTTCAAACTGCAATCAAGCTGACCGAATTTTCTGAGGTGAACCAATAGACCAGGGGTGTCAAACTCAATTTCATTGAGGGCCACATCAGCATTATGGTTGCCCTCGGGTGGGGGGCGTGGCCAGGTGGGCATGACCAAGTGGGAGTGGCTGGGTGGGCGTGGCCAGCTCAATGATTGAGGATATGGCTATTCAGCGCAGCTAAATCAAAATGAAAGAAAGTTGGCAGCAGTGCCCCCGAGGGGCAGGCAGGGTGGCAAAAACAGTTTTTAGCGCTCAGCTCTACTATACCAGCAAATCAAGCAATCACACCAGGGTTACCCTTGTAGGTAGGTGCACTTGAAGCAGGCAGAGTGCCACTCAACCTGGTTCCCAGAGGGCCAATGTCCCCCTTCGGCCTCGAGGCCCCCCAAAAAGCCCTACTGGGGTGGGGCCGGATATTGGCTCATTGCAGGCACCCCGATGAGCATTGCATAGCCGTAAGACAGGTAGTCCTTGTTTAGCAACAGTACAGTTACAACAGTGGTGACAAAGTAACTTTGCAGCCAATCCTTGCATTTAGAACTTTTCCAGGTTTGTGTGGCAAATGGCAGCTGAAGTAAGATCCTAAGTCAGTTGCAGTTTCACTGAGTGACTGCATTGCTTAACAACCGAGTGGCTGGTCCCAATTGTGGTCGGTAAATGAGAACTACCTGTATTTCGATGTCCTTTTTGGTGGGGTAGAGGGCTTCAAATTCAGGAAACCTTCCTAAAAAAGGACCAGAGACTTACTTTCCCCAGGCTAGGAGTGCCCCTGAAGTACACACACTTGAACAGCAATTCAACACATAATCTCGCTTCTGTACCCATGCCAGCTTTTCAAAACCACACCGGCAGCAGGAGATCCCACTTCACTTTCCATTTTAAAGCTTTACCCTGTGCAGCAGAAACCCAGCAGCTGCAAAATTACCCATAACACAGCCTGGAATTAAAGGATTCTCCCCTCAGGTAGGCAGTTGAAGCAATTTTATGTTATACCGCCGTTTACCACAAATTTTGAGTGGGGCTTCTCGTTCCAACAAAATGGGCTGGCTCAGGAAGATCTCTCGTGACTTCAGGCATATGCCCGGAATCTCATTTTCTGTGAGCTGAACATTCTTGCCTGGATGTGATCCTTGCACTTCAAGCGCCCGGCACAGGAGCCCATGCGTGAAAGAAGCCCGGCAGAGGAGCCGGAGCGGCGAGCAGAGGCGCCCGGATCCGGGAAGGCCCTGGCAGAGACGTGCCCCCAGCAGCGGATTTGCAGCTGGAATGATTTTTCTTATCTTGGGTGACATTATTTAGATTATATATGGTTGGCATATACTACTGGCATTCTTGCTCATCCTTCCCTTCCCAAGAACATCTCCCTGCCACAATGAGGCAGCAGTAGGGTTCTATGAACTTATAAAACATTTAAGCATCATTCTAAAATGTACAGATTCACACTTAATGTTATGCCAGGATTTGAAAAAGCTACAATAATTCAGTTTATACGTAATAGTAATCTGTAATAAGTGAGTTCACATGTGCTTACAAAGCATATTACAACTTAGCAATATATATGAACTGGGACGGTCTAAAATTTTGGAATGGATTGTCAATTATAAAATAAAATTTAAGAGTTAAATGTTAATCTTAAATCTTACATGATCTTTTCTCCTGTATAGAGTGATTCCTATTCTTCATTGCTGGATGAAAGAGGGCACAGTGTTGCTGATGATATTTCTCGCAGTCAGGATGATAGCAACTGTCCTGAGTGTGCAGAAAAGTAAGTTGTATTGTCTTCAATGAAAAGAAAGTTAAGTGTATCATATTCATGGGATGGTAAATAGTTGATCCCACTTTCTTTCTAAAATAAAGTAGTGTCATTGTCATTAGCACTGTTTGACAAATATAATGAACAGTATCTACCGTTGTATTGACTTGGGAAGAGAGCCTTTTTGTATGCTAAAGATTCAGTTTTGGTATTCTGTTGTTGCTTGAGGGGTTTGTGTTCTGGGTGCTATTGGACACAATTTTTTTAGAAAGATAAGCTTTAGGAAATGTACCTTATTTTCCGACGACTTTTTAACCCATGAAAATCTTCTCAAAAGTCCGGGGTTGGGTTGTCTTATACACCGGGTGCTGAATCTTTAGGGACAGGACTGGCTGGAAAACCTGGAGCGGATCTCCCATTTAGTCTGCGCAGGGAAAGCGGGACCAATTGGAGTAGAAGCTGCAGTCTGTGATTTTTTACAGGCTGGGGTCTGGGCGTCTTTCCTTCTAAAGTTGAAGAGCAGCTGTAGTCTATCCCAACTTGAAAGGCAGGTGGGGAATGATGCAGCCAGAGCAGCTGCTTAGCTCTAAGGACACATTTGACTCAGGAACTGGGCGGGCTGGCTGGAAAACCTGGAGCGGATCTCCCATTTGGTCTTTTTTTTTTACAATCCCATTTATATCCTGCCCTTCTCCGAAGACTCAGGGTGGCTTACAATCTAAAGCACAAATCAATGTGCTTAGCAATGGCCTTCATTCTGTGTATATGCCTATTTATTAGGGCTTTCACCCCCCCCCCCCACAAGCAGCATTATTACAAAGTCAGCTTATTGCTCCCAACAATCTGGGTCCTCATTTTACCTACCTCGGAAGGATGGAAGGCTGAGTCAACCTTGAGCCTGGTGGGATGCGAACCTGCACTAATTGCAGGCAGCTGGTGTTACTTAAGGCTCTGCACAGGGAAAGCTTTGGAGTGAATTAGGAAAAGTGAAAAAGTGAATTAGGAAAATAGGAAACGGTTGCTGGAATTGGGTATGTGTAGTTTAACAAAGAGAAGGGTGAGGGGTGACATGATAGCAGTGTTCCAATATCTCGGAGGCTGCCACAAAGAAGAGGGAGCCAAGCTATTCTCCAAAGCACCTGAAAGCAGGACAAGAAGCAATGGATGGAAACTAGTCAAGGAGAGAAGCAACCTAGAACTGAGGAGAAACTTCCTGACAGTTAGAACAATTAACCAGTGGAACAACCTGCCTCCAGAAGTGGTGAATGCTCCAACACTGGAGGTTTTTAAGAAGAGACTGGACAGCCATTTGCCTGAAATGGTATAAGGTTTCCTGCCTGAGCAGGGGGTTGGACTAGATGACCTCCAAGGTCCCTTCCAACATTATTATTGTTATTTATTATTATTATTATTATTATTATTATTATTATTATTATTATTATTATTATTATTATCTCTCCTGGAAATTACAAAGGTCCAACCCCCACCACCTTGGCACCAGCCGGCTCAACAAGTGCAGGTGGGCTGGTGGAGCCCAGCAACCCTTGCAGCTCCTTAGCCCCTCCACAGCTCATTGGCCTCCTGCGGCTCCCAGGCAGCCTCCTCCCACTTCCAAAAAAAAAGGAGGACAAAAAATTCAATCAATCAATTCAAACTGCCCACCAAAAAAAAAACACCTTGCGAAGTTTGAATTGATTGGTTGAACTTTGGTTTGTGGGACATTGATTTGTGCTTAGATTGTAAGCTGCCCTGAGTTTTCCGAGAAGGGCGGGATATAAATGGGATTGAAAAAAAACAAACCCTCTGTGCTTCTAAAGACTGCACGGGGTGGCAACAGAGGAAGAGACTTGGGGACTGGAAAGGTGAGCGGGCCCTTTTTCTAACCTGCTTGCACGGGTGGGGGGGCGGCCAGTCTCGGGGTGCCCCGGGCCTGCCTCTTCCCCTGCCTGGCAGGTCTCCCCTTGCCCTGCTCCACCGCCCCCTCTGCTAGCCTGGGGCGGGGGTGCACCGGGGTCTTAGAAGCTTCCCCTGTCAGCCCCTGCCTTGCCTTTTGGCCGGGCCACGGGCGGCAGGTCTTACAAGAGGGTCCTCTGCGGGGCCTGCTGACCTCGGCAACAAGTCCAAGGCTTCGGTGCGGCTCCCCTGTCGCTTTTTGTGGAGGGACCCACAGGTGTTTCCCACCCCCCATGGAGATCCAGCAGCCTCAACCGCCCCCTTTTCTCAGCTGCCTGGCAGGGGGGGTCTGCTACGGAGGCGGCAGTCTGGCGTTGTTTCCCCACCACCACCTGTGTGTGTGTGTGTGTGTGAGAGAAAGACACCCGCGGGAATAGCTCGTAGGGGCGGCGGCAGCCTGGTGTTTGCATTTCTCTGTGTGTGGAGCTTCGTGGACCCGACACACAGGAGGGGGGGAAACGCCAGAACGCCGCTTCCCTACCAGCCATTCCCACGGGTCTGACACGCAGGGACAAGGGGGGAGAGAAACAACGCTGGACTGCCGCCGCTTCTACCAGCTCTGCAAGCCTCTGCCGCCCCCTTCTCTCGGCAGCCTGGCCCGGACGAAGGGACGCCCCTTCGAAGGCGGCGGCAGAGGCTTGCAGAGCTGGTAGAAGCAGCAGCAGTCCAGCGTTGTTTCCCCCCCCCTGTGTGTGTCTTTGTGTGTGTGTGTGTGTGTGTGTGAGAGAGAGAGAGAGAGCTGTGGGAATGGCTGGTAGGAAAGCGGCGTTCTGGCGTTTCCCCCCCTCCTGTGTTTCGGGTCCAGGTGGGGAACACACACACACACACACACACACACACACACCGGACTGCCAACTCACTGCAGGACAAGAGTTACACTAATATCCATGAAATGCTAGAATACAGTCATTAAAGAGAGGATGCCAAAGGAGGGACAAAATGAAGTGTGAATGACAAAAATTGAATTGAATTGTTGAATTCTTACTGGAGCAATGAAGACATTGGTGGCCTCAGCCAGGCTGAATGAAGGGATTTCTTTGTTTTTTTATTCGTTGTCATGCCCTTGCCACAGCTTCCTCAAAGGAGATTCTGTTTCTTCAGCCTGATTTATGCAAGTCTAGCCAAAGCCATTTAAACGCCTGTCCCAACAAAGCAAAGTATATGAAGCTCCTTAAATGCACAGTGACAAATGATGGTCTGCGTAGGGTCAGTGTTTTCCATAAGGCTCACACCACCAGCATTTTGAGTTCAGATATGATCAGGTTACAGCTTTTCTGCTTGCCATGTTACTATGGCCCAGGTGGTTATGTTTTTTGGCATGTGTGACAAAGGATTCCCTCCTTCAAGTTTCAGAATTTTGGAAGCTGATCATTGTGTAGCATTCACTGACCCCTTGTTAGCTGCAAAGTTGGGTAGAAATTGAGTGGATTGGAAAACTGCACAATGCCTGCAGTTTCTTGATATAGCTCCTAAGAGCCAGTCATTACCAGCCAGTTTTGTTGTTGGGAATTGTTGCTTGAGAACCATTAGGAAAAGGTGTAAGGAGCAGTGCCCGGCAAAGTAGCTCACGCGTGAAAGAAGCCTGGCAGAGGAGCTGGAGCGGCGAGCACAGGCGCCCGGCCCGGATCCTGGAAGGCCCTGGCAGAGACGTGCCCCCAGCAGCGGAGCGTATTCTCCTGCATCTCTACGCCTCCTGTCCTCCTCATTGAGCCTCCCTGTGTGGTAGGACAGAGTCATGGCTTCCTTACTTGTCCCCTGCAGTGAAACAATGAAATTGCTCCAATTTTTGTCCAGGGAAGCCAGGTCTGGGAATAAAGGGAATTTCCCCCAGCTCTTTGTCCATTTCTATACATCCGTGAGCTTTCCATTGAGGTGAATGGAAGAGGGATCCCTCTGCTGGCAAGTGTTGGTATTTTTCTCTGATTTTTAGATGGCCCCGACTGAGCATGCTCAGAATTCATTTGAGCCCAGGAGGCGGAGGGAGCGGATGTCTCTCTCTCTGCCTCTGGGCCAGGCCTAGGACTGCAGGCCGGGACCTGGGCCAGGCTTGCAGGCCGGGACCTGGGCCTGGGCCCGAAGAGGGGATGAAGGCCGCAGAAGCCCTGAAGATTCCTCCGGGAGCCCCCCCGGCACTGGAACACTCCCCGGGTGGCGAAGCCTGCAGGATGGGGCCGGGATGGCCCAGAGATGCTGAAGTTCGCCAGGAGGAGCCCATCGCTGGTCCTGAAGACCATGGAGGCGGTTGAAGACGGCGCTGGAGGTGGCGACCTCGTCCGGAGGCCCCCAGAAGGCCATCTGGTAAGCAGGGTGTCTGAGCGGTGGCATAGAGTAGGCCGGAGGACCCCGGGGGATCCCCAGAGGCCCTCTGGCATTGCAAGACGTAGCTGGGAGGCTCTGGGCCGGACGCCTCCTGGTAGTTAGGCTCTGGGGAAAGGGTTGGAGGCCCCGGAGTTCCTTCGGAGGCCCTCTGGAGATGCAGGGCGCAGCTGTGGAGCTCCGGACTGGACGCCCCCCTGTAGTCAGGCTCCTGGAGGTAGCGAGGGAGGCTGCCGTCCTTGATTGAAGACTCCTGGTCACAATCGGGGACCTCCTGCCATCTGTCTCAAAGGGTTCTTGCTGGAACCTCCAGGCATCTCGCTGCTGGTGCTGGCTTGGAAGCGTTGCCTCAAACCATCCTCTGCTACCAATTTGTGAGAGGTCTCACAAGACCGATGGCTCGTTGAAGTGCTTCCAAGAAAAAGGCAGCACGCAGGGATGCAATCAGGTGAAGCTTTACTTAGATATAAAGCAGAGAGAGAGAGTTCCCTGGCATGGAGGCACCCATGCCTGGATTGAACCCATGGATCAGTTCCTAAAGGGAGCTAGAAGAAGAGCTAAAGAGGGGTCCCCGGCCCCTCCCTTACCAATGAGAGAGAGGGGGCTGGAGGGCCATTAACTCTCTCCAATGGGGTTGCAGGGGCCGGAGACCCCTGACCCACCAGTGGGAGCAAAGGTGCCTCTTTGCTCCCATCTGATGACCTTTTGGGGAATTGCCATGGCTGGCACAAAACATCTAACATTTCTTTTCATTGAAGATAATACAACTTACTTTTCTGCACACCTAGGACACTTGCTATCATCCTGATTACAAGAAATATCATCAGCACTTTCATCCAGTGATGAATAGAAATCACTCTACGCAGGAGAAAAGATCATGTAAGATTTAAGATTAACATTTAACTCTTAAATTTCATTTTATAATTGACAATCCATTCCAAAATTTTAGACCGTCCCAGTTCATATATATTGCTAAACTCTAACATGCTTTGTAAGACAACGTATGTGAACTGACTTATTACAGATTACTTGAGATTGCTTGGGTGCAACCGCTTCGGCCTAGTGCTCCTTAGACAGCCTTGGGGCTGGCTGTGGGGCCTTTCTCTCTTTCCGTGTGCAGGCCCCTTCTGAGGTGGCACCTGGTGGATTGTCCTTTGTACCTGGGCCCTCAGGGGAGAAGTATGGCAAACCATTTACGATGGTAACACTCCCAATGAACACCTGGTCCCGAGTGACATGACCTCCCCCTTTGCGAAATAAAACCTCCACCCTGTCATCATCACATAACTTGAAAATGCTTAACAGATTGTTGGCAATGGAGAGAGCATGCAATAGGCCTTCAACATTTCCCAGCCCTGGTACAGAGACAGTGCCCTCCCCAACAACCAAAGCCTTATTACCATTGGCAGCCTTGACAGAGGAGTTAATCCTCCTCAACCTTTTAAAACCTTGTTTCATGTTGGTAATATGAGATGAAGCTCCAGAGTCCAGTAACCACAGGCCAGTGGGGCTACCAGCCTTTGTGGCGGGGGTGAGAGCACAAGTACATACAAAATTGCCCTTAGCACCACCATAGCCCCCGCCACGCCCCCTTCTCTGCCCCTTGCCCTTTCCTTGTTTGGAACCACGCTTGGGGCCTTGCTGGCAATGGGGGCAGTCCTTCTTCAGATGCCCCTCAGAGCCACAGATGAAACACTTAAGTAGAGCATTGACCTGCTCTGAGTTGTGGTGCCTCCTGCTGGCGCGCTGAGTGGTGGCTCTGGAGTATTATCCTGCATCTCTACGCCTCCTGTCCTCCTCATTGAGCCTCCCTGTGTGGTAGGACAGAGTCATGGCTTCCTTCCTGGTCCCCTCCAGTGAAACAATGAAATTGCTCCAATTTTTGTCCAGGGAAGCCAGAATGACAGCGATCGTGTTCGCCTCAGTTACAGGGTGGTCTCTGAGCATCAGTTCTGCCCTGAGCGCCTTCAATTTTCCCAGGTGTTCTGCCATGCTGGCCCCAAACCTCAGCTTGGTGTTATAAAACTGAGATGTGAGTCTGGCGGTCGAACCGAGGCTGTCGTTGTTGAATAAATCATATAATAACCCCCAAACTTCGGCCGCTGTGAGCCCATCTGGAATGCTGGGGTACAGGTTAGCATCCAGTGAGCTCAGTAGAGTGATATATGCTTTTCTATGATACCACTCTTCTTGGAGTCCCCAGGGAAGAGGTGGGGGGGTCTAGAACCATCTCTAGAGTCCCTTCCTTTAATAGACATACCTGCACTTCTTTATTCCAGCTGCTGAAATTCTCCCCCCCCCACCCAAGGTGCAGTTTTTCAAAATTATTTGAGAGGGTAGAAGCAGATGTAGAGGTCTGGGAATAAAGGGAATTTCCCCCAGCTCTTTGTCCATTTCTATACATCCGTGAGCTTTCCATTGAGGTGAATGGAAGAGGGATCCCTCTGCTGGCAAGTGTTGGTATTTTTCTCTGATTTTTAGATGGCCCCGACTGAGCATGCTCAGAATTCATTTGAGCCCAGGAGGCGGAGGGAGCGGATGTCTCTCTCTCTGCCTCTGGGCCAGGCCTAGGCCTGCAGGCCGGGACCTGGGCCTGGGCCCAAAGAGGGGATGAAGGCCGCAGAAGCCCTGAAGATTCCTCCGGGAGCCCCCCCGGCACTGGAACACTCCCCGGGTGGCGAAGCCTGCAGGATGGGGCCGGGATGGCCCAGAGATGCCGAAGTTCGCCAGGAGGAGCCCATCGCTGGTCCTGAAGACCATGGAGGCGGTTGAAGACGGCGCTGGAGGTGGCGACCTCGTCTGGAGGCCCCCCGAAGGCCATCTGGTAAGCAGGGCGTCTGAGCGGTGGCATAGAGTAGGCCGGAGGACACCGGGGGTTCCCCAGAGGCCCTCTGGCATTGCAAGACGTAGCTGGGAGGCTCTGGGCCGGACGCCTCCTGGTAGTTAGGCTCTGGGGAAAGGGTTGGAGGCCCCGGAGTTCCTTCGGAGGCCCTCTGGAGATGCAGGGCGCAGCTGTGGGGCTCCGGACTGGAAGCCCACCGGTAGTCAGGCTCCTGGAGGTAGCGAGGGAGGCTGCCGTCCTTGATTGAAGACTCCTGGTCACAATCGGGGACCTCCTGCCATCTGTCTCAAAGGGTTCTTGCTGGAACCTCCAGGCATCTCGCTGCTGGTGCTGGCTTGGAAGCGTTGCCTCAAACCATCCTCTGCTACCAATTTGTGAGAGGTCTCACAAGACCGATGGCTCGTTGAAGTGCTTCCAAGAAAAAGGCAGCACGCAGGGATGCAATCAGGTGAAGCTTTACTTAGATATAAAGCAGAGAGAGAGAGTTCCCTGGCATGGAGGCACCCATGCCTGGATTGAACCCATGGATCAGTTCCTAAAGGGAGCTAGGAGAAGAGCTAAAGAGGGGTCCCCGGCCCCTCCCTTACCAATGAGAGAGAGGGGGCTGGAGGGCCATTAACTCTCTCCAATGGGGTTGCAGGGGCCGGAGACCCCTGACCCACCAGTGGGAGCAAAGGTGCCTCTTTGCTCCCATCTGATGACCTTTTGGGGAATTGCCATGGCTGGCACAAAACATCTAACATTTCTTTTCATTGAAGACAATACAACTTACTTTTCTGCACACCTAGGACACTTGCTATCATCCTGATTACAAGAAATATCATCAGCACTTTCATCCAGTGATGAATAGAAATCACTCTACGCAGGAGAAAAGATCATGTAAGATTTAAGATTAACATTTAACTCTTAAATTTCATTTTATAATTGACAATCCATTCCAAAATTTTAGACCGTCCCAGTTCATATATATTGCTAAACTCTAACATGCTTTGTAAGACAACGTATGTGAACTGACTTATTACAGATTACTTGAGATTGCTTGGGTGCAACCGCTTCGGCCTAGTGCTCCTTAGACAGCCTTGGGGCTGGCTGTGGGGCCTTTCTCTCTTTCCGTGTGCAGGCCCCTTCTGAGGTGGCACCTGGTGGATTGTCCTTTGTACCTGGGCCCTCAGGGGAGAAGTATGGCAAACCATTTACGATCGTAACACTCCCAATGAACACCTGGTCCCGAGTGACATGACCTCCCCCTTTGCGAAATAAAACCTCCACCCTGTCATCATCACATAACTTGAAAATGCTTAACAGATTGTTGGCAATGGAGAGAGCATGCAATAGGCCTTCAACATTTCCCAGCCCTGGTACAGAGACAGTGCCCTCCCCAACAATCAAAGCCTTATTACCATTGGCAGCCTTGACAGAGGAGTTAATCCTCCTCAACCTTTTAAAACCTTGTTTCATGTTGGTAATATGAGATGAAGCTCCAGAGTCCAGTAACCACAGGCCAGTGGGGCTAGCAGCCTTTGTGGCGGGGGTGAGAGCACAAGTACATACAAAATTGCCCTTAGCACCACCATAGCCCCCGCCACGCCCCCTTCTCTGCCCCTTGCCCTTTCCTTGTTTGGAACCACGCTTGGGGCCTTGCTGGCAATGGGGGCAGTCCTTCTTCAGATGCCCCTCAGAGCCACAGATGAAACACTTAAGTAGAGCATTGACCTGCTCTGAGTTGTGGTGCCTCCTGCTGGCGCGCTGAGTGGTGGCTCTGGAGTATTATCTTGCATCTCTACGCCTCCTGTCCTCCTCATTGAGCCTCCCTGTGTGGTAGGACAGAGTCATGGCTTCCTTCCTGGTCCCCTCCAGTGAAACAATGAAATTGCTCCAATTTTTGTCCAGGGAAGCCAGAATGACAGCGATCGTGTTCGCCTCAGTTACAGGGTGGTCTCTGAGCATCAGTTCTGCCCTGAGCGCCTTCAATTTTCCCAGGTGTTCTGCCATGCTGGCCCCAAACCTCAGCTTGGTGTTATAAAACTGAGATGTGAGTCTGGCGGTCGAACCGAGGCTGTCGTTGTTGAATAAATCATATAATAACCCCCAAACTTCGGCCGCTGTGAGCCCATCTGGAATGCTGGGGTACAGGTTAGCATCCTGTGAGCTCAGTAGAGTGATATATGCTTTTCTATGATACCACTCTTCTTGGGGTCCCCAGGGAAGAGGTGGGGGGGTCTAGAACCATCTCTAGAGTCCCTTCCTTTAATAGACATACCTGCACTTCTTTATTCCAGCTGCTGAAATTCTCCCCCCCCCACCACCCAAGGTGCAGTTTTTCAAAATTATTTGAGAGGGCAGAAGCAGATGTAGAGGTCTGGGAATAAAGGGAATTTCCCCCAGCTCTTTGTCCATTTCTATACATCCGTGAGCTTTCCATTGAGGTGACTGGAAGAGGGATCCCTCTGCTGGCAAGTGTTGGTATTTTTCTCTGATTTTTAGATGGCCCCGACTGAGCATGCTCAGAATTCATTTGAGCCCAGGAGGCGGAGGGAGCGGATGTCTCTCTCTGCCTCTGGGCCAGGCCCAGGCCTGCAGGCCGGGACCTGGGCCTGGGCCTGCAGGCCGGGACCTGGGCCTGGGCCCGAAGAGGGGATGAAGGCCGCAGAAGCCCTGAAGATTCCTCCGGGAGCCCCCCCGGCACTGGAACACTCCCCGGGTGGCGAAGCCTGCATGATGGGGCCGGGATGGCCCAGAGATGCCGAAGTTCGCCAGGAGGAGCCCATCGCTGGTCCTGAAGACCATGGAGGCGGTTGAAGACGGCGCTGGAGGTGGCGACCTCGTCCGGAGGCCCCCCGAAGGCCATCTGGTAAGCAGGGTGTCTGAGCGGTGGCATAGAGTAGGCCGGAGGACCCCGGGGGATCCCCAGAGGCCCTCTGGCATTGCAAGACGTAGCTGGGAGGCTCTGGGCCGGACGCCTCCTGGTAGTTAGGCTCTGGGGAAAGGGTTGGAGGCCCCGGAGTTCCTTCGGAGGCCCTCTGGAGATGCAGGGCGCAGCTGTGGGGCTCCGGACTGGACGCCCCCCGGTAGTCAGGCTTCTGGAGGTAGCGAGGGAGGCTGCCGTCCTTGATTGAAGACTCCTGGTCACAATCGGGGACCTCCTGCCATCTGTCTCAAAGGGTTCTTGCTGGAACCTCCAGGCATCTCGCTGCTGGTGCTGGCTTGGAAGCGTTGCCTCAAACCATCCTCTGCTACCAATTTGTGAGAGGTCTCACAAGACCGATGGCTCGTTGAAGTGCTTCCAAGAAAAAGGCAGCACGCAGGGATGCAATCAGGTGAAGCTTTACTTAGATATAAAGCAGAGAGAGAGAGTTCCCTGGCATGGAGGCACCCATGCCTGGATTGAACCCATGGATCAGTTCCTAAAGGGAGCTAGAAGAAGAGCTAAAGAGGGGTCCCCGGCCCCTCCCTTACCAATGAGAGAGAGGGGGCTGGAGGGCCATTAACTCTCTCCAATGGGGTTGCAGGGGCCGGAGACCCCTGACCCACCAGTGGGAGCAAAGGTGCCTCTTTGCTCCCATCTGATGACCTTTTGGGGAATTGCCATGGCTGGCACAAAACATCTAACATTTCTTTTCATTGAAGACAATACAACTTACTTTTCTGCACACCTAGGACACTTGCTATCATCCTGATTACAAGAAATATCATCAGCACTTTCATCCAGTGATGAATAGAAATCACTCTACGCAGGAGAAAAGATCATGTAAGATTAACATTTAACTCTTAAATTTCATTTTATAATTGACAATCCATTCCAAAATTTTAGACCGTCCCAGTTCATATATATTGCTAAACTCTAACATGCTTTGTAAGACAACGTATGTGAACTGACTTATTACAGATTACTTGAGATTGCTTGGGTGCAACCGCTTCGGCCTAGTGCTCCTTAGACAGCCTTGGGGCTGGCTGTGGGGCCTTTCTCTCTTTCCGTGTGCAGGCCCCTTCTGAGGTGGCACCTGGTGGATTGTCCTTTGTACCTGGGCCCTCAGGGGAGAAGTATGGCAAACCATTTACGATGGTAACACTCCCAATGAACACCTGGTCCCGAGTGACATGACCTCCCCCTTTGCGAAATAAAACCTCCACCCTGTCATCATCACATAACTTGAAAATGCTTAACAGATTGTTGGCAATGGAGAGAGCATGCAATAGGCCTTCAACATTTCCCAGCCCTGGTACAGAGACAGTGCCCTCCCCAACAACCAAAGCCTTATTACCATTGGCAGCCTTGACAGAGGAGTTAATCCTCCTCAACCTTTTAAAACCTTGTTTCATGTTGGTAATATGAGATGAAGCTCCAGAGTCCAGTAACCACAGGCCAGTGGGGCTACCAGCCTTTGTGGCGGGGGTGAGAGCACAAGTACATACAAAATTGCCCTTAGCACCACCATAGCCCCCGCCACGCCCCCTTCTCTGCCCCTTGCCCTTTCCTTGTTTGGAACCACGCTTGGGGCCTTGCTGGCAATGGGGGCAGTCCTTCTTCAGATGCCCCTCAGAGCCACAGATGAAACACTTAAGTAGAGCATTGACCTGCTCTGAGTTGTGGTGCCTCCTGCTGGCGCGCTGAGTGGTGGCTCTGGAGTATTATCCTGCATCTCTACGCCTCCTGTCCTCCTCATTGAGCCTCCCTGTGTGGTAGGACAGAGTCATGGCTTCCTTCCTGGTCCCCTCCAGTGAAACAATGAAATTGCTCCAATTTTTGTCCAGGGAAGCCAGAATGAGAGCGATCGTGTTCGCCTCAGTTACAGGGTGGTCTCTGAGCATCAGTTCTGCCCTGAGCGCCTTCAATTTTCCCAGGTGTTCTGCCATGCTGGCCCCAAACCTCAGCTTGGTGTTATAAAACTGAGATGTGAGTCTGGCGGTCGAACCGAGGCTGTCGTTGAATAAATCATATAATAACCCCCAAACTTCGGCCGCTGTGAGCCCATCTGGAATGCTGGGGTACAGGTTAGCATCCAGTGAGCTCAGTAGAGTGATATATGCTTTTCTATGATACCACTCTTCTTGGGGTCCCCAGGGAAGAGGTGGGGGGGTCTAGAACCATCTCTAGAGTCCCTTCCTTTAATAGACATACCTGCACTTCTTTATTCCAGCTGCTGAAATTCTCCCCCCCCCCACACCCAAGGTGCAGTTTTTCAAAATTATTTGAGAGGGCAGAAGCAGATGTAGAGGTCTGGGAATAAAGGGAATTTCCCCCAGCTCTTTGTCCATTTCTATACATCCGTGAGCTTTCCATTGAGGTGAATGGAAGAGGGATCCCTCTGCTGGCAAGTGTTGGTATTTTTCTCTGATTTTTAGATGGCCCCGACTGAACATGCTCAGAATTCATTTGAGCCCAGGAGGCGGAGGGAGCGGATGTCTCTCTCTCTGCCTCTGGGCCAGGCCTAGGCCTGCAGGCCGGGACCTGGGCCTGGGCCTGCAGGCCGGGACCTGGGCCTGGGCCCGAAGAGGGGATGAAGGCCGCAGAAGCCCTGAAGATTCCTCCGGGAGCCCCCCCGGCACTGGAACACTCCCCGGGTGGCGAAGCCTGCAGGATGGGGCCGGGATGGCCCAGAGATGCCGAAGTTCGCCAGGAGGAGCCCATCGCTGGTCCTGAAGACCATGGAGGCGGTTGAAGACGGCGCTGGAGGTGGCGACCTCGTCCGGAGGCCCCCCGAAGGCCATCTGGTAAGCAGGGCGTCTGAGCGGTGGCATAGAGTAGGCCGGAGGACACCGGGGGTTCCCCAGAGGCCCTCTGGCATTGCAAGACGTAGCTGGGAGGCTCTGGGCCGGACGCCTCCTGGTAGTTAGGCTCTGGGGAAAGGGTTGGAGGCCCCGGAGTTCCTTCGGAGGCCCTCTGGAGATGCAGGGCGCAGCTGTGGGGCTCCGGACTGGAAGCCCACCGGTAGTCAGGCTCCTGGAGGTAGCGAGGGAGGCTGCCGTCCTTGATTGAAGACTCCTGGTCACAATCGGGGACCTCCTGCCATCTGTCTCAAAGGGTTCTTGCTGGAACCTCCAGGCATCTCGCTGCTGGTGCTGGCTTGGAAGCGTTGCCTCAAACCATCCTCTGCTACCAATTTGTGAGAGGTCTCACAAGACCGATGGCTCGTTGAAGTGCTTCCAAGAAAAAGGCAGCACGCAGGGATGCAATCAGGTGAAGCTTTACTTAGATATAAAGCAGAGAGAGAGAGTTCCCTGGCATGGAGGCACCCATGCCTGGATTGAACCCATGGATCAGTTCCTAAAGGGAGCTAGGAGAAGAGCTAAAGAGGGGTCCCCGGCCCCTCCCTTACCAATGAGAGAGAGGGGGCTGGAGGGCCATTAACTCTCTCCAATGGGGTTGCAGGGGCCGGAGACCCCTGACCCACCAGTGGGAGCAAAGGTGCCTCTTTGCTCCCATCTGATGACCTTTTGGGGAATTGCCATGGCTGGCACAAAACATCTAACATTTCTTTTCATTGAAGACAATACAACTTACTTTTCTGCACACCTAGGACACTTGCTATCATCCTGATTACAAGAAATATCATCAGCACTTTCATCCAGTGATGAATAGAAATCACTCTACGCAGGAGAAAAGATCATGTAAGATTTAAGATTAACATTTAACTCTTAAATTTCATTTTATAATTGACAATCCATTCCAAAATTTTAGACCGTCCCAGTTCATATATATTGCTAAACTCTAACATGCTTTGTAAGACAACGTATGTGAACTGACTTATTACAGATTACTTGAGATTGCTTGGGTGCAACCGCTTCGGCCTAGTGCTCCTTAGACAGCCTTGGGGCTGGCTGTGGGGCCTTTCTCTCTTTCCGTGTGCAGGCCCCTTCTGAGGTGGCACCTGGTGGATTGTCCTTTGTACCTGGGCCCTCAGGGGAGAAGTATGGCAAACCATTTACGATCGTAACACTCCCAATGAACACCTGGTCCCGAGTGACATGACCTCCCCCTTTGCGAAATAAAACCTCCACCCTGTCATCATCACATAACTTGAAAATGCTTAACAGATTGTTGGCAATGGAGAGAGCATGCAATAGGCCTTCAACATTTCCCAGCCCTGGTACAGAGACAGTGCCCTCCCCAACAATCAAAGCCTTATTACCATTGGCAGCCTTGACAGAGGAGTTAATCCTCCTCAACCTTTTAAAACCTTGTTTCATGTTGGTAATATGAGATGAAGCTCCAGAGTCCAGTAACCACAGGCCAGTGGGGCTAGCAGCCTTTGTGGCGGGGGTGAGAGCACAAGTACATACAAAATTGCCCTTAGCACCACCATAGCCCCCGCCACGCCCCCTTCTCTGCCCCTTGCCCTTTCCTTGTTTGGAACCACGCTTGGGGCCTTGCTGGCAATGGGGGCAGTCCTTCTTCAGATGCCCCTCAGAGCCACAGATGAAACACTTAAGTAGAGCATTGACCTGCTCTGAGTTGTGGTGCCTCCTGCTGGCGCGCTGAGTGGTGGCTCTGGAGTATTATCCTGCATCTCTACGCCTCCTGTCCTCCTCATTGAGCCTCCCTGTGTGGTAGGACAGAGTCATGGCTTCCTTCCTGGTCCCCTCCAGTGAAACAATGAAATTGCTCCAATTTTTGTCCAGGGAAGCCAGAATGAGAGCGATCGTGTTCGCCTCAGTTACAGGGTGGTCTCTGAGCATCAGTTCTGCCCTGAGCGCCTTCAATTTTCCCAGGTGTTCTGCCATGCTGGCCCCAAACCTCAGCTTGGTGTTATAAAACTGAGATGTGAGTCTGGCGGTCGAACCAAGGCTGTCGTTGTTGAATAAATCATATAATAACCCCCAAACTTCGGCCGCTGTGAGCCCATCTGGAATGCTGGGGTACAGGTTAGCATCCTGTGAGCTCAGTAGAGTGATATATGCTTTTCTATGATACCACTCTTCTTGGGGTCCCCAGGGAAGAGGTGGGGGGGTCTAGAACCATCTCTAGAGTCCCTTCCTTTAATAGACATACCTGCACTTCTTTATTCCAGCTGCTGAAATTCTCCCCCCCCCACCACCCAAGGTGCAGTTTTTCAAAATTATTTGAGAGGGCAGAAGCAGATGTAGAGGTCTGGGAATAAAGGGAATTTCCCCCAGCTCTTTGTCCATTTCTATACATCCGTGAGCTTTCCATTGAGGTGACTGGAAGAGGGATCCCTCTGCTGGCAAGTGTTGGTATTTTTCTCTGATTTTTAGATGGCCCCGACTGAGCATGCTCAGAATTCATTTGAGCCCAGGAGGCGGAGGGAGCGGATGTCTCTCTCTGCCTCTGGGCCAGGCCCAGGCCTGCAGGCCGGGACCTGGGCCTGGGCCTGCAGGCCGGGACCTGGGCCTGGGCCCGAAGAGGGGATGAAGGCCGCAGAAGCCCTGAAGATTCCTCCGGGAGCCCCCCCGGCACTGGAACACTCCCCGGGTGGCGAAGCCTGCATGATGGGGCCGGGATGGCCCAGAGATGCCGAAGTTCGCCAGGAGGAGCCCATCGCTGGTCCTGAAGACCATGGAGGCGGTTGAAGACGGCGCTGGAGGTGGCGACCTCGTCCGGAGGCCCCCCGAAGGCCATCTGGTAAGCAGGGTGTCTGAGCGGTGGCATAGAGTAGGCCGGAGGACCCCGGGGGATCCCCAGAGGCCCTCTGGCATTGCAAGACGTAGCTGGGAGGCTCTGGGCCGGACGCCTCCTGGTAGTTAGGCTCTGGGGAAAGGGTTGGAGGCCCCGGAGTTCCTTCGGAGGCCCTCTGGAGATGCAGGGCGCAGCTGTGGGGCTCCGGACTGGACGCCCCCCGGTAGTCAGGCTTCTGGAGGTAGCGAGGGAGGCTGCCGTCCTTGATTGAAGACTCCTGGTCACAATCGGGGACCTCCTGCCATCTGTCTCAAAGGGTTCTTGCTGGAACCTCCAGGCATCTCGCTGCTGGTGCTGGCTTGGAAGCGTTGCCTCAAACCATCCTCTGCTACCAATTTGTGAGAGGTCTCACAAGACCGATGGCTCGTTGAAGTGCTTCCAAGAAAAAGGCAGCACGCAGGGATGCAATCAGGTGAAGCTTTACTTAGATATAAAGCAGAGAGAGAGAGTTCCCTGGCATGGAGGCACCCATGCCTGGATTGAACCCATGGATCAGTTCCTAAAGGGAGCTAGAAGAAGAGCTAAAGAGGGGTCCCCGGCCCCTCCCTTACCAATGAGAGAGAGGGGGCTGGAGGGCCATTAACTCTCTCCAATGGGGTTGCAGGGGCCGGAGACCCCTGACCCACCAGTGGGAGCAAAGGTGCCTCTTTGCTCCCATCTGATGACCTTTTGGGGAATTGCCATGGCTGGCACAAAACATCTAACATTTCTTTTCATTGAAGACAATACAACTTACTTTTCTGCACACCTAGGACACTTGCTATCATCCTGATTACAAGAAATATCATCAGCACTTTCATCCAGTGATGAATAGAAATCACTCTACGCAGGAGAAAAGATCATGTAAGATTAACATTTAACTCTTAAATTTCATTTTATAATTGACAATCCATTCCAAAATTTTAGACCGTCCCAGTTCATATATATTGCTAAACTCTAACATGCTTTGTAAGACAACGTATGTGAACTGACTTATTACAGATTACTTGAGATTGCTTGGGTGCAACCGCTTCGGCCTAGTGCTCCTTAGACAGCCTTGGGGCTGGCTGTGGGGCCTTTCTCTCTTTCCGTGTGCAGGCCCCTTCTGAGGTGGCACCTGGTGGATTGTCCTTTGTACCTGGGCCCTCAGGGGAGAAGTATGGCAAACCATTTACGATGGTAACACTCCCAATGAACACCTGGTCCCGAGTGACATGACCTCCCCCTTTGCGAAATAAAACCTCCACCCTGTCATCATCACATAACTTGAAAATGCTTAACAGATTGTTGGCAATGGAGAGAGCATGCAATAGGCCTTCAACATTTCCCAGCCCTGGTACAGAGACAGTGCCCTCCCCAACAACCAAAGCCTTATTACCATTGGCAGCCTTGACAGAGGAGTTAATCCTCCTCAACCTTTTAAAACCTTGTTTCATGTTGGTAATATGAGATGAAGCTCCAGAGTCCAGTAACCACAGGCCAGTGGGGCTACCAGCCTTTGTGGCGGGGGTGAGAGCACAAGTACATACAAAATTGCCCTTAGCACCACCATAGCCCCCGCCACGCCCCCTTCTCTGCCCCTTGCCCTTTCCTTGTTTGGAACCACGCTTGGGGCCTTGCTGGCAATGGGGGCAGTCCTTCTTCAGATGCCCCTCAGAGCCACAGATGAAACACTTAAGTAGAGCATTGACCTGCTCTGAGTTGTGGTGCCTCCTGCTGGCGCGCTGAGTGGTGGCTCTGGAGTATTATCCTGCATCTCTACGCCTCCTGTCCTCCTCATTGAGCCTCCCTGTGTGGTAGGACAGAGTCATGGCTTCCTTCCTGGTCCCCTCCAGTGAAACAATGAAATTGCTCCAATTTTTGTCCAGGGAAGCCAGAATGAGAGCGATCGTGTTCGCCTCAGTTACAGGGTGGTCTCTGAGCATCAGTTCTGCCCTGAGCGCCTTCAATTTTCCCAGGTGTTCTGCCATGCTGGCCCCAAACCTCAGCTTGGTGTTATAAAACTGAGATGTGAGTCTGGCGGTCGAACCGAGGCTGTCGTTGAATAAATCATATAATAACCCCCAAACTTCGGCCGCTGTGAGCCCATCTGGAATGCTGGGGTACAGGTTAGCATCCAGTGAGCTCAGTAGAGTGATATATGCTTTTCTATGATACCACTCTTCTTGGGGTCCCCAGGGAAGAGGTGGGGGGGTCTAGAACCATCTCTAGAGTCCCTTCCTTTAATAGACATACCTGCACTTCTTTATTCCAGCTGCTGAAATTCTCCCCCCCCCACACCCAAGGTGCAGTTTTTCAAAATTATTTGAGAGGGCAGAAGCAGATGTAGAGGTCTGGGAATAAAGGGAATTTCCCCCAGCTCTTTGTCCATTTCTATACATCCGTGAGCTTTCCATTGAGGTGAATGGAAGAGGGATCCCTCTGCTGGCAAGTGTTGGTATTTTTCTCTGATTTTTAGATGGCCCCGACTGAACATGCTCAGAATTCATTTGAGCCCAGGAGGCGGAGGGAGCGGATGTCTCTCTCTCTGCCTCTGGGCCAGGCCTAGGCCTGCAGGCCGGGACCTGGGCCTGGGCCTGCAGGCCGGGACCTGGGCCTGGGCCCGAAGAGGGGATGAAGGCCGCAGAAGCCCTGAAGATTCCTCCGGGAGCCCCCCCGGCACTGGAACACTCCCCGGGTGGCGAAGCCTGCAGGATGGGGCCGGGATGGCCCAGAGATGCCGAAGTTCGCCAGGAGGAGCCCATCGCTGGTCCTGAAGACCATGGAGGCGGTTGAAGACGGCGCTGGAGGTGGCGACCTCGTCCGGAGGCCCCCCGAAGGCCATCTGGTAAGCAGGGCGTCTGAGCGGTGGCATAGAGTAGGCCGGAGGACACCGGGGGTTCCCCAGAGGCCCTCTGGCATTGCAAGACGTAGCTGGGAGGCTCTGGGCCGGACGCCTCCTGGTAGTTAGGCTCTGGGGAAAGGGTTGGAGGCCCCGGAGTTCCTTCGGAGGCCCTCTGGAGATGCAGGGCGCAGCTGTGGGGCTCCGGACTGGAAGCCCACCGGTAGTCAGGCTCCTGGAGGTAGCGAGGGAGGCTGCCGTCCTTGATTGAAGACTCCTGGTCACAATCGGGGACCTCCTGCCATCTGTCTCAAAGGGTTCTTGCTGGAACCTCCAGGCATCTCGCTGCTGGTGCTGGCTTGGAAGCGTTGCCTCAAACCATCCTCTGCTACCAATTTGTGAGAGGTCTCACAAGACCGATGGCTCGTTGAAGTGCTTCCAAGAAAAAGGCAGCACGCAGGGATGCAATCAGGTGAAGCTTTACTTAGATATAAAGCAGAGAGAGAGAGTTCCCTGGCATGGAGGCACCCATGCCTGGATTGAACCCATGGATCAGTTCCTAAAGGGAGCTAGGAGAAGAGCTAAAGAGGGGTCCCCGGCCCCTCCCTTACCAATGAGAGAGAGGGGGCTGGAGGGCCATTAACTCTCTCCAATGGGGTTGCAGGGGCCGGAGACCCCTGACCCACCAGTGGGAGCAAAGGTGCCTCTTTGCTCCCATCTGATGACCTTTTGGGGAATTGCCATGGCTGGCACAAAACATCTAACATTTCTTTTCATTGAAGACAATACAACTTACTTTTCTGCACACCTAGGACACTTGCTATCATCCTGATTACAAGAAATATCATCAGCACTTTCATCCAGTGATGAATAGAAATCACTCTACGCAGGAGAAAAGATCATGTAAGATTTAAGATTAACATTTAACTCTTAAATTTCATTTTATAATTGACAATCCATTCCAAAATTTTAGACCGTCCCAGTTCATATATATTGCTAAACTCTAACATGCTTTGTAAGACAACGTATGTGAACTGACTTATTACAGATTACTTGAGATTGCTTGGGTGCAACCGCTTCGGCCTAGTGCTCCTTAGACAGCCTTGGGGCTGGCTGTGGGGCCTTTCTCTCTTTCCGTGTGCAGGCCCCTTCTGAGGTGGCACCTGGTGGATTGTCCTTTGTACCTGGGCCCTCAGGGGAGAAGTATGGCAAACCATTTACGATCGTAACACTCCCAATGAACACCTGGTCCCGAGTGACATGACCTCCCCCTTTGCGAAATAAAACCTCCACCCTGTCATCATCACATAACTTGAAAATGCTTAACAGATTGTTGGCAATGGAGAGAGCATGCAATAGGCCTTCAACATTTCCCAGCCCTGGTACAGAGACAGTGCCCTCCCCAACAATCAAAGCCTTATTACCATTGGCAGCCTTGACAGAGGAGTTAATCCTCCTCAACCTTTTAAAACCTTGTTTCATGTTGGTAATATGAGATGAAGCTCCAGAGTCCAGTAACCACAGGCCAGTGGGGCTAGCAGCCTTTGTGGCGGGGGTGAGAGCACAAGTACATACAAAATTGCCCTTAGCACCACCATAGCCCCCGCCACGCCCCCTTCTCTGCCCCTTGCCCTTTCCTTGTTTGGAACCACGCTTGGGGCCTTGCTGGCAATGGGGGCAGTCCTTCTTCAGATGCCCCTCAGAGCCACAGATGAAACACTTAAGTAGAGCATTGACCTGCTCTGAGTTGTGGTGCCTCCTGCTGGCGCGCTGAGTGGTGGCTCTGGAGTATTATCCTGCATCTCTACGCCTCCTGTCCTCCTCATTGAGCCTCCCTGTGTGGTAGGACAGAGTCATGGCTTCCTTCCTGGTCCCCTCCAGTGAAACAATGAAATTGCTCCAATTTTTGTCCAGGGAAGCCAGAATGAGAGCGATCGTGTTCGCCTCAGTTACAGGGTGGTCTCTGAGCATCAGTTCTGCCCTGAGCGCCTTCAATTTTCCCAGGTGTTCTGCCATGCTGGCCCCAAACCTCAGCTTGGTGTTATAAAACTGAGATGTGAGTCTGGCGGTCGAACCAAGGCTGTCGTTGTTGAATAAATCATATAATAACCCCCAAACTTCGGCCGCTTTGAGCCCATCTGGAATGCTGGGGTACAGGTTAGCATCCTGTGAGCTCAGTAGAGTGATATATGCTTTTCTATGATACCACTCTTCTTGGGGTCCCCAGGGAAGAGGTGGGGGGGTCTAGAACCATCTCTAGAGTCCCTTCCTTTAATAGACATACCTGCACTTCTTTATTCCAGCTGCTGAAATTCTCCCCCCCCCACCACCCAAGGTGCAGTTTTTCAAAATTATTTGAGAGGGCAGAAGCAGATGTAGAGGTCTGGGAATAAAGGGAATTTCCCCCAGCTCTTTGTCCATTTCTATACATCCGTGAGCTTTCCATTGAGGTGACTGGAAGAGGGATCCCTCTGCTGGCAAGTGTTGGTATTTTTCTCTGATTTTTAGATGGCCCCGACTGAGCATGCTCAGAATTCATTTGAGCCCAGGAGGCGGAGGGAGCGGATGTCTCTCTCTGCCTCTGGGCCAGGCCCAGGCCTGCAGGCCGGGACCTGGGCCTGGGCCTGCAGGCCGGGACCTGGGCCTGGGCCCGAAGAGGGGATGAAGGCCGCAGAAGCCCTGAAGATTCCTCCGGGAGCCCCCCCGGCACTGGAACACTCCCCGGGTGGCGAAGCCTGCATGATGGGGCCGGGATGGCCCAGAGATGCCGAAGTTCGCCAGGAGGAGCCCATCGCTGGTCCTGAAGACCATGGAGGCGGTTGAAGACGGCGCTGGAGGTGGCGACCTCGTCCGGAGGCCCCCCGAAGGCCATCTGGTAAGCAGGGTGTCTGAGCGGTGGCATAGAGTAGGCCGGAGGACCCCGGGGGATCCCCAGAGGCCCTCTGGCATTGCAAGACGTAGCTGGGAGGCTCTGGGCCGGACGCCTCCTGGTAGTTAGGCTCTGGGGAAAGGGTTGGAGGCCCCGGAGTTCCTTCGGAGGCCCTCTGGAGATGCAGGGCGCAGCTGTGGGGCTCCGGACTGGACGCCCCCCGGTAGTCAGGCTTCTGGAGGTAGCGAGGGAGGCTGCCGTCCTTGATTGAAGACTCCTGGTCACAATCGGGGACCTCCTGCCATCTGTCTCAAAGGGTTCTTGCTGGAACCTCCAGGCATCTCGCTGCTGGTGCTGGCTTGGAAGCGTTGCCTCAAACCATCCTCTGCTACCAATTTGTGAGAGGTCTCACAAGACCGATGGCTCGTTGAAGTGCTTCCAAGAAAAAGGCAGCACGCAGGGATGCAATCAGGTGAAGCTTTACTTAGATATAAAGCAGAGAGAGAGAGTTCCCTGGCATGGAGGCACCCATGCCTGGATTGAACCCATGGATCAGTTCCTAAAGGGAGCTAGGAGAAGAGCTAAAGAGGGGTCCCCGGCCCCTCCCTTACCAATGAGAGAGAGGGGGCTGGAGGGCCATTAACTCTCTCCAATGGGGTTGCAGGGGCCGGAGACCCCTGACCCACCAGTGGGAGCAAAGGTGCCTCTTTGCTCCCATCTGATGACCTTTTGGGGAATTGCCATGGCTGGCACAAAACATCTAACATTTCTTTTCATTGAAGACAATACAACTTACTTTTCTGCACACCTAGGACACTTGCTATCATCCTGATTACAAGAAATATCATCAGCACTTTCATCCAGTGATGAATAGAAATCACTCTACGCAGGAGAAAAGATCATGTAAGATTTAAGATTAACATTTAACTCTTAAATTTCATTTTATAATTGACAATCCATTCCAAAATTTTAGACCGTCCCAGTTCATATATATTGCTAAACTCTAACATGCTTTGTAAGACAACGTATGTGAACTGACTTATTACAGATTACTTGAGATTGCTTGGGTGCAACCGCTTCGGCCTAGTGCTCCTTAGACAGCCTTGGGGCTGGCTGTGGGGCCTTTCTCTCTTTCCGTGTGCAGGCCCCTTCTGAGGTGGCACCTGGTGGATTGTCCTTTGTACCTGGGCCCTCAGGGGAGAAGTATGGCAAACCATTTACGATCGTAACACTCCCAATGAACACCTGGTCCCGAGTGACATGACCTCCCCCTTTGCGAAATAAAACCTCCACCCTGTCATCATCACATAACTTGAAAATGCTTAACAGATTGTTGGCAATGGAGAGAGCATGCAATAGGCCTTCAACATTTCCCAGCCCTGGTACAGAGACAGTGCCCTCCCCAACAATCAAAGCCTTATTACCATTGGCAGCCTTGACAGAGGAGTTAATCCTCCTCAACCTTTTAAAACCTTGTTTCATGTTGGTAATATGAGATGAAGCTCCAGAGTCCAGTAACCACAGGCCAGTGGGGCTAGCAGCCTTTGTGGCGGGGGTGAGAGCACAAGTACATACAAAATTGCCCTTAGCACCACCATAGCCCCCGCCACGCCCCCTTCTCTGCCCCTTGCCCTTTCCTTGTTTGGAACCACGCTTGGGGCCTTGCTGGCAATGGGGGCAGTCCTTCTTCAGATGCCCCTCAGAGCCACAGATGAAACACTTAAGTAGAGCATTGACCTGCTCTGAGTTGTGGTGCCTCCTGCTGGCGCGCTGAGTGGTGGCTCTGGAGTATTATCCTGCATCTCTACGCCTCCTGTCCTCCTCATTGAGCCTCCCTGTGTGGTAGGACAGAGTCATGGCTTCCTTCCTGGTCCCCTCCAGTGAAACAATGAAATTGCTCCAATTTTTGTCCAGGGAAGCCAGAATGAGAGCGATCGTGTTCGCCTCAGTTACAGGGTGGTCTCTGAGCATCAGTTCTGCCCTGAGCGCCTTCAATTTTCCCAGGTGTTCTGCCATGCTGGCCCCAAACCTCAGCTTGGTGTTATAAAACTGAGATGTGAGTCTGGCGGTCGAACCAAGGCTGTCGTTGTTGAATAAATCATATAATAACCCCCAAACTTCGGCCGCTTTGAGCCCATCTGGAATGCTGGGGTACAGGTTAGCATCCTGTGAGCTCAGTAGAGTGATATATGCTTTTCTATGATACCACTCTTCTTGGGGTCCCCAGGGAAGAGGTGGGGGGGTCTAGAACCATCTCTAGAGTCCCTTCCTTTAATAGACATACCTGCACTTCTTTATTCCAGCTGCTGAAATTCTCCCCCCCCCACCACCCAAGGTGCAGTTTTTCAAAATTATTTGAGAGGGCAGAAGCAGATGTAGAGGTCTGGGAATAAAGGGAATTTCCCCCAGCTCTTTGTCCATTTCTATACATCCGTGAGCTTTCCATTGAGGTGACTGGAAGAGGGATCCCTCTGCTGGCAAGTGTTGGTATTTTTCTCTGATTTTTAGATGGCCCCGACTGAGCATGCTCAGAATTCATTTGAGCCCAGGAGGCGGAGGGAGCGGATGTCTCTCTCTGCCTCTGGGCCAGGCCCAGGCCTGCAGGCCGGGACCTGGGCCTGGGCCTGCAGGCCGGGACCTGGGCCTGGGCCCGAAGAGGGGATGAAGGCCGCAGAAGCCCTGAAGATTCCTCCGGGAGCCCCCCCGGCACTGGAACACTCCCCGGGTGGCGAAGCCTGCATGATGGGGCCGGGATGGCCCAGAGATGCCGAAGTTCGCCAGGAGGAGCCCATCGCTGGTCCTGAAGACCATGGAGGCGGTTGAAGACGGCGCTGGAGGTGGCGACCTCGTCCGGAGGCCCCCCGAAGGCCATCTGGTAAGCAGGGTGTCTGAGCGGTGGCATAGAGTAGGCCGGAGGACCCCGGGGGATCCCCAGAGGCCCTCTGGCATTGCAAGACGTAGCTGGGAGGCTCTGGGCCGGACGCCTCCTGGTAGTTAGGCTCTGGGGAAAGGGTTGGAGGCCCCGGAGTTCCTTCGGAGGCCCTCTGGAGATGCAGGGCGCAGCTGTGGGGCTCCGGACTGGACGCCCCCCGGTAGTCAGGCTTCTGGAGGTAGCGAGGGAGGCTGCCGTCCTTGATTGAAGACTCCTGGTCACAATCGGGGACCTCCTGCCATCTGTCTCAAAGGGTTCTTGCTGGAACCTCCAGGCATCTCGCTGCTGGTGCTGGCTTGGAAGCGTTGCCTCAAACCATCCTCTGCTACCAATTTGTGAGAGGTCTCACAAGACCGATGGCTCGTTGAAGTGCTTCCAAGAAAAAGGCAGCACGCAGGGATGCAATCAGGTGAAGCTTTACTTAGATATAAAGCAGAGAGAGAGAGTTCCCTGGCATGGAGGCACCCATGCCTGGATTGAACCCATGGATCAGTTCCTAAAGGGAGCTAGAAGAAGAGCTAAAGAGGGGTCCCCGGCCCCTCCCTTACCAATGAGAGAGAGGGGGCTGGAGGGCCATTAACTCTCTCCAATGGGGTTGCAGGGGCCGGAGACCCCTGACCCACCAGTGGGAGCAAAGGTGCCTCTTTGCTCCCATCTGATGACCTTTTGGGGAATTGCCATGGCTGGCACAAAACATCTAACATTTCTTTTCATTGAAGACAATACAACTTACTTTTCTGCACACCTAGGACACTTGCTATCATCCTGATTACAAGAAATATCATCAGCACTTTCATCCAGTGATGAATAGAAATCACTCTACGCAGGAGAAAAGATCATGTAAGATTAACATTTAACTCTTAAATTTCATTTTATAATTGACAATCCATTCCAAAATTTTAGACCGTCCCAGTTCATATATATTGCTAAACTCTAACATGCTTTGTAAGACAACGTATGTGAACTGACTTATTACAGATTACTTGAGATTGCTTGGGTGCAACCGCTTCGGCCTAGTGCTCCTTAGACAGCCTTGGGGCTGGCTGTGGGGCCTTTCTCTCTTTCCGTGTGCAGGCCCCTTCTGAGGTGGCACCTGGTGGATTGTCCTTTGTACCTGGGCCCTCAGGGGAGAAGTATGGCAAACCATTTACGATGGTAACACTCCCAATGAACACCTGGTCCCGAGTGACATGACCTCCCCCTTTGCGAAATAAAACCTCCACCCTGTCATCATCACATAACTTGAAAATGCTTAACAGATTGTTGGCAATGGAGAGAGCATGCAATAGGCCTTCAACATTTCCCAGCCCTGGTACAGAGACAGTGCCCTCCCCAACAACCAAAGCCTTATTACCATTGGCAGCCTTGACAGAGGAGTTAATCCTCCTCAACCTTTTAAAACCTTGTTTCATGTTGGTAATATGAGATGAAGCTCCAGAGTCCAGTAACCACAGGCCAGTGGGGCTACCAGCCTTTGTGGCGGGGGTGAGAGCACAAGTACATACAAAATTGCCCTTAGCACCACCATAGCCCCCGCCACGCCCCCTTCTCTGCCCCTTGCCCTTTCCTTGTTTGGAACCACGCTTGGGGCCTTGCTGGCAATGGGGGCAGTCCTTCTTCAGATGCCCCTCAGAGCCACAGATGAAACACTTAAGTAGAGCATTGACCTGCTCTGAGTTGTGGTGCCTCCTGCTGGCGCGCTGAGTGGTGGCTCTGGAGTATTATCCTGCATCTCTACGCCTCCTGTCCTCCTCATTGAGCCTCCCTGTGTGGTAGGACAGAGTCATGGCTTCCTTCCTGGTCCCCTCCAGTGAAACAATGAAATTGCTCCAATTTTTGTCCAGGGAAGCCAGAATGAGAGCGATCGTGTTCGCCTCAGTTACAGGGTGGTCTCTGAGCATCAGTTCTGCCCTGAGCGCCTTCAATTTTCCCAGGTGTTCTGCCATGCTGGCCCCAAACCTCAGCTTGGTGTTATAAAACTGAGATGTGAGTCTGGCGGTCGAACCGAGGCTGTCGTTGAATAAATCATATAATAACCCCCAAACTTCGGCCGCTGTGAGCCCATCTGGAATGCTGGGGTACAGGTTAGCATCCAGTGAGCTCAGTAGAGTGATATATGCTTTTCTATGATACCACTCTTCTTGGGGTCCCCAGGGAAGAGGTGGGGGGGTCTAGAACCATCTCTAGAGTCCCTTCCTTTAATAGACATACCTGCACTTCTTTATTCCAGCTGCTGAAATTCTCCCCCCCCCCACACCCAAGGTGCAGTTTTTCAAAATTATTTGAGAGGGCAGAAGCAGATGTAGAGGTCTGGGAATAAAGGGAATTTCCCCCAGCTCTTTGTCCATTTCTATACATCCGTGAGCTTTCCATTGAGGTGAATGGAAGAGGGATCCCTCTGCTGGCAAGTGTTGGTATTTTTCTCTGATTTTTAGATGGCCCCGACTGAACATGCTCAGAATTCATTTGAGCCCAGGAGGCGGAGGGAGCGGATGTCTCTCTCTCTGCCTCTGGGCCAGGCCTAGGCCTGCAGGCCGGGACCTGGGCCTGGGCCTGCAGGCCGGGACCTGGGCCTGGGCCCGAAGAGGGGATGAAGGCCGCAGAAGCCCTGAAGATTCCTCCGGGAGCCCCCCCGGCACTGGAACACTCCCCGGGTGGCGAAGCCTGCAGGATGGGGCCGGGATGGCCCAGAGATGCCGAAGTTCGCCAGGAGGAGCCCATCGCTGGTCCTGAAGACCATGGAGGCGGTTGAAGACGGCGCTGGAGGTGGCGACCTCGTCCGGAGGCCCCCCGAAGGCCATCTGGTAAGCAGGGTGTCTGAGCGGTGGCATAGAGTAGGCCGGAGGACCCCGGGGGATCCCCAGAGGCCCTCTGGCATTGCAAGACGTAGCTGGGAGGCTCTGGGCCGGACGCCTCCTGGTAGTTAGGCTCTGGGGAAAGGGTTGGAGGCCCCGGAGTTCCTTCGGAGGCCCTCTGGAGATGCAGGGCGCAGCTGTGGGGCTCCGGACTGGACGCCCCCCGGTAGTCAGGCTTCTGGAGGTAGCGAGGGAGGCTGCCGTCCTTGATTGAAGACTCCTGGTCACAATCGGGGACCTCCTGCCATCTGTCTCAAAGGGTTCTTGCTGGAACCTCCAGGCATCTCGCTGCTGGTGCTGGCTTGGAAGCGTTGCCTCAAACCATCCTCTGCTACCAATTTGTGAGAGGTCTCACAAGACCGATGGCTCGTTGAAGTGCTTCCAAGAAAAAGGCAGCACGCAGGGATGCAATCAGGTGAAGCTTTACTTAGATATAAAGCAGAGAGAGAGAGTTCCCTGGCATGGAGGCACCCATGCCTGGATTGAACCCATGGATCAGTTCCTAAAGGGAGCTAGAAGAAGAGCTAAAGAGGGGTCCCCGGCCCCTCCCTTACCAATGAGAGAGAGGGGGCTGGAGGGCCATTAACTCTCTCCAATGGGGTTGCAGGGGCCGGAGACCCCTGACCCACCAGTGGGAGCAAAGGTGCCTCTTTGCTCCCATCTGATGACCTTTTGGGGAATTGCCATGGCTGGCACAAAACATCTAACATTTCTTTTCATTGAAGACAATACAACTTACTTTTCTGCACACCTAGGACACTTGCTATCATCCTGATTACAAGAAATATCATCAGCACTTTCATCCAGTGATGAATAGAAATCACTCTACGCAGGAGAAAAGATCATGTAAGATTTAAGATTAACATTTAACTCTTAAATTTCATTTTATAATTGACAATCCATTCCAAAATTTTAGACCGTCCCAGTTCATATATATTGCTAAACTCTAACATGCTTTGTAAGACAACGTATGTGAACTGACTTATTACAGATTACTTGAGATTGCTTGGGTGCAACCGCTTCGGCCTAGTGCTCCTTAGACAGCCTTGGGGCTGGCTGTGGGGCCTTTCTCTCTTTCCGTGTGCAGGCCCCTTCTGAGGTGGCACCTGGTGGATTGTCCTTTGTACCTGGGCCCTCAGGGGAGAAGTATGGCAAACCATTTACGATGGTAACACTCCCAATGAACACCTGGTCCCGAGTGACATGACCTCCCCCTTTGCGAAATAAAACCTCCACCCTGTCATCATCACATAACTTGAAAATGCTTAACAGATTGTTGGCAATGGAGAGAGCATGCAATAGGCCTTCAACATTTCCCAGCCCTGGTACAGAGACAGTGCCCTCCCCAACAACCAAAGCCTTATTACCATTGGCAGCCTTGACAGAGGAGTTAATCCTCCTCAACCTTTTAAAACCTTGTTTCATGTTGGTAATATGAGATGAAGCTCCAGAGTCCAGTAACCACAGGCCAGTGGGGCTACCAGCCTTTGTGGCGGGGGTGAGAGCACAAGTACATACAAAATTGCCCTTAGCACCACCATAGCCCCCGCCACGCCCCCTTCTCTGCCCCTTGCCCTTTCCTTGTTTGGAACCACGCTTGGGGCCTTGCTGGCAATGGGGGCAGTCCTTCTTCAGATGCCCCTCAGAGCCACAGATGAAACACTTAAGTAGAGCATTGACCTGCTCTGAGTTGTGGTGCCTCCTGCTGGCGCGCTGAGTGGTGGCTCTGGAGTATTATCCTGCATCTCTACGCCTCCTGTCCTCCTCATTGAGCCTCCCTGTGTGGTAGGACAGAGTCATGGCTTCCTTCCTGGTCCCCTCCAGTGAAACAATGAAATTGCTCCAATTTTTGTCCAGGGAAGCCAGAATGAGAGCGATCGTGTTCGCCTCAGTTACAGGGTGGTCTCTGAGCATCAGTTCTGCCCTGAGCGCCTTCAATTTTCCCAGGTGTTCTGCCATGCTGGCCCCAAACCTCAGCTTGGTGTTATAAAACTGAGATGTGAGTCTGGCGGTCGAACCGAGGCTGTCGTTGTTGAATAAATCATATAATAACCCCCAAACTTCGGCCGCTGTGAGCCCATCTGGAATGCTGGGGTACAGGTTAGCATCCAGTGAGCTCAGTAGAGTGATATATGCTTTTCTATGATACCACTCTTCTTGGGGTCCCCAGGGAAGAGGTGGGGGGGTCTAGAACCATCTCTAGAGTCCCTTCCTTTAATAGACATACCTGCACTTCTTTATTCCAGCTGCTGAAATTCTCCCCCCCCCACCACCCAAGGTGCAGTTTTTCAAAATTATTTGAGAGGGCAGAAGCAGATGTAGAGGTCTGGGAATAAAGGGAATTTCCCCCAGCTCTTTGTCCATTTCTATACATCCGTGAGCTTTCCATTGAGGTGACTGGAAGAGGGATCCCTCTGCTGGCAAGTGTTGGTATTTTTCTCTGATTTTTAGATGGCCCCGACTGAGCATGCTCAGAATTCATTTGAGCCCAGGAGGCGGAGGGAGCGGATGTCTCTCTCTGCCTCTGGGCCAGGCCCAGGCCTGCAGGCCGGGACCTGGGCCTGGGCCTGCAGGCCGGGACCTGGGCCTGGGCCCGAAGAGGGGATGAAGGCCGCAGAAGCCCTGAAGATTCCTCCGGGAGCCCCCCCGGCACTGGAACACTCCCCGGGTGGCGAAGCCTGCATGATGGGGCCGGGATGGCCCAGAGATGCCGAAGTTCGCCAGGAGGAGCCCATCGCTGGTCCTGAAGACCATGGAGGCGGTTGAAGACGGCGCTGGAGGTGGCGACCTCGTCCGGAGGCCCCCCGAAGGCCATCTGGTAAGCAGGGTGTCTGAGCGGTGGCATAGAGTAGGCCGGAGGACCCCGGGGGATCCCCAGAGGCCCTCTGGCATTGCAAGACGTAGCTGGGAGGCTCTGGGCCGGACGCCTCCTGGTAGTTAGGCTCTGGGGAAAGGGTTGGAGGCCCCGGAGTTCCTTCGGAGGCCCTCTGGAGATGCAGGGCGCAGCTGTGGGGCTCCGGACTGGACGCCCCCCGGTAGTCAGGCTTCTGGAGGTAGCGAGGGAGGCTGCCGTCCTTGATTGAAGACTCCTGGTCACAATCGGGGACCTCCTGCCATCTGTCTCAAAGGGTTCTTGCTGGAACCTCCAGGCATCTCGCTGCTGGTGCTGGCTTGGAAGCGTTGCCTCAAACCATCCTCTGCTACCAATTTGTGAGAGGTCTCACAAGACCGATGGCTCGTTGAAGTGCTTCCAAGAAAAAGGCAGCACGCAGGGATGCAATCAGGTGAAGCTTTACTTAGATATAAAGCAGAGAGAGAGAGTTCCCTGGCATGGAGGCACCCATGCCTGGATTGAACCCATGGATCAGTTCCTAAAGGGAGCTAGAAGAAGAGCTAAAGAGGGGTCCCCGGCCCCTCCCTTACCAATGAGAGAGAGGGGGCTGGAGGGCCATTAACTCTCTCCAATGGGGTTGCAGGGGCCGGAGACCCCTGACCCACCAGTGGGAGCAAAGGTGCCTCTTTGCTCCCATCTGATGACCTTTTGGGGAATTGCCATGGCTGGCACAAAACATCTAACATTTCTTTTCATTGAAGACAATACAACTTACTTTTCTGCACACCTAGGACACTTGCTATCATCCTGATTACAAGAAATATCATCAGCACTTTCATCCAGTGATGAATAGAAATCACTCTACGCAGGAGAAAAGATCATGTAAGATTAACATTTAACTCTTAAATTTCATTTTATAATTGACAATCCATTCCAAAATTTTAGACCGTCCCAGTTCATATATATTGCTAAACTCTAACATGCTTTGTAAGACAACGTATGTGAACTGACTTATTACAGATTACTTGAGATTGCTTGGGTGCAACCGCTTCGGCCTAGTGCTCCTTAGACAGCCTTGGGGCTGGCTGTGGGGCCTTTCTCTCTTTCCGTGTGCAGGCCCCTTCTGAGGTGGCACCTGGTGGATTGTCCTTTGTACCTGGGCCCTCAGGGGAGAAGTATGGCAAACCATTTACGATGGTAACACTCCCAATGAACACCTGGTCCCGAGTGACATGACCTCCCCCTTTGCGAAATAAAACCTCCACCCTGTCATCATCACATAACTTGAAAATGCTTAACAGATTGTTGGCAATGGAGAGAGCATGCAATAGGCCTTCAACATTTCCCAGCCCTGGTACAGAGACAGTGCCCTCCCCAACAACCAAAGCCTTATTACCATTGGCAGCCTTGACAGAGGAGTTAATCCTCCTCAACCTTTTAAAACCTTGTTTCATGTTGGTAATATGAGATGAAGCTCCAGAGTCCAGTAACCACAGGCCAGTGGGGCTACCAGCCTTTGTGGCGGGGGTGAGAGCACAAGTACATACAAAATTGCCCTTAGCACCACCATAGCCCCCGCCACGCCCCCTTCTCTGCCCCTTGCCCTTTCCTTGTTTGGAACCACGCTTGGGGCCTTGCTGGCAATGGGGGCAGTCCTTCTTCAGATGCCCCTCAGAGCCACAGATGAAACACTTAAGTAGAGCATTGACCTGCTCTGAGTTGTGGTGCCTCCTGCTGGCGCGCTGAGTGGTGGCTCTGGAGTATTATCCTGCATCTCTACGCCTCCTGTCCTCCTCATTGAGCCTCCCTGTGTGGTAGGACAGAGTCATGGCTTCCTTCCTGGTCCCCTCCAGTGAAACAATGAAATTGCTCCAATTTTTGTCCAGGGAAGCCAGAATGAGAGCGATCGTGTTCGCCTCAGTTACAGGGTGGTCTCTGAGCATCAGTTCTGCCCTGAGCGCCTTCAATTTTCCCAGGTGTTCTGCCATGCTGGCCCCAAACCTCAGCTTGGTGTTATAAAACTGAGATGTGAGTCTGGCGGTCGAACCGAGGCTGTCGTTGAATAAATCATATAATAACCCCCAAACTTCGGCCGCTGTGAGCCCATCTGGAATGCTGGGGTACAGGTTAGCATCCAGTGAGCTCAGTAGAGTGATATATGCTTTTCTATGATACCACTCTTCTTGGGGTCCCCAGGGAAGAGGTGGGGGGGTCTAGAACCATCTCTAGAGTCCCTTCCTTTAATAGACATACCTGCACTTCTTTATTCCAGCTGCTGAAATTCTCCCCCCCCCCACACCCAAGGTGCAGTTTTTCAAAATTATTTGAGAGGGCAGAAGCAGATGTAGAGGTCTGGGAATAAAGGGAATTTCCCCCAGCTCTTTGTCCATTTCTATACATCCGTGAGCTTTCCATTGAGGTGAATGGAAGAGGGATCCCTCTGCTGGCAAGTGTTGGTATTTTTCTCTGATTTTTAGATGGCCCCGACTGAACATGCTCAGAATTCATTTGAGCCCAGGAGGCGGAGGGAGCGGATGTCTCTCTCTCTGCCTCTGGGCCAGGCCTAGGCCTGCAGGCCGGGACCTGGGCCTGGGCCTGCAGGCCGGGACCTGGGCCTGGGCCCGAAGAGGGGATGAAGGCCGCAGAAGCCCTGAAGATTCCTCCGGGAGCCCCCCCGGCACTGGAACACTCCCCGGGTGGCGAAGCCTGCAGGATGGGGCCGGGATGGCCCAGAGATGCCGAAGTTCGCCAGGAGGAGCCCATCGCTGGTCCTGAAGACCATGGAGGCGGTTGAAGACGGCGCTGGAGGTGGCGACCTCGTCCGGAGGCCCCCCGAAGGCCATCTGGTAAGCAGGGTGTCTGAGCGGTGGCATAGAGTAGGCCGGAGGACCCCGGGGGATCCCCAGAGGCCCTCTGGCATTGCAAGACGTAGCTGGGAGGCTCTGGGCCGGACGCCTCCTGGTAGTTAGGCTCTGGGGAAAGGGTTGGAGGCCCCGGAGTTCCTTCGGAGGCCCTCTGGAGATGCAGGGCGCAGCTGTGGGGCTCCGGACTGGACGCCCCCCGGTAGTCAGGCTTCTGGAGGTAGCGAGGGAGGCTGCCGTCCTTGATTGAAGACTCCTGGTCACAATCGGGGACCTCCTGCCATCTGTCTCAAAGGGTTCTTGCTGGAACCTCCAGGCATCTCGCTGCTGGTGCTGGCTTGGAAGCGTTGCCTCAAACCATCCTCTGCTACCAATTTGTGAGAGGTCTCACAAGACCGATGGCTCGTTGAAGTGCTTCCAAGAAAAAGGCAGCACGCAGGGATGCAATCAGGTGAAGCTTTACTTAGATATAAAGCAGAGAGAGAGAGTTCCCTGGCATGGAGGCACCCATGCCTGGATTGAACCCATGGATCAGTTCCTAAAGGGAGCTAGAAGAAGAGCTAAAGAGGGGTCCCCGGCCCCTCCCTTACCAATGAGAGAGAGGGGGCTGGAGGGCCATTAACTCTCTCCAATGGGGTTGCAGGGGCCGGAGACCCCTGACCCACCAGTGGGAGCAAAGGTGCCTCTTTGCTCCCATCTGATGACCTTTTGGGGAATTGCCATGGCTGGCACAAAACATCTAACATTTCTTTTCATTGAAGACAATACAACTTACTTTTCTGCACACCTAGGACACTTGCTATCATCCTGATTACAAGAAATATCATCAGCACTTTCATCCAGTGATGAATAGAAATCACTCTACGCAGGAGAAAAGATCATGTAAGATTTAAGATTAACATTTAACTCTTAAATTTCATTTTATAATTGACAATCCATTCCAAAATTTTAGACCGTCCCAGTTCATATATATTGCTAAACTCTAACATGCTTTGTAAGACAACGTATGTGAACTGACTTATTACAGATTACTTGAGATTGCTTGGGTGCAACCGCTTCGGCCTAGTGCTCCTTAGACAGCCTTGGGGCTGGCTGTGGGGCCTTTCTCTCTTTCCGTGTGCAGGCCCCTTCTGAGGTGGCACCTGGTGGATTGTCCTTTGTACCTGGGCCCTCAGGGGAGAAGTATGGCAAACCATTTACGATCGTAACACTCCCAATGAACACCTGGTCCCGAGTGACATGACCTCCCCCTTTGCGAAATAAAACCTCCACCCTGTCATCATCACATAACTTGAAAATGCTTAACAGATTGTTGGCAATGGAGAGAGCATGCAATAGGCCTTCAACATTTCCCAGCCCTGGTACAGAGACAGTGCCCTCCCCAACAACCAAAGCCTTATTACCATTGGCAGCCTTGACAGAGGAGTTAATCCTCCTCAACCTTTTAAAACCTTGTTTCATGTTGGTAATATGAGATGAAGCTCCAGAGTCCAGTAACCACAGGCCAGTGGGGCTACCAGCCTTTGTGGCGGGGGTGAGAGCACAAGTACATACAAAATTGCCCTTAGCACCACCATAGCCCCCGCCACGCCCCCTTCTCTGCCCCTTGCCCTTTCCTTGTTTGGAACCACGCTTGGGGCCTTGCTGGCAATGGGGGCAGTCCTTCTTCAGATGCCCCTCAGAGCCACAGATGAAACACTTAAGTAGAGCATTGACCTGCTCTGAGTTGTGGTGCCTCCTGCTGGCGCGCTGAGTGGTGGCTCTGGAGTATTATCCTGCATCTCTACGCCTCCTGTCCTCCTCATTGAGCCTCCCTGTGTGGTAGGACAGAGTCATGGCTTCCTTCCTGGTCCCCTCCAGTGAAACAATGAAATTGCTCCAATTTTTGTCCAGGGAAGCCAGAATGAGAGCGATCGTGTTCGCCTCAGTTACAGGGTGGTCTCTGAGCATCAGTTCTGCCCTGAGCGCCTTCAATTTTCCCAGGTGTTCTGCCATGCTGGCCCCAAACCTCAGCTTGGTGTTATAAAACTGAGATGTGAGTCTGGCGGTCGAACCGAGGCTGTCGTTGTTGAATAAATCATATAATAACCCCCAAACTTCGGCCGCTGTGAGCCCATCTGGAATGCTGGGGTACAGGTTAGCATCCAGTGAGCTCAGTAGAGTGATATATGCTTTTCTATGATACCACTCTTCTTGGGGTCCCCAGGGAAGAGGGGGGGGTCCAGAACCATCTCTAGAGTCCCTTCCTTTAATAGACATACCTGCACTTCTTTATTGCAGCTGGTAAAATTCTCCCCGCCCCAAGATGCAGTTTTTCAAAATTATTTGAGAGGGCAGAAGCAGATGTAGAGGTCTGGGAATAAAGGGAATTTCCCCCAGCTCTTTGTCCATTTCTATACATCCGTGAGCTTTCCATTGAGGTGAATGGAAGAGGGATCCCTCTGCTGGCAAGTGTTGGTATTTTTCTCTGATTTTTAGATGGCCCCGACTGAGCATGCTCAGAATTCATTTGAGCCCAAGAGGCGGAGGGAGCGGATGTCTCTCTCTCTGCCTCTGGGCCAGGCCTAGGCCTGCAGGCCGGAGGGCCCGGGGGTTCCCCAGAAGCCCTCTGGCGTTGCAAGACATAGCTGGGAGGCTCCGGGCCGGACGCCTCCTGGTAGTTAGGCCCCGGAGCTCCTTCGGAGGCCCTCTGGAGACGCGGGGCGCAGCTGGGGGACTCCGGACTGGATGTCCCCCCGTAGTCAGGCTCCTGGAGGTAGCGAGGGAGGCTGGCTACCCCCGATGTCGAGGCCCCGGTCGTTGTGGTCTCCAGGGCCGCAACCAGGGCCTGGATGGCTGCTTTAAACCATGCTGTAGCAAGCGCGGCTGGGCAAGCCATCATAGGCCTTGAGGCTTTCCAGTGGGGAAGGCTGGGCGGTTTGCGTGCCGCTTCGGCTGGCTGCCAGCAGTTGCTGGGCCTGGAGGGCTAGCTGAGGCCTATCAATCCACGTTGGTGGCCTGGGGGCCGCCATGTTTCTTCCGGTTGGCCCCGGAAGCTGCAGATCACAGTTTGGCGGGAAATTTCCCGCCAAAAGCTCCGGGGCTCCGGCGTCCTTCGTGCTGCGAGGAGCGTTCGGAGCAGCTCCCTGCATTCCCGTTCAGTCATCTGGTCTACGCTGGGGTTGGCCTGGTCCCAGGCCGCTTCTCTGGTGTCTGGGCAGTCTTGGGTAGACTGCAGGCCTTCCGTGCTTCCCTCCGTGGCTTGCGGCTGTAGGGAGGCATGCGAAGGGGTCCCTGGCGCTCCGCTGGGTCCTCTGGGGGAATAGAGGTCATCTGTATCCTCACCTGGACTGAAGCTGGCGTCGGGCTCGATGCAGGGCTGCCGTCCTTGATTGAAGACTCCTGGTCACAATCGGGGACCTCCTGCCATCTGTCTCAAAGGGTTCTTGCTGGAACCTCCAGGCATCTCGCTGCTGGTGCTGGCTTGGAAGCGTTGCCTCAAAGCATCCTCTGCTACCAATTTGTGAGAGGCCTCACGAGACCGATGGCTCGTTGAGGTGCTTCCAAGAAAAAGGCAGCACGCAGGGATGCAATCAGGTGAAGCTTTATTTAGATATAAAGCAGAGAGAAAGAGTTCCCTGGCATGGAGGCACCCATGCTTGGATTGAGCCCATGGATCAGTTCCTAAAGGGAGCTAGAAGAAGAGCTAAAGAGGGGTCCCGGCCCCTCCCTTACCAATGAGAGAGAGAGGGGGGCTGGAGGGCCATTAACTCTCTCCAATGGGCTTGCAGGGGGCGGAGACCCCTGACCCACCAGTGGGAGCAAAGGTGCCTCTTTGCTCCCATCTGATGACCTTTTGGGGAATTGCCATGGCTGGCACAAAAACATCTAACATTTCTTTTCATTGAAGACAATACAACTTACTTTTCTGCACACCTAGGACACTTGCTATCATCCTGATTACAAGAAATATCAACAGCACTTTCATCCAGTGATGAAGAATAGGAATCACTCTACGCAGGAGAAAAGATCATGTAAGATTTAAGATTAACCTTTAACTCTTAAATTTCATTTTATAATTGACAATCCATTCCAAAATTTTAGACCGTCCCAGTTCATATATATTGCTAAGGTGTAATATGCTTTGTAAGCACAACATATGTGAACTCACTTATTACAGATTACTATTACGTATAAACTGAATTATTGTAGCTTTTTCAAATCCTGGCATAACATTAAGTGTGAATCTGTACATTTTAGAATGATGCTTAAATGTTTTATAAGTTCATAGAACCCTACTGCTGCCTCATTGTGGCAGGGAGATGTTCTTGGGAAGGATGAGCAAGAATGCCAGTAGTATATGCCAACCATATATAATCTAAATAATGTCACCCAAGATATGAAAAATCATTCCAGCTGCAACTCCGCTGCCGGGGGCACGTCTCTGCCAGGGCCTTCCCGGATCTGGGCCGGGCGCCTCTGCTCGCCGCTCCGGCTCCTCTGCCGGGCTTCTTTCACATGCGAGCTACTTTGCCAGGCAATGCTGAGGGCGAGCAGAGGCGCCTGGCCTGGATCCTGCAAGGCCTGGCCGAGACACGCCCCCAACAGCAGAGCCGCTCCAGCTCCTCTGCCGGGCTTCTTTCACGCATGGGCTCCTGTGCCGGGCGCTTGAAGTGCAAGGATCACATCCAGGCAAGAATGTTCAGCTCACAGAAAATGAGATTCCGGGCATATGCCTGAAGTCACGAGAGATCTTCCTGAGCCAGCCCATTTTGTTGGAACTAGAAGCCCCACTCAAAATTTGTGGTATACTGACATCATATCCAGAAAACAGCATCCAGTTTGTACATCCCTCCTAAAAAAATTATGTGGAACAAAATGCAAAACTAACTTCTTCAGGCTGGGCTGTACACAGGAAATATCCTTTTCTTTGCGTAGGTGTCGACATATTGGAGAAGGGCTGGAACTGGTCAAATCTTTGTTCCCTGTGAATAGAGTAAGGTAACCAATGCTTACGATAAGTCAATGCTGCCAGAATAATTCAGTTATTAAACAGCTGTAAATTACAGTTAAGTAAAAAGATTATTAGATTATTTTTCATTTTTTTAACCATCTATACTGTGGCCCTTTGGCTGTTTAATGGGAGTAATAATTTCTGAGTATATGTATCTAGCATTATACAATATTCCATAGCTGCGGTCTGTCAAATAGCTTACAGTAGTATGAGTTATTAGTTACCAATAAGGTATTACTGGTTGCTATCCTTAACCTCTTTCCAAGGAGATGAGCAGAAGTCTAGAGTAAGAAAGGACCTAAGGCAGACATGTCAAACACAAGGCCCGGGGGCCGGATGCGGCCCGCAAAGTGGTTTCATGTGGCCCGCGAAGCCATCCTGGAAAGAGTAAGGGAACGGCCCCTGCTGCCTTGGCCCCAGCCCAGCCTGTCCGGGAGCTAATGTACAATTTCATGGTGTTCATCTATGCTGAAATACATTCAGTCCACATTCAGTCCACAAGGCCATCTGGAAACAGCGAGGGACTGGCCCGTGCCATGTCGGCACTTCCCCCTCGGCACATGCTGGGGAGGTATCACCCTTTGTGAGGAATGAAGAAATGCACCATCGCTTGGAAGTGGCCAGCACATGGCCCTGCCTACTTCGGGCAGGCTAGGGGTTGGGCAGCGTTGTCCTTCTCTTCAGATTCATGCCACCCGGCTCAGCCTCTTGGCACTGTGAGTAGAGCACCCCGCTACCTGCCAAAACCAGGCAGGCTAGGGGCTGGGCAGCATTGTGCAGGTAACAACTCTCACGCTGCTCATGGCATCCTCTCCCATAGAGCCCACCAACCGGTTATGTGAAGTAGGCGAGGGCCATGTGCTGGCCATTTCCAGGCGATGGTGCATTTCTTCATTCCTCACGAAGGATGACACTTCCCCAGCTGTGTTTCTTGCCTGTTTTTCTCCCTCCCTCATCTCAAATATTTTCCCACCACTCTGTTCTTTGGAAGGAATGAAGGAGAGGGAAGGTCTGAGGGAAGTCCTACCTTAGTCCTGCCCTGCTGCCCTTTCACCATCCCCTTGCCCCCTCCTCCTGGCCTATGCTGGGGGGTCTCCCTATTGCTAAGGAAGCTTTGGATACAAAGCCAGGTCTCCTCACATGGAGAGGGAATGGGCCTCCCTCTTGATTTTGCCCTCGTACCCATCATGAGCAGCCTGGCTAAGGAGAACAAGCACAGCAGCAGCAGCCTTGAGGAGGAGGTAAATGCAGCTGGGCACCCCCTTGGGGAAGTGGGGCTGGGCTTAGTGCCACGGGTGCTTGAGAGCTAGGCTAGGCATTTGATCCCCGTGCCACCGTCCAGTCCCCCCCCCATGGCCTGAGAGGAACAGTGAGGCTCCTCCGGTGGACCATGCCTTGGCACTTCCCTGGTCCCATTTCCTTCTGCCAGAGACCCTCAGATCTTTCCCACTCCTGCCCAGGCCCCCATAGGCACCCTTGACACAAATGATGTAGAGCTGGCCATACCCATCCAGTAGGCCATACGCACTCCAGCCACGCCCACCCTGGCCACATCCAGCCCCCCCCCGAGGGCAACCGCAATGCTGATGCGGCCCTCAATGAAATTGAGTTTGACACCCCTGACCTAAGGTCATCAGGCCTAACCCCCTTTCACCATCCCTGAAAGACGTTTATCCAGCTTCTTTTTGAAAACCAGAGGGAAAGAAACCAATCCATGGTGATAAACTATTCTTCTGGCGGGAAGAGGGATCCCTCTGCTGGCAAGTGTTGGTATTTTTCTCTGATTTTTAGATGGCCCCGACTGAGCATGCTCAGAATTCATTTGAGCCCAGGAGGCGGAGGGAGCGGATGTCTCTCTCTCTGCCTCTGGGCCAGGCCTAGGCCTGCAGGCTGGGACCTGGGCCTGGGCCCGAAGAGGGGATGAAGGCCGCAGAAGCCCCGAAGATTCCTCCGGGAGCCCCCCCCCCCGGCACTGGAACACTCCCCGGGTGGCGAAGCCTGCAGGATGGGGCCGGGATGGCCTAGAGATGCCGAAGTTCGCCAGGAGGAGCCCATCGCTGGTCCTGAAGACCATGGAGGCGGTTGAAGACGGCGCTGGAGGTGGCGACCTCGTCCGGAGGCCCCCGAAGGCCATCTGGTAAGCAGGGCGTCTGAGCGGTGGCATAGAGTAGGCCGGAGGACCCCGGGGGTTCCCCAGAGGCCCTCTGGCATTGCAAGACGTAGCTGGGAGGCTCTGGGCCGGACGCCTCCTGGTAGTTAGGCTCTGGGGAAAGGGTTGGAGGCCCCGGAGTTCCTTCGGCGGCCCTCTGGAGATGCAGGGCGCAGCTGTGGGGCTCCGGACTGGACGCCCCCCGGTAGTCAGGCTCCTGGAGGTAGCGAGGGAGGCTGCCGTCCTTGATTGAAGACTCCTGGTCACAATCGGGGACCTCCTGCCATCTGTCTCAAAGGGTTCTTGCTGGAACCTCCAGGCATCTCGCTGCTGGTGCTGGCTTGGAAGCGTTGCCTCAAACCATCCTCTGCTACCAATTTGTGAGAGGTCTCACAAGACCGATGGCTCGTTGAAGTGCTTCCAAGAAAAAGGCAGCACGCAGGGATGCAATCAGGTGAAGCTTTACTTAGATATAAAGCAGAGAGAAAGAGTTCCCTGGCATGGAGGCACCCATGCCTGGATTGAACCCATGGATCAGTTCCTAAAGGGAGCTAGAAGAAGAGCTAAAGAGGGGTCCCCGGCCCCTCCCTTACCAATGAGAGAGAGGGGGCTGGAGGGCCATTAACTCTCTCCAATGGGGTTGCAGGGGCCGGAGACCCCTGACCCACCAGTGGGAGCAAAGGTGCCTCTTTGCTCCCATCTGATGACTTTTTGGGGAATTGCCATGGCTGGCAGAAAACATCTAACATTTCTTTTCATTGAAGACAATACAACTTACTTTTCTGCACACCTAGGACACTTGCTATCATCCTGATTACAAGAAATATCATCAGCACTTTCATCCAGTGATGAATAGAAATCACTCTACGCAGGAGAAAAGATCATGTAAGATTTAAGATTAACATTTAACTCTTAAATTTCATTTTATAATTGACAATCCATTCCAAAATTTTAGACCGTCCCAGTTCATATATATTGCTAAACTCTAACATGCTTTGTAAGACAACGTATGTGAACTGACTTATTACAGATTACTTGAGATTGCTTGGGTGCAACCGCTTCGGCCTTGTGCTCCTTAGACAGCCTTGGGGCTGGCTGTGGGGCCTTTCTCTCTTTCCGTGTGCAGGCCCCTTCTGAGGTGGCACCTGGTGGATTGTCCTTTGTGGCTGGGCCCTCAGGGGAGAAGTATGGCAAACCATTTACGATGGTAACACTCCCAATGAACACCTGGTCCCGAGTGACATGACCTCCCCCTTTGCGAAATAAAACCTCCACCCTGTCATCATCACATAACTTGAAAATGCTTAACAGATTGTTGGCAATGGAGAGAGCATGCAATAGGCCTTCAACATTTCCCAGCCCTGGTACAGAGACAGTGCCCTCCCCAACAACCAAAGCCTTATTACCATTGGCAGCCTTGACAGAGGAGTTAATCCTCCTCAACCTTTTAAAACCTTGTTTCATGTTGGTAATATGAGATGAAGCTCCAGAGTCCAGTAACCACAGGCCAGTGGGGCTACCAGCCTTTGTGGCGGGGGTGAGAGCACAAGTACATACAAAATTGCCCTTAGCACCACCATAGCCCCCGCCACGCCCCCTTCTCTGCCCCTTGCCCTTTCCTTGTTTGGAACCACGCTTGGGGCCTTGCTGGCAATGGGGGCAGTCCTTCTTCAGATGCCCCTCAGAGCCACAGATGAAACACTTAAGTAGAGCATTGACCTGCTCTGAGTTGTGGTGCCTCCTGCTGGCGCGCTGAGTGGTGGCTCTGGAGTATTATCCTGCATCTCTACGCCTCCTGTCCTCCTCATTGAGCCTCCCTGTGTGGTAGGACAGAGTCATGGCTTCCTTCCTGGTCCCCTCCAGTGAAACAATGAAATTGCTCCAATTTTTGTCCAGGGAAGCCAGAATGACAGCGATCGTGTTCGCCTCAGTTACAGGGTGGTCTCTGAGCATCAGTTCTGCCCTGAGCGCCTTCAATTTTCCCAGGTGTTCTGCCATGCTGGCCCCAAACCTCAGCTTGGTGTTATAAAACTGAGATGTGAGTCTGGCGGTCGAACCGAGGCTGTCGTTGTTGAATAAATCATATAATAACCCCCAAACTTCGGCCGCTGTGAGCCCATCTGGAATGCTGGGGTACAGGTTAGCATCCAGTGAGCTCAGTAGAGTGATATATGCTTTTCTATGATACCACTCTTCTTGGGGTCCCCAGGGAAGAGGGGGGGGGGTCCAGAACCATCTCTAGAGTCCCTTCCTTTAATAGACATACCTGCACTTCTTTATTGCAGCTGGTAAAATTCTCCCCGCCCCAAGATGCAGTTTTTCAAAATTATTTGAGAGGGCAGAAGCAGATGTAGAGGTCTGGGAATAAAGGGAATTTCCCCCAGCTCTTTGTCCATTTCTATACATCCGTGAGCTTTCCATTGAGGGACCTGGGCCTGGGCCCGAAGAGGGGATGAAGGCCGCAGAAGCCCCGAAGATTCCTCCGGGAGCCCCCCCCCCGGCACTGGAACACTCCCCGGGTGGCGAAGCCTGCAGGATGGGGCCGGGATGGCCTAGAGATGCCGAAGTTCGCCAGGAGGAGCCCATCGCTGGTCCTGAAGACCATGGAGGCGGTTGAAGACGGCGCTGGAGGTGGCGACCTCGTCCGGAGGCCCCCGAAGGCCATCTGGTAAGCAGGGCGTCTGAGCGGTGGCATAGAGTAGGCCGGAGGACCCCGGGGGTTCCCCAGAGGCCCTCTGGCATTGCAAGACGTAGCTGGGAGGCTCTGGGCCGGACGCCTCCTGGTAGTTAGGCTCTGGGGAAAGGGTTGGAGGCCCCGGAGTTCCTTCGGCGGCCCTCTGGAGATGCAGGCCAGTGGGGCTACCAGCCTTTGTGGCGGGGGTGAGAGCACAAGTACATACAAAATTGCCCTTAGCACCACCATAGCCCCCGCCACGCCCCCTTCTCTGCCCCTTGCCCTTTCCTTGTTTGGAACCACGCTTGGGGCCTTGCTGGCAATGGGGGCAGTCCTTCTTCAGATGCCCCTCAGAGCCACAGATGAAACACTTAAGTAGAGCATTGACCTGCTCTGAGTTGTGGTGCCTCCTGCTGGCGCGCTGAGTGGTGGCTCTGGAGTATTATCCTGCATCTCTACGCCTCCTGTCCTCCTCATTGAGCCTCCCTGTGTGGTAGGACAGAGTCATGGCTTCCTTCCTGGTCCCCTCCAGTGAAACAATGAAATTGCTCCAATTTTTGTCCAGGGAAGCCAGAATGACAGCGATCGTGTTCGCCTCAGTTACAGGGTGGTCTCTGAGCATCAGTTCTGCCCTGAGCGCCTTCAATTTTCCCAGGTGTTCTGCCATGCTGGCCCCAAACCTCAGCTTGGTGTTATAAAACTGAGATGTGAGTCTGGCGGTCGAACCGAGGCTGTCGTTGTTGAATAAATCATATAATAACCCCCAAACTTCGGCCGCTGTGAGCCCATCTGGAATGCTGGGGTACAGGTTAGCATCCAGTGAGCTCAGTAGAGTGATATATGCTTTTCTATGATACCACTCTTCTTGGGGTCCCCAGGGAAGAGGGGGGGGGGTCCAGAACCATCTCTAGAGTCCCTTCCTTTAATAGACATACCTGCACTTCTTTATTGCAGCTGGTAAAATTCTCCCCGCCCCAAGATGCAGTTTTTCAAAATTATTTGAGAGGGCAGAAGCAGATGTAGAGGTCTGGGAATAAAGGGAATTTCCCCCAGCTCTTTGTCCATTTCTATACATCCGTGAGCTTTCCATTGAGGTGAATGGAAGAGGGATCCCTCTGCTGGCAAGTGTTGGTATTTTTCTCTGATTTTTAGATGGCCCCGACTGAGCATGCTCAGAATTCATTTGAGCCCAAGAGGCGGAGGGAGCGGATGTCTCTCTCTCTGCCTCTGGGCCAGGCCTAGGCCTGCAGGCTGGAGGGCCCGGGGGTTCCCCAGAAGCCCTCTGGCGTTGCAAGACATAGCTGGGAGGCTCCGGGCCGGACGCCTCCTGGTAGTTAGGCCCCGGAGCTCCTTCGGAGGCCCTCTGGAGACGCGGGGCGCAGCTGGGGGACTCCGGACTGGATGTCCCCCCGTAGTCAGGCTCCTGGAGGTAGCGAGGGAGGCTGGCTACCCCCGATGTCGAGGCCCCGGTCGTTGTGGTCTCCAGGGCCGCAACCAGGGCCTGGATGGCTGCTTTAAACCATGCTGTAGCAAGCGCGGCTGGGCAAGCCATCATAGGCCTTGAGGCTTTCCAGTGGGGAAGGCTGGGCGGTTTGCGTGCCGCTTCGGCTGGCTGCCAGCAGTTGCTGGGCCTGGAGGGCTAGCTGAGGCCTATCAATCCACGTTGGTGGCCTGGGGGCCGCCATGTTTCTTCCGGTTGGCCCCGGAAGCTGCAGATCACAGTTTGGCGGGAAATTTCCCGCCAAAAGCTCCGGGGCTCCGGCGTCCTTCGTGCTGCGAGGAGCGTTCGGAGCAGCTCCCTGCATTCCCGTTCAGTCATCTGGTCCACGCTGGGGTTGGCCTGGTCCCAGGCCGCTTCTCTGGTGTCTGGGCAGTCTTGGGTAGACTGCAGGCCTTCCGTGCTTCCCTCCGTGGCTTGCGGCTGTAGGGAGGCATGCGAAGGGGTCCCTGGCGCTCCGCTGGGTCCTCTGGGGGAATAGAGGTCATCTGTATCCTCACCTGGACTGAAGCTGGCGTCGGGCTCGATGCAGGGCTGCCGTCCTTGATTGAAGACTCCTGGTCACAATCGGGGACCTCCTGCCATCTGTCTCAAAGGGTTCTTGCTGGAACCTCCAGGCATCTCGCTGCTGGTGCTGGCTTGGAAGCGTTGCCTCAAAGCATCCTCTGCTACCAATTTGTGAGAGGCCTCACGAGACCGATGGCTCGTTGAGGTGCTTCCAAGAAAAAGGCAGCACGCAGGGATGCAATCAGGTGAAGCTTTATTTAGATATAAAGCAGAGAGAAAGAGTTCCCTGGCATGGAGGCACCCATGCTTGGATTGAGCCCATGGATCAGTTCCTAAAGGGAGCTAGAAGAAGAGCTAAAGAGGGGTCCCGGCCCCTCCCTTACCAATGAGAGAGAGAGGGGGGCTGGAGGGCCATTAACTCTCTCCAATGGGCTTGCAGGGGGCGGAGACCCCTGACCCACCAGTGGGAGCAAAGGTGCCTCTTTGCTCCCATCTGATGACCTTTTGGGGAATTGCCATGGCTGGCACAAAAACATCTAACATTTCTTTTCATTGAAGACAATACAACTTACTTTTCTGCACACCTAGGACACTTGCTATCATCCTGATTACAAGAAATATCAACAGCACTTTCATCCAGTGATGAAGAATAGGAATCACTCTACGCAGGAGAAAAGATCATGTAAGATTTAAGATTAACCTTTAACTCTTAAATTTCATTTTATAATTGACAATCCATTCCAAAATTTTAGACCGTCCCAGTTCATATATATTGCTAAGGTGTAATATGCTTTGTAAGCACAACATATGTGAACTCACTTATTACAGATTACTATTACGTATAAACTGAATTATTGTAGCTTTTTCAAATCCTGGCATAACATTAAGTGTGAATCTGTACATTTTAGAATGATGGTTAAATGTTTTATAAGTTCATAGAACCCTACTGCTGCCTCATTGTGGCAGGGAGATGTTCTTGGGAAGGATGAGCAAGAATGCCAGTAGTATATGCCAACCATATATAATCTAAATAATGTCACCCAAGATATGAAAAATCATTCCAGCTGCAACTCCGCTGCTGGGGGCACGTCTCTGCCAGGGCCTTCCCGGATCTGGGCCGGGCGCCTCTGCTCGCCGCTCCGGCTCCTCTGCCGGGCTTCTTTCACATGCGAGCTACTTTGCCAGGCAATGCTGAGGGCGAGCAGAGGCGCCTGGCCTGGATCCTGCAAGGCCTGGCCGAGACACGCCCCCAACAGCAGAGCCGCTCCAGCTCCTCTGCCGGGCTTCTTTCACGCATGGGCTCCTGTGCCGGGCGCTTGAAGTGCAAGGATCACAACCAGGCAAGAATGCTCAGCTCACAGAAAATGAGATTCCGGGCATATGCCTGAAGTCACGAGAGATCTTCCTGAGCCAGCCCATTTTGTTGGAACTAGAAGCCCCACTCAAAATTTGTGGTATACTGACATCATATCCAGAAAACAGCATCCAGTTTGTACATCCCTCCTAAAAAAATTATGTGGAACAAAATGCAAAACTAACTTCTTCAGGCTGGGCTGTACACAGGAAATATCCTTTTCTTTACGTAGGTGTCGACATATTGGAGAAGGGCTGGAACTGGTCAAATCTTTGTTCCCTGTGAATAGAGTAAGGTAACCAATGCTTACGATAAGTCAATGCTGCCAGAATAATTCAGTTATTAAACAGCTGTAAATTACAGTTAAGTAAAAAGATTATTAGATTATTTTTCATTTTTTTAACCATCTATACTGTGGCCCTTTGGCTGTTTAATGGGAGTAATAATTTCTGAGTATATGTATCTAGCATTATACAATATTCCATAGCTGCGGTCTGTCAAATAGCTTACAGTAGTATGAGTTATTAGTTACCAATAAGGTATTACTGGTTGCTATCCTTAACCTCTTTCCAAGGAGATGAGCAGAAGTCTAGAGTAAGAAAGGACCTAAGGCAGACATGTCAAACACAAGGCCCGGGGGCCGGATGCGGCCCGCAAAGTGGTTTCATGTGGCCCGCGAAGCCATCCTGGAAAGAGTAAGGGAACGGCCCCTGCTGCCTTGGCCCCAGCCCAGCCTGTCCGGGAGCTAATGTACAATTTCGTGGTGTTCATCTATGCTGAAATACATTCAGTCCACATTCAGTCCACAAGGCCATCTGGAAACAGCGAGGGACTGGCCCGTGCCATGTCGGCACTTCCCCCTCGGCACATGCTGGGGAGGTATCACCCTTTGTGAGGAATGAAGAAATGCACCATCGCTTGGAAGTGGCCAGCACATGGCCCTGCCTACTTCGGGCAGGCTAGGGGTTGGGCAGCGTTGTCCTTCTCTTCAGATTCATGCCACCCGGCTCAGCCTCTTGGCACTGTGAGTAGAGCACCCCGCTACCTGCCAAAACCAGGCAGGCTAGGGGCTGGGCAGCATTGTGCAGGTAACAACTCTCACGCTGCTCATGGCATCCTCTCCCATAGAGCCCACCAACCGGTTATGTGAAGTAGGCGAGGGCCATGTGCTGGCCATTTCCAGGCGATGGTGCATTTCTTCATTCCTCACGAAGGATGACACTTCCCCAGCTGTGTTTCTTGCCTGTTTTTCTCCCTCCCTCATCTCAAATATTTTCCCACCACTCTGTTCTTTGGAAGGAATGAAGGAGAGGGAAGGTCTGAGGGAAGTCCTACCTTAGTCCTGCCCTGCTGCCCTTTCACCATCCCCTTGCCCCCTCCTCCTGGCCTATGCTGGGGGGTCTCCCTATTGCTAAGGAAGCTTTGGATACAAAGCCAGGTCTCCTCACATGGAGAGGGAATGGGCCTCCCTCTTGATTTTGCCCTCGTACCCATCATGAGCAGCCTGGCTAAGGAGAACAAGCACAGCAGCAGCAGCCTTGAGGAGGAGGTAAATGCAGCTGGGCACCCCCTTGGGGAAGTGGGGCTGGGCTTAGTGCCACGGGTGCTTGAGAGCTAGGCTAGGCATTTGATCCCCGTGCCACCGTCCAGTCCCCCCCCATGGCCTGAGAGGAACAGTGAGGCTCCTCCGGTGGACCATGCCTTGGCACTTCCCTGGTCCCATCTCCTTCTGCCAGAGACCCTCAGATCTTTCCCACTCCTGCCCAGGCCCCCATAGGCACCCTTGACACAAATGATGTAGAGCTGGCCATACCCATCCAGTAGGCCATACGCACTCCAGCCACGCCCACCCTGGCCACATCCAGCCCCCCCCCGAGGGCAACCGCAATGCTGATGCGGCCCTCAATGAAATTGAGTTTGACACCCCTGACCTAAGGTCATCAGGCCTAACCCCCTTTCACCATCCCTGAAAGACGTTTATCCAGCTTCTTTTTGAAAACCAGAGGGAAAGAAACCAATCCATGGTGATAAACTATTCTTCTGGCGGGAAGAGGGATCCCTCTGCTGGCAAGTGTTGGTATTTTTCTCTGATTTTTAGATGGCCCCGACTGAGCATGCTCAGAATTCATTTGAGCCCAGGAGGCGGAGGGAGCGGATGTCTCTCTCTCTGCCTCTGGGCCAGGCCTAGGCCTGCAGGCCGGGACCTGGGCCTGGGCCCGAAGAGGGGATGAAGGCCGCAGAAGCCCCGAAGATTCCTCCGGGAGCCCCCCCGGCACTGGAACACTCCCCGGGTGGCGAAGCCTGCAGGATGGGGCCGGGATGGCCCAGAGATGCCGAAGTTCGCCAGGAGGAGCCTATCGCTGGTCCTGAAGACCGTGGAGGCGGTTGAAGACGGCGCTGGAGGTGGCGACCTCGTCCGGAGGCCCCCCGAAGGCCATCTGGTAAGCAGGGCGTCTGAGCGGTGGCATAGAGTAGGCCGGAGGACCCCGGGGGTTCCCCAGAGGCCCTCTGGCATTGCAAGACGTAGCTGGGAGGCTCTGGGCCGGACGCCTCCTGGTAGTTAGGCTCTGGGGAAAGGGTTGGAGGCCCGGAGTTTCTTCGGAGGCCCTCTGGAGATGCAGGGCGCAGCTGTGGGGCTCCGGACTGGACGCCCCCCGGTAGTCAGGCTCCTGGAGGTAGCGAGGGAGGCTGCCGTCCTTGATTGAAGACTCCTGGTCACAATCGGGGACCTCCTGCCATCTGTCTCAAAGGGTTCTTGCTGGAACCTCCAGGCATCTCGCTGCTGGTGCTGTCTTGGAAGCGTTGCCTCAAACCATCCTCTGCTACCAATTTGTGAGAGGTCTCACAAGACCGATGGCTCGTTGAAGTGCTTCCAAGAAAAAGGCAGCACGCAGGGATGCAATCAGGTGAAGCTTTACTTAGATATAAAGCAGAGAGAAAGAGTTCCCTGGCATGGAGGCACCCATGCCTGGATTGAACCCATGGATCAGTTCCTAAAGGGAGCTAGAAGAAGAACTAAAGAGGGGTCCCCGGCCCCTCCCTTACCAATGAGAGAGAGGGGGCTGGAGGGCCATTAACTCTCTCCAATGGGGTTGCAGGGGCCGGAGACCCCTGACCCACCAGTGGGAGCAAAGGTGCCTCTTTGCTCCCATCTGATGACCTTTTGGGGAATTGCCATGGCTGGCACAAAACATCTAACATTTCTTTTCATTGAAGACAATACAACTTACTTTTCTGCACACCTAGGACACTTGCTATCATCCTGATTACAAGAAATATCATCAGCACTTTCATCCAGTGATGAATAGAAATCACTCTACGCAGGAGAAAAGATCATGTAAGATTTAAGATTAACATTTAACTCTTAAATTTCATTTTATAATTGACAATCCATTCCAAAATTTTAGACCGTCCCAGTTCATATATATTGCTAAACTCTAACATGCTTTGTAAGACAACGTATGTGAACTGACTTATTACAGATTACTTGAGATTGCTTGGGTGCAACCGCTTCGGCCTTGTGCTCCTTAGACAGCCTTGGGGCTGGCTGTGGGGCCTTTCTCTCTTTCCGTGTGCAGGCCCCTTCTGAGGTGGCACCTGGTGGATTGTCCTTTGTGGCTGGGCCCTCAGGGGAGAAGTATGGCAAACCATTTACGATGGTAACACTCCCAATGAACACCTGGTCCCGAGTGACATGACCTCCCCCTTTGCGAAATAAAACCTCCACCCTGTCATCATCACATAACTTGAAAATGCTTAACAGATTGTTGGCAATGGAGAGAGCATGCAATAGGCCTTCAACATTTCCCAGCCCTGGTACAGAGACAGTGCCCTCCCCAACAACCAAAGCCTTATTACCATTGGCAGCCTTGACAGAGGAGTTAATCCTCCTCAACCTTTTAAAACCTTGTTTCATGTTGGTAATATGAGATGAAGCTCCAGAGTCCAGTAACCACAGGCCAGTGGGGCTACCAGCCTTTGTGGCGGGGGTGAGAGCACAAGTACATACAAAATTGCCCTTAGCACCACCATAGCCCCCGCCACGCCCCCTTCTCTGCCCCTTGCCCTTTCCTTGTTTGGAACCACGCTTGGGGCCTTGCTGGCAATGGGGGCAGTCCTTCTTCAGATGCCCCTCAGAGCCACAGATGAAACACTTAAGTAGAGCATTGACCTGCTCTGAGTTGTGGTGCCTCCTGCTGGCGCACTGAGTGGTGGCTCTGGAGTATTATCCTGCATCTCTACGCCTCCTGTCCTCCTCATTGAGCCTCCCTGTGTGGTAGGACAGAGTCATGGCTTCCTTCCTGGTCCCCTCCAGTGAAACAATGAAATTGCTCCAATTTTTGTCCAGGGAAGCCAGAATGACAGCGATCGTGTTCGCCTCAGTTACAGGGTGGTCTCTGAGCATCAGTTCTGCCCTGAGCGCCTTCAATTTTCCCAGGTGTTCTGCCATGCTGGCCCCAAACCTCAGCTTGGTGTTATAAAACTGAGATGTGAGTCTGGCGGTCGAACCGAGGCTGTCGTTGTTGAATAAATCATATAATAACCCCCAAACTTCGGCCGCTGTGAGCCCATCTGGAATGCTGGGGTACAGGTTAGCATCCAGTGAGCTCAGTAGAGTGATATATGCTTTTCTATGATACCACTCTTCTTGGGGTCCCCAGGGAAGAGGGGGGGGGTCCAGAACCATCTCTAGAGTCCCTTCCTTTAATAGACATACCTGCACTTCTTTATTGCAGCTGGTAAAATTCTCCCCGCCCCAAGATGCAGTTTTTCAAAATTATTTGAGAGGGCAGAAGCAGATGTAGAGGTCTGGGAATAAAGGGAATTTCCCCCAGCTCTTTGTCCATTTCTATACATCCGTGAGCTTTCCATTGAGGTGAATGGAAGAGGGATCCCTCTGCTGGCAAGTGTTGGTATTTTTCTCTGATTTTTAGATGGCCCCGACTGAGCATGCTCAGAATTCATTTGAGCCCAAGAGGCGGAGGGAGCGGATGTCTCTCTCTCTGCCTCTGGGCCAGGCCTAGGCCTGCAGGCCGGAGGGCCCGGGGGTTCCCCAGAAGCCCTCTGGCGTTGCAAGACATAGCTGGGAGGCTCCGGGCCGGACGCCTCCTGGTAGTTAGGCCCCGGAGCTCCTTCGGAGGCCCTCTGGAGACGCGGGGCGCAGCTGGGGGACTCCGGACTGGATGTCCCCCCGTAGTCAGGCTCCTGGAGGTAGCGAGGGAGGCTGGCTACCCCCGATGTCGAGGCCCCGGTCGTTGTGGTCTCCAGGGCCGCAACCAGGGCCTGGATGGCTGCTTTAAACCATGCTGTAGCAAGCGCGGCTGGGCAAGCCATCATAGGCCTTGAGGCTTTCCAGTGGGGAAGGCTGGGCGGTTTGCGTGCCGCTTCGGCTGGCTGCCAGCAGTTGCTGGGCCTGGAGGGCTAGCTGAGGCCTATCAATCCACGTTGGTGGCCTGGGGGCCGCCATGTTTCTTCCGGTTGGCCCCGGAAGCTGCAGATCACAGTTTGGCGGGAAATTTCCCGCCAAAAGCTCCGGGGCTCCGGCGTCCTTCGTGCTGCGAGGAGCGTTCGGAGCAGCTCCCTGCATTCCCGTTCAGTCATCTGGTCCACGCTGGGGTTGGCCTGGTCCCAGGCCGCTTCTCTGGTGTCTGGGCAGTCTTGGGTAGACTGCAGGCCTTCCGTGCTTCCCTCCGTGGCTTGCGGCTGTAGGGAGGCATGCGAAGGGGTCCCTGGCGCTCCGCTGGGTCCTCTGAGGGAATAGAGGTCATCTGTATCCTCACCTGGACTGAAGCTGGCGTCGGGCTCGATGCAGGGCTGCCGTCCTTGATTGAAGACTCCTGGTCACAATCGGGGACCTCCTGCCATCTGTCTCAAAGGGTTCTTGCTGGAACCTCCAGGCATCTCGCTGCTGGTGCTGGCTTGGAAGCGTTGCCTCAAAGCATCCTCTGCTACCAATTTGTGAGAGGCCTCACGAGACCGATGGCTCGTTGAGGTGCTTCCAAGAAAAAGGCAGCACGCAGGGATGCAATCAGGTGAAGCTTTATTTAGATATAAAGCAGAGAGAAAGAGTTCCCTGGCATGGAGGCACCCATGCTTGGATTGAGCCCATGGATCAGTTCCTAAAGGGAGCTAGAAGAAGAGCTAAAGAGGGGTCCCGGCCCCTCCCTTACCAATGAGAGAGAGAGGGGGGCTGGAGGGCCATTAACTCTCTCCAATGGGCTTGCAGGGGGCGGAGACCCCTGACCCACCAGTGGGAGCAAAGGTGCCTCTTTGCTCCCATCTGATGACCTTTTGGGGAATTGCCATGGCTGGCACAAAAACATCTAACATTTCTTTTCATTGAAGACAATACAACTTACTTTTCTGCACACCTAGGACACTTGCTATCATCCTGATTACAAGAAATATCAACAGCACTTTCATCCAGTGATGAAGAATAGGAATCACTCTACGCAGGAGAAAAGATCATGTAAGATTTAAGATTAACCTTTAACTCTTAAATTTCATTTTATAATTGACAATCCATTCCAAAATTTTAGACCGTCCCAGTTCATATATATTGCTAAGGTGTAATATGCTTTGTAAGCACAACATATGTGAACTCACTTATTACAGATTACTATTACGTATAAACTGAATTATTGTAGCTTTTTCAAATCCTGGCATAACATTAAGTGTGAATCTGTACATTTTAGAATGATGGTTAAATGTTTTATAAGTTCATAGAACCCTACTGCTGCCTCATTGTGGCAGGGAGATGTTCTTGGGAAGGATGAGCAAGAATGCCAGTAGTATATGCCAACCATATATAATCTAAATAATGTCACCCAAGATATGAAAAATCATTCCAGCTGCAACTCCGCTGCTGGGGGCACGTCTCTGCCAGGGCCTTCCCGGATCTGGGCCGGGCGCCTCTGCTCGCCGCTCCGGCTCCTCTGCCGGGCTTCTTTCACATGCGAGCTACTTTGCCAGGCAATGCTGAGGGCGAGCAGAGGCGCCTGGCCTGGATCCTGCAAGGCCTGGCCGAGACACGCCCCCAACAGCAGAGCCGCTCCAGCTCCTCTGCCGGGCTTCTTTCACGCATGGGCTCCTGTGCCGGGCGCTTGAAGTGCAAGGATCACAACCAGGCAAGAATGTTCAGCTCACAGAAAATGAGATTCCGGGCATATGCCTGAAGTCACGAGAGATCTTCCTGAGCCAGCCCATTTTGTTGGAACTAGAAGCCCCACTCAAAATTTGTGGTATACTGACATCATATCCAGAAAACAGCATCCAGTTTGTACATCCCTCCTAAAAAAATTATGTGGAACAAAATGCAAAACTAACTTCTTCAGGCTGGGCTGTACACAGGAAATATCCTTTTCTTTGCGTAGGTGTCGACATATTGGAGAAGGGCTGGAACTGGTCAAATCTTTGTTCCCTGTGAATAGAGTAAGGTAACCAATGCTTACGATAAGTCAATGCTGCCAGAATAATTCAGTTATTAAACAGCTGTAAATTACAGTTAAGTAAAAAGATTATTAGATTATTTTTCATTTTTTTAACCATCTATACTGTGGCCCTTTGGCTGTTTAATGGGAGTAATAATTTCTGAGTATATGTATCTAGCATTATACAATATTCCATAGCTGCGGTCTGTCAAATAGCTTACAGTAGTATGAGTTATTAGTTACCAATAAGGTATTACTGGTTGCTATCCTTAACCTCTTTCCAAGGAGATGAGCAGAAGTCTAGAGTAAGAAAGGACCTAAGGCAGACATGTCAAACACAAGGCCCGGGGGCCGGATGCGGCCCGCAAAGTGGTTTCATGTGGCCCGCGAAGCCATCCTGGAAAGAGTAAGGGAACGGCCCCTGCTGCCTTGGCCCCAGCCCAGCCTGTCCGGGAGCTAATGTACAATTTCGTGGTGTTCATCTATGCTGAAATACATTCAGTCCACATTCAGTCCACAAGGCCATCTGGAAACAGCGAGGGACTGGCCCGTGCCATGTCGGCACTTCCCCCTCGGCACATGCTGGGGAGGTATCACCCTTTGTGAGGAATGAAGAAATGCACCATCGCTTGGAAGTGGCCAGCACATGGCCCTGCCTACTTCGGGCAGGCTAGGGGTTGGGCAGCGTTGTCCTTCTCTTCAGATTCATGCCACCCGGCTCAGCCTCTTGGCACTGTGAGTAGAGCACCCCGCTACCTGCCAAAACCAGGCAGGCTAGGGGCTGGGCAGCATTGTGCAGGTAACAACTCTCACGCTGCTCATGGCATCCTCTCCCATAGAGCCCACCAACCGGTAATGTGAAGTAGGCGAGGGCCATGTGCTGGCCATTTCCAGGCGATGGTGCATTTCTTCATTCCTCACGAAGGATGACACTTCCCCAGCTGTGTTTCTTGCCTGTTTTTCTCCCTCCCTCATCTCAAATATTTTCCCACCACTCTGTTCTTTGGAAGGAATGAAGGAGAGGGAAGGTCTGAGGGAAGTCCTACCTTAGTCCTGTCCTGCTGCCCTTTCACCATCCCCTTGCCCCCTCCTCCTGGCCTATGCTGGGGGGTCTTCCTATTGCTAAGGAAGCTTTGGATACAAAGCCAGGTCTCCTCACATGGAGAGGGAATGGGCCTCCCTCTTGATTTTGCCCTCGTACCCATCATGAGCAGCCTGGCTAAGGAGAACAAGCACAGCAGCAGCAGCCTTGAGGAGGAGGTAAATGCAGCTGGGCACCCCCTTGGGGAAGTGGGGCTGGGCTTAGTGCCACGGGTGCTTGAGAGCTAGGCTAGGCATTTGATCCCCGTGCCACCGTCCAGTCCCCCCCCCTATGGCCTGAGAGGAACAGTGAGGCTCCTCCGGTGGACCATGCCTTGGCACTTCCCTGGTCCCATCTCCTTCTGCCAGAGACCCTCAGATCTTTCCCACTCCTGCCCAGGCCCCCATAGGCACCCTTGACACAAATGATGTAGAGCTGGCCATACCCATCCAGTAGGCCATACGCACTCCAGCCACGCCCACCCTGGCCACATCCAGCCCCCCCCCGAGGGCAACCGCATTGAGTTTGACACCCCTGACCTAAGGTCATCAGGTCTAACCCCCTTTCACCATCCCTGAAAGACGTTTATCCAGCTTCTTTTTGAAAACCAGAGGGAAAGAAACCAATCCATGGTGATAAACTATTCTTCTGGCGGACAGCTCTTACTGTAAGGAATTACACATAGTCCTTAGCTTATAACTTCAACTGAGACCAACATTTCTGTTGTTAAGCGAGTCATGCCCAATTTTACGACCTATGCCACTGTTGCTCACCAAATCACTGCAGCTGTTAAGTAAATCATGCTGTCATTTGAGTGAGTGATTTCCTCCATTGATTTTTGCTTGCTGGAAGCCAGCTAGGAACATTGCAAATGGTGATCACATGATCTCAGTACACTACCAACTGTTGCAAATAGACGCTGGTTGTCAAGCACCAAAATTTTAATCGTGTTTGTGGGGGATGCTGCATTGGTTACAAGTGCAAGGACCAGTTGGTCACTTTTTTTCAATGCCACTTGAACTTTGGTCACAAAACAAATTGTTGTAAACCAAGGACTACCTTATTCCTAATTTCTAATCTGCATCTACATCCTTGAATTTTCATCCCATTAGTTCTAACTCTTTACTGTTTGGAGCAAGTGAAAATTAGTCCAAATAACATGAATATCTGAAGACAGCTATCAGGCCCTCTCAACTTTCTCTTCTGCAAGCTAAACATACTTCGTGGTTTAACATTAACTTTACTAATGTGAACCAGTTTTTCTTATTTAGGATACTCTTCAGGTAGGTGTGTACCTATTGGCCACACTCCTCTCAAGCAGAAATATAGTAACCAATTCCTACACGGCCAACTGTATAAAGCATGAATTAATCTGCTGAGATTATTTAATCATGATAGAAAGTTCCTATATGGACAGCCTTTAACTACCAGTAATGTCATTTTAGAAATGTCTTTTAAGGACAATGAATCTGACAAAAAACAACACCAAAGTTAAATTAAGAAACAAGGTAAGAATTAAGATAACAGTTCTTAAGTCACTGTATCTTATAGCTTGTAAAACAACAAATAAATGTAGGAATGTTTTATCTTAAAGATTAATTAATTTATATACATTTATGTTAGTTTGTTCTGCTATTCCTATAGTAAAAGCTTTTAAGTATTTCTTGTCTGCAATCCCAAAACTCTCCATTCATGATAAAGAAACCAAGATTTAAAAAAAAAGTGACTTATAACCAGTCCTTGGACTTACAAGCATCACAGTATCCCTGCATCACATTATCACAATTTGAGTGTTTGGCAACTGGCATGTATTTATGATGGTAGTTGCATCTCAGAGTCACATAATTACCAACTGTGACCTTTCCATGGGATTTCCAACTGGCAAAGTCAAGGATAGGGCGGGAAAGCTGTATTTGCTTAGCAACCCCACGATTCACCTATCAACCATGGTGATTCACTATCAATTGCATCAAAAAAGATTGTAGAATCAGGTGCAACTGATTTAACCATTAAAATCGCTTAGCAATGGGAGCTCCAGTCGTAATTATAGTCATAAATTAAGGATTACCTATATGGTGCTATATTATATTGAGTTGAAATTAAACAATGTTTTTGAATTACACTCTAAAGAGCACGATATAGATAGTAATGAATACAACACATTTGTTGGTAGAAGGAAGAGGTATCCAACAGCTACACCAGGGGTAGGCAACCTTGGCTCTTTCATGACTCGTGGACTTCAATTCCCAGAATTCCTGAGCCAGCCATGGTGGCTCAGGAATTCTGGGAGTTGAAGTCCACGAATCATAAAAGAGCCAAGGTTGCCTGCCCTTGAGCTACACCTAAACTTCAGGACATGAGCAGAACATGCATTTTGGGATTGAGTTCTATGTAAATATGTGTTTACATAGAAGTAAACCCCAACGAACAAATAAGCAAATGTAACAGTGCAGCTCAAAACACCATTTCACAATTCAATATTCCTTTGAGTCATAAAAAGTTCTGCACGGTGTAGTACAAGATAAAATTGTTCCAGAACATACCTCCAAAAACTGCATTTGAATTAAATGCCAAAGTAGAGACATCCACTCCATGTAACCTTGGATCACTATTTCCACTGCTTCCTGATGAAGAAGTCATTCTCTTCTTTGACTGACAAACTATCTCAGGGAAAGACATGCGTCTCCAAGTCTCATCAAAAGCAGATTTCAATGGATCTAAAGGAAATTTCTCCAAACTGGTGGAGGTGTTTTTGCCATTGTCACTTCTTTCATCATCCACCTGAGACAGTGGAATTCTCATTGGTTTCACTGCCACTCTGGAAAGTGGCAAAAGGATGACAAAAATAGGTTAATGTTGTGCCATATATATGGCAATTAAAGTTCTTATCCTTAAGTATTCAGTTAAATGTGGGCAGTAGTTCAGATGTTCATTAATGCTGGAGTTCTATGTTCAAACCCATGTTTAGCCATGGAAATTCAAGAGATTTCAGGCCAAGCAGAACAACTACATCACAAGGTTGTTATAGGGAAAATGGGATAATGAAGCCCTATGTACGCAGTTCCCTTTGCAAGTATAAACTGCCTTGGAAAGAAGAATAGTAACTGTGAGAGAGATCTCGGAGTCCTAGTGGACAATCACTTAAATATGAGCCAGCAGTGTGCTGCAGCTGCCAAAAAAGCCAACACAGTGCTAGGCTGCATTAACAGAGGGATAGAATCAAGATCAAGTGAAGTACTAATACCACTTTACAATGCCTTGGTAAGGCCACACCTGGAATACTGCATCCAGTTTTGGTCACCACGATATAAAAAAGATGTCGAGACTCTAGAAAGAGTACAGAGAAGAGCAACAAAGATGATTGGGGGACTGGAGGCTAAAACATATAGGGAACGGTTGCTGGAATTGGGTATGTGTAGTTTAACGAAGAGAAGTTCATCTAATCCAACCCCCTGCTCAGGCAGGAAACCCTATACCAGTTCAGACAAATGGCTGGCCAGTCTCTTCTTAAAAATTTCCAGTGTTGGAGCATTCACCACTTCTGGAGGCAGGTTGTTCCACTGGTTAGTTGTTCTAACTGTCAGGAAATTTCTCCTCAGTTCTAGGTTGCCTCTCTCCTTGACTAGTTTCCATCCGTTGCTTCTTGTCCTATCCTCAGGTGCTTTGGAGAATAGATTGACTCCCTCTTATTTGTGGCAGCCCCTGAGATATTGGAACACTGCTATCATGTCACCCCTCATCCTTCTCTTCGTTAAACTACACATACCCAATTCCAGCAACCGTTCCCTATATGTTTTAGCCTCTTTCTAAAAAAATTGTGTCCAATAGCACCCAGAACACAGAGCCCTCAAGCAACAACAGAACAATACCAAAACTGAATCTTTAGCATACAAAAAGGCTCTCTTCCCAAGTCAATACAACGGTAGATACTGTTCATCATTATATTTGTCAAACAGTGCTAATGACAATGACACTACTTTATTTTAGAAAGAGAGTGGGATCAACTATTTACCATCCCACTTAACTTTCTTTTCATTGAAGACAATACAACTTACTTTTCTGCACACCCAGGACAGTTGCTATCATCCTGACTGCGAGAAATATCATCAGCACCACTGTGCCCTCTTTCATCCAGCAATGAAGAATAGGAATCGCTCTATACAGGAGAAAAGATCATGTAAGATTTAAGATTAACATTTAACTCTTAAATTTTATTTTATAATTGACAATCCATTCCAAAATTTTAGACCGTCCCAGTTCATATATATTGCTAAGTTGTAATATGCTTTGTAAGCACATGTGAACTCACTTATTACAGATTACTATTACGTATAAACTGAATTATTGTAGCTTTTTCAAATCCTGGCATAACATTAAGTGTGAATCTGTACATTTTAGAATGATGCTTAAATGTTTTATAAGTTCATAGAACCCTACTGCTGCCTCATTGTGGCAGGGAGATGTTCTTGGGAAGGATGAGCAAGAATGCCAGTAGTATATGCCAACAATATATAATCTAAATAATGTCACCCAAGATATGAAAAATCATTCCAGCTGCAATTCCGCTGCTGGGGGCATGTCTCTGCCAGGGCCTTCCCGGATCCGGGCCAGGCGCCTCTGCTCGCCGCTCGGGCTCCTTTGTCGGGCTTCTTTCACATGCGAGCTACTTTGCCAGGCGCTGCTGAGGGCGAGCAGAGGCGCCTGGCCTGGATCCTGCTCCAGCTCCTCTGCCGGGCTTCTTTCACGCATGGGCTCCTGTGCCGGGCGCTTGAAGTGCAAGGATCACATCCAGGCAAGAATGTTCAGCTCACAGAAAATGAGATTCCGGGCATATGCCTGAAGTCACGAGAGATCTTCCTGAGCCAGCCCATTTTGTTGGAACGAGAAGCCCCACTCAAAATTTGTGGTAAACGGCGGTATAACATAAAATTGCTTCAACTGCCTACCTGAGGGGAGAATCCTTTAATTCCAGGCTGGGTTATGGGTAATTTTGCAGCTGCTGGGTTTCTGCTGCACAGGGTAAAGCTTTAAAATGGAAACTGAAGTGGGATCTCCTGCTGCCGGTGTGGTTTTGAAAAGCTGGCATGGGTACAGAAGCGAGATTATGTGTTGAATTGCTGTTCAAGTGTGTGTACTTCAGGGGCACTCCTAGCCTGGGGAAAGTAAGTCTGGTCCTTTTTTAGGAAGGTTTCCTGAATTTGAAGCCCTGTACCCCACCAAAAAGGACATCGAAATACAGGTAGTTCTCATTTACCGACCACAATTGGGACCAGCCACTCGGTTGTTAAGCAATGCAGTCACTCAGTGAAACTGCAACTGACTTAGGATCTTACTTCAGCTGCCATTTGCCACACAAACCTGGAAAAGTTCTAAATGCAAGGATTGGCTGCAAAGTTACTTTGTCACCACCGTTGTAACTGTACTGTTGCTAAACGAGGACTACCTATCTTACGGCTATGCAATGCTCATCGGGGTGCCTGCAATGAGCCAATATCAGGCCCCACCCCACTAGGGCCTTTTCGGGGGCCTCGAGGCCGAAGGGGGAAGTTGGCCCTCTGGGAACCAGGTTGAGTGGCACTCTGCCTGCTTCAAGTGCACCTACCTACAAGGGTAACCCTGGTGTGATTGCTTGATTTGCTGGTATAGTAGAGCTGAGCGCTAAAAACTGTTTTTGCCACCCTGCCTGCCCCTCGGGGGCACTGCTGCCAACTTTCTTTCATTTCGATTAACCTGCGCTGAGTGAGCATCATTGAGCTGGCCACACCCACCTGGCCACGCCCACTTGGTCATGCCCACCTGGCCACGCCCCCCACCCGAGGGCAACCATAATGCTGATGTGGCCCTCAATGAAATTGAGTTTGACACCCCTGGTCTATTGGTTCACCTCAGAAAATTCGGTCAGCTTGATTGCAGTTTGAAAGTGGCTGTTCATAAAGAATTGCAGATTTTCAATATATTTTTCCTGTGCAAGATAAACAAATCTTTTGAGACCTATTTAGTTTTAGTTTACTATAATATTCAGAATAAAATTTTGGCTTGTTGGATCAGTTCAATATCTAAAATAATATTATTCATTATATTCTTTCCAAATATTGCAGTCATTAGAAAGAATTCATTACCTCTCAAACAGACTGTTTTATAATTTTTAAAATGACACAAATTTCATTACAGAGACATTTGAAGAAATTGTCATGTGGATACTAATATTAACAATAATATACTTACTAATTAGTCATGAGGCCATATCAAAACACAACAAAATAAAGTGAAAAAAAAGTAGCTAGTTTCCATCTGTTGCTTCTTGTCCTGCCTTCAGGTGCTTTGGAGAATAGCTTGACTCCCTCTTCTTTGTGGTAGTGCAGGCTGGATTCAATCATATGGTGGGGGGGGCGTTTGTGGCCCCTGGGCCTTATGTTTGACATGTCTGGTCTAATGATTACTCAATAGGACAAGGTTTTATTTTTGGCTGCCATGTATTTATTGAAATCCCAGGAAAAGCAATTGATAAAACAAGGTCATGCAACCAGATATATAACCTCAGAAAACGTGTGTGTGTGTGTGTGTGTGTGTGTGTGTGTGTGTGTGTGTGTGAGTGTGTGTGTGTGTGTGAGTGTGTTGGGTGCAAAAGAAGCACAACTTCTCAAGGTACTCTCAACACTTCATTCTGTCACTGCCCCTCCCTTGCTTTGCAGCTCTCCGCATCCCAAGCACACCCAGGCCCTGAAGCATTCTATGATTGAGGAAATGGACTGCGAGTATTTTCCACTTATGATTTCAAGGACCACACTTGATGCTGGTAAATGTCCGGAGGTAAATGAAGTTTACAATAGAAACAGCAAGTGTAATTTATGGGTTTGCTGGGAAGTGGAGAGACAGGGAAATATTGTCAAATGCCACAACTCTTGCTTGGACAAGTTAAATAATATCTGGGAAACACTGTAAATTATTCTTTCATTCTCATATATAGAGCCTTGGTGGAGCAGTGGGCTAATGCCTCCTTAAGTAACAGCAGCTGCCTGCAATTAGTGCAGATTCGCATCCCACCAGGCTCAAGGTTGACTCAGCCTTCCATCCTTCCCAGGTAGGTAAAATGAGGACCCAGATTGTTGGGGGCAATAAGCTGACTTTGTAATAATGCCGCTGGGGTGTGTGTGAAAGCCCTAATAAGCAGGCATATACATAGAATGAAGGCTACTGCTAAGCACATTGATTTGTGCTTAGAGTGTAAGCCACCCTGAGTCTTCGGAGAAGGGCGGGATATAAATGGAATTTTTTAAAAAAAAGTTCTACCAGTCCCCCAGATACCTGTGAAAAGCTGAAGGAAGGAGCCATGGGACCCCACATGAAGCCTTAGAAGAAAAATTGGACTATGGGGGGAGGGTGGAAACTCATTGTAAAGTTTTCTTTCTTGCTTCATTTGTATTGTAATAAGCCAGTTGAATGTATTTATGGAGAGATGGCATTTGGGAATAGTTGGCACAGCAAGTCCTGAACACACATTGGGACTTCTGTATGATAGGAGGAAAAATTTATCCAGAATGTTTGTATTGCCTGTTTGTATTAGTAGCTACACACACACACACACACACACACACACACACACACACCATTTAGAATCACATTGAGTCTCCCTTCTACTTACCTTCAGTAAAGCTCCAGCCTGATTCTTGCCCTGTGTAGGAACAACCTCCAGCAAAATTCCCAGGGGGAGGGAACCAGGTGATTTGCAATTCATATGCCATGAGGAGGTATCAGGAAAGAGATCTAAGCCCTAAATGTCTTGCTCTGGTGGACTCAGATTGGGCTCACTATGTGCAATTTAAAGAATCGAATAGCCTTGCTTGCATACTGGCTAACATCAATTGGACATTACAAATTACAAACCTGGATGCACTGAATTAAGAGCTAAGGCAGGAAACAACTCTTGAAAATGGGCAGCCAGTGGTTAAGTACTGAGGCAAACCATGGCTGTGAAGAATTTTGGGAGGAATGTGCAAACCTGACTGGAAGCTAAAGGTGACATCCAACATTTGAAAATAATTGGCACAGAATATTGGTAACTATAAATTTCTTTTCCACCTGATTTTTGCCCTGACTTTTAGAACTTTATGAGCAAGGGATCTTTTTCTGCTGCCTCTATTAGCGTTTTTCTTTTTGCATTAACCATTTAAAGCTTGTTTACCAAGTATCCCTGATCAGACCAATTTTAATCTTGTGCCAGTAAGTGTGTCATTCACACACCTATGGCACAAAGGGGGGGGGGCATTGTGGGAAGTCAGCTCCCCAGAGAAGGAAATATTAAAAGGGCAGAATAAATTTCCTTAAAGGATTTTAAAAGCAGAAACCAACCCTGCCCCCAAGTCTCTCTCTCCCAAGCACAAACCAACTCTATAGAAATGCAGATGTGATAATCTTGTCAGGAAACTGGGATTAGGAAGAAAGATCTCTAGAGTCAACATCAGCCACAGCCCCAGGGAAGCAGGGGACATAATAGGACATACAACCAGCAAGAATCCTAGAGGGGCAGACCTAGGCTCAGGGCAGAATACGTGAGAAAGGAAATACAAAGCTTGAAAAAGGAAATAACTCCAGACAATAGAGTCCAGGGGGTATAAAAACTCACTACCTGCATGTGGTCAGCCTCTCTTTTTTCTGTTGGATCTATCTTTCTGTCTGGCTTTCCTCTGCAATAAACTACAACCTTCTTCCCAAAGCAGTTGCCATGTTTATTCCCCGCTTGGAGGAACCATGATGAAGACTTTTCTTCCAACACACTTCTCAGTGAAGAAACTGCCAAAGAGCCAACTAAACAGCCCAACCAAAGAATCTCTTAAGACCCATTCCTGTAATGTATTGGGCTTTGTCTTGTTAAGGGAACACCACCTGGGTTAATTGCTGGAAGTTTGCTCAAGCAGGGAAACTGGCTAACGGCTCCCAGCTCCTCAGACAACCCGTCTCCATCGCCGCCATTGGCTGCTTCTAGGGCAGCAACAGGTTGCTTCAAACCTATTGGCCGCCACCTAGAGGCCAGGGTATAAATAGCTGCATTCGCAGCCCCTTTCCCAGTTTGGTTCCTGCAAGCAAATAAAGAATGTTTTTGACTGAACTCACTCTTCGTCTCTTCATCAAAGCAACAAACCCAGTAGACAACAATCCCCACCAACACTCACAGGCAAATATAAATTGACAGCAAACTGCACTCCTTATGAGCACTGATGATGTTACCTACTGGTAGTTTAGGTAATGAAATGTCTGCAAGTAAACAAGCTCAGAGAGCACCAAGGACCCCTCTTCTTTTTTTTCCTTCCTTCCTTCCTTCCTTCCTTCCTTCCTTCCTTCCTTCCTTCCTTCCTTCCTTCCTTCCTTCCTTCCTTCCTTCCTTCCTTCTCCTTGGGAGAGGGATAACTGGAGGGAAGGCAGCAGAGTCCTAATAAAGGTGGGAGATCTAATGAAAACATTCCTGTTGGCTGAATCTATGAACTTACAAACCAAATCAGCAGAAAATTGTGAAAACCAGGGGTCCTCGGTGCTCTCTGAGCTTGCTTGTTTTCTTGCAGATGTTTTTCCCCCCACGGGGTGGGATTCCATTCCTCTTCAACCCGTTTTTGACGGAACAAATTGCACCCAACCGATGCGTCAGGAATACGCATGATGTAAGAAATCAGATCCACCCATTTGTTCATGTTTATTGACACAAGAAAGCCATCTGGCGCCTACAGCAAGAAGAGTCCATAACTTGCGCGGGGAAGGAAATGCTGCAATTCTGCTTCTCTCCACGGTGACCTCTTGGCTGTAAAGTATCTCTTGTCCTGAGCTATTTTCGGGCAGGTAGAACCCATAACTCCACCTCCGCTCCACCTGCGGAGGTTGAAGAGCTCATATAGTCCACCTTCAAAGGCACAAATGTTCCTGCAGGCTCAAGAGAATCTGAGCTGGAGGGTCTGCAGGACTTCTACTAGCCTGTTGAGCTTGGAGGGCCGGCGGTTGGTGCAGAAGGCACAGAAGGTGCCTCCCTTTCAGGAGATTGGGTGACGGGCCCATTTGTAAATCGAAAAGAGCGCATCCCTCAGGTTGAGAAAACTGGGCCGATCTTCAGGGTGGGTCTTCCAGCATTCCAGCATGATGCTATAAATTTCAGGGGAGCAACCGTTGGAACGAGGGAGACGGTAGCCCCGAGTAATCTGCTGGATGGTCTCTTGATTGGTCATCCCTAGAAGAAGGCAGACAGAAACAGTCAGGTTCACAAGCTACAGAGAGATGGGACAGGTAATGGAGGACTTTCCTTACACAGAGATGGGGGTTCCTCACCAATGTAAGGGTGACTAAACCATTATGGATGATTTCCCATGCCCCAAATCTCTCAAAAGTGGCTGTGGGTGTTGTGATTCCATGCCAGCCTGTGATCCCGATAGCTGAGTCCGGGGAATCAGAGGAGGAGGAGGAGGAGGAAGGGCCTGGGGAGCCATCAAGAGTTGGAGGAAGGGTCTGATGAGTTACAAGACTTACAAAGTGAGGAAGAACCTGATCAAGCTGAAAGCCAGCTTTGCTGGGAGGCTGAGTCAGACTGAGAGGAAGCACAGCTGGAAGACCTCAGAGACGCACGTAAACGTAGACAGGTCACACGAGTAGGTCAGAGGGAGGCAATGGGGCGACTCCAGGGGAGAAGGAGAAAGTAGTGAGAAGCCACACCTTGGGGGCTGCGTAAAAAAAAGGGAATGTGTGGGCAGGGCTGGGTGCTGGAGGCAACCGTTGGCAAAGAACTTCTGTGTCAAGAGATGATGGTATGTTTATTTTACCAGTGAGTTATTTCCTGTTTTGGCTTGCGCTCCATTTTGTTTGTGGACAAGGTCTGTAACCCAACTAAAAAAGCTTTATTTTTCCAGTCTACTGTTAAAAGAGGGGTTGCCTTGTGAAGTAACAAGGACGTATGTAGGCTGGGACAGAACAGTGGGCTCCAATTTCTCCTTTCTAGCTGGAGTGTTGGCTTAACCCCGACACTCCACGTCAGATCTTCTGAAATTGGAAATATTCGCTTGGATGTTCTGAGAAAAGGAAAGATGGTCAGGTCTGGCCCAGGAGATGGGGTTGGGGTGGAGAACCAACCTATTTCCAGTATGATTGGCCATATTACAAAGAGTGTGTCTGTGAGGGAAAGATAGGGGGAGAGAGATGCCCACTTCCCTCCCAGGATCATTCCTTTGTTGTTATCATGACCTACCATCATAGGGACACTGTCCGTAGCTAAAAACCTCATAGAGCAGGATCCCGTAGGACCAAACATCCGATTTGGGGGAGTACGTCTGGTAGATGGCGGCTTCCGGTGCTGTCCATTTCACCGGGATCATAGCATTACTGGTGGTGGAGTAAATGTCATCCTGAAAGAAACACAAGAACAGGTCCTCAACCAAAAGCAAGAGAGACTCAAGAAAGGGGAGCTAAAACTGGCTTGTTCAGAGTAGCATACAGAATAACAGTGTTGGGGGGCTGTCTTCTAGTCCAGCTCCCTGCCCAAGCAGAGACCTTATACCAGTGGTGGCAAACCTGTGGCACGTGTGCCAGAGGCAGCACTCAGAGCCCTCTCTGTTGGCATGTGCACCACCGTCACTAGCAACAGGTCCATCAGGACACCACCGCTGCCCGGAGCAGGAGCCCCGCCCAGCACAAAGGAGATGAAGCGGCCAACTAGCAAGCTTGAGTAGAGGTGGTAGAACAGAGGTCACCAACCATTGTCAATTGGTGGACTGGAAGAAAATGGAGGGGGAAGCATTTTACATGCGTGAGCACGCACACGCTGCAAGTGGGGCGGGGCTAGTGCCTGCGTGATACTCACTAGCCTTGCCCCATTCTTGTGTGATGCAGCGCCTTGTATTTGCACCCTGCGGCGTTGCGGCAGCCATTTTTGCGCCTTGCAGCACAATGGCCCATTTTTGCGCCCCCAGTTTTTGCGTGCCAGATGCGGCACTCAGAGGCGCCTCCATGCCCCTCCCTGAGGGCACCACAGTGCTGATGTGGCCCTGGCACTTTGCGATAAATAAGTGGGTTTTAGGTTGCGGTTTGGGCACTCTGTCTCTAAAAGGTTCGCCCTCACTGCCTTATACCCTTCTGGATAAATGGCTGTCCAATCGCTTCTTGAAAGCCTCCAGTGATGAAGCACCCACAACCTCTGGAGGCAAGTCGTTCCACTGATGACATTTTTACTATCTGTCAGAATCCATTTATATCACATTTCATAATTGTATAGGTAGAACAACGTGCTATTTCTGGGGATTCTGCCATCTCTCCGAGGGTGGGGGGAGAGGATGGTTACTAAAGCGATTTTCAAACAACAGGGGATGTTTTAACTGGGGGAAGGAGGGGGACAGACAGGTCTGGATTGTATCTTAATTTACAACTGAAAAGGAAAGCAATAACCATAAAACCAAGGAGAGTTCCCTTTCCCATGGAAGGACCTGACACCTAGCAACTGATGAGAGCCTGACCAAATGGATGAGGGGAGGGGCTGAAATGGGAATGCTTTATATAGGATTGAAATGTAACTTTTGTCAGATTCCGTCTTGTATTCCCACAATCGATTCCATCCTAGTAAACATTTTCCTTTTGGACTAAACTTGCATCCAAGAGTTCTTATTTCCTAAGATGTGGATTGAGGTGGGTCCTGACACTATCTTCTTCGTTCTACGTTGGATCTCTCCTTCATAAATTTCCATCTACTACTCCGTGTCTTGGCCTCAGATGCTTTCAAGAATAGGTCGTCCCCCTCTTCTTTGCGGCAGCCCCCCCAAGAATGGACAACTGCTGTCCCTAGACCTTCTCTTCATTAGATTAGACATACCCAGTTCCTGCAACTGTCCATCATACATCCCTGTCGGGTCCATCTTTGTAGGACTGCTTCGTCACTTCATCCAGATGTGCTACTACAGAAATCCCCTCAACACATCTGGAGGACATCAAATGCTATTTATGGGTTTTTGTCTGAGAATTAAGCACCTAACTCTGGAGAAGTGAGAGTTGGATCTGCACCCACCTCCCCTATCTTTGTTTGTTTTATATTTTGTCCGTTTGTTCGATATTTGTTCCAGATAAGTTGGCGTACAGGCAGTCCTTGACTTATGACTACCACTGGAACCCAAATGTCCATTGCTAGCAAGATAGTTATTAAGTGAGTTATGCCTGATCCTACGACCTTTTTGAAACGACATTTAAGCAAACCACAACAGTTGCTCAGTGAATCATGTGGTTGTTAAGTAAATCCAGCTTCCTCCATCGACTTTGCTGGCTGTGAAGATAGTCCCAGACACGTTAAGGGGGATGGCTGGTATGTCAGATTTTAAGAGGGCTCTTTTAGACATTTATGTTTTTGGAGTCGACAAAAGGAACATAAATGTTGGATGGATCTAGGATCTCTTCCCACTTTTTGGAGAAAGTGCAGAGAAGAGCAACTAGGATGATTATGGGCTTGGAGACTAAAACATAGGAAGAACGGCTGCAAGAACTGGCTATGGCTAGTCTAGAGAAAAGAAGAAATAGTGTGGGGGAGACATGATAGCAGTATTCCAGTATTTGACAGGCTGCTACAAAGAGGAGTGTGTGTGTGTGGGGGGGGTGGTGGTGTTTCAACTTATTTTCCAAAGCACCTGGAGGGAAGACAAGAAACGATGGATGGAAACTAATCAAGGTGAGAATCAACCTAGAAATAAGGAGAAATTTCCTGACAGTGAGAACAATTAACCAGTGGAACAACTTGCCTCCAGAAGTTGTGGGTGCTCCATCACTGGAGGTTTTTAAGAAGAGCTTGGACAGCCACTTGTCTGAAATGGTATAGGGTCTCCTGTTTGAGAAGGGGGTTGGACTAGAAGACCTCCAGGGTCCCTTCCAGCCCTATTCTGATTAGACTCAGCTGTAGGGAGGGTGTTAAAGCTTCCTTGGACGCACCTTGAGTAGCCTAGCAAGGCCGAAGTCAGCTATTTTGCAAGCAAGGTCATCTCCCACCAGGATGTTCCTAGCTGCGAGATCTCGATGGACGATATGTTGTTCCTCCAGGTAGGTCATCCCATCAGCCACCTGGCAAGAGATGCTGAGGAGGTGGTGTGTGGTCAATTCCTTTCCTGCAGCACCTGAAAAATCAACAAGGCACCATGGTGGCTAGAACATGCTATTGCAGGCTGACTCTGCCCACTGCCAGTAGTTCGATCCTAAACAGCTCTAGGCTAACACAGCCTTCCATCCTTCTGAGGTCAATAAAATGAGGACCCAGATGCAGTGGTGGGATTCAGCCTGTTCGCACCGCTTCAGCAGAACCAGTAGCTAATTTTTTGTTGCCCGGGCCCAGAATGGACTTCTGGAAGGGGCATCCACACAGAGAACTGGTTGTTCACGTATTTGAATCCCACCACTGCCCGGATTGTTGGGGGCAACAGGTGGACTCTACACCTCTCCCATGAAGTGGTACATAAGTCTTAAGTGCTATTGTTATTAACCTTTGATCCTTTGCTGAAATGCATTTATATACTTACAGGTAATCCTCTGTTTACAACCCTTGGTTTAGTAACCATCCAAAGTTACAACAGCACTGAAAAAGAGCGACTTGCAACCAGTCCTCACATTTATGACCATCACACCATCCCCACAGTCATGTGATCAGAATTCAGGCGCTTGGGCCACCAGTATGCATTTATGACGCTCACGTGACCCCAGTTGCCGCATCGTCAGGTTGCATGACTGTCATTTGCAATTTCCCATCTGGCTTCCCAACAAGCAAAGTCAATGGGGAAATTCACTTAATGACAGAGCCCGATTCCCTTAAGAACAACTGCAGTGATTCGCTTACAAAGTTAGCAAAAAAAAAAAGGATTGTAAAATCGGCTGCAATTTGCTTAATAGCTGCCTTGCTTAGCAATGGAAATTCTGGTCTCAGAATTTCAGAGAGTCCTCGACTTACAGCTACTCATTTAGTGACCATCTGAAATTACAGTGGCACTGAAAAAGTGACATATGACTGGTTTTGTAGCAACCATTGCACCAATCCTGGGGTCTTCAGACTTGGCAACTTTAAGACTTGTGGACTTCAACTCCCAGAATTCCTCAGCCAGCTTGCCTGGCTGAGGAATTCTGGGAGTTGAAGTCCACAAGTCTTAAAGTTGCCAAGTTTGAAGACCTTTGCACCAACCCCATGGTCAAAGGGGAAGCTAGATTCGCTTAACAACCATGTTCCTAACTTAACAACTGCAGGGATTCGTTTAGCAACTGTGGCCAGAAGAGTCGTTAAAATGGGGCAAAACTCCACAACACCAGAAATTGTGAGCTCACTTGTGGGCCTAAGTCAACGACTATGCTTCTCTGTGCAAGAGAGGGCAGTGTTGTGTCAGAAATTAGATGAAAAAACAGATAATCTGTTGTTATCTTTTGACATTCTTTTACAACACCACCGTGGACCAAATTCTGGGACAATTCTCTAGCACCCATGCTTAAGCCCACTCCAGTTGTGTCTAGGTAATTTCCCCACAGAATATTACCTGAAGCAAATTTAAACCCATGAGTCTTGACTTCTGGGTTAGCAGCTTAATTTTGAAGTAAAACCTTAACTGCCCACTTCTAAGCTTCTTTCCACACATTTTAGCAATTGGGTGGCTTTTGCTTTTTTCCTTATTAAATCCAGCCGTAATTCTCGGAGGATTAACCCCTGGGTTTGACTGGCACATCCCACAGAGGACTGGATTCCCTCAGAGTGGGAATTTTGACTGCCAGCCCTCAGAAGAGGTTCCATCTCTGTGCATGGAAAGGCTGAGCCTTAGAATTTTGACTGCCAGCCCTCAGAAGATGGTTCCATCTCTGTGCATGGAAAGGCTGAGCCTTAGAAGGAAAATGTGAACAGATTACACTTTGTAAACACGACGCACCACCACCACCTGCGCAAAGCTATCCCACACTGGGATGACGCAAGAAAGAAACTCATTAGCAGACAAAAGTGTTTAGGCACTTGGAAAACCGAGAAGGTTGGCTCCAGACTCGTTCTTCTAGGGAGTTGCCCCATCTGAGGTAACAAACCAGATCTGGAAAAGAGGTCAAGTCCTTCAACACAGGAAACTTCTCATGGGAAGCAGCCAAACTGGCTGCCTTGGACAAGAGATTCCTCAGCCGAGGAGAATCTCCATAGAAAAGGGTTGCATGTTGGGCATGGCGAAACGGCAGGGGGAATTCGTCTGAAAATGGAGCTGCCTCGGATGGCAGCTGAATCAAAGGAAGCTGCCCAACTGCCCAGCGGAGATGAAATTTGGGGAAGTAATAGAGAGCAATTTTCCCAGGGGAATTTATAAATTGTGTCTGAGGAGGAGCCAGTTCTTCGGTGATTTTGCAACTAGTGGTATAGTCCTTAGCAAACCATGCAAAGCCTCTCTCTCTCTCTCTCTCTCTCTCTCTCTCTCTCTCTCTCTCTCCCTCTCCCTCTCCCTCTCCCTCTCCCTCTCCCTCTCCCTCTCCCTCCCTCCCTCCCTCCCTCCCTCCCTCCTCTCTTTCTCTCTCTCTCTGCAAGCAGAAGACTATTACAGATAGTCTTCAAGTTGCAACAGTTCATTTATTGACAGTTCAAAGTTATGATGGCACTAAAAAAAAGTGACTTATGACCCCTTTTCACATTTACAACTGTTGCAGCATCCCAATGGTTACATGATCAAAATTCAGATGCTTGGCAACTGGTTCCTATTTATGACGGTCGCAGTGTCCCGGAGTCACATGATCTCCTTTTGCGACCTTCTGACAAGCAAAGTCAATGGGGAAGCCAGATTCACTTAACAGCCGTGATCCTGACTTAACAACTGCAGTAATTCACTTAACAACTGTGTCAAGAATGGTTGTAAAATGGAGGAAAACTCATTTAACAATTGTCTTGCTTACCCAACAGAAATTTTTGGTTGAAACTGTGGACGTAAGGTGAGGACTGCTTGTAAGGATATGTGTGTGTATGAACGGCACCCGTGAGGTGGAGTCATAAAAACCAAGGAGGTAGTAGTCACAGCCGTAAGATCAAAGCCCCGCAATGTCATGTGACTTACAACCATTCATTTAGTGACTGAATTTTGGACTCAGTTGTGGTCATAAGTGGAGGATGACCTGTAGTCCAGATCTCAGAAGAATGCAGGTTGTGTTCATAGTGCTGGATTTTAGTAATTTGTCATGACTACCATTTTGACACTGGACTGGCCCACTACAGTTCTGTAGGAAGTTTGGGCCTGGAATCTCAGATGAATACTCACTGTTGAGGTAACTATGGAGATTGCCCTTCCGCATCAACTCTGTGACAATATAAACTGGCTCCCCCACAGAACAGACCGCCAGAAGTTTGATGAGTCTTGTGTGTTTCAGACTTTTTAAGTTCCGGATCTCCTTGACGAAGTCGTCCCTCATGTCAGCTGTGAAGGAGACAAAAGACATTTGCAGGATGGATTGCTTGCGCAGACAATGTCTGGGCTTGTTCTCTCATTCCAGCACATCTGGAAGCCCTAGGTTAGTGTGTGTGTGGGGGGGAACCTTGGCTCTTTTATGACTTGTGGACTTTAACTCCCATGCTGGCTCAGGAATTCTGGGAGTTGAAGTCCACAAGTCATAAAAGAGCCAAGGTTCCCCACCCCTGCCCTAGGTCATGTTTTCTCCACCTTGGGCATTTCTAGGAGAGTGGACTTCAACTCCCAGAATTCCACAGCCAGCATGATCATTGATGAGAATTCTGGGAGTTGAAGTCCGCCCACCTAGAGCCTTGGTGGAGCAGTGGGCTAATGCCTCCTTAAGTAACACCAGCTGCCTGCAATTAGTGCAGATTCGCATCCCACCAGGCTCAAGGTTGACTCAGCCTTCCATCCTTCCGAGGTAGGTAAAATGAGGACCCAAATTGTTGGGGGCAATAAGCTGACTTTGTAATAATGCCACTTGGGGTGTGTGTGAAAGCCCTAACAAGCAGGCATATACATAGAATGAAGGCTACTGCTAAGCTTGTAAGCTGTCCTGAGTCTTTGGAGAAGGGCGGGATATAAATGGAATAAAAATAAATAAAATAAAATAAAATAAAATGCCTAAGGCTGGGAAACAGAATTACAGAGTTGGAAGAGACCTTGGAGGTCTTCTAGTCCAACCCAGGAAACCCTATAACACTTCAGAAAAATGGTTGTCTAATCTCTTCTTTAAAAACTCCAGTGTTGAAGCATTCACAGCTTCTGGAGGCAGGTTGTTCCACTGGTTAATGGTTCTAATTGTCAGGAAGTTTCTCCTTAGTTCTAGGTTGCTTCTCTCCTTGATTAGTTTCCATCCGTTGCTTCTTGTCCTGCCTTCAAGCACTCTGGAGACCAGCTTGACTCCCTCTCTTTGGGGCAGCCCCTGAGATATTGAAACACAGCTATCATGTCACTCCTAGTCCTTCTTCTCATTAAACTAGACATACCAAGTTCCTGCAACCGTTCCTTATATGTTTTAGCCTCCAGTCCCCTGATCATCTTTGTTGCTCTTCTCCGCACTCTTTCTAGAATCTCAACATGTTTTTTTATATTGGTTGGTACCACTTCCTGTTATCTTGATTCTATCCCTCTATGAACACTGCCCTAGATGTTTTCTCCAAGCATTCTTCAAGATTAAAGAAGATAACTTTGGGTTCAAACATGGCTGAGACTCCTGTCTTATCGTCTTGCAACTTGGGGTGAGGACCTTGCGTGATGGGGCATCTTGTAAATTTAGACTTTTGAAGGCCTCCTTGCTTTGCTGACCTGCTTGTCCACCTTGCTAATCTTTCCTGGACCGTTATATTGACAACAGAGATGAATAATACAATGTTCTAGTATTGCTACTACGATGATCGTAAATGTAATTAGGCTATTCAGTTATCATTAATATCCTTTCAAAACCTCCTCAAATTTACAGGCAGAAAAACTGGATGGATAATTCTCCTAATTTCTCCAAGGGGTGCGGGGGGGGGCAGAATAAGAACCATAGATTTGCCTACAGTTTCTCAAGCCATGGATTCCTGGATTGGCAGGCCCTGCTCCCAGGCATTCATCCCCTAGTCACCTCCAGATTGACTACTGCAATGCACTCTACATAGGGCTGCCCTTGAAGAGTATCTGGAAGCCTCAGCTGGTACAGCATGCAAGAGAGCAGGCAGCTATGTGCATTCCTAGAACACATTCCTAGAATTCCTAGCATGGCACTGCTTCCCAAGCTCCTTCAGTTGTCACTTTGTTTCTAGGTCCAATTCAAGGTGCTTTTTAAAATATCTGTGGTTTGTTTTTGTTTTTTTATATGGGATTTTACCTGTTTGTGGCGCACTTCCCAGAGTTGCCTTGGGTTATAGCGGCAGCTGCATAAATTTTACTAATAAATACAATAAATGAATGAATTCCCAGGTAGTGGTGATTTCACAAATTGATCTGGAGAAAGCCCCAGTTACCTTCCATTGGAATTTTAACTGAAGGCTGGGAAGCAAGGCAGGAAACGTTTGCAGTGAAAATTTAGAACGTTTGCTAGAAGCACTAAATAAAAGGATGTTCTGCCTAGGAAGCTTTCTCCAAAATTGAGGGTTTTTTTTTTTTGAAAAAAACCCCAAAACCCTAGGATCATAAAATGTAGGACTGGAAGGGACCTCGGTGGTCCTCTAATCTAGTCCAACCACTTGCTCAAGATAGGAGTCTTTATGCTAATCTAATCTAATCTAAAGGGACGCGGTGGCTCATTGGGTTAGGATGCTGAGCTTGTTGATCAGAAGGTCGGCAGTTTGGCGGGTCGAATCCCGAGTGCTGCGTAACAGAGTGAGCGCCTGTTACTCGTCCCAGCTTCTGCCAACCTAGCAGTTCAAAAGCACGTAAAAATGCAAGTAGAAAAATAGGGACCACTCCGGTGGGAAGGTAACAGCGTTCCGTGCACCTTTGGCGTCTAGTCATGCCGGCCACATGACCATGGAGACGTCCTCGGACAAGCACTGGCTCTTCGGCTTTGAAACGGAGATGAGCACCGGCCCCTAGAGTTGGAAACGACTAGCACTCATGTGTGGGGGAACCTTTACCTTTACCTAATCTAATCTAATCTAATCTAATCTAATCTAATCCTTTATTCCAATGGACATTTTCTTTCATCAGATTGAATGAGAACTGGAAGATGTTTCTGTCCAGCTTGGTTAGTTCATCCTGGACTTGGAACATGGCTTGCAGGATCCAGAAATCTGCAAACTGAACTAGGTGCAGAATATCACCAAGTATCAGAGTAACGTAGGACTTTTCAAATAAAAAAAATGTATTTAGCATCAACCTGAACTTTGCTCCCTTCCACGTGTCTTTTCCTTTGTGAGGATAAAATAACTGAAGAGATCAACTGACCTAGTTTATTAACAACCATTTGGATTAATATCTATGGGCACAATTGTTATCATTACTCCATTACTTCTGATAACAGCAGCATCCTTAGGGAGGTGCAAGACAATTAAAAGGTCAACAATTGTGCCAGAATTTTGTGATGCCAATCCTGTGACTGTGTGCTTGCAACAGGCACCGGGATACAAGGCTATTAGGGTGGTGTTTGCATTGTGGCACCACAGTGATTGTTCTATTGTTCTCCTACTATCATGGCTTATTATTTCTCCATCTATTTTCCAGATGGGAGAAGTCATTCTCATTTCCTTGTTCAGCTGGTGGATTCAATCTCAGACCCCATCGTTCACCTCTGGTCTACTCATGGGGGATTGACTAATCCACCTCTTAAGAAACAGGCAGACAAGACATTGCGCAAGAGAGGTTCTGCACTCTACAAACCTTGTTTCATAATTTTGATGGCCACAGGCACTGTGTTCTTCCACATTCCTTCCCAAACTTCTCCAAAACATCCTTCGCCCATCTTCCTCCAGAGCTGGAATTCAGATCGGGGACGTTCCCACTGATCCATCTCAGAAGGCTTCTGTAGAAGGGGTAAGATTAGAGAGAAACGATCCAGATAACAGAATAACAGAGTTGGAAGGGGGAACTTAGAGATCTTCTAGCCCAACCCTCTGTTCAAGTAGGAAACTCTATATCATTTCAGATAAATGGTTGTCCAATCTCCTCTCAAAAATCTCCAGCGATGGAGATCCCACCCACAACTTCTGGAGGCAGGTGTGTTCCACTGATTAACTGTTCTAACTGTCAGGAAATTTCTGCTTAATTCTAGGTTGCTTCTCTCTTTGGTTAGTTTCCATCCGTTGCTTCTTGTCCTGCTTTCAGGTGCTTTGGAGAATAGCTTGACTCCCTCTTCTTTGGGGCAGCCCCTGAGATATTGGAACACTGCTATCATGTCACCCCTCACCCTTCTCTTCATTAGACTAGACATTCCCAATTCCTGCAACCGTTCTTTATATGTTTTAGCCTCCAGACCCCTAGTCATCTTTGTTGCTTTTCTCTGCACTCTTTTCAGAGTTTCAACATCTTTTTTATGTTGTGGTGACCAAAACAAGGCAGGTCTGGATAGAGGAAGGATTAAAGAAATCTTGAACAAGATGGTTGCAGGAGATCATTGACTCAATTGGAGTCAAAGTATTGTTTTATTTTTCCAGTCTAGTCTACAAACCTCGGAATTTCCTAGTAGTGGAGAGCTTCTGGCCTTTTAAGGAATAACCATCAACAGTCAAGGAAGAAGCGGACAAGAAATAAGTGGCAGAAGAGCAGCCGTGAAGGCCTTGGAAAAGATATTCAGAAGTTGTGTTGGGTCTACAGCTGTAAATATCAAAAACTGTGGAAGCCACTCTGTTCCTTGTGAAACTCTATGGAAACAAAAGTTGGACTTTGAAGAAGCAGCAGAGAAGAGTATTGACACTTTTGAACTTTGGAGAAGACGCTTGAGAATATTGTGGACAATCAAGAAGCTGGGTGACCTTGGAGATTCTCAGTCCTCCAGGTCATGTCTGTCCCAAACGTGCCTTTTCAAAAGTCCACATTTTGGATAGAGAGGACCGCTGGTTTGAAAGCGGGGTCAAAGAGGGCATCCATGTCAAAATTGAACAGCCCTCTCAACAGAGAGGGAGGGATACAACATCAACTATCTCCAGTCTACAACGCCGTCCTTTCAGCATTTCCAAGGAGGCTCCCCACCCATTTGCACCACTCAGGTGACCCTGATGACACAGAGGAACTTCTAGGTGGCCTCAATGACTCTTTAAAGAAGGCAAATGACCAGCTTCCTCTGCGTAACAATGGCAGCTACTGACTGGATCTCTAAACTCGACGTTAAACTCTGAAATGTTATTTCTGTTTTCCTCTTAGGTTTTATAAATGCTTCTTTTTTTAAAAAAATGTTTTAACTGTTCTAACTTGTAAATATGAAGTGCTTTTAATTCTGTGTGTGACCAGCCATACGCTAAATAAATAAACCAGCTGTCTGCAAGGAACATAAATCCTTCCATTCCCCACCATCCAGTCAGAACCGGAAGAAGCTTCTTGGATGAGAAGTGAAACGTCTTCAAAGAAAAACAAGAAAGTCCAGTTGCCTCCTGAAAAATGCACCCTTGGGACAAGAAGCTCGGTGCCTTAAACACTAGACTAGACCAAAGGAGACTGCATTTCAACTTGACTCCATCATAAATTGCTTTTGAACCTCCCGTCAGTCAGCTTCTATTCACGGTGCAAGGAAAACTCGTGTGGGCCTGTGGAACATGTTCTTCAAATTCTTTTCCATCGATAATAAGACAGGCCTCCGAAGCCTAGAACGGACTTCCAGAAGCAGTGTGCATTCAGCCGATTCTCCGAACTCAACAAAATTTAGCTACCGGTTCTACTGAACTGGTGCAAACCGGCTGAATCCCACCACTGCATTTCGGACAAGTGGCTGCCCACTCTCTTCTTAAAAACCTCCAGTGATGAAGCACCCACAATGTCTGAAGGCAAGTTGTTCCACTGGTTGATTGTCCTCACTGTTAGGAAGTTTCTCCTGAATTCCAGGTTGCCTCTCTCCTTGATCAGTTTCCATCCATTGTTTCTCGTCCTTCCCTCTGGTGCTCTGGTGAACAACCTGACCCCCTCCTCTTCTTTGTGGCAGCCCCTCAGATACTGGAGCACTGCTATCGTGTCCCCCCCCTTAGTCCTTCTTTTCTTTAGACTAGCCAAACCCAAATCCTGCAGCCGTTCCTCATATGTTTTTGTCTCCAGTCCTTTAATATAAATGGAATTAAAATAAAATAAAATAAATCATCTTAGTGGCTCTTCTCTGCACTTTTTCCAAAGTCTCAACATCTTTTTTTTTTTATTGTAATGTGGTGACCAAAGCTGGATGCAATATTCCTGGTGTGGCCTTAATAAGGAGTTATAAAGCGGTACTAACGCTTCACGTGATTTTGATTCTATGCCTCTGTTTATACAACCAAGGATTGTATTAGCTTTTTCGGCTGCTGCAGCACACTGCTAAGGTTGAGCTATAAATAGTTTACAGCAGACATGTCAAACACAAGTCCCGGGGGCCAGATCCGGCCCGTGAAGTGGTTTCATGCGGCCCGCAAAGCCATCCTGGAAACAGTGAGGGAACGGCCCCCACTGCCTTGGCCCTGGCCCAGAGACCCTCCTTCTGCCAGAGACCCTCAGATCTGTCCCACTCCTGCCCAGGCCCCCATAGGCACCCTTGATGCGAACGATGTAGAGCTGGCCATGCCCACCCAGTAGACCATACGCACTCTGGCCATGCCCACCCAGTAGGCCACGCCCACCCTGGCCATACCCACCCGGCTTCCTGAGGGCAACTGCAATGCTGATGCGGCCCTCAATGAAATTGAGTTTGACACCCCTGGTTTACATGGGGTGGATGGATGGCTGGATGGATCAAATCTGTTCTGGAGAGAGAGAATCCCCTGAGAATGGGCTCCAGAGATAGCCCAAACACTTGGAAGAATAAACCTTTGGTTCTAGTGACCGACTCAGACTGGATCCTGTAAACTGTTTACCATGGAAGGGGGTGACTAAAACTAACTGCTGAAGCAGATCCAAAGGCAAAGCGAAAACAAACACTCCCCCACTCCCCAATAAACAGCCAGCTCCTGGACGTTTGTCAGGGATGGAGAAAAATCACACGGTGGTGACATGTTCTTCCACTCACCTTCTGGACGCAGGGCTGAGATAAGGGGCACTCAATGATATTCCAGTTGGCTCTGTAATAAGCAAGGAGCTCTTCCAGACTCGAGAAGACGTGCGCTTTTTCCAAGTAAAAACTTCCGGCGGGATTCAAGAAGATTCTGAAATGTCGTACTTTTCCGCGGTTGCGAACTGGAGATGGAAGGAAAAGAGAACACGACAGAAGTTGCATCAACTTTACAATTTCCCTTTCTATAGTTTAGGAGGCACCAGCATTGTTTGTCACCCAGCTCCCTGGTTCATTTTTATTTTATTTTACTATTTATTTTAATTATTTTGTTTTATTATGATTTATTTTATTATTTTATTTTATTTTATATTATATTATTTTATTTATATCCCACTTTTTATTATTTTTTACCAATAACTCAAGGTGGCGAACATATCTAATAGTCCCCCCTCCTCCTATTTTCCCCACAACCACCACCCTGTGATATGAAAAGTAATTTGCATCACAGGTAGTCCTGGGCATAAGGCCACTCATTTAACAATGGTTCGTTCACAAAGAGCCTTGCAAAAAGTAACTTAGTTCTTGCAGTTACGACCATCACACCACCCCCGTGTGGTCATGTCATCGCAATTTGGGCACTCGGCAACAGGCTCACATTTACAACTGGTTGCAGCATCCTGCAGCTGTGTGACTATGACCACGATTTGTTTAATGACCAACATACATCTTCTCATCCAAACCCCCTGCCTCCCAGGCATATCATTCTGGACAAACGGTTGTCCAGTCTCTTCTTAAAAACTTCCAGTGTTGGAGCATTCACAGCTTCTGGAGGCAGGTAGTTCCACTGGTTAATTGTTCTGACTGACAGGAAACTTCTCTCTAATTTCTAGGTTGAGTCTCTCTTTGATAAGGTTCCACTCATTACTTCTCGCCCTGCCCTTAGTACTGTTGACTCCGTCTTTTCTGTGAGAAGCTCTCAAGAAGCTGTTGAGATGGTGAATCCAGAACCAACTCCAGAATTTTATTTTTCCTCTCTAGGTAGTATTATCACTTATTGTACCTACCATGTAGATAAGACTTGCTGATGTCTGGAATCATTTTGCTTATATTTGAGCGAAGTGCCTGCAACTTACATCCATTATTTCTGATCCTGGTTTCAATGACCATGGGAAAAAATAATCGTTGAACATCTTTCTTATGGCCCCTTTCTACGTATCTGAGCACTGATATCATGTCTTTCGTGGGTGTTCGTTTCTCCAAACTGACCCTACCAAGTTCCTTCAGCCTGTCCTCATAAGAAGTCTCTCTCCAAGTCATATTCGTCTTCTGAACAATCTGTCAATTTCCAGGAAATATGCCCAGAATTGTCCAGAATATTCCAAACCAAAGGTGGTCTCACCAGCCACAAGGAGAGAGGAATAAGGATGTCGCACATGTTTGACGGGAAACTACATTTCCCATGATTCCCTGAGGAGATGAACTAAGAAGGTAGAAAATGCCTCTGGGGCACAAATGCTTGAAAATAATCTCGGCATGTTTGGGAAGATACAGCAACCTTTGATTTCCTTCATGATGGATGTTGACCTAGGTTAGGAAAAACAGGAACAGATGGAGGTTGAGGCAGTGACAACTACCTATTCCTTCATTCATGACATTTTTGCGAGGAATTCCAGGACTGCCATCAATAGGTTTCCTTGTGTTTAGCTCAGGCATGCCAGGCAGATGCCCTCAAGCTGTGTTGCGTTGGCACCTGTTGGAATTGCTGGCTTGGAATTCTGGGGAATTGCACTCGCCACAATTCAAACATGATCAGCTGTGAAAGGATAAGAATTCGTGAGATGGTCTATTGCCATTGTTAGTCACTCCTAATTGTGCAAAGGCTTGGTGTGGCTTGGGGCTAGTTCATCCTTTGCTCCATGCAAATTGTGTAGGCAGAATACCTTTGTTTATTGCAACACTTAGTGTAATTACACCCAAGGAATTGGAGTGTGCTTAGTAATTAACTTTTTTTTTAAAAAAATCCAAATTTTCTGGAATGAATTTATCACACAGATTAAGGTGGAGGAGACACTCATGTCTTTTGTGTTGCAAATTGGAGAGATTTATTTTCAGGGTGCCTGGGGTTTCCTTGCATGGCAAACCATGCATCCTGCTTTGCTACTCAATATCCAGAGAAATTATACAGTTAGCTGTAACATGTGAGCAACTAAATTAAGACCCTGGTTCTCTTTAGTCCTAATAGATATTAATTGCCTCCTTTCTTCCAGCTGGCCAGTTGTACAAAGAGCTGGAAAGAAAGAAAGAAAGAAAGAAAGAAAGAAAGAAAGAAAGAAAGAAAGAAAGAAAGAAAGAAAGAAAGAGAAAAGAAAGAAAGAAAGAAAGAAAGGAAAGAAAGAAAGAAAGAAAGAAAGAAAGAAAGAAAGAAAGAAAGAGAAGGAAGGAAGGAAGGAAGAAAGAAAGAAAGAAAGAAAGAAAGAAAGAAAGAAAGAAAGAAAGAAAGAAAGAAAGAAAGGCTTGAGGAAGGAAGGAAGGAAGGAAGGAAGGAAGGAAGGAAGGAAGGAAGGAAGGAAGGAAGGAATCCAAACACATTCTGGGCTGGCTTTTAAACCGAGGGGTGCAAAAAACAGCAAGTATTTGCATTCCAAGAACTTTTTTTTTTTTCATTTCCACACATTTGTCCTTCCACTCCCCAATCCCTCAAAAGCTGCCTGGCTGCAATTCACAATCCACTTAGCTTTTGCTAATCAAAAATGCTGAGCAGTGAAAATCGCTGTCCCAACTGTAACTGATCCAAATGCTTTAGCAAAACAATCGCCAGCAGCACCTCCTCACCAAAGGCAAAACTCTGGGTTAAAGGAAAGCAAAACAAATGACTTGAGACAGCCTCCACCTCCACTCCTCCACGTCCTCATTCCACCTGGTGTTTATTTGCCTGGCTGCAAAACATCCCTGTAGTTTCCATGGGAGGGAGGAGAGAGCTGCAAAGCCACCTTACCACCTTTCCCCTTGGAAGACCTGCTTCTGCTGCTAGGAAATATGAGTGGGAGGCCAGTGGTGAAGCAGGAACTCCTGCAAAAACAAGTAACCGAATCGCCTGCCCGTATGAGCCACCAGAGTCCGATTGTCTCTGAAAACAAATTAATTTTACAGTGTTTGATACTGTTGAGAATTAAGGGAGAATGGTGTTGGCTCCACAAGGGCCATCCAATCCAGGGGTCTTCAAACCTGGCCCTTTTATGACTTGTGGACTTCAACTCCCAGAATTCCTCAGCATGCCAGGCACACTGGCTGAGGAATTCTGGGAGTTGAAGTCCACAAGTCATAAAAGGGCCAGGTTTGAAGACCCTTGACCTTGGTGGTCAACTATGATAAGAGGACTACCTGTGGCATGAAGAGTAAGATGTAGTTTACCTGACAGAGAGTATTCTCCCTTGTTACTCTCGCTGTCCCGAATAAGGTAGGAGCCGTGGTGATTTGGGGGGGAGAGAAGTAGCTGGTTGGCCTTATTTCTCGTGATTCCACTTATGTACCAACTGAGAAGAAAAGAGATGAGAGCTGATTAAACTATAAGCCAACCTCTCAGCGGTCTTCAGTACAAGAGATAAAGAAAGAAAGAAAAAACATTTCAAACTCCTAAGTTGCTTTCAGGGCACCCCAAAAGCGTTCTCGGTCGTTCCAATTTTTTTTAAAAAAAATGCTTGCTTGAATTTTGTTTAAAAATATTTACATAGTGCTGGTACACTGGAACATGTCGGTGATGCTTGAGACATGATGTTTCCAGCATGCTTATCCTTTACATAAACAATGAAATTCCATCCTCTCTTGCAAAACGGTGATTCACTGCTTTGGCTTGCCATGCACTGGATTTTAATCAGGGGCATTTACAAGTTCAGGAAAAGACCGGCTCTGCTCAGGCCAACTCCCTAAGACTTTCTCTAGATATCTCTATATTTTAACAATGATTAAATCTGATGACTGTAATTGAAAAGGTTATCGCCATTTCTTATTTACAATGCTGTTGTTTTTCTGGCCATCGGGAAGGTGAGGGATGCTTGGTGCTCTCTGAGCTTGGTGGTTTTCTTGTAGATGTTTCATTGTTGAGACTAGGTAAGATCATCAGTGCGTTTATGAGGTTACCTACTATAGGTCATGAAATGTCTGCAAGAAAAGCACCAAGCTCAGAGAGCACCAAGGACCCCTCATTTCAACCCTGAGCTACAGAGATTCTCCTTTATTGGCATTAAGTATGACTCACATAATATAGAGATAGAGAGATAGAGATAGGGAAAGGGATAGAGATAGAGATAGAGAGAATAGAATAGAATAGGATAGGATAGGATAGGATAGGATAGGATAGGATAGGATAGGATAGGATAGGATAGGATAGGATAGGATAGAATAGAATAGAATAGAATAGAATAGAATAGAATAGAATAGAATAGAATAGAATAGAATAGAATAGAATAGAATAACAGAATAGAATAGAGAATAGAACAGAATAGAGAATAGAATAGAATAGAGAATAGAATAGAATAGAAATAAGAATAGAATAGAATTAGAATAGAATAGAATAGAATTAAGAATAGAATAGAATAGAATAGAATTAAGAAGAATAGAATAGAATAGAATAAAAATAAGAATAGAATAGAACAGAACAGAACATAATAGAATAGAATAGAGAATAGAACAGAATAGAGAATAGAATAGAATAGAACAGAACAGAATAAAATAGAATAGAATTGAATAGAATAGAAATAAGAATAGAACAGAATAGAATAGAATAGAATTAAGAAGAATAGAATAAATAGAATAGAATAGAATAGAATAGAATAGAATAGAATAGAATAGAATTCTATTCTTGTGTGATTGGACACACAAGGAATTTGTCTCCAGTGCATAAGCTCTCACTGTACATACAAGCAACAAGTGATAAAGCATGATAATAATCAAAATACATTCATCATAAATCGTAAGATACAACACTTAGTGATGGTCATAGGATACTAAATAAGCAATCAATATAAATCATACCAGGATACTAAATAAAACAATGTGGATCACAACAACTTATAGTCATAAGAATATAAGGAAATAGATAATAGGAAAGATGAGAAGAATAATAGTAATACAGCCCTACTAGGTAATTTGAAGTGAAGAGGTATATTCCAATGGAGCAATTACAGGCAGGGAAAGAACTAAGCAAGTCTTCTTCATCAAAAGAAAAAGATAGATGTCTAGTCTCAAACCTCACTGAAATAATTAGCCTTTCTTTTGTTTTAGTTTCCTGCAGGATCGGTCTTGTTTAAAGCTTTCGGTTAGTAAAGGTGTCTTGACATGTGCTGGAAAGAAAGAACATGTTCAGTGAGGGCTGAATTTTTATTCCTCCAACTTTCCTACTCTTCAAAATGCTCTTGTTATTATTGCTTCCAGCAACTTCTCCCCACAGCTGGTTTTCCTATCCCTTCCAGATCCAAAACCACTATACAACCCAGGCTCTATCCACAGAGAGGGTCCCAATGGGCAAGATGGCAGCCGTGACTCCAGATGAACAAGGGGAGGCACTAAGAACAATTAACCAGTGGAATAGCTTGCCTCCTGGACTTGTGGAGGCATCTTCGCTGGAGATTTTCAAGAATAGCTTGGACAACCATTTGACGGGGATGGTATAAGAACTCTTGCCTTGGGTAGGGGGCTGTACTAGAAGATCTCTGAGGCCTTCCAGCCCTATGATTCTACGTTTATCTTGCCTTTAAAAAAGTGGTAAGGCCACACTTGGAATCCTGCATCCAGTATTTTTTTTTAAATTCCATTTATATCCCGCCCTTCTCCGAAGACTCAGGGCGGCTTACAAGCTTAGCAGTAGCCTTCATTCTATGTATATGCCTGCTTATTAGGGCTTTCACACACACACACCCAAGCGGCATTATTACAAAGTCAGCTTAATTGCCCCCAACAATCTGGGTCCTCATTTTACCTACCTCGGAAGGATGGAAGGCTGAGTCAACCTTGAGCCTGGTGGGACTCGAACCTGCACTAATTGCAGGCAGCTGGTGTTACTTAAGGAGGCATTAGCCCACTGCTCCACCAAGGCTCTTTTGGTACCACGATGTAAAAAAGATGTTGAGACTCTAGAAAGAGTGCAGAGAAGAGCAACAAAGATGATCAGGGGACTGGAGGCTAAAACATATGAGGAACGGTTGCTGGAATTGGGGACATCTAGTTTAATGAAGAGAAAGACTAGGGGTGACATGATAGCAGTGTTCCAGTATCTCAGGGGCTACCCAAAGAGGAGGGAGTCAAGCTATTCTCCAAAGTGCCTGAAGGCAGGACAATAAGCAACGGATGGAAACTAATCAAGGAGAGAAGCAACCTGGAACTAAAGAGAAACTTCCTGAGAATGAGAACAATCAATCAGTGGAACAACCTGCCTCCAGAAGCGGTGAATGCTCCAACACTGGAAGTTTTTAAGAAGAGACTGGACAGCCATTTGTCTGAAATGGTAGAGGGTTTCCTGCCTGAGGAGGGGGTTGGACTAGATGACCTCCAAGGTCTCTTCCAACATCATCATCATTATCATCATCATCATCATCATCATCATCATCATTGTTATTATTATTAATTGCAAAGTAGATTCTGATTTAGCCTAACCATCATTCTCAAGTGGGAATAGCATCTAGATCAGGTGAAATATTAGTACTGTTTTAAACTCCACTGGTAAGACCACACTTAGTATTGTGCATTCAATCCTCATTGCCACAATATAAAAAAAGACGTTGAGACTCTAGAAAGAGTGCAGAGAAGAGCAACAGAGATAAGGGTTCTGGAGGCTAAACCGTACAATGAACAGTTGCAGGAACGAGGAATGTCTACTCTAATGAAGACAAGGACAAGAGGTGACATGACAGTAGTCTTCCAATATTTGAGGGGCTGTCATAAAGAGGGAGTCAATCTTTTTTCTCCAAAGCCCCTGAGGGCAGGACAAGAAGCAACAGATGGAAACTCATCAAGGAGAGAAGCAACCTAGAAATAAGGAGGAATTTCCTGAGTGAGAACAATTAACCAGCGGAACGGCTTGCTTCCAGAAGTTGTGGGTGCTCCAACACTGGAGGTTTTTAAGAAGAGATTGGATAGCCATTTGTTTGAAATGGTATACAGCCTCCTGCTTTTCAAGAAGAGATTGGACAACTATTTTTCTGAAATGACATAGGGTCTCCTGCTTGAGCAGGAGGTTGGACTAGAAGTCCACCAAGGTCCCTTCCAACCCTGTTATTCTGTTTTGTTGTAAGGAAGCTATATAGCATCCTGGTATTATTATTGATAAAACAGAGTTTATTAAGTCTCGGTAGTCCAAGGGTTTCCTGCTTGAGTAGGGGGTTGGACTAGAAGACCACCAAGGTCCCTTCCAATTCTGCTATTCCGTAATGTTGCATGTGGCTTCTGCAACTTTTATGCAATCTCCTGCTTTGATATCCAAGAAAATTGCCACCTCCAGTTTGATCTGCCTCTTGTTCTTCTTGGCTTCAGATTCATAAGAAAAACCAACCATTCAATGTTCTAAAACCTCTTTGCATATTGGATAGACTAAAGCTCCTGGGAATGGACTCCTCCTTGCAGTAAGGGTTGCATCATGGATTCCCTGAATTCACGAAGGTATGTCAGAAGATCCAGACCAAGTGATTCACACCTCTGTGATCTTCTTCCACCTGGTCCATTGGGAGAAAATGGTAAAAGCTTTCCCAGGAGTGAAGGTGATGGAATAAGACATCAAAGAGGGTTGAAAGCCCCATGAGATCTCCAGCAGGAAGAAGGATAGACTTGATAGGAGAGAAGAGAAGATGATCTTGGACAGAAGATCTCTCTTCTTCATTCCATGAATGGGGCAGAGGGATCTGAAAGCACCATGAAACTGCATAAAGCACCATTCCGCCTGGACGTGTGTTTTTTTTAGGTAGAAGAAGCCAAGCCAGAGAAAACGTATTAGTTCTGCTTTATAATGTCATGGTAAGACCACACTTGGAATACTGCATCCAGTTTTGGTCCCCATGATATAAAAAAGATGCTGAGACTCTAGAGAGAGTGCAGAGAAGAACAAGAAAGATGATTAGGAGACTGGAGGCTAAAACATATGAAGAACAGTTGCAGGAACTGGGTAGGTCTACTCTACTGAAGAGAAGGTCTAAGGATGACATGATAACAGTCTTCCAATATCTGAGGGGCTGCCGCTGAGAAGCATTCTCCAAAACGCCGGAAGGCAGGACAAGAAGCAATGGATGGAAACTAATCAAGGAGAGAAGCAACCTAGAATTAAGGAGGAATTTCCTGACAGTGAGAACAATTAATCAGTGGAATGGCTTGCCTCAGGAAGTTGTAGGTGCTCCATCACTGGAGGGTTTTTTAGAAGGGATTGGACAGCCATTTGTCTGGAATGGTATAGGTTCTTCTGCTTGAGCAAGGGGGCTGGACTAGAAGACCTCCAAGGTCTCTTCCCAACTCTGTTATTCTGTTATTCTATGCTTGTGTAGACTGAATTGGTTGAGCTGCAGCTCAGTTGTGGTTTTGTGCTTTCTCCTCTTCTTCCCTTGACTACACTTCTGCCCACTGGACCATTTTATAGAATCTAGAACAGGGGTGTCAATCTGCTGGCCTGCGGGCCGGATGCATCATAGTGAAACCGCGCCCACCCCATTGCCGGCAACGGCAAAAAAGTTGCGATACGTCACAACACATCGCGTGACGTTGCGAGCTTGCCACCCCTGGTCTAGAAGGTACGTCTCATGAGCTCCAAGTTACCCTCGTTCTGACAAAAAAAAAATGTCCCAACTGTAGATACTGGATTTGGGTGTGATCCATTTCCCCCTTGAACACATCTATGGGTAGTCCTCAACTTATGACCAAAATGGACCCTTCTAATTATGATCCTAGCTCAAGGGTAGGCAACCTTGGCTCTTTTATGACTCGTGGACTTCGACTCCCAGAATTCCTGAGCCAGCCTGGCTCAGCTTGGAAACCTCTCCCTTTCCCCTCAGCATGGCTGGCTCAGGAATTCTGGGAGTTGAAGTCCACAAGTCATAAAAGAGCCAAGGTTGCTTACCCCTGTCCCTAAGTAATGATGGTCATCAAGTGGGTCATCATGTGACCGACACAACTTTACAACCATTTTTTTTATTGCGACAGTTAAGTGAACGTTGTGGTGGTTGAATGAATCCATTGTTTGCTCTGAGGCATTTTTGCCAAAAATGGGAAATGCCAGCTTTCAGCAAAAGATCGTACATCCTGGCCATGTGCCCGTGGGATGCTGTTTTTGCTGCAGATTGTAAGTGTAAAGGCAGGTTGGTTACATCCATATCCAAAATATGGATAAATGACAATAGTGAGTGTGCAGCCATCAGAACTTCAGAACCTGGTTGTAAGTAGCTTTTTTTGGGGGGGGGATTGTCTGTTGTAAATTTGAAATGGTCGCTAAGCAATCAATCATAAGTTGAGGATTCCTTGCATAGCAATTTAAGGCGTTTGTCTTCACTCAGGAAAAATACCAGGAGGAGCTGGTGGCACCAGACTCTTTTTTCTTTTTATGCTACTATAGACTAACTTTGCAGGGTCTCTTCCTACAATCTCTGCCTGGGTTTTTTTGATGCAGCAGTTATATTAGGAAAAACAACCATCTTTCCCACAGACAGGAAAAGAGCACTCGGGTTTCCTACGCCCATGGGAGTGGGAGAACAAAGACGATGTTTTATTGTGGGGTCCTTGGTGCTCTCTGAGACGGATTGTTTTCTTTCAGACGTTTCATGACCCAACTAGGTAACATCATCAGTGCTAGAAGGGAATGAGGTTTGCAGAGAGGAGGAGGAGGATTGTGGGGTCCTTGGTGCTCTCTGAGCTAGGTTGTTTTCTTACAGATCTTTCATGACCCAACTAGGTAACATCATCAGTGGTAGAAGGGTGCAGAGAGGAGGAGGAGGATTGTGGGGTCCTTGGTGCTCTCTGAGCTAGGTTGTTTTCTTACAGATCTTTCATGACCCAACTAGGTAACATCATCAGTGGTAGAAGGGTGCAGAGAGGAGGAGGAGGATTGTGGGGTCCTTGGTGCTCTCTGAGCTTGGTTGTTTTCTTACAGATCTTTCATGACCCAACTAGGTAACATCATCAGTGCTAGAAGGGAATGAGGTTTGCAGAGAGGAGGAGGAGGAAGAGGAAGACTGTGGGGTCATTGGGGCTCTCTGGGATGCAGATGTTCCATTACCAATCTAGATAATATCATCATTGTTAGGATTCTTGGTGGCTGAGGGGGATCCAAAAACAGGGTCTCCCCTCCGCTGTCTGACAGGTTTATCAACACCCCATTGTTAGTCCAAGGAATTTAGCCTTCCTGCCTATCTAGCTTGTATTTTTATCTGTTTAAAGCATGTATACAGCCGTCCACACAACACTGGGCAGCTTGCAAACAAATATGTTTTGTATTGTTCCTTCCTCAAGTTTTCTTTTTCTCTGGAGGCTAAAACATATAAGGAGCAGTTGCTGGAATTCAGTATGTCTAGTCTAATGAAGAGAAGGATGAGGGGGTGACATGATAACAGCCTTCCAATATCTCAGGGGCTGCCCCAAAGAAGAGGGAGTCAAGCTATTCTCCAAAGCGCCTGAAGGCAGGACAAGAAGCAACGGATAAAAACTAATCAAGGAGAGAAGCAACCTGGAACTAAGGAGAAATTTCCTTATGTTAGAACAATTAATCAGTGGAACAATCTGCCTCCAGAAGCTGTGAATGCTACAACACTGGAAGTTTTAAAGGAGAGATTGGACAGCCATTTGTCTGAAATGTTATAGGTAGGGTTAGGATTAGGTCACCATGAACTCAGAGAGCAAAATGGACATCACCAACAAATTCGGAGTGCTTTGATATGGTTAGGAGGGCACTGATTTTTCTAGGCTGCCCTATCTATGTTTCCTGGTAAAATACATGGGAAAATCCCATTGGAGGAAAATTCCACATAGGTTTAGGGTTAGGTCACCATGAACTCAAAGAGCAAAATGGAAATTACCAACAAACTCAGAGTTCTTGGGTATGGTTAGGAGGGCACTTACTTTTCTAGTCTCCGCTATCTATGTTTCCTGGTAAAATACATGGGAAAATCCCATTGGAGGAAAATTCCACTTAGGGTTAGGATTAGGTCACCATGAACTCATAGAGCAAAATGGACATCATGAACAAATTCAGAGTACTTGGGTATCGTTAGGAGGGCACTGACTTTTCTAGGCTGCCCTATCTATGTTTCCTGGTAAAATACATGGGAAAATCCCATTGGAGGAAAATTCCACTTAGGGTTTCCTGTCTGAGCAGGGGGTTGGACTAGATGACCTCCAACATCCCTTCCAACTTTATTATAATTATAATTACCCCATTGGCCAGTTGAACAGAATAGGAAATCAATGAAACTGTCTAAGAAAGAAAGAAATACCATGGAACCAATTCATTGTTGATATTTATTGATTTAATTTATATCCTTCCTTTTCATTAGGTGCTCAGCACACCACTCCCTCCTTTTATTCTTCGGCACAACAACCCTGTGAGGTAGATTGAGCTGAGAGAGAAAGATTGGCTCAAACCACCCCAGGGAACATCTGTGGCTAATGGAAGATTAGAATTTGGGACTCTCTGGGGTCAGTCCGGGACCTTCGCCACAGTACCATATTGATTCTTCCTTTTGTTCTCCACAATCAATATTCTTGTCTCCAGTTTAAATCAATATTTTTTCTGATCTGGGCAGCTTCCAGATAGATGAACTTCAGTTCCCAGAATTCTGCTCAGTGGCCATGCTGGCTGAGGAATTCTGGGAGCTGAAGTCAACACCGCCTCCTCAGGGGAAATTACCCAGCTGAATAAATACTTACTTAGATACAAGTAATAACAAAACTGGAAATGATTGTTGTAATAGGGAAAACTGGGCAAAATGCCTGGCCCAAAAAGCATTTTTGTATGCTGGAATATATAGCATGTCTGGCACAATTTCACCATCTGGTTGTGAATTAAGCCTAAGGCCACTTATATATCTCTCTGCGCCAGTTGGTTAGCAGGCCTAATATGAAGGAACTCCATGCAGATCAATTTTTCATTTTATTTAAATCAGAAAGATAAGTCAAGAGTGATAACTTTGCAAACAAGCCAGGGTCATAAGCCAGCTTTAACTCATGGTTTCTCATTGGCTTCTATTTCTGGCTTCTTTGGGACTGACTAAGTGCCATTGAAAGGGACGCGGTGGCTCAGTGGGTTAGGACGCTGAGCTTGTCGATCAGAAGGTCGGCAGTTTGGCAGGTCGAATCCCGAGTGCCGCATAACAGAGTGAGCGCTTGTTAGTCGTCCCAGCTTCTACCAACCTAGCAGTTCGAAAGCATGTAAAAATGGAAGTAGAAAAATAGGGACCACTACGGTGGGAAGGTAACAGCGTTCCGTGCACCTTTGGCGTCTAGTCATGCCGGCCACATGACCACGGAGACGTCCTCGGACAAGCGCTGGCTCTTTGGCTTTGAAACGGAGATGAGCACCAGCCCCTAGAGTTGGAAATGACTAGCACGCATGTGCGGGGGAACCTTTACCTTTTACCTTAAGTGCCATTAAATCATGCTCTCTCTGTTAGCCATCACACAGATAGATTTTCTCCATAAATGATCTGATCCTAATCTAGTCTTCTAACAGCATCTAAAGCACCTGAAGGTAGAACAATAAGCAATGGGTGGAAATTAATCAAGGAGAGGACCAACCTAGAAATAAGGAGAAATGTCCTGACACTGAGAACAATTAATCTGTGGAAGGACTTGCCTCCAAAAGCTGTGTGGGTGCCTCATCCCTGGAGGTTTTCAAAAAGAGATTGGACAGCCATTTGTCTGAAATGATACAGGTCTCCTGCTTGAGCAGGGGTTTGAACTAGAAGACCTTCAAGATTGCTTCCAACTCTGTCATTCTGTTCACCCACATTGCTGCTGGCCATCTTCCCTGCCATCTTTCCCAGCATTATGATCTTCTCTAGATCTTCACCTAAAGTATCCAAAGAAGGATAATTCAAGGCTGGTCAGTTGTGCCTTGAGTGAGAATGCTAGTTGAGTTGTTGGATGATCCATCCGTTGGCTGTCCATGGTCTTCTCAGGAATCTTCTCCAACACAAAAGTTCAGAAGTATCAATGGTTTTCCTCTTCTGCTTCTTCAAAGTCCAACTTTTTCCTCCACAAAATACCACAGGGAATAGCATAGCTTGTATAGTTCTGATCTTTGTAGGTATAGACACATCACAGCCTCTGAATCCAAGGCCTTCATGGCTGATCCTACACCAAACTTCAGTGTCACTACTTTTCTTCTCCTCCTTCCTGTAGTCCAATTTTCACTTCCACAGAGTTCACATGAAACACCAGGGCCTACCTTATTCTAATTTGGGTAGGCATCGTGGCATCCGAACAATTTATCTAAGGCAGAAGCAGGCAAACCAGCACCTTGCAGGTGTGAACAGGCTGCACAACCTGCATTGTTCGTTCATGTTGTGATGTAGTTAATTTTCCCATAATCTGATGTCGGCCAGATGTCTCCAGAATCCCCAGGCAACAAGACCGCTGGTAGGGCCCTTCAACATTCCCACTGCATCCAACCCATAAAACACATAGACCTCAACATATGACCATAATATTAGATTAGATAACCTTTATTGTCATTTTTTTTACCGTGGGCACAACGGCACAAATTAAAAATGAAATTTAGTTGCTCCCTCTCAAAGTGTACACAGACATAACCCACATTTAAATCATACCATATACAACATATGTATAGACCTACACCCTTACATATAGGTAACATATAACTATTAATCACTGTCCATCTTGAATACGTAATGGAAGGAGGAAGCTTGAGAGATCACAAGGTTAATACTGTATGGAGCGAAACTGGCTGAATCTGGATTTCCTGTTTTGGATACCACGGAGCAATAGAGCCTGCCCATCAGGGTTGTAAGCCATGATAGTTTTAAGTTGGCTCACCCATGTGACTGACCCAATCTTACGACCTTTCTTTGCAGGAGGTGTAAAGTGAACACCCACGGTCATTAAACAAACACCATAGTTGTTTAGCAAACCCACGGTTCACTATGGGCTGTTTTTCCCCAAAACAGGAAATAAATGCCGTTTTTTCCCCAGCAAAGTTGTTGTAAAACAGTCATGTGACTACGGGAAACTGCAGACAGCTGTAAATGCGGGCTGGTTCCTCAGTACCAGAAACGCAGTCATGTGATTGCAGAGGGAGGGGAGACTAGCTGTTGTAACTTTAGAATGGGATTCTCTGGGGAGATCCATTGTAATTTCAAGTGGTCACTAAATGACCGGTCTTAACATGAGGATTACCCGTATGCAGAAACCATAAGAGAAAGTTTCCCTAGAAGAGCATTTAACTCTTAGTGATTGTTACTTTTCTTTGCAGCACTGGAGAAGAAACTCACCCCTAGTGTAATGTATTGGGCCTGTTTTACTTGAACTGTACCACGTGTCTTTGAATGCTGTTTGAGATTGCTTAATCAGGGAGTTGGGTGACGGTCGCTGGCTCCTCAGACAAGCAGTCTCCAGGACCACCATTGGTTGGCTCTTAGGGCGGCAACAGGCTCCTTCAAACCTATTGGCCACTGCCTAGTGGCCAGCAGTATAAATAGCTGCGTAGAAGCCTTGGTTACTAGTTCAGTTCCTGCATTCAATAAAGCATGTTCCTGCCTGAACTCTCTTGCCTCGTCTCCTGCTTGCAACAAAGAACCCAGTACACAGCACCTGCCTTCCCCAGATGCCTGCAAATTAAGATGATAAAGGATCTGGAGACTAAATCGTGCAATCGTTAAGGGAGCTAGTTATGTCTAGCCTACAAAGAGAAGGATTAGAGGGGCACATAATAGCAGTGATCAAGTATCTGAGGGGCCTGTCACAGAGACGAGGGACTCAACCTATTCTCCAAAGCACCTGAAGGCAGGACAAGAAGCAACGGATGGAAGCTAAGCAAGGAGAGAACCAATCTAGAACTAAGGAGGAATTTCCTGTCTGTGAGAACAATTAATCATTGGAACGACTTGTCTTCAGAAATTGTATGTGCTCCATCACTGTAGGTTTCCACCAAGAGATTGGACAGTTGTTCGTCCGGAATGATATAGGTCTCCTGCCTTGAGCAAATGGTTGGACTAGGTCTAGGAGATCTCCAAGTTCCCTTCCAGCCCTATCATCCCATGTTCCTCTAGGTCATTTTTTTTTAAAGAAGATCCCCAGCCTGGCATTTCCTACTGGTTTAAATCCAAATGCCATTCTAATCCTAATGGGCATTTTTAAGACCAGCCAAGCTGAATTGCCTATTGCCACCATCTATGATTCAGTGGACTAGGATGTCCAAAATGCCGTCTTAATCAGTGTCCTTCTCCTGAGCTACCACCGATTGTGCGATCCCTGCAACCACTGCTCCATGCACAAAGAAAACAAATGACAATTTCCTTCCTGGACCCATGTTTTTCAGCATGCTCACTGGTAAGCATTGCGTGACGGCTGGCAAAGAAATTGGAGAAGCATCAAAAAGATCAAACTCATGACCCCTGTAAGGAAGGGAAGCATCAAAACAGAAATTGACGGTGAAGAGATAGAATGCATGGGAAAATTCACTCCCGCAAATGTGGGGAGGGCAGCCCAAAAATAAAACAACAGATTGCCCTGATATTCGGCGATGATGAACTTGAGCTGAATATGGAAAAGAAGGACATCAGCCTGGGAACCAAATGTAGGTTAAACTGCTCTATTGTGTTCCCCGTGGCTACCTCTGGTTGTGAAAGTTGTGCCTTAAAAAAGCAGGAGAGGAAGAAAATCGTCTTGTTTGAGCCACGATGCTGGAGAACGTTGCTGCGTATTCCTTGGGCTGCAAAGGTGGCTAACAAGCAAATACTGGAGCGCGTAACACTAGATATGTCACTAGAAGGCAAACTCAGGAAACTGCGTCTCACTTACTTTGGCCATGTCATGTGGGGGAATTCACTGGAGAAAGGAATTATGTCAGGAAGAGTTAGCGGTAAAAGGAAACCAGGCTATCGAAGAACACAGTGGCTGGACACCATCCAAGCTGACACCAGCCAGAGCATAGAAAAACTCAAAGAAGTACCGCAAGATAGGAAGATGCGGCCCACAGAATCTCCAAGAGTCAGACTCGACTGAATTGCAATTGAAGACCTGTCTCTTTTGCACATGCGGGTCTTTGTTTGACATGTTGTGCCTGCCATCTTGCAGATTTTGACCTCCTTGGCAGATGCTGCCCTCTGCAAAGAAGGGCAGTTGCATGTATAGGAAACAAAAGCCTTAGATCCATTATTTGTTCTAAGATGGCGGCACCTGGATTTGTTCTAAGATGGCGGCTGCATTGGCTCTCGAAGGTGAAAAGTTTTGGGAGGGATATTAAGAGATGTAGGCCACATGATCAAGAAGGTTTTAATGTTTGCCATCGTTCCCTCCCTACAGCATCACAGTCTGGTTTGGAAGCATCACTGCTTCGGAGAGGAAGGTGGTGCAGAGAGTGATGAGGACGGCAGAAAAGATCATTGGCAGTTTAACTCATTTCTAGATGTGAATTATACTTACAACCACGGTTAAGCCTGGAATTTTGGTCACAAGTCATTGCAGTCATAAGTCAAGTCACCATATGATCAGACTTGATTTTATAACCATTTTTATGATTGCTGTTAACAAGTTACCACAATCATTAAGCGAATCATATTGTTATTAAATGAATCACTTGTATTATTGATCACTGCACAGTCAACCAGATGTTCAGACTGGATTTGGCATTTTTGTCTACCTATTGAGTCCTTCCCAAGGACCTGGGATAGGCAGATGTGAATGTTTGATGGTATTACAGATATCGTCGCAGGATGGAAGCAGTTCCTAGTAAGGCCGTCTTTTGCAATTGACTAATGGCGAATTTGTCAATGCCGATGATGGTGTCCAGGTGGTGCTCCAGTTGTTTTAGGATTGCACCCAAGGCGCCTATTCCTATTGGTACTACCCTTGCTTGCCTTTGCCACAGTCTTTCTATTTCTATTTGTAGGTCTTTGTATTTTGTTATCTTCTCCAGTTCTTTCTTGTCTATTCTGTTGTCTCCAGGCACTGCCACATCCACTATCCAGACTTTTTTGTCTTTCTTATCGACAATTGTTAAGTCCCAGGTGTTATGTTGCAGGTGCTTGTCTGTTTCAATTCTGAAGTCCCAGAGCAGTTTAACATTTTCTATGACTTTCTCTATTTTATGATCCCACCAGTTCTTGCTTACAGGCAAATGATATTTCTATATTGTTATTGTTATTGTTGTTGTTGTTATTATTATTATTATTATTATTATTATTATTATTATTATTATTATTATTTATTTATTTATTTTGGGCTGGGGAATTCTGGGCATTGAAGTGCACACATCTTCAAGTGCCTCAATAGAGAAACACTGGTCTAAACTATGTATGGAGGAAGAGATAAGCTCCAAAACAGATCTCTGAGGAACTAGGGCTGTGGTGGCGAACCTATGGCACGCGTGCCACAGGTGGCACACAGAGCCCTCTCTGTGGGCACACATGCCATTGCCCCAGTCCTAGGCCTTCAGCTGGGTTTTATAAAACCTTTATGCTTTAGGCCTCTACCGCTGTGTGCAAAAAAAAAAGGTTCAATCAATCAATCAATTTCAACTTCTCGTGGGGAAAAAAAGATCTTGCAAAGTTGGAATTGATTGAACTTTTTAGTCCCACTCACTCTGCCGTTACCACCGCAGCTACGCCCACCCAATGGGCCACACCCACCCGAAGGGCCACGCCCACCTGGCACCCGATGATACATAAGTGGGTTTTGGGTTGCAGTGTGGGCACTCGGTCTCTAAAAGGTTCGCCATCACATACCATGGCTGAGTCCAGGGTTCAAAATGGAATAAGCGAAGAACGCCCTACCAATGACACGCCTGATTCTTCTAAGGAAAAATTTTTCTATAAAAATCAGCCTCATTCGGTACATCTGCAAAATATCGACGGCAAAAAAAAAAGAGAAATACGGGCGGTTCTCAACTTATGATCACAATGGACCCAAACATTTCTATGGCTAAATGAGTTTTATGTCACATTTTATGACCTTGCCACAGTTGCTAAGTGAATCACTGCAGTGGTTGAGATAATAATAATAATAATAATAATAATAATAATAATAATAATAATAATAATAATAATAATAATAATAATAATAATAATAATAATAATAATAATAATAATTTTATTTATATACCGCCCTTCTCCCGAAGGACTCAGGGTGGTGAACAGGGCAAATATATGGTTGTTAAGTAATCTTCCCCGTTGACTTTGCTTCTCAGAAGGTCGCCAAAGGGGATCACATGAGCCGGGGACACTGCAACCGTCATAAACATGAGTCAGTTTGCCAAGCACCTGAATTTTGATCACAGGACCATGGGGATGCTGCAATGGTCGTGTGAAAAATGGTCGTTTGTGAGTTTTTTCAGTGCCGTTGTAACTTCAAATGGTCAGTAAACAAATGTTGTAAGTCAGGGACTACCTGTATTAAGCCGTAGTTTCTGATGTGAGGTCCTTGGTGCTCTCTGAGCTTGGCTGTTTTCTTGCAGACGTTTCATGACCCAACTAGATAACCTCATCAGGGCTAGAAGGGAGTGGGATTTGCTTTCTGTTTCTACATAAATGCCTTGCCCTGTCAGTGTTGGTGGGAATGTTCTTGGCAGATCCTTGGTTGGGTGTTGCTTATGGTTTGATTGTTGGTCTAGGGCAGGGGTCTTCAACTGTGGCCCTTTTATGATTTGTGGACTTTAACTCCCAGAATTCCTCAGCCAGGTACTCTGAAGTCCACAAGTCATAAAAGGGGCAAGTTTGAAGACCCCTGGTCTAGGGTTAATCCAACTCCATTCCCTTATAGAACATGATGTTACTCTCCTCCTCCTCCTCCACCACCACCACCAAAACCCCACTCCCTTCTAGTACTGATAATGTTACCTAGTTGGGTAATGAAACGTTTGCTGCAGAAATGGATAGATTAACTTTAGAGATTAAAGAGAAAGAGCATTTAGTTTATTATAGAACTTGGAATAAATTTTATCAATGGCTAGATAAACGAGTTAGAGAGAAAGGAATGTGATATGCAACTTTGAATTTATTTGAGTAAGAATGATATCATACATTGAAAATTTAGTATTGTTTCTGATAATTTATTATACCTATCAGTGTTATCGTTAGCTTTATTATCTTTATTTATTTATTTATTTATTTATCTTTCCTCTACCCTATCCCAAATCCCCATTTCCCTACCCTCCTTTTTAATCCTATAAAAACTAATAATTAAAAAAAAACATTTGCAAGAAAGCCACCTTAGTACAGAGAGCACCAAGGACCCAGCAGTTCGACCCTGAGCTACAAATATTCTCTTCTACTGGTACTTTCTGATCTTTTTGACCTCATATCGAAACGAAGCTCCTGATCTGCTCCTCTACAAAGCAGCTGCACACCCAGCAAGTTGGAAAAATCCCATAATACGTGTCATAATTGCATAGCATTAGCCTACAGCTTCAACCTTCAAGCTGTCGACTTCATGTCCCAAAGTACGTTTGGCCTGGTGGTGGAAATATGACTATTTAGCATACATTTCTTGTTTTCGAACTTGCAATGCATTTATTTCCTTCTTCCCTGTTACTGCAAGCTATAATTAAGCAGAGAATTGGAACGCAGCTCTCATTTTGAAGCAAACTTCTCAGAGCTGAAAACAAGGATTTTGACAACATTTCTCACCTCATCAATTGACCTCATAAGTCTGGAGAAACTTAGTCAGCCGGAGTACTGATGCAGTGCTTGTATTTCTACATTACTTGTTCTGACTTTTAAAAAAATTGTAAATGCAAAGGAGTTTATAGACATGTCCTTGTGGATGAGTAAAGTGTTCCATTTCAGATTGCTGTATTCTTAATTTTTATTACGATGGTTAAGCGATGCAAAGTAAGACTGGAATGAACTAAGAAAACATAGGGAAGGAACGATTAAATGTTATTCTTGTTTCCTTTTTTTAAAAAAAATACACAGAAATAACATTCTTCTCAGATTTTAAAAAGTCCGCAGATTTGGGGTTCGCTGTAATGAACCTATTTATGCTTTATTAATGGCTGGAAATAAATTTTTAGGAGCTCCAGAACTGGTATGGATTCACTGCTGGAGTGGAAACATGTTAAGCGCCAGGGAATCCAGTGGGATCCATGCACAATCTCAGTATGCCACTCTAGGGACCTTTCCTGAAGTTAGAAAATAAATAATCACAAAAACAAAGCCTAGGGTATGAAAATGTTTTCCCATGGAATCCTTGGTGCTCTCTGAGGTTGGTTGTTTTTTTTGTAGATATTTCATTACCCAAGCTAGGCAACATTATAAAGCAGACCCCACTCCCTTCTACAAATGATGATGTTATCTAGTTGGGTCGTGAAACGTCTGCAAGAAAACAAAAACCAAGCTCAGAGAGCATCAAGGATTCCACAGTCCTCCTCCTCCTCCTCCTCCTCCTCCTCCTCCTCCTCCTCCTCCTCCTCCTCCTCCTCCTCACAAACCCAACTTCCTTCTAGCATTGATGATGTTACCTAGTTGGGTCGTGATACATCTGCAAGAAAACAACAACCAAGCTCAGAGAGCACCAAGGATTCCACAGTCGTCCTCCTCCTCTTCCTCCTCCTCCTCCTCCTCTTCCTCCTCCTCCTCCTCCTCCTCCTCCTCACAAACCCAACTTCCTTCTAGCATTGATGATGTTACCTAGTTGGGTCATGAAACATCTGCAAGAAAACAACAACCAAGCTCAGAGAGCACCAAGGATTCCACAGTCCTCCTCCTCCTCCTCCTCTCCTCCTCCTCCTCCTCCTCCTCCTCCTCCTCCCAAACCCAACTTCCTTCTAGCATTGATGATGTTACCTAGTTGGGTTGTGAAACATCTGCAAGAAAACAACAACCAAGCTCAGAGAGCACCAAGAAATCCAAAGATCAACTCTGAGCTACAAATAACGTCTTCTGAAGTTTTCCTAGGCCAGGAATGTCCTGTCCACGATAAGAGCTATGTCTGATTTTGGACAGGAGAATCCTCCTACGCATCCGTAGTATTAAAAACCGGTTGAAAAACAACAGGAAACAAAGTAACTAATAAAAAGCAGTGGAAAAGCATTTTAACAGAGGAAAACTCCTTCAACATCGATGATGCTGTAACATTTTGCAGATAGCAATAATAATAATAATAATAATAATAATAATAATAATAATAATAATAATAATAATAAGAAGAAGAAGAAGAAGAAGAAGAAGAAGAAGAAGAAGAAGAAGAAGAAGAAGAAGAAGTTGGAAGGGACCTTGGAGATCATCTAGTCCAACCCCCTGCTCAGGCAGGAAACCTTATACCATTTCAAACAAACGGCTGTCCAGTCTCTTCTTAAAAACTTCCAGTGTTGGAGCATTCAGAGCTTCTGGAGGCAGGTTGTTCCACTGGTTAATTGTTCTCACTGTCAGGAAGTTTCTCCTTCGTTCTAGGTTGCTTCTCTCCTTGACTAGTTTCCATCTGCTGCTTCTTGTCCTGCCTTCAGGTGCTTCAGAGAATAGCTTGACTCCCTCTTCTTTGAGGCAGCCCCTGAGATATTGGAACACTGCTATCATGTCACCCCTCGCTCTTCTCTTCGTTAAACCAAATGGATCAAAACTGTGCAAGCTGTGGTGATACTCTATGGAAGTGAAAGCTGGAGGTAGGAGAGGACGAGTATTGATGGCTTTGAACATCAGTGTTGGAGAAGACTCCTGAGAATTTCATAGACAGCCAAGAAAATGACAGGTTAAGAGAATAACAAAGTTGGAAGGGACCTTGGTGGTCTTCTAGTCCAGCCCCCTATATAAGCAGGAGACCGTATACCATTTCAGATAAATGTCTGTCCAGTCTCTTCTTAAAAACCTCCGGTGTTGGAGCACTCACAACTTCTGGAGGCAGGTTGTTCCACTGGCTTATAGTTTTCACTGGTAGGAAGTTTGTTCTAGGTTGCTTCTCTCCATCCATTGCTTCTTGTCCTGCCTTCAGGTGCTTTGGAGAATAGCTTGACTCCCTCTTCTTTGGGGCAGCCCCTGAGAGATTGGAAGACTGCTATCCTGTCACCCCTCGTCCTTTTCTTCATTAAACTAGACACACACAATTCCTACAACTGTTCTTCGTATGCTTTAGCCTCTGGTCCCCTAATCATCTTTGTTGCTCTTCCCTGCACTCTTTCCAGAGTCTCAGGATCTAATAACAAATAAACCATCATCAAACATATCAATCAGAGTTCTTAGTCAAGGCAAAAAAGACCAGGCTCAAATTATCTTATTTGGGAAACATCATGTGAAGAGCCATCCCTATAGAGAAGGCTGTGATGTTGGGAAAGCTGGAAGGAAAGAGAAGGGGATGGCCAACAGCCTGATGAAATGGCTCAGTTATGGTGGTGATGGGGTCACCATTGTAAGTCCAAAAGGACCAGATTAGGGACAGGTCATCATGGAGACAATTCTATGTGACCATTAAGGATCAAAAATGGATCCGATCTGGGTGGGTCATTGGGACGAGAGGTTTTGTCTTCTGAGTTTTTGGAATTGTGCTGGAAGCCATCTTCAGGGAACTTTTCTCTGGCTCAGTGTCTGCTGTTGTGTGTGTGATATTTATATGGTGCTTGTTGTATGTGGCTTTTTAGATGCTGATTGGAGTGTGTTGATGGCTGCCAGAGGCGTGTTTCTTGAAGATCAGCTCCAGCACCAATCCGAAAACTCGGAAAACTAAACTCCTGGTCCCGGTGACCGACCCAGACTGGGTCCTGCAACATTATCCTGGGACACGTAGAGTTGCCTTCATTCATCAAAAAAGACTTGATGGAACATAATCAATCAGTCAATCAACCCAGGGACCCAAATGGAGCTATGTGACAGAATAGATACGGCCTTAACTTTGCAGGGCTCAAAACTCCAGAATTTTCCTTACGTAAAGGGAAAATACTCCAGCTGTTAAGCCATACCAGTTCTGGAACGCCCCAAGATTTATTTCCAGCCATTAATAGGAGAAAACAGCTGAGGCATAAATGGATTTGGATCATCACAGTATCTGCTGACTTTTTAAAATCTAAGTTATTTTTGGCAGGTTTTGTTTTTTTTAAAAAAGACTAAAGAATAAAATTTAATAACAATTTTTCCATATGTCTTTTCAGTTCATTCCAGCCTGATCCTGCACTGCCCTCATCCAATCCTTGAGTCATTAGACCAGAAAAAATATCACTATGTATTGCAGTGGTACCCAGTGGGACACCAGGGACCGGTTCTTTGGAGAGGGGTTTTTGCATGGACTGGAAAGGGTAATAATAATAATAATAATAATAATAATAATAATAATAATAATAATAATAATAATAATGATGATGATGATGATGATGATGATGATGATGATGATGATGATGGTGGTGGTGGTGGTGGTGGTGGTCTTGATGATGATGATGTTGGAAGGGACCTTGGAGGTGATCTAGTGAATCTAGTCCAACCCACTACTCAGGCATGTCAAACTCTCAATGTCACGTGTTGGGACTGTTTTGCCATTGCCGGCAATGGGGTGGGCGTGGCTTCCACGTGACACAAATGGCTGTCCAGTCTCTTCTTAAAAACCTCCAGTGTTGGAGCATTCACCACTTCTGGAGGCAGGTTGTTCCACTGGTTAATTGTTTTAACTGTCAGGAAGTTTCTCCATAGTTCTAGGTTGCTTCTCTCCTTGACTAGTTTCCATCTGTTGCTTCTTGTCCAGCCTTCGGGCGCCTTGGAGAATAGCTTGGCTCCCTCTTCTTTGGGGCAGCCCCTGAGAGATCGGAACACTACTATCATGTCACCCCTCGGCCTTCTCTTCATTAAACTAGACATACCCAATTCCAGCAACCGTTCTTTTTATGTTTTAGCCTCCACTTCCCCTAATCATTATTGTTGCTCTTCTCTGCACTCTTTCTAGAGTCTCAACATCTTTTTCACATCGTGGTGACCAAAACTGGATGCAGGATTCCAAGTGTGGCCTGACCAAGGCCTTGTAAAGTGGTATTAACACTTCATGTGATCTTGATTCTATCCCTCTATTGATGCAGTCTAGCACTGTGTTGGCTTTTCTGGCAGCTGCAGCACACGGCTGCAGTATCTATTTCTATTGTATATAGGTAGTCCTCGACTTAGTATCTATATTGGGAGTAAAATTTCCATTGCTAAGCAAGGCAGTTCTTCAGCAAGCCCCACCTGATTTTACAAACTTTCATTCCATGGTTGTTAATTGAATCACTGCTGTTGTTAAATGAATTAGGTGAATATGTCTCCCCTTACTGACTTTGCTTGTCACAAGATTGCAAATCACATAATCCTGGAGGGCTGCAACCGTCGTGAATACATGTCAGGTGCCAACCCTCCGAATTCTAAACACGTGACCATGGGGATGCTGCAACACTTGCAAGTGCGAGGACCGGCTGCAAGTCACTTTTTTTCAGTGGCATTGTAACTTTGAATCGTTGCTAAATGAATGGTTGTAAATTGAGGATTACCTGTAGTCCTTGAATTTGTGAAGTTATCCCTTCACCAAGGAATTGCATCTGAAGAGGTATGTTTTTCTCTGTATAGGTAAGTCCTCGACTTACAACAGTTCATTTAGTGACTGTTCAAAGTTACAACGGCCCTGAAAAATGTGACGTAGAGCTGCTTTTCATAGTTACGGCCTTCGCAGCATCCCCATGATCATGTGACCAAAATTCAGTTGCTTGGCAACTGGTTCATATTTATGACCTCTGCCGTGTCCCGGGGTCACGTGATCCCCTTTTTGCGACCTTCTGACAAGCAAAGTCAATGGGGGAAGCTGGATTCACTTAACAGCCGGGTTGCTAACTTATCAACTGCAGTGATTCACTTAACAACCGTGGCAAGAAAGGTCGTAAAATGGGGCAAAACTCACTTAACAAATGCCTTGCTTAATGACAGAAATTTTGGACTCAGTTGTGGTCGTATGTCGAGGACTAGTTCTTAACTCGCAAAAATCACCCTTTGGAAACTGATTGCTCATGTGCAAAGCCAGCGGTGAGTGTTGCGAAACCGAATGTGCGGAATTATACTCCAGCTTTTCCAGCCTTAAAATTGATTGGGCAGGTTCACCCAACTATGACCACTTAAGTCGCTGTTCCAGTCCATTAACTCTACTCTACTTTCATCTTCATTTGATCCACGGAGTTTTATTTTAAAGCCACTTAAAATAACTATAATTTGCAGGGAGGAGGCCTCTGGGTTCCCGGGGACAAGGCTGATAAATGTTACACCAGCTGAAAAATAACTTCCTTTCGTTGGGACAGGATGAGAAAGATAGTTTCAACACCCCCCCCCACCCCCCTGAAAAATATAACATCTTAAAGAAAACACAAGAGGAAGGGCAGCAAATACCTGTAGGGTGTTTCATATAATAGATCATCCTGTTAAGGCAGGATTTGGAGCTGAACATTAGCTCACATTTTTCCATCCAGAGCATATTATTACTCAGCCAGATGTTTTGTTTTGTTTTTCCCCTAGGAGTGGCGTCTGCAGGGTAGGGTCAAAAAATTCAAAAGGAGAGCACAACAGTGTGATAGAAACTAGGCCGGGGTAGGCAACCTTGGCTCTTTTATGACTCGTGGACTTCAACTCCCAGAATTCCTGAGCCAGCATGGCTCAGCATGGAAATCTCTCCCTTTTCCCTCAGCCTGGCTGGCTCAGGAATTCTGGGAGTTGAAGTTCACGAGTCATAAAGCAGCCTAGGCCTAGGGTAGGCCACCTTGGCTTTTATGACTCATGGACTTCAACTCCCAGAATTCCTGAGCTTGCATGGCTAAGCATGGAAACCTCTCCATTTCTCCTCAGCATGGGTGGCTCAGGAATTCGGGGAGTTGAAGTCCACGAGTCATAAAAGAGCCAAGGTTGCCTACCTCTGAACTAGGCCTTTTCTTTTACAGGTAGTCCTTGATTTATGAGCATAAGGGTGACCAGGATTTCCATAGCTAAGCAAGGCGGTTACATGAGTCGCGGCTAATGTTACGACCTTTTTTGCCCTGGTTGTTAAGCAAATCCCTGCAGTTGTTGGAGTGAACAATGTGGTTGTTAAGTGAATCCAGTTCCCCACACACACATTGGCTTTGCTCATTGGGAGTCAGCTGGGAAGGAAGAAAATGGTGATCACGTGACCCTGGGACGTGGCCACCACCGTAAATGTATGCCGGTTGCCAAGAACCCAAATTCTGATCACCTGACCGTGCAGATGCTGTGATGGTTGTAAGTGCGAGGAACAGGTCTAAGTCACTTTTATCAGTGCCATTGTACAGGTGGTCCTTGACTTACAACCATTAGTTGTAACGGACCAACAAAAGTCACTTATGACCGTTTTTCACACTTATGATCTTTGCAACATCTCCATGGTCACATGATCAAAATTTGGATGCTTGGCAACTGACTCGCATTGAGGACCGTTTCTGTGTCCTGGGGTCACATGATCTCATACTGCGACCTTCTGACAAGCAAAGTCAATGGGGAAGCCAGATTCACTTAAACAACCATGTTGCTACTAACTTAACAACTGCAGCGATTCGCTTAAGAACAGCGGCAAGAAAGATGTAAAATGGGGCAAAATTCATTTAACCACTGTCTCGGTTGGCAATTTAAATTTTGGGCTCAATTGGGTGTCGTACATCAAGGACTACTTGAGTGTTCGAATGGTCACTAAATGAACACACTACCTCTATGTGTGTTTCCCACATTTGTGGGTACCATCTTGGCTTTTTTTGACCACAGCTTGTGAACATCCCTAATTCCAGAATATGATCTCTGAAACAGCACCATTTTCTTATGGAAGAGAAATGATGGAAGGAGAATAGGTGTAGATCAGGGGTAAGCAAACTTGGCCTTTTTATGACTTGTGGACTTCAACTCCCAGAATTCCTGAGCCAGCCACGCTGAGGGGAAAGGGAGAGGTTTCCAAGCTGAGCCATGCTGGCTCAGGAATTCTGGGAGTTGAAGTCCACGAGTCATAAAAGAGCCAAGGTTGGCTATCCCTGCCCTAGCGGGATCCACGTTTTTGGATAGTGTGACAAGTGGGACATAGGTCACAAGAGGTAAGAGGAAGTCATGGGAATTGGGGCACTGGTGAAATTTTTTTTGGCAATGGGTCATTGCCAAAGTTGATCCATTCGTGGACTTCAACTCCCAGAATTCCTGAGCCAGCATGGCTCAGCTTGGAAACCTCTCCCTTTCCCCTCAGCATGGCTGGCTCAGGAATTCTGGGAGTTGAAGTCCACGAATCATAAAAGAGCCAAGGTTGCCTACCCCTAGTGTAGATGAAAACAAAGAAAGTCCATTTGCCTCATGAAAAAGCATCTTTGGGATAACTATGACCTGGATGACTGAGAATCTCCATAGACAGATAGTGAAATGACCACATCTGCGGTGCTTGCCAAGTGGTCCAAATTTACAGGCATTGGCAGAGTCTCACATTCAAGCAAACGGTCACAGCTTCTGGAGGCAGGTTGTTCCGCTGATTAATTGTTCTGTCAGAAAATTTCTCCTCAGTTCTAGATTGCTTCTCTCTTTGCTTACTTACAATATTTTCGCCAGAAACAGATTTGGAGAGAACTCCTGAGAAAAATATTAAACTCCCTTGAGGGCAAAATGCCAAACATTTTCTTTGATTTGATGGACAGTTTAGGGCTGGTTGGTATGGCAGTTCAAGAGTGTATAACCTACGGTACTTTTCTGACAGACACAGATTCTTTTCAAGAACGGACTTGATTTGGACTTCAAAGAGGTTGGCTAGTAACAAAGAAGAATTAAAGAAATTCCCAGAGAAGGTAAGTATTGCTTAACGAACTAAAGCTTTTAGAAAGCAATTATCTGCATTAACAGCAAGGGCTAAGGAGATAAAAAATGAATTATGTAAAGCAAAAAAAAACAAAACCCCAAAACTGAGTTTGTGAATAAACCAAAGGTAAAGGTTCCCCTGCACATGCATGCTAGTCGTTTCCGACTCTAGGGGCCGGTGCTCATCTCCGTTTCAAAGCCGAAGAGCCAGCGCTTGTCCGAGGACGTCTCTGTGGTCATGTGGCCGGCATGACTAGACGCCAAAGGCGCACGGAACGCCGTTACCTTCCCACCGTAGTGGTCCCTATTTTTCTACTTGCATTTTTACGTGCTTTCGAACTGCTAGGTTGGCAGAAGCTGGGACGAGTAACAGGTGCTCACTCTGCTACGCGGCACTCGGGATTCGACCCGCCAAACTGCCGATCTTCTGATCGACAAGCTCAGCGTCCTGAGAAGAAATGCTATTGAAACTAAAAGAAGATGATCCTGTATTAATGGTCAGCGCAACCCTACAAAAAGCATTTTCATCAATATTATTCCAATTTATTATTCCTACTACACCCCTTACAAAAGTTCAAAATAATGAATTATGCATACACACTATCATTTCGAAACTTATAAACCCAAGTTTTTGTACCCCCTGGAATATTTTCTCGCACTCCCAGGAGTGTGTTTGTAAACCCCCGGTTGGGAACTCCTGATCTAAAGAAATAAAGTCTACAGAGGATTATAGAGGAACAGAATGAGGTTATGAAGGGAGCTGTACAAATAAGGGAATTTTCCAAACTTATAAAAATATTAAATTAGGAAAGATTCCTGGGCCAAATGATGATCAGCTTTTTGTCCCAAAGGTGCTTTTTCAAAAAGCAACGGGACTTTCTTTGTTTTTCCTTGAAGATGTTTTGGTTCTCATCCAAGAAAAGTCTTCAGTCTCCAAGAACTTCTTGGATAAGAAGCAAAACATCTTCAAGGAAAAGCAAAGAAAGTCCAGTTGCCTTTTGAAAAAGAAGAAAAAACACCTTTGGGGCAAATTAAAAGAACTTGATGCATTAACAGGTTTCATGACTAACAATATGAAGACAATGAGTGTTCATGGAAAATATGAAAATAGAAGGTCAAGCAGAATTGATGAACAGAACGGGTTTTAAGATTGAGAAGAAGATAAAATATCTGGGTACCACTGTGAGAAATACGAATTGCATATTATTTCAAAATAATTACATCAAGACATGGAATGGAGTTTTGAAAAGATATTAAGATGAGGAAAACTGCAACTGTTTTTATAAATCTGTTTTAACTTTTTTAATGTGTATTAACTTATTCATGGGCATTGTTGTTTAATCGCTTTTAATTTTTGTATCTTGTTTTTTAATATGTATTGCCCTGTTCACCGCCCTGAGTCCTTCGGGAGAAGGGCGGTATACAAATTAAATTAATAAATAATAAATAATAAATAAATAAACTGTCATGGCTGGGGAGAATTTCAGTGACAAAAATAAATAAGCTTAGAATGAAGTTTTTGTTTTTAGATCATATACGTTTTGACAACTGATGCACCATTTACAAAGTGGCAGAAGGATCAATCTAAGTTTGCGTGGCAGGGGGAAAAAAACACGAGTTAAATATAAGGTGTTAGATGGAAAGGAAAGCGGAGGACTGTGTTTACCTGATTTAAAATTATATTTTGCAGCTTGCTGTTTGCTTTGGATGAAAGAGTGGGAGTTGCTGAGAAATAGAAGGCTTTGGGAGTTAGACATGACCTGAAATTTGGGTGGCATGGATATTTGTGGAACGACAAAGACAAAGTTGATGTGGATTTTCAAAATCAAGACAACTTTGTCTCACTGGGTCATTGTTTCAGATATATTTCCTTACCAGATTTCTTAATGCCTGCAATAATGGCAGAGGTTCTAAATGTGCTGAAAAAGTTCTTAAGAGATTCTGGAGTTATTCAGAGATGTATCTGCCTTGAAAATAGCCCATGTTGAACAGTACAGCACGATCAAAACACAGGAGACGTTTTATGACACTTGTTAATATGTCGTTAAAATGCTTTATGCTTATTTTTATGTCATAAATTGTTTTTTTTTAAATTTGCCCTTTCTCAATTCCATGGGGGTCATGGGTTCAGGATTTTGGACGCCTTCTGTAAATTAACCCAATTGAAGTACAGTACCTTGGTCAAAAATGTTTTGCCCTATGATATATGATTTTGCCCAGTTGAAGGTTACAGACTCCAGAGTTTTAGTAGTACAAAGATTACGTAAGATATGCCATGTTGAGAAAATGAAATAGACACAAACTCGGGTTGTGGCTGAAAACGCCACAAGAAGCATTTTGTAGATGAGAAATCAGAAGCAAACGCAGATAGCTAGCTTATCATGAGATGTTAGACTTTTGTCCAGAGTAACATAAAATAAAATGAAGACAAGAACTAATGAAGGGGAATATCTGTAGCTCGGGATTGACCTGGGGGTGGTGGTGGTCCTTGGTGTTCTCTGAGTTTCATAGTTTTCTTGCAGATGTTTCATTACCCAAACTAGGTAACATCATCAGTGAGCTAATGATGTTACCTACTTTGGGTAATGAAACGTCTGCAAGAAAAGAAGCAAGTTCAGAGAGCACCAAGCACCCCTCAAGAGAAGGACAGATGGTTATGGTTGTCAGTGATTCTCTTATTTACAGTTATCAGACAGCTTTAAAATAGTCAAAATAGTTTATGGCTTTAAAGATTGTAGGACAGAATTTGAAACAGAATTGTTTCCAAATGATGGAGATGTAATTGCTAAAATGCATAAACGTTTATTGAAATTGGAAACAAAAAGAACAAGTTCCTACCTGAGCAGGGGGTTGGACTAGATGACCTCCAAGGTCCCTTCCAACTTTTATTATTATTATTATTATTATTATTATTATTATTATTATTATTATTATTATTATTATTATTATTATTATTATTATTATGAATGTGTCACAAAGTGAGCTAAAGTTTTTAATTATAATATATAGATGGAACAGTGGGAAAATATGTTGTTGAAAGGATTGAAATTTACATTGCATTGTAATTAGGTATTTTTTTATAAAATGTACTATTGGCATATGTCACCAGAGAAATTGTCTAGAATGTATAAAGGCACTTCAAGTTTACGTTGCAAATGTGTGCAACAAGAAGGGACATTCTATCATGTTTGGTGGACGTGTAAAAAAGCTGGAAGATTCCGGATTCAAATACATTTATCCAGAGGATTTATTAATATTAATATACAATTGATATCGCCTTAGGTCTTCTTTTGGGATTGATGGAAAAAACAGTTGGAAAAAAGTACATGGAACTTTGTTTGTCTATATGATAATAGTAGTGAAATTGTTGTGTGCACAAAGATGGAAAGATTTAGCAACATCTACAATTAAGGGATGGTTGGTGAAGATCATGAGATGGCTAAATTGAGTACTTTGATTAGAGAAAAGACTATTGCATTTATCGCTGACTAGAAGGCCCCTATAGAGTTTTTGCGTGAAACAGAAAAAAAATGATTTTGATGATTAGACAGGCTAAATTTTAGAAAGAAGAGAGTTATATGGTAACCATAGAGTAAGCGGTAAATTTATAACTGTACTTATAAAGGTAAAGGTAAAGGTTCCCCCGCACATGTGTGCTAGTCGTTTCTGACTCTAGGGGCCAGTGCTCATCTCCGTTTCAAAGCCGAAGAGCCAGCGCTTGTCCGAGGACGTCTCCGTGGTCATGTGGCCGGCATGAGTAGACGCCAAAGGCGCACAGGACACTGTTACCTTCCCACCGTGGTGGTCCCTATTTTTCTACTTGCATTTTTACGTGCTTTCAAACTGCTAGGTTGGTAGAAGCTGGGACGAGTAACAGGCGCTCACTCTGCTACGCGGCACTCGGGATTCGACCCGCCAAACTGCCGACCTTCTGATCGATAAGCTCAGCGTCCTACCCACTGAGCCACCGCGTCCCTTATATATAAAGATAAAGGTTCCCCCGCACGTGCGTGCTAGTTGTTTCCAACTCTAGGGGCCGGTGCTCATCTCCGTTTCAAAGCTGAAGAGCCAGCGCTTGTCCGAGGACGTCTCCGTGGTCCTGTGGCCGGCATGACTAGACGCCAAAGGCGCACGGAACGCTGTTACTGTACTGAAAGTTGAAGTCCACAAGTATTAAAGTTGCCAAGTTTGGAGAAGCCTGGTTTACTACATTAAAAAAAAGGAGGCTTACGTGATTAAAAATGGCCAATGAGTCAGTTTCAAATCAGATCAGGCATAAATATTCCATAAACAAACTGAGAATCTGGCTAGAGGTAGTTCCTCATGGAGAATATCAATCATGATTCACCAGGAGTCAAAAATGACTTGCTGGTGTATTATCAGTCGATAACATCGTTTCGTTTTTGATTGGACTTTCTATTCGTCAATGCTGAGCTCAAGCATCAAACTTGGATTTAACAGAATAACAGAGTTGGATATCTTTAGTTCAAACAGGAGATCCTACTACACCATTTTAAACAAACGGCTGTCCAATGTTTGGAGCACCCACAACTTCTGGAGGCAAGTCGTTCCACTGATTCTGTCAGGAAATTTCTTCTTAGTTCTAGGTCACTTCTCTCCTTGATTAGTTTCCATCCGTTGCTTCTAGGAGAAAATCCACAGAAATTCTGTGGATTACATAGAAATTCACAGAGGTCTCCAAGTGAATCCAACTGGCTGAACCACCTGGGATTCTGACTCCTCATCCTGCAGGTTTTCTATTTTCACCCATCAGGATTATTTAATTTATTTACTTCTCACCTTTATTATTTTAGCAAATAACTCAAGGTGGCAAACACCTTCCTCCTATTTCCCGCCCCCCAACAGCAACCCTGTGAGTTGGGTTGGGCTGAGACAGAGGGACTAGCCCAAAGTCACCTAGCTGGCTTTCATGCATAAGGCAGGATTTGAACTCACAACCTCTTGCTTTCTAGACTGGTGCCTTAACCACTAGACCAACTGGCTCTCTAGGATGGGAATGAGCATCACAACAAGATCCATCACTAAGTAGCTTTGATCTATGCGGGATGATTTATACCCTATTTCCTAATTTAGAAAAAAGATGCTGCTTCGTGAGACTGTACATAATTTGAACTTAGTCTCTAAGCTTTTTCAAGGAACTCACCAATTGACCTACGACTGACACCATCTTTCTCTAGTTATCCTGCGGATTACAAGTCACAGAATTCTCTGCTTGTTCATTGTCCCTACTGGGTAGACCAGGAGTCTTCAAACGTGGCCCTTTTATGATTTGTGGACTTCAACTCCCAGAATTCCTCAGCCAGGCACGCTGGCTGAGGAATTCTGGGAGTTGAAGTTCACAAAGTCATAAAAAGGCCAAGTTTGAAGACCCCTAGGTTAGATGTTCTGAGCCAGTTGTAGGGAGACTGCTTGACATAAATATTATTCTCCAGAATCGGTCACAATTGCTTTCAGGCTGGCTTATGAAAAATGATTAACTTCCTTGAAGATTTATCCTGCCTGGAAAACAATCCTAACTTCCTCTGATATATGAGGACACCAAGATGTTTCCATAAATATCCATCAAAAGGCCTCGGAGTTAGGAAATATTGCATCTCCAACAAGATCTTGGGAAGTAAAGAATCTACAGAATCATGAGGCCAGATGGAGGAAATAGTAAAAATTCATACAGTCATTTCCTGATATGCCCATTGCTTAGCAAGCATCATCCTCCCTAACAGCAATTTATACATCTGCATCACTTACAAAGAAAATCAATCAAACAATTGTAAAGGGGAAAAAATATGCTCGCTCTTTTCCAACAGGAGCTATTTAGCACATCCACATGAACATCTGCTAATTATCGGTAAAATTTTGTAGCCTACTAGCGGTGCTCTTTCTGTTGTTGCTGCTCATCAGATTTATCTATTATATTTATTCGTTAAATTCATTTGCCACCTATCTCACCATCGGGTTACTCTGCTTGGCTTACAACAGTAAAGCGGAAAAATGATAAAAATGCAAACTTAACAAGCAATGAAACAAAAATAAACAATAAAATAATATTAAGAGATGGGTGGAGAGAGTAGGAAGCACAGGGAAAACTCTTAATTGCTGTCAATATCTGGGCTTCAAGCTTCAGGACAACCACTAGAGGGCAGCAAAGAGATAGGAAAAAGAGATAGGATCCCTCTAGTGGCTTTTTGGATGTTTCCACCCTAAAGATTGATGTGTAATAAGTAGCTTTGCCTGTTTGGAAACTTTCTACAGCTCCCTAAACCTACCTTCCCGAATGCTGCATCACACTTCTCATTTTAGAACATTTTTTTTTTAGGTATAGGGATGAGAAGTGACAGTCCAAAGATTTAGGTACTTACGATTGATGGCTGGCTGGTTCCTCATTGCTCCGGCTGATGTAGCTGGTTGGAACATAGCCCGTGACTCTGTCTCCAGAAAGGCGCCTTGCTAGGACATAACCCCCCTCCTCTTTAAGGACATGGAGTTTGTCCCCTCTAGTCACGCTCAGCTCCTCGGCATTCCTAGCCGTGTAGTTGTACAGCACCCCCCGGAGGGAAGCTTTGTCTTCAGCAGGGTCAGGATCCAGCGTGGGATGTAGGGATCCTGGGATCGGTTCCCAGGAATCGAAAGAAGGGTTACTGGAGGCTCTGTTGGGCACACACTTGTTCCAGAACGTATGAAAGAAATGCAGGTGTTTTCGGATGAAACTGTCCATCCCTTTCTCGGGAAGATTTAGCTTTGCTCTTGCAACAAGCTGCTCGGAGTGAAGAAGGAAAATCCGGTTAGCTTCATAGCTGCTTCTTTCATTGCTCGTCGTTCAATGAGTCAACATTGCCCTCCTGTCTTCTCTCTCCCAGGGCCAAAAGAAGTGAAGTGAAATGCTTCCCGGGTCCTTGGATACCTGAATGTGTTTGTAGGCCACGGGAACTCCTTCCCATAGGGAGACTTGACGTTCAGGTGTAACTTGTTTGCTGCAGGCTGAGCTCATATGTTTAGGCTTGCCACCACATCCGTCTCAGCTGGATGGTTATGTATTACCCAATCAACTCACTCACCTCTCAGGCTGCGCTCTAAATTAACACTCATTTCCACGTCATCTCTTTTACAGCATCTTTCCATTCACTTTTCGTGGCCATCAAGACGTCTCAACCATCCAGATCAGGACTGTCCCAAAGGTGTTTGTTTGTTTTTTTTCCCCAAAAAGGCAACTGGACGTTTTGGCTTTCTTCTTTGAAAAAACATTTTGCTTCTCATCCAAGAAACGTCTGAATGTTTTCCAAGAAGAAACTAAGAAAGTCCAGTTGCCTTTTGGAAAAAGCACCATTGGGATATTCTTGAGAATGTGGTGTTTGCAAAACCTTTACAAACACTCTTGCAGAATAACTCCTCAAGAATCTCTTAATACAGAGGTGTCAAACTCAATTTCATGGAGGGCCGCATCAGCATTGCGGTTGCCCTCAGGGGGCCGGGTGGGTGTGGCCTGGGTGGGCGTGGCCTACTGGGTGGGCGTGGCTAGAGTGCATATGGCCTACTGGGTGGGCGTGGCCAGCTCTACATCGTTCGCATCAAGGGTGCCTATGGGGGCCTGGGCAGGAGTGGGACAGATCTGAGGGTCTCTGGAAGGAGGAGGGTCTCTGGGCCAGGGCCGAGGCAGTGGGGGCCGTTCCCTCACTGTTTCCAGGATGGCTTCGTGGGCCGCATGAAACCACTTCGCGGGCCGGATCCAGCCCCCGGGCCTTGTGTTTGACATGTCTGTCTTAATATGATCCTTCCAGCTGTCTCGGGGAAAACAGCATTTGGGAGCTGCTTTCTTGCTATTTTTGTCAACCTCCTCGGCTGTGATTTGTTTTTAATCTCAGGTTTATACACACTGACAGTGGCTATTCAAAGCCCACCACTGCACCAAGGTAATATGCTCAGTGTTTCTCAATCTCATCCACTTTTAAGATGTGTGGACATCAACTCCCAGAATTCCCCAGCTAGCATGGAATTCTGGGAGTTGAAGCCCACACATCTTAAAGTGCCTGAAATTGAGAGACGCGCTAGATTGTAAAATTGGTGATGCATTTGAATTCCAAGCAAAGCATACCAATTATGTCTATCCTATTTCTGGTTGCTCTCATGACTGCAATCTCTGCTTTATGATTACAAGACTCACCTACCATCTCTTCCCTCCACCTGCATTTTGTTACCTCCCCAAACCTTTGCTTTATTTGATTTTTTTTATCCAGCCTTTATTATTTTTACAAGCAACTCAAGGAGGCAAACCTATCCGACACACTTCCTCCCCCTACTTTCCCCACAACTACAATCTTGTGAGGTGAGTTGGGTTCTGAGACTAAAGTTCACCCAGCTTGCTTTCATGCCTAAGGCGGGACTAGAACTCACAATTACCTGCTGATTGGCCCAAAGTCACCTAGTTGACTTTCATACCTAAGTGGGGACTAGAACTCACAGTCTCTCACTTTCTAGCCTGGTGCCTTAATCATTAGCTCAAAAAACATGCCTTAACCCAGGGGTGTCAAACTGCCGGCCTGAAGGCCGGATGTATCATGCCGAAACTGCAGTCACCCCATTGCCAGCAATGGGGGAAAAAGGCACGATACATCACGGCACGGCACAAGTTTGACATCCCTACCTTAACCACTAGCTGAGTTCTCTCTTTTTTGCATTTGGCAACAATATGGACTTTGGAAAACTGTAGCCTCTAACATTACTATTACTGTAATGTTACTAATAGTGCTATTACTACAACCAGGGCTTTTTTTCTCATAGAATGCTCAGAACGGAGTTCCGGCACCTTTTTTGGATGGAACCTTGTATGGTAGGCAAGGAGGGTTGTATGACATGTGTGAGTTCCGGCACCTTTTGTTGTGATTCAGGGTCAGCCTGTGGGTTCGGCAGTCAGGTCGGACGACTCAGAGGAAGAGGGGGTGTTGAAGAGCTTGCTGAGGGGATTGGACAGCTTGATGAGAGCCCCCAACCAGGCCCCTCTCATCTGGTCACGATGCAGACCCAGCTGTGTGAGCCTGACAGCGTGGATGAAGATGACCCACAGCTGGCCCTGTTCAAGGACGCCCGACGCAGGAGGCAGTCAGTCAGGAGTAAACAGAAGAAGGCAATGGGGCACCTCGGAAGGAGGCACAGAGAGGCCACACCCTGAACTGTATTTAAGGGGAATGTGTGGGAGGGCTGGTTTGCTGAAGGCAACCGCTTGGATTGTTCCTGCTTCTTAGCTCGTGTTTTATGGTTGGTGTCTTGTCTTGCTCTGTTTTATGTGAATAAATTTGGCAGGCGTCATTCCAGCCTCTTGCCGTTTGTAAAGGGGTTGTCCCTGCCTTTTCTGCAGGGCCGGTAGCAGGCTGGTACAGAACACCTTTTTCTGTTACAAAAAAAGCACTGACTACAACTATTAATGGTACCATTACTACAACTATTGCTGATACAACTACTATTACTACAACTACTTTTCAACTTTTCCACTGGAATTGCTAGGAGACCCAAATTTTGCATCAATTTATTGTATTAGATGTCGTTAATCAAATAAATAGAGAATGCCTTCTTGAAGGGTGTCTATAGATATGATCTCTCTCTTCTATAAATTACATGTTTCAGCAGCCTGACCAAATTTTGCCTGCTACTTAAGAAAAAGGGCCCTGAGCAGCGTAGTATTATACATGTTCACCCAGAGGTAATTCATATGATGCCAGTAGGACTTACATATTATTAAAATGTACGTTCCTTTTTTCTAAAGTGTGCCCTTTAGAGCTATTTTGACTACCACAAAGGGTAAATCAGAAGAATCTGGGAGTGAAATCTTTGTAGGCAGTGGCAATAAAGATTTAAATGATGAATAAATGGCACTGCAATTATTCTTTGCAGCAAGAAGAATGAGTGAGAGAAAAGGAGGAGAGGGGAGAGGAAAGGAGGAGAGGATACTGAAAACATGACTGTTTTTCAAATTTACAACCATTGCAGCATTCCCATGGTCCTGTTATCAAAATTTAGACATTTAGCAATTAATTCCTATTTATAACGGTTCCAGTGTCCTGGGGTTATGTGATCCCCTTTGGCAACCTTCTGACAAGGAAAATCAATGAGGAAGCCAGATTCACTTAACAACCATGTTATTAACTTAACAATGATTCACTTAACAACAGTGGCAGGAATGGTCGTAAAATGGGGCAAACCTCACTTAAAAACAAAATGAAAAAAGTGATTGCAGTCATTCACCAGCAGAGGTTGTAGGAAAATAAGAAGAAAGCAGCAGGTTTAGCCATATGGGGTGGTCAAAAAAGTCAAGATGGTGTTCCTAACAGCGTAACAGAATCTCCACCTATGGAGCTGAAATCCATGGTTGTACAGGTAGTCCTCAATTTATGACCACTGAACACAAAATTTATGTTGCTAAGTGAGAAATTTTTAAGTGAGTCTGACCCTGTTTTACTACTTTTCTTGTCACGTTTAGTAAATGAATCACTGCAGTTGTTAAGTGAGTATTTTTTATTTTATTTTTATTTTTATTTTAATTCCATTTATATCCCGCCCTTCTCCGAAGACTCAGGGCGGCTTACAAGCTTAGCAGTAGTAACAAGGTTGTTAAGTGAATCTGGTTTCCCCATTGATTCTGCTTGTCAGAAGGTTACAAAAGATGATCACGTGACCCAGGGACACCACAACTGTCATAAATATGAGTTACTTGTCAAGCATCTAAATGTAAATCATGTGATGCTGCAACGGTCATAAGTGTGAAAAATGGTCACAAGTCACTTTTTTCAGTGCCGCTGTAACTTCAAACGGCCACTAAGCAAACTGTTGTAAGTCAAGGACAACCTGTACATTTGTAGTTCTTGACTCATGACCACAGCTGGGACCAGAAATTTCCATGGCTAAGCAATGCAGTTGTTAAGTGAGTCACCCCAATTTCTCAACCTTTCTTCGTTAAGCAAATAGTTGTTAAATGAATCACTCAGTCCTTAAGGGAACCCAGGTTTCCCCATGGACTTTTCCTGGTGTAAAGCTGGCTGAGAGGCTCCGCAATAGGGAATTCCATGGCTCTGGGATGTTGCAACCCTCATAAATACATGCCAAGTGCACAAATTTTAATCACGTGGCTGGCAAGAGACTGTGACGGTTGTAGGTGTGAGGACTGGGTAGAGGTTTTGGCCTTGCGGAGACCCAATGCAGGTAGGGCGCAGAGGATGCTGGGTCCTAGGCAGGGAGGGAGGCAGGTGGCGGGGCAGGACGGGGACCCCGAGGCCCGGCTTGAGAGGCCGGGAAGGAGGATTTGTCCGCCTTGGGCCTGCCTGAAAGGCCCAGGAGAGGCGGAGGCTGCGGCCTTTCTCCGCAGGCGGGCCTGGGACTCCCCTGTGGGGAAAGGGACAAAGCCGCGACTTGCCTCTCCCCCTCTTTCGCCCCTTCAGGAGGACGGACGAGCCCGGCGGAGGAAGGCAGCGCAGGGCGAGAGGAGAGGAGGCACCCCGCGGAGCAGCCCTGCCCGCCCCAGCCGCAGCTTCCCCGGGAAAAGACGGCGGGGAGAAGCCTGGAAGTTGCGGGGCCGCAGAAGGGCTGCCCGCCAACGGGATGAGCCAAAGGGGAGCCCGCGGAAGGGGGTCGCCTGGAGGGAGAAGCGGTGAGAAGGAGGGAAAGGCGGGAAGAAGCGGGGAGCCCGAGGCAAGCCTGGAGGGCGGAGAGGCCCTCGGCCCAGACGGGAGACTCGGGAATCCGCGAAGAATCCAGAAGGGAGAAAAGAAATATGAATGCGCAGGATGTGAGAAATCCTTCAAAAGAAATGGACACCTTAAAAGCCACCTGAGAATCCACTCAGGAGAAAAACCATATAAATGCCTGGAATGTGGAAAGAGCTTCACTCAGAGGAGAAATCTTTATGCACATCAAAGAATCCACTCAGGAGAAAAACCATATAAATGCCTGGAGCGTGGAAAGAGCTCCACTCAATGGGGAAATCTTTACGCACATCAAAGAATCCATTCTGGTGAAAAACCATATAAATGCCTGGAGTGTGGAAAGAGCTTCACTCAGAGGGGAAATCTTTATGCACATCAAAGAATCCACTCAGGAGAGAAACCCTACAAATGCCTGGAGTGTGGAAAGAGCTTTACTCATGGTAGAGACCTCCATCAACACCAAAGAATTCACACAGAAGAAAAACACTCCACTTATAAATGTCTTGAGTGTAGAAAGACCTTAAGGAGTAACCTTAATAGGCATCAACTCATTCATTCTGGAGAAAAAACCAGTGGCGTAGCGTGGGGGGTGCAGGGGGGGCTGGCCGCACCGGGCGCAACATCTGGGGGGGGCGCTCGCACTGAGCTGCTCAGGGAGCCCCAAGGGCTGCACAGAGTTGGCTTGGCTCCGCTCTCGAGCTGCTCTTTCTTGCAAAGCGAAATGAGTCCGGCCGGTGAGATGGGCGGCCACATAAACTGAATAAAATAAATAGAAGCGGCCAACTCTCCGCCCAGGCTCAGGCCAACCGCAAGCGCCCCGCAGGCGCCCCGGCAGGTTTGGCCGAGCGAAGACGGACCCGCTGGCCGGCCGGCCTAGCTTCGTGCGCATGCGTGGCTTTATTTAGCGGGGCTCACGTGCGAGCTTGAATGCAGCGGCTCTTGCAGGTTGAAGCCCCGCCCAGCCGCCCTCGAGAGGGACCCGGAAGCATCCCGCATGCGCGCGACTGTTCTTGGAAAGTCTACGCCGCTGCGGGGCGCGTCTTTTCAGCAGTGCCGTGACGTCACCGCCCGCCCGCCCCTCTATTTCCGCTTCCAGTTGCCTTGCCCCGGGTGCTGACAACCCACGCTACGCCACTGGAAAAACCCTATAAATGCCTGGAATGCGGAAAGAGTTTTACTGAAGGTGGAAACCTGCGCAGGCATCAATGGATTCACAGGGGAGAAAAACCATACCAATACCTGGAATGTGGAAAGGGTTACTGTGATAGCAGAAATCTTTATAGTTATCAAAGGATTCGCATGGAACAAAAACCCTATCAATGAGTGTGGAGAGAGCTTCATTAGAATTGAACATCTCAAAAAACACCAAAGATTGCACACAAGAAAAAATCCCTGTTCATGCCTGGAGTATAGGAAGAGTTTCCTTAGAAATGAAAATCTGAAAACACATCCCTGGAATGTGGGAAGAGTTTTAACTGAGGGTTGACATCTCCATTGACAGTAAAGAATTCACAGTGAAGAAAGTTGCAATCATGCGTGGACTGTAGAAGCAGCTTCAGTCGCAGTGTAGGTCTCAGTAAATACTATAAACCTTTCACAGGGAAGAAGGTTTAGCAATGTACAGAGTGGGGAAAATTATTTAGAACATATGGAAATCTCCAAAACCATGTAAGAATCCATATGGGAGAGGAACCATAGAAATGGATAGAATGTGGCTAAAATGCTTCAGTAACCAGCAAAATGAGTGCAGCGTAGGATGAAATGCTCCAGAGTTTCTCAAGGGCTAAGAAACATCTTGAATATTTATCACAGACCTAATTACACCCAAATAAAGCAGCTGTGTTGATAATTACCCTTCGTTGCTATCTCAAATGGTACGTGTCAACTTGAGCAAGTGCGGTATCATCAGCCCAGACATTCCAGGGTATATAAACTTCTGAAGCATTTTACTGTTCTTTCCACAACTTTTTGTTCAGTTTTGCTATTGCGTTAGTAAAAGGAACATTTTGCTATCTCCTTTATTCTTTATAATTTCTTCAGCAGTTGTTCTCTTCTGTGTTACCTCATTGTTAAATTTGAATCACATTACAAATTATTTAAAAAGTGTTTTGCCAGGTCACATTTTTCTTATTAAATGGGTCCACATCTTGCATATTTGTGCAAGGGATATGAGTTCAACTGTATTCCATTGTACATTCTTATATAATCATTGCAAATTTAATTCAGTCAATTAATACTGCTATAGTTTAATATATTACCCAGCAAGGTGGGCCAGAGTCCGTCTTTCCTTTTCCGTAGTAGAAGCTCATGCTGAAGTGAAGACTCCACTTCCTTTGTCAATATGCCCCAAGTATGAACCACTTGCATCTGAGCCTTTCCGTCTTGGCTGGAATGCATCTCTCCCAAAACAGCTGGTGGGCAGTAGGCAAAGGAACCCAGATGTATGCTGCAATATCCAAAGCTGCTCCCTTTCAGGTATCTTCTCGGTCCCAGATGTAACCCCTCTCTCCAAAATAGCTTTGTGATCCAGCTTTAGAGACCTTGCTAAGTTTTGTCAGTTACTAGTTTTAACATAACAGAAGGGGGAATATTTAAACACATGACACAAGGTAATCTTGTTGTTAGCTGCAAAGTCATGTCCGACCCATCGCAACCCCATGGACAACGTTCCTCCAGGCCTTCCTGTCCTCTACCACCTTCTGGAGTCCATTTAAGCTCATGCCTACTGCTTCAGTGACTCCATCCAGCCACCTCATTCTCTGTCGTCCCCTTCTTCTCTCTCCCTCAATCTTTCCCAGCATTGGGCTCTTCTCCAGTGAGTCCTTCCTTCTCATTAGGTGACCAAAGTATTTGAGTTTCAACTTCAGGATCTGGCCTTCTAAAGAGCAGCCAGGGTTGATCTCCTCAAGGTAATCTTACCTACCTGTAATTGATTTGTAATCACTTAGGAAGCCGGACAAATCTTATTTCATTCTTGGACAAAGTGATTAAATTGGCGGACCAGCGAAATGCTGTGGATATAGTTTGCTTGGATTTCAATAAGGCATTTGGCAAAGTAGACCACTTACTACTACTTGATAAATTATAAAAATGTGGGTTAGCATCAATGCCAGATGGATTCGTAACTGACAGACAAACTACATTCAACATTCAGTCTTTAATGGAACTGTACCTACATGGAGGGAAATAAGCAGTGGGGTACCCCAAGGCTCTGTCTTAGGCCCAGTACATTTCAATATCTTCATAAATGATTTAAATGGGATAGAAGGAGGATTCATCAAATTTGCAGATGACACCAAGCTGGCAGCAATAGCCAACACTCCAAATATAGCCTCAAGAACCAGATGGAGCTTGATAGGCTTGAACACTGGGCCCCGTGTAACAAATTGAAATTCAATTCTGAAAAAGGTAAGGTTTTACACAGACAAGAAAAACCAAATGTTCAATCCTAGGCTGCATTAAAAGGGATAAATTCAAGATCATATGAATTTATGACCACTTTAGTTAGTAATGCTTTGGTAACTAGTGCCTTGGTAATACCACGTGATCAAAATCCAGATGTTTGAAAACTGACTCATATTTATGACAGCTGCAGTGTTTGAGATAATGTGATTGCCTTTTGCAACCTGACAAGCAAAGTCATTGGTGAAGCCAGACTCATTTAACAATCACGTTACTAACTTAGCAACTGGAGTTTCACTTAACAAATGTGGCAAGCAAGGTTGTTAAATGGGGCAAAATTCATTTAACTCTTGCTTAGTAATTGAAGGGCTAGGTTTAATTGTGGTCATAAGTTGAGGAGTACCTGTATTATCCTTTAAATCAGCTGTGCCAATGTGCTATTGTAGCACCTTGAATTTTACCCTATCCAGTAAATCAGACCTAGGCACATGGTAAAAGCTTATTCTCACATCATATTCAACCAGGACAATTGCAAATATACAGTAGTCATTGACTTACAATCATAATTCAACCCACAATTATGAAGGTCGAAGAACGTGGCAGTTGTTTGTGGCAGCCATTAAGGGTACATAGTGATGGTAAAGCAAATGCAGCAGTCATAAAATTAACCCATCAGTTGTAAAGCGAACCCTTTGATGTATTTTTTGCCCGAAAATAGAAGTAAACACGGATTTATGGCAAAAGAGCCATAAATTGCTATTATTGGTGGGATGGTGGAATGGCCATAAAGACAAGCCTGGTTGCCAAGTGTCCAAAATTTGGTCATGTGATTCCCTAATCAAATCTGGGTCGTCTTCAGTTGCCCTGGGCAGGGAGCAGGTGGCTACGCAAGAGAGAATGTCTTAGCGAGCATATGCTATATTCCATTGGAAAGCTACAATTAAGACAAACATATTATTAGCTTGGTTAATAAGCCACATCAAGGGAACCATGATAGAAACTAAGGCCTCCTTCAGAAACTGGATTTTGCCAAGGTGAGGATGAAAGAAACAATGCTAAAGAGAAGGAAATAAGAAGGGATGCGAGAAAGAAAAAAAAAAGCAGAAACTCTCTAGGGTGTGCCCGTGGGCTACTTTCAGAATGTGTTGAATGGAGGCTAAGGGGGAAGAATTGAAAATAAGCTCCAACTTCTTAACAAGTCAAATAAACAAAAATAGCTGGTCAGGACAGGACCTGTGTAAGGCAGGGTTGGGGACCCATGGCCCTTTTATGACTTATTTATTTATTTATTTTATTACATTTATATACCGCCCTTTCCCGAAGGACTCAGGAAGGTTTACAGGGTGATTAAAAACAAAAATGCAAAAGTTAAAAACAAATTTAAAAAATTATATCTGTCCCTGAACAAATAAAACCCCAGTTAAAATTAAAATTAAAATTAAAATTCTCAGCCTGGGCCAAAGAGCTCGAAGAGCCAGGTCTTCAGGTCCTGACGGAATGAACGGAGGTCGGGGGCAGTCCTAAGCTCCACTGGCAGCTGGTTCCAGAGGGCAGGCACACCCACTGAGAAGGCCCTATCCCTGGGTGTCGTCCGCCGGCAATCTCTTACCAGTGGCACCCTGAGAAGACCCTCCCTGTGGGAGCGCACTGGACGAAGGGAGCTTGATGTGTTCCCTCAGATATCCCGGACCCAAGCCATTTAGCGCTTTATAGGTCATCACCAGCACCTTGAATCTCACCCGGAGGGAAACCGGGAGCCAATGCAGCTCGCGGAGTAGAGGTGTTACATGGGAGTATCGGGTGAGCCCCATCACAACTCGCGTGGCCGCATTCTGCACCAGCTGAAGCCTCCGAGTGGTCCTCAAGGGCAGCCCCATGTAGAGAGCATTGCAGTAGTCTAAACAGGAGGTCACGAGCGCATGAGTGACTGTGCGTAGGGCATCTCGGTCCAGATAGGGTCGCAACTGGCGCACCAGGCGAACCTGAGCAAAAGCCCCCCCTGGTCACGGCTCCTATATGGTCTTGTGGATTTTAACTCCCAGAATTCCTCAGTCAGTCATAAAAGGGCCATGGGTCCACACCCTTGGTGTAAGAATAACAGAATGACAGTTGAAAGTAACCTAGGGAGTTTTCTAAGTCGTCTTCTATATTGGTTCTCTCCTTGATTCATTTCCATCCATTGCTTCTTGTCCTGCCTTCAGGTGCTTTGGGGAGTAGCTTGACTCCCTCTTCTTTGTGGCAACTCCTTGGAGATTGGAAGCCTGCTATCATGTCACCCCCTAGTCCTTCTTTTCTTTAAACTGAACATACCCAATTCGTGCAACCATTCTTTATATGTTTAAGCCTCTAATCTCCTAATCATCTTTGTTGCTCCTCTCTGCACTCTTTCTAGAGTCTCACATCTTTTTTACATTGTGGTGATCAAAACTGGATGCAGTATTCCAGGTGTGGTCTTACCGAGGCATTGTAAAGTGGTATTAACACTTCATGTGATCTTGATTCTATCCCTCTGTTAATGCAGCCTAGGACTGCATTGGCTTTTCTTTTCTTTTCTTTTCTTTTCTTTTTTTTTGCCGCTGCCGCACACTGCTGGCTCATATTTGTGATTGTCCATTAGGACTCCAAGGTCCCTGTTGCAATTACTACTATTGTTAGACAGGGCCCAATGTTCAAGTCTGTCAAGATCCTTCTGCATCTTTAGCCTATCTTCTGGAGTGTTGGCTATTTTTGCCAGCTTGATGTCGTCTGCAAATTTGATGAGTTCCCCATCTATCCCCTCATCTAAATCATTGATGAGGATATTGAAAAGTACTGGCTGAGATTTTCAAGAATCCAGAGGAGAATTGTTGATTATCGAAGCAAGACAAAAAAAAAACATGAAGAAAATCAAACCAGGTCCCACGACCCAGAAATAAAATGGGAAAATCTCGAGGCAAACATGATATCTAAAAATAAAATGGAACATGGATCAATAATAAACAACAGAAGAACTTAGATAAGTGAGTAATCTGCATTCAGGGTTAGGAAGCTTTATTAACAGTGACAGTCAAGATGGCTTCTTCAAAGGTGAAATCTGTTCACTTATCTGTAAGAGTGATAAGATTTATAAGTACAGGAAGCCCTCGATTTATGACCACTATTGCGACCAGAACAAGCAGGGAGGTTGTTAAGTGACTCCTGCCCACTTTTACGTCTTTGTTTGCCATGACTGTTAAGCAAATAGTTATTACTATTATTATTATTATTAATTAGATTTCTATACCGCCCTATTCCCGAAGGACTCAGGGTGGTTTACAGGGCAAGGTTAAAAACAGTTAAAACAGTACAAAAATTAAGATAAAATTAAGATTAAAATAGGATTAAATAACAATAGCCCAAATATAAAATTTAAATTTAAAAATTTAAAAATTTAAAACCCCTCAGTCCAGGCCAGATAAATCAAACAACCAGGTTTTTAGGTTGCAGTTGTTAAGTGAATCAGGCAGTTGTTATGCGAAACGCTTTCCTCCTTGACTTTGCTTGTTGGAAGACACTGGGAAGATCGCAAACAGTGATCACGTGATTCGAGGATACTGGAACCAGCATAAGTGCATGCTGGTTGGCAAGTGTCCCAATTTTGATCAGATGTCACTGGTGACGCTGTGATGGTTGTAACTGTGAAGACAAGCCATAAATCACACTTTCAGAACTTACTATCAGTCCTTGCACTTATGACCATCAGGATGCGCCAGTGATGTAGTTAAAATTTAGGTTCTTTGCAACTTGCTTGAATTTATGGTGGTTGCAGCATCCTAGGGTCATGTGATCACCATTTACCACCATGTACTTCACTTAACAATCATGGCCAAAAGGTCATATAATTGGGCATGACTCACTTAACAACCAGCTTCCTTAGCAATGGAAATTCATGTTCCAATTGTGGTCATAAATCAAGGATTATCTGTACAAGATTAGAGACTAGACTAGGACTCACCATCTCCTGGTGATTGGTCCAAAGTCACCCAGTTGGCTTTCTCAGGACTGGAACTCATCATCTCCTGGTTTCTGGCTTGGTGTCTTAACCACTAGATCAAACTACTCTATTACTATGTTGAGTTTAAAACTGGTTTGGCAAAGGAGAGAAATATATTCTAAATAATACTGAATTTTTGTGGAGGAACTCATAACTAGGAAAAGGGAGGTAGGAGAAATAAATTGACCAAAATGTCTTCTGGAAAAAAAACAAACTACAGCTTTATTTCTAACTTCCTGGAGCAGAATTCGAAATGAATGGACTCTCCCCTCCAAGTCGAGGAGAAGGAGAACCTTTGCTGGATCCGGAGGCATCTGTGGACAGCGTTGGGGCATGACCAGTTGTGTATTGCAAGATCACAATGCAAACCCTGCTTTTTTTTTTTTAGGTTTATAGCAACGTTGTGAGGCATGAATGAAAAAGGGTGTCCGAAGTTCGGGGGGAACAGTTCAAATGAACACATTGAGGCAGTGAAAAAAAATCAAATTCCTTGCTTGAGATGACACCAAAATAAACTGAAAATATGTTTTCAATAAAGGTAGGGCATTTTTCCTCCAAATTACTGGGGTCACCCTCTAGAATAGGGCCTACTTTTCCAAACCCCACATTTCAAAAACTAGAGTAGAAAGTAGAAAATGTATCCTATTTCTGATTGCTCTCATGATTGCAGTCTCTGCTTTATGAGTGATTACAAAACTCACCTACCGTCTCTTTTCTCCACCTGTATTATGTTACCTTCCCCAGTGATGAAAACTTTTGATTTATTGCTATCCCGCCTCTATGATTTGTACAAGTAATTCAAGGCAGCACAATTTCCTTTTCCTATTTTCCCCACAGCAACAACCCTGTGAGGTGTCAGGTCCTCTATCGTGAACTCCCATTATGCTGGAAGGGGTTGGAGGAAGGTTTGCTGGCATTTTCTACATGCTTTTGCTTTTGCTGTAACTGCTTAGGAATAAGGAAGAGGGTCTGTCTTTGGAGACAGAGGAGACTCCCTCCCAGCTGGTTGCAGCCTGGTTCCAAGGCCATCATGCCCTGAGAGTGAGCTATTATCTGTCTAGCACCTCAGCATTCTCAAAACAACCTTGCAGAATCACATTTGCTGCCAGTGGACTGGTCAGGGGTGTTGGGTTTGGGGAAATGAAAGAATTGCTTTATGCTTTGCATGGGACAGATTCCGCCTGGCTTTTCTGCAACCACGTTCTCTAGGTAAAAGTTCTTTTGATTCAACTCAATGGAGTCAAGAGTTTTGCTTTCCTGAGGGACCAGCTGGGGCAGGTGGGAAATGTGGAAAATGCCAGCAAGACCTCCTCCTTGCCACTTCCACCATAATGGCAAGACATGATAGTGAGTTGGGTTCTGAGACTAAAGTTCACCCAGCTTGCTTTCATGCCTAAGGCGGGACTACAACTCACATTTTCCTGCTGATTGGCCCAAAGTCACCTAGTTGACTTTCATACCTAAGTGGGGACTAGAACTCACAGTCTCTCGCTTTCTAGCCTGGTTCCTTAATCATTAGCTCAAAAAACATGCCTTAACCCAGGGGTGTCAAATTGCTGGCCCACGGGCTGGATGCGTCATGCCAAAACCGCGCCTACCCCATTGCTGGCAATGGAAAAAAAGTCATGATACATCACGGCACAGCACAAGTTTGACATCCCTGCCTTAACCACTAGCCCAGTTCTCTCTTTTTTGCATTTGGCAGCAATACTGACTTTGGAGAACTGTAGCCTCTAATATTACTATTACTATAATATTACTAATAGTGCTATTACTACACTATTAATAGTACCATTACTATAACTATTGCTGATACAACTATTATTACTACAACTACTTTTTCAACTTCTTCTTTTGCACTGTAATTGCTAGGAGACCCAATTTATACAGCAATTTGTTGTGCTAGATGCTGGTGATGAAATAAATAAAGAATGCCTTCTTGAACAGTGTCTACAGGTACAATATTTCTCTTCTTTAAATTACAGCAGCCTGGTCAAATTTTGCCTGCTACTTAAGAGAAAGGGCCCTGAACAGTATAATATTATACATGTTCACTCAGAAGTAACTTCTATAATGCATCTAAGATTTACGTTATTAAAATGTACGTTCCTTTTTTTAAGGTGTGCCCTTTAGAGATATTTTGACTACAACAAAGGGAAACTCAGAAAAATCTGGGGGCAAAATCTTTGGAGGCAATGGCAATAAAGAACTAAATAATAAATATATGACAATATAATTATTCTTTGCAGCCACACGAAGGAAAGCGAGAGGAAGAAGGGAGGGGAGAGGAGAAGAGAGGAGAGGAGAGGAGAAGAAAGGATAATGTTCTCCTCACTGTTAAAATCCTGAATTTGAAGGTTGGATTGCCTCCCTCTTCAGCCACAGAGGAATTATGATACAGGAAGTCCTTGAGTTGCAACAATTTGTTTAGTGACCATTCGAAGTCACAAGACCACTAAAAAAGGGACTTATGACTCTTTTTTACATTTCTAATCATTGTAGCCTCCCCATGGTCGCATGATCAAAATTTGGGTGCTCGGCTACTGCCTCATATTTATGATGATCGCAGGGTTCCAGGATCATGTATGTGATCCATCTTTTGTGACTTCTGACAAGCAAAGTCAATGTGGAAGCCAGGTTCACTTAACAACCATGTTAAGTTATTAAGTTAACAGCTGTAGTGATTTAAGTTAACTGATGGGCTGGATGCCAAAACAAAGCAAGATTATGGCATACACTTGAAAGGAGATCAGGAAGTCTGTAATTGGGGAGTTTGTCTGGCAAGAACAAAGAATGCTTATTCACAAGTAACAATTCTGGGTGGTTAGAAAGCTGATAAAAGTAACAAAGACTTAGGCATTTTGCAAGCTCAGCTAAAAGTTAGGAATAGAGATAGCCCGGGGCAATAGGATGTGTATTAGATAACTCCTGAAGCATTCATTAGCCAAGGGTTAGGAATAGGGGCGGCTAGAGACCAATAGAATAATTGTTAGATCATTATTGAAATGTTTATTAGATGATTTTTCTTATATATCCTCCCTTATCCCGCCTTCTCCTTAGTGAAAATGTATTAAGCTTTCTTAATCCTGTGGTTTGAGGTTCCTTGGCATGTTGGCCAAGGTCCCTTTTCTTGGAGAGCTTCAAAAAAAGAAAACCTGCACCTCCTGTCTGGTGTTCTTCATTGGCCTCAGACGCCAACTGGGGACAACACAACTGTTGCAAGAAAGATTGCAAAATGGGGCAAAGCTCATTTAGCAACAGAAATGTTGGGCTCAATTGTAGTTGTAAGTTGAGGACTACCTGTATCTAAGGAGAAACTTCAGGTTGAAGGAAACAAAATGAAAAACTTATTTGAGGTCATTAACCAGCACAGGCTGAAGGAAAATAAGAAGAAAGCGACAGGGTTAGCCGTATGGGGTGGTCAAAAAGTCAACATGGTGATCACAATAATGTAATGGGAACTCCGCCTGCTTCTATGTGCAATACGTGCATTTTATCTACTATATGTATGTAAAGGTAGTCCTCAACTTATGACCACTGTTAGGACCAGAATTTTTATTGCTAAGCAATCCAGTTAACTGAGTCACCCCAATTTTACAACCTTTTTTTGCCCAGATGGTTAAGCAAATCCTTGAAGTTGAATCACTGAATGCATCACTCAGGCTTTAAGTGAATCCAGCTTCCCTCATAGACTTTGCTGTATGAAGCTGGCTGAGAAGCTCCCAAATGGGAAATCCCATGGCTCTGGGATGTTGCAACCCTCATAAATACATGCCAAGTGCACAAATTTTAATCACGTGGCTGGCAAGAGACTGCGACGGTTGTAGGTGCAAGGACTGGGTAGAGGTTTTGGCCTCGCGGAGACCCAATGCAGGTGGGGCACAGGGGACGCTAAGAGATCCAGGCAGGCAGGCGGCGGGGCAGGACGGGGAGCCCGAGGCCCGGCCTGACAGGCTGGGAAGGAGGATTTGTCCGCCTCGGGCCTGCCTGAAAGGCCCAGGAGAGGCGGAGGCTGCGGCCTTTCTACACGGGCGGGCCTGGGACTCCCCTGCGGGGAAAGGGACAAAGCCGCGACCCGTCTCTCCCCCTCCTTCAGGAGGACGGACGAGCCCGGCGAAGGAAGGCAGCGCAGGGCGAGAGGAGAGGAGAGGAGAGGAGGCGCCCCGCGGAGCAGCCCTGCCCGCCCCAGCCGCGGCTTCCCCGGGAAAAGACGGGGGGAGAAAAGCCTGGAAGTTGCGGGGCCGCAGAAGGGCCGCCCGCCAACGGGATGAGCCGAAGGGGAGCCCGCGGAAGGGGAGCGCCTGGAGGGAGAAGCGGCGAGAAGGAGGGAAAGGCGGGAAGAAGCGGGGAGCCCGAGGCGAGCCTGGAGGGCGGAGAGGCCCTCGGCCCAGACGGGAGACTCGGGAATCCGCGAAGAATCCAGAAGGGAGAAAAGAAATACGTATGCGTAGGATGTGAGAAATCCTTCAAAAGAAATGGACACCTTAAAAGCCACTTGAGAATCCACTCAGGAGAAAAACCATATAAATGCCTGGAATGTGGAAAGAGCTTCAATCTGAGGGGAAATTTTAATAAACATCTAAGCATCCATTCTGGTGAAAAAAACCATATAAATGCCTGGAGTGTGGAAAGAGCTTCACTCACAGAGGGGAAATCTTTATACACATCAAAGAATCCACTCAGGAGAAAAACCATATAAATGCCTGGAATATGGAAAGAGCTTCAATCTGAGGGGAAATTTTAATAAACATCTAAGCATCCATTCTGGTGAAAAACCATATAAATGCCTGGAATGTGGAAAGAGCTTCAATCTGAGGGGAAATTTTAATAAACATCTAAGCATCCATTCTGGTGAAAAAAACCATATAAATGCCTGGAGTGTGGAAAGAGCTTCACTCACAGAGGGGAAATCTTTATACACATCAAAGAATCCACTCAGGAGAAAAACCATATAAATGCCTGGAATATGGAAAGAGCTTCAATCTGAGGGGAAATTTTAATAAACATCTAAGCATCCATTCTGGTGAAAAACCATATAAATGCCTGGAGTGTGGAAAGAGCTCCACTCAGGGGAAATCTTTATGCACATCAAAGAATCCACAGGAGAAAAACCATGTAAATGTCTGTAATGTGGAAAGAGCTTTTCTCAAAGGGAAAGCCTTTATGGACATCAAAGAATCCACTCAGGAGAAAAACGATATAAATGCCTAGAATGTGGAACAATCTTCAATCTGAGGGGAAATTTTTACGGACATGACAGAAGCCACTCAGGAGAAAAACCATATGAAAAAACCAAGGTGAAATCTGTTCACTTTTCTTTGAGAGGTGCTAAGATTTCTAAGTACTGGGAATCCTTGTCTTAAAAATTCAAAGGGGTGAAAAGTTAGGTTACCACATTTTGAGTTTTCTACATCATTGTGACTACTATGTTTCCACAAAAGTAAGCCCTACCCTGAAAGTAAGCCCTACCTTGATTTTGTGGGGGTGGGCCTAATATAAGTCCTACCCCAGAAATAAGCCCTAGTTTTGGGATGAGGGGCATGCCTAAAAAGCTAGGGTGGGGATGTGTGTGTGTGTGTGTGTGTGTGGAACTGCCCCATGCAGCCCTTACCCACTTACTGGTAGGACTGCCACAGCCAGACCTCCAATGCCCCAACACTTGTTGCGCGGCACGATGCCACGCAGCGCTTCAGGCTGTTGCCACTGGCCCCAAAGCCCCATGCGGCCTCTCCTGCAAGTAGCAGCAATGGCCCGAAGCACCGTGCGGCATCCTGCCACAAGCAGCAGTAACAGTGTGAAGCACCATGCGGCCTCCTGCCATGAGCAGTGTAAATTTATTTATTTATTTATTTATTTGTTTTATATACCGCCCTTCTCCCGGAGGACTCAGGGCGGTGTACAGAGCAATAAAGTAAGAATACAATAAAGCAATAAAGTGACAAAATTTTAAAACCCAAATCCATCAGGCCAGGCCGGCTTGTTGCCCCCCCTGCCAGTCTTATTTTCAGGGAAACACGGTATGCTTGCATTTTGTGATGATAGCTGGTTTGGCGAAGGAGAAAAATACATTCCAAATAATATAGAGATACTGAATTTTTATGGAGGTCATAGGAAAAAGGCAGGAGAAATAAATGGACCAAAAATGTCTTCAGAAAGAAAACAACAGCTTTATTTGTAATTTCCTGGAGCAGAATTGGAAATAAATGGATTTTCTTCCTCCAAGTTGAGGAAAAGGAGAATCTGCTGGATCCAGAGGCATCTGTAGATAATGGGGCATGACCAAGTGTATTTCATGAACACAATGCAAACCTTGCTTTTTTTGAGCAGTTTCTTGGGCTTCCTTAATCTTTGTAAAATGTTGTAGGAAAATTTATTTTGGAAAGAACAAGTATAATCTTCACATTCAAGGTTGTTTGCACCAACTGTCACTGGAGATCTCCTTATCCTAAGAGTCAAAGGCAACCTCTATCTAAAATATATTATACAGGCTTCTGTAAACTACAATGGAATACATGTAGTCCTCATTTAACAATGCTAACTGGGAACAGAAACTCCATTGTTCTGAGGACTGTGTGGGTTATTAACAAAGGACCTTATGTGACCATAATTTCCAATTTCCTGCTAGTTTCCCCATTGATTTTGCTTGCTGGAAGCCTGACAGGGAAGGCTCTGAATCACAATCTCATGGCAATGGAATGCTGCAATGGTCAGAAGTGTGAGCTGGTTGCTGAATGCCTGAAACACAAACATGGCTGCATCTGCTGTCTTCTCCATTGGTTTTGCTTGTTGGAAGCCAACAGGGAAAACAGAAAATTATTATTACAGAGCTTGAAACTGAACTTCACTGAGCTTCTGAAGTACAATTATGTGGCTGCAGGGTACTGCGATGGCCACAGCATTGAGGACCAGTCATAAGTACCACTCCTTCAATGCCATTGTCACTGAATGAGTGGTCATGATGCAAGGACTACCTGTCTAGCATAGTACCACTGAATTTTCTGAAACACCTCAATGTAATGAAAGAGCATCAGAGATCTGATTCAAAATCTAAAATCAGATTCAAAACAATTCTAGCTGAAGCGATGGAATAATTCCTCAGTATAAACTACTATAAAGATCTTATTGCTTTGGCTGGCACTTCAGATAGGGATCCATGGAATAATTCTGAATCAACAAGAAGAATCCATGCTGTTTCTGAAGTCACTTTCACATTTAAATCTGAACAGTTCCAAGATGACCATCATGGAAACAATGTTTGAAATGAAATTTAGGGATCCTGAGTTCTCCGGAAGAACTACAATCCTAAGCTTTGGTAAATCACAATAGCTATGCTAAGTGAGTTCCAGCTAGACTTCTGGCATTTAGTATGAACATGTACAAGAACATCTTCCCAGCCTCAGACATTTTTCCAGCCTCGCCTCCTAATTGTCTCATCTCAGCAGCAACAGGCTGTAAGTGATAGGCAAGTGAAAACCTGGAGAACTATCCAACGACAACATACGGATAAATGTTCTGATGTCTTATCACCCAACAGTTTGCAGTTTTGTAGTATCTCTCATACTTCATCTTAGAAAACTCCTGGAGTTAAAAAGATTAGAAATGTCATTTGTGAAAGAGTGTAAGCAGCTGGAGAGGCTTCAAGCAGCATTTGAGGTCACAGCTTGCTTAATAAAACAAAAGAGATGTTTTCATCCAATCTGGTATATATCCCTGACGTGTTCACAACTAAAGAATTACTGCTCAACAACAGCCTAAGCCTTAAGAGAATGTTGTTGATTTAGTCCATGTTCCCAACAGTTTTTTCCAACACATGTTTGCTTCCAGCTAATGAGGTCTTTGCTTGAATCTTCAATCACGGTATCTTACTGGTTAAATATCTGCTGAAGCATTTCTTGATTTGATTGGCTGATGATTTGAATTTTGTCATGAGTGCAGCATCTGCTAGCTTTGCTTGATTGTCCTTTAGATTGACCTAGGACTTGTGAAGCTAAGAAGCAGTGAGGTCTTTGATGCAGGCATCTTGCAGAAGAGAAGATGCATAGATGCTGGAGATGGCAACATCTTTATGTACTTTTAAGTTGCTAAAATGAATGGAAAGAGACAGATAAGGCCAATGCCTTGACAAGACAAGGTGTTTTTCACCAGACTTATTGATAGTTTAACTTTTTGTCCTGTGTTTGGAGAGGCATAAGGGAATGTTTTCTGTCTTTCTCACATGCTTGTCTGTCTTCAAGAGGTAGCTTGGAACAAATCCTATCTTTTTACTTCAATATAATGAATGTCCACTAGAATTCATTGTTAGCTGCGCTAAGCCCATAAATCCATATCAGCACTGGACGATAGCAGTGTTCCAATATTTGAGGGGCTGCCACAAAGAAGAGGGGTCAACTTATTTTCCAAAGCAGCATAAAGCAAGACCAGGAAGTAATGAATGGAGAGAAACAACCTAGAACTAAGGAGAAATTTGCTGGCAGTGAGAACAATCATCCACTGGAACAGCTTGTCTTCGAAAGTTGTGGCTGCTCCATCACTGGAGGCTTTTAAGAAGAGATTGGACACCCATTTGTGCAGAATGGAATAGGGTCTCCTGCTTGGACAGAGGGTTGGAAGACCTCCAAGGTCCCTTCCAACTCTGATGTTCTGTGTTCTGTACCCAAGATCACTATGTTATGAATATTTTTAGTTTCCAGTGGGATACTCTGCTTCGTAAATACTCAATATTTTTTCAATGCTTTGTTTATCTTTAGGAACAGGAGTTCTATCTGGGGCTCCAGGTGAATTCAAACTTTTAACCTTTGGATTAGAGTCCATCATTCTGGGTCCAAAGTTGTTAAGATTTGTAATCCTTGGGGTTTTAAGTGATAAGATTCCTGAGATCTGGAGGAAAGGTGAAAGCTCAAAATAAATCACTCTTTAAGAAAGTCTGGGCATTTAAGAAGCTGGAACTCTTATCAGGTTGGGGGAAAGAGTCAACCACCTAAACAGACATCTCCAGGATCTGATGCAGAAAATCAGCCCTGAGACTGACAGTAATGGTCTCTTTTGAAGTCAGCTGGTTTTTCTTGAAGGGAAAGTAATTACTTGAAACAGCCTGGGGGGCTGGGGTAAGAAATGAGTAAGAAAACATGAATATTACTAACTGAAGTATGAAAGGTGTTTCTAGGCCTGCTTGTGCAACACAACATGGGCCTATTGCCAGACCCAAGTAATGTAGCAGGAAAAAAATGAAATATATTGGAATGGAACTACTTAAGAACATCTACAGTAATTTACTAGGACTAGGGGTTGCCACAAAGAAGAGGGAGTCAACCTATTTTTCAAAGCACCTGAAGGCAGGACAAGAAGCAACAGATGGAAATTAATCAAGGAGAGAACCAATGTAGAACTAAGGAGAAATTTTCTGCAGTTAGAACTATTAATCAGTGCCATGACGTGCCTTCAGAAGTTGTAGATACTCCGTCACTGGAGGTTTTTAAGAAGAGATTGGACAACCATTTGTCTGAAATGGTATAGGATCTTCTGCTTGAGCAGGTAGTTCGCCTAGAAGACCTCCAAGGTTTCTTTCAACTATGTCATTCTATTATTCAGCTTTAATGGGTAGCAACATGTGGGCAATCTGATCTAGGATTAAAACTTAAATATTGTAAAGTCAGGTCTAATTAGTATTTAAACCGGAGGCCATCAGAGAAAATCATAGCTGTTGACTAGGTGGGAAGTAAAAAGCCCACATGCTGCAATAGGTCATTACCAACACAAATCACTTCTATGTTGTCACCCACAAAATAACATGGATGAATCCACGAATCCCCCAGGAATCAAGCTCAACGTGAAGGTATCTCAGAAGGTGGAAATCTTTTGCTTCACTTAGGCTGATACCCGAAGTTTAAGCAGGGTTAGATGTTTTGCACACTTTGATATGACACCGTCAAGAAATCCCAAATCTGCAAACTAAACAGGAAACCTGAAAAAATATCTCAGGAGGCCATAGCAAACCACCTCTATAGTGATGTAGAGAAAACTACATGAACATGTCCATTAAGTCATTAAGGATCAAGATTAACTTGAGGGAATTTTGACCTTCTTACTTTTCCCCTGAAAACAAAGCTCAGGCTGAAGAAAGATGATCATTGGATCTTCTGATCAGCACTTCTGCTATTTTAACATTGACTACCAATACCCTAAAAGGTTTTGGTTTTTTTTTTGAAAAAAAGATGAATACATGGCTTAGGAAAGATCAGCTGCTCAGAAATGGTTTTATAATCCAGGTGGTACTCTTACGGCTGATGTCTTTTATAAGCCACAATGACATTAAGATGGCAATACAGGAATCCTGATGTCATGCCATCAATGAAGTGATGATATCTGTCACACCACTGGGTGATAGAAATGCATAGGTTGTGTCATTTGATGCCTGTGTCACCATTTGTCCCATCCATGGACACCAATGCTCTTGGTCTGCTCCAGAAAACATTCTGCAACCCGTCCTTCCTTCCTTCACCCATAGATTGTCCTCTGACTCAAGCAGCACCTAAGTGGGGTCATCTTTTTTCCCCCTTTGCTATATTTTCTTGATGGTGGCCATATTTGGTAGCAAGAATTCTTTGGTGTCTTCTCAGTTGACCTTCCAAGCCATTGACCTGGCAGCAAAGAAAATCAGTAGAGTGATTAATAGGTTAGAACAGGTGGGAAGCAATGAACATGGCAGTCATTCTTAATTTAGTGTCCTTCAGAGATGCTAGACCAGGGGTCAGCAACCTGAAACAGTGAAAGAGCCACTCGGAACCGGTTCCCTCACAAAAGGAAAAACTGGGAGCCGCAAAAAATGTGTGCGCATGTGCATACATGCATGCATGCGCAGAACAGGGTTTGACTGAAGAGTGGAGCCAAGGCGAGATATGCACTTACCCTGCATATTTGAATTGATTGGTTGAACTTTTTTAGTCCCACTTTTTTTGGGGGGGACTGCACATGGCAGAGGACTGGGAGCCGCAGGAGACGGCTGAAAGAGCCACATGCGGCTCCGGAGCTGCGGGTTGCAGACCTGTGTGCTAGACTATTGCCCCAATGGCCTGCCTAACAGCATGATGGAAAGTGCAGTTTAAGACTTCCAGAGTGTAAAAGATTGAGGAAGGGTGAAGCAGAAATTACCTGATGACTAGAGTCCTACATATATCATGGTTTATGATATCGTGATTTAGAAAATCATAATTGGCAAGGTCTGCACCTTTTGCTAAGTCCAAATCATAGGGTGCACAAAGCCAATAACCCTTATAAATGTCAGGGACTTTGAAACAAAGTGATATAACCCAGATCTCCCCACCCAGGTACCTGCTTCCGAAGAGAAAAGATGGTTTGCTCAAGTTCCTTCACTAAAGATCTGAGGTCTTCTTCTGGGTTCAAAGGTGATTCCTCCACCCTGTCAAGAAGTGAATAAGAGAAAGACTAGAGCTTTGCTGGAGTGTGTCTGAGTGAGAGAAAGTGTGTGTTTGCATAAGAGCTTCAGATAAAGTTGGGGGAGAGATACCCTGCTTACGGCAACTGGAAGCAAAAGGTTGAAGGAAATGCTACCTCTTTGCTACTTTAATCTTATTTTTAGATTTTTATCCCTTGTGTGTCTAATCACACTTGGCCAATAAACCTATTCTATTCCTATTCTGTTCTGTTCTACCCACTTTCTTATTTTTATAAATAGTTCAAGGCGGCCAACATTCATAATGCTACTTCCTTATTCTATTTTCCCCACAACAACCTGTGAGGTGGGTTGGGTTGAGAGAGAAGGATTGGCCCAGTCATCCAGCTGGCTTTCATGCCTAAGGTGGGACTAGAACTCACAGTCTCCTGGTTTCTAGCCTGGTGCCTTAACTACTAAACCAATAACCACTAAACTATACTGCAGTCAATTTCTCAAACCACATCTGGTAGCCTTAGCTTAGTCCAATGTTTCTCAATTGGCTTCTTCATCTGACTGGGGAATTCTGGGGGTTGAACTCCACACACAATGTAGCTGAGGTTGCCTTAGCCCTTCTATGGATAAGCCCAGAAATATATTGATTGTGCAAAAAAATATATACAGAAGATGAGTTTTTAAACAATTCCATTAAACCTTAGCTATATAAGTATATGAAGAAGAAGCTGAGAAAGATACCTTGGTCCTTCTAAGATGGCCTTGGATGGATTTTCTTCTGGATAGCTGAAGATTGATGATCTTTTGCTTCGGAACTGCTGTGAGAGAGCCCCTAATTGACCCCTTGTGTTGCAATCTAGGACAAGAAGAAGAGCTTGACAACTTTGGAAAAACTCATAAATGCCCATATCTGTCATCTTAACTTTCTTCATTCTTCCTGCATGGAAACGATACAGGGGGAAACCAGCTATATGGGTTTTATATAAAACCATATGTTCACTTTTCTTCCCCAAAAGCTAATCTCAGGTCAGCAACACCCCTTGACATTTTTATTGAAGAAAACGCATAAGAAATGGACACAAATTGGATATCTGAAAGGACCACATTGAAACATCAATGGGGGAACATTTATGTTCTCCAAGAAATTCTCTTATTTAGGATAAGAGTGAGGCCACACTTGGAATACTACCTATATTTCTCGTCACCTTGGTAGAAAAAAAAGGTGTTGAGACGTGCAGAGAAGAGCACCAAAAATGATAAAGGCTCTGGAGGGCAGGACAAGAATTAACAGGTGGAAAATCAATAAAGAGAGATTCAACTCAGAACTAAGGAGGAGTTTCCTGACAGTGAAAACAATCAGTGGAATGGCTCGTCTCCTAGAGAGAGTGCTCTATCACTGTAGGTTTTCAAAAAGAGACCGGACAGCCATTTGTCTGGAATGGCATAAGTTCTCCTGCTTGAGCAAGGGGTTGGACTAGACTAGAAGACCTCCAACGTCCCTTCCAACCCTATTATTCTATTTTCTGTACAATCTTTGAAAACATATGCCTCAAAAATACCATTCCCTGGGAAATGGCTGAACTTAAATTCATCAGAAGATTCACCTCCATGTGTCACAAAGAATGAAATTTCTTAACACACATGTATCAACTTGCACTTTTATGCAAGGACGATGTCACGCTACCTACACTGAAGGTCAGTACAGGTGAATTCTCACCTCTTTTATCCTTCCCTTTCTCCACCTTTCAACAACAGCTTTATGTATGGGTGTGTCTAGGGTTAATACACAACCAGACACAGAGAGCCCCGCCGATTTTCCTTAGGAAAATACTCCAGGAATGTACTCCCCTAAGGCAAATGGGGTGGAGTGGGTAGAAGATGAAGGACAAAGGAAGAACTGATTATCAATCATTTTTTTATTACAGTCACAGATCAGAGATGATTATGAATGAACTACATATTCTCCTGAGAACGGGCATAACGTAAGTGACCAACATCATCCAGAAGCAGCTGTTCGATTGATGGAAATCAGACCTAAAATCCTAAATTCTCCTTCTGCTGCTGTCATCGATGTTCATCACCACCTTCTAAAATTGGTTTAGAAGAGAATATTTGTAACTCAGGGTTGAGTTACAAAGTAGGAATTGAATTGCACTCAGAAATCCAATAAAAGAATATAGCTCAGGGTTCAACTGGTCTCTGAGCTTCATTTTTTTCTTACAGACATTTCATTACCCAACTAAGCAACATCATCAGGTCTAGAAGAGTCTGTAACAGCCACTATGTAGGAGAGACAGGCAGAAGACCAGCAGGGTGCATCCATGAACACCAACTGGCAGTTTGAAGACATGATGGAAGCTGAAAAAGGAAACAGACCAAAACACCTCCTCACCAGCAATCAACACCCAAATAAGCAGAGATTTAACACCAAGACAGACCAACAATCAAGCAATAAACAATAGCCCAATCGAAAACTACCAGCACAAACAATCAAACTGTAAACAATAGATCCACCTGTAATCAAAGATCCACCAAGATGAAAACAGTATTCCCACCACCGACAAGGCAGGTCACTTGTATGTACACAGGGAGTAAAGCCCACCCCTTTCTAGCACTGATGATGTTACCTAGTTAGGTCATGAAATGTCTGCAAGAAAGCAAATCTAACTCAGAGAGCACCAAGGATTCCACAATTCATCTCTGAGATATAGATATTCTCTTTTACTGGGTTTGAGTGCAATTCCATTCCTGCTTTTTTCTTATGAAGTCCATGACTTAGCTACCCTGTATCAGCGGGTCTTTCTTCTCCACATAGAAGCAGGCCCTCACTTCCATCCTCTGGATAAAAATGTATGAATTGTTTCCTACTTTTAAGAGATTGAGGGCAGGGCCCCAGAAACAGTGGATTTGGGTAATGGATCGTTCTTTGTGTAACAGTCTCTGCCACCTGTCTGCCTCAAGCTAATTGGGAAATAAAATGTCTGCAAGAAAACAACCAAACTCAGAGACCACCAAGGACCGCACAGTCCTCCTCCTCCTCCTCCTCCTCCTCCTCCTCCTCCTCCTCCTCCTCCTCCTCCTCCTCCTCCTCCTCCTCCCTCTCTTGCAGCCTTGATGATGTTACCTAGTTGGGTAGGTCTGGAAGGTCTGCAAGAAAATAACCAAGTTCAGAGAACACCAAGAACCTTACAAAATTAGTTTTTTATTTTTTTTAAGGTTTTAGCTTGTCTTCTAAGTGTAGAAAGGCACTTTTTTGACCTATTCCAGCAAAGTGTCCCCTTGCTGGGGATTTCTTCACCTTCGCAACAGTCTTTCCACACGCGCAGCTCCACCTGGGGAATTTCACTGCAGTCCACCATGCCTTGTGGGAAGGAGGCCACCTGGAAGACATCCCTCTGGAGCTGCTGGATGTGATCGCTGTTGTCACAGATGATGCGGGCCAAGGACCCCTGCTTGATTTGAGTGAGCTGGGCTGAAGTAAACACACCTGGGTTTTCATACCAAAACCTAATAGAGGAAAGACAAAAAGATGAGGATATGGAACATCTGGAGAATTTCGGGCCAAGCTTGAAATGCTGTAATAGAGAGGGAGGCAACATTTCCCCCTATTTGTTAAAACCCCTACAGGGGGCTGAGCTAAAATGTTTAAAAAGAGTTTAAGTTAGTTGCAAGATGTCACTGCCTCTTCTTTATCAGACCTCACATTGCTGGATGGACCTCACCACTGGACAGTGATGCCTTCCTGCCTCTTAATTTATTTTAAACTCACCTCTCCCTTTAGCATCCCTGATTTGGTACAATACAATCTATTTTGCCCCTGCTCACCAGTTTGGGTAACACTTTTATTTTGAGGGTTTATTTAACTAAGAGCAAGATGATACAGGTAATCCTCAATTGATGACCAGAATGGAGCCCCAAAGTTTATGTTGCTCAGTGAGAAATCTGTCAAGTCAGATTTGCCCCATTTTACGACTTTTCTCGCCACATTTTTTAAGCGAATCACTGCAGTAAATTAGTAACACTGTTCTTAAGTGAATCTGGCTTCCCCCATTGACTTTGCTTGTCAGAAGGTCGCAAAAGCTGATCACATAACCGCGGGACACTGTGACCGTCTTGAATGTGAGTCAGTTGTCAAGCATCCAGATGTAAATCATGTGACCATGGGGATACTGCAACAGTCGTAAGTGTGAAAAATGGTCATAACTCACTTTTTTCAGTGCTGTTGCAACTTCAAATGGTCACTAAGTGAACTGTTGTAAGTCGAGGACTACTTGTACAGTGTCAAAATTCTGATCTTCAATAGTTTTGGGAACCATAAGATGGGGATATGGTTTTTGTAGTCACAAAACGAGAGAAGGTGTCTATCCTGAGCTAGGTAGTGGCCCGCTGGAAATCTTTTAGGCTGATTTTTTGGTATGTTTCTCCTACATTTACTTAAGTGCAGAAAGTAAGAAGTAATTTCAATGAGTGAATGACAGACTATATTCCAAACAGGTGCTGTTCAATCTTGGAAAATTTCAAATATATGGACCTCAACTCCTAGAATTCTGGGAGTTGAACACATTTTAAACTTGCCAAGAGCCTTGGTGGAGCAGTGGGCTAATGCCTCCTTAAGTAACAACAGCTGCCTGCAATTAGTACAGGTTCGAGTCCCACCAGGCTCAAGGTTGACTCAGCCTTCCATCCTTCTGAGGTAGGTAAAATGAGGACCCAGATTGTTGGGGGCAATAAGCTGACTTTGTAAAAAATGCTGCTTGGGGTGTGTGTGAAAGCCCTAATAAGCAGGCATATACATAGAATGAAGGCTACTGCTAAGCTTGTAAGCCACCCTGAGTCTTCGGAGAAGGGCGGGATATAAATGGAATTAAAATAAAAATAAATAAATAAAAATAAATAAAAAAGTTTGAAGAATGATCAACTATTGGGATACTGGTTGTGCCATTTGAGTTCCCATCAGAGTATTCTTTGAGGCTTACACTTCACAAGCTCAGTGGTTGAGACCCAAATAAGAGAGATGGGTGGTTGAATTATGAGTGTGAACCAACCAGCCAGCTAGTTAACCAGCCAGTCAACAACCAACCAGCCAGTTAGTTAAGCAGCCAACCAACCAGCCAATAACCAACTAACCAACCAGCCAGCCAGCAAGTCAGCCAACCAACCAACCAATCAATCAACGAACCAGCCATCCAACCGACCGACCTACCAACTCACATTTCCAAATTTTTGCAGCACTGAATATGAGAGGGAACTGAATTCATAAGGAACTCAAAGTTAATTTTGGGCACAAAGGAGCATCATTTTTCCTTTCTCTAGATGTGCTAGGTTATATCTTAGCAAGAATAGATGGGAACTCATCAGATAGGAGATGACTAATGTAAAACACGCTCTTTGCAAGGGCTGGTGAGTCTTGAATAAGGCAACAGATTCCCCAAGGAAATGGGGGAAAAGCCATCTGGTATATGGGATTTAACAATAAATAAAATAAACACTGCATTTTGTTTATAATTTTTACTCTGGATTGAAAGCCCCTTTTCAAGGAAACTATTATCCTGAAAAGTAAGATACAAATAGCTGTAAGAAATAATAAATTATGATCAATCACCTCAACAGCAAATTGCTCAGATGAAAAGATGGAAGAGCAACTTTCTCCAATTTGGTGCTCTCCAGATGTATTGTTGGATGTCAACTAGCATGATCTTTCTGACAAGGTTGATGGGGACTGACTTCTAGCACAGCTGCTGGCTGCAAGACTGAAGAAGCTGGCAGAGAGACTCGTTTGTGAGGAAAAAGTGGGAATTACCTGTCGCCATCTCGGAGTCTTCTGAACTGGGTCACCAATAAGCACATGAGTGTTGGTCCTACTCTGCTTCCTGGGATAAGATCTTCTACCATCAAGGCTGGAAAGAGGTCAATATTTTTTGTAATTCCATATAAGCTGCAGGAGTGGAGGAGGAAATGGATTTAGAGATACAGAGCAGATTCAGAGCAAAGTTTTCATTGGGAATGAAATTTTTATCTTGCATCAAAGAGGGACGAAGGGAATTGAATATGTTTATCCTCAAGAAGTGTTAGCAGGTAAACCCAGCACAATATTGGACAGATATCTTGCCTATGATATTAGACTGGGAGAGCTGCAATGTCAAAATTGATAGCACATATCCATAAAGAGCCAGGGGGCATAATTGGTCACCATTAAAGACCCCGAGCTTGTCAGCTGGAAAACCAACAGCCCAGGTTTGAGACCCAAGTACCGCATGGTGGGGTGAGGTCATGTTACTTGCCCCAGCTCCTTCCCACCTCGCAGTTTGAAAGCAAGCAAATGCAAGTAGATGAATAGGTACCACTTTGTTGGAAAGGTAACAGCATTCCGTGCACCTTGGCATAGCTGTGCTGGCCATATGAAGACGGAAATATCTTCAAACAATGCTGGTTCCCTCAGCTAAGAAACTGAGACGAACACTGTCCTCCAGAGTCGGACATAACTGGACAGGGGAAAATTTTAACTTTTATCCATAATGAAGTTTAACTAAGTTTAAGCAAGAATGGTTACATAGGTGATGAGTGTACCCTTGGGAGACTTGAAAAGCCAGGTTAGGGATACATTGTCATGGAGATCTATCTATGTGGTTGCTAGGAGTTGAAAATGATTTGATGGCACATAAGCAAGTAGGAATGGCTCCCGTATATGAAAGAGTGTCATCTGGCAGGACTCAGAAAGAGACTCCTGTAATGTATTGGGCTTTGTCTTGCTAAGGAATTATCACGTGGGGTTAATTGCTGGAAGGTTGCTCAAGCAGGGAAGCTAGTTAACGGCTCCCAGCTCCTCAGAAAACCCGTCTCCAGTGCTGCCATTGGCTGCCTCTAGGGCGGCAATAGGTTGCTTTAAACCTCTTGGCCGCCACCTAGAGGCCAGGGTATAAATTGCTGCATCGCAGCCCTGTTTCTCAGTTCAGTTCCTGCAACCCAATGAAGAATGATTCTTGCTGATCTCACTTGCCTCGTCTCGTCAATCACGCAACGAACCCACTGTCTAACAACCCCTTCTTGCTTTTTGCCCATCCTTTGGAATGTCGTCTACCTGGACCTTAGATTGTCCCCAATCTTCCCATTCTTTAGGAGCTCTTTAAGACATGGCTCTGCCTCTCTGCCCGGGGGTTCGGCAACGGTGGAGAGCTCTTAGAATAGCTGTATTGTGCTGTTGGCACAATGAATTCTGCTGCTGATTAAAATTTTCTGTTTTAAATTGATTATGTATGGTTTTTGTAGACATTTGTATCTTGGTTTTTTTGTTGCTTTTATTGGATTGTTTTTAACCTGTTGTCACTTAGATGATTAAGCTAAGATTGGATTGTTTCTGAGGAGAATGATGGAGATGGGATGGGTGACTCTATAAGCTGAATGATGGAGTAGGAGTAGGAGTAGGAGTAGGAGTAGGAGTAGAAATGGAGGCTTCTTTAGCCTCAGTTGTTCATGTTCGCTGTACCTCCTGAGTTTCTCCCTGATCTCCAGATTTTTAATTTCATTCTTCAGATCATCAAACTCCTGAACAGAGGTGAGGTTGCAGAAGACCCGGAAATCGTTGTAAGGAGGGATGCCATGATCGCGTCCTCTCTGGATATTGATGGCCGCCAAGTCCAGGGAGACCGAGTGCACCATTGAAAACAGCTTCTCTGTCAGCTCCATATTGAGGAGTTCAGAAGGCACCCGCATTTTCCCGGGGACCCCAAAAAGCCCACGCAGAAGGGGATCGATGCCACCCTCCTGGATGATCCTGAACGGGGAGAAGAACGCCTTGTGAAGCGGGACGTGGCCTTGTTGGGTGGTCTGGAAAGTTTCGTTCAACCGGTAGAGTTGTGGGTGGATGAGGGTGTGGCCGAAGCGAAAAGCCGCCGTGGCAAATACGTTCAGGATGCCAGCATTGGTGGTGGGCTCGTAGCCTTTGTAGTCTCCCAGGACCTTCATCCCAGCTTCTCCAAGGATCTTGGGAAGCCAGTGGGAGTAGGTGATGTGCTGCATCAGGGCCCCCACAATCTTGCGAGCCTCATGATAGATGCTGTCCCCATCCCAGTGAGGATTCAAAGCCTGGAGCTGGGTGGCCACCCGGTTATGCTCGCGGAACCACAAAGTGTGCATGGAAGTCAATCCCAGTTGCTCGTTGGCCCGGTGATCTCCAGCCAAGAAACATGGCACCGGGCTCTCACTTTCATCCCGCATGCACTCGGTCGGCGGTCCGGTGGCAAAAGGCAGGAGGGGTTTCCCTGAACTCAGAACTACCTGGCCTGACTTCAGAAGCCCGTTCTGGTTGCCAAGATCCCGCAGTTCGAGAGACTCCTGCTCTGTGCTGCCGTAGACGTTGGAAGCGTCGATGAAGGAGGTGAGATGGTTGATCTGCTCCCGGGGGTAGACGGAGTTCAAGAGCAGGGAGGTCATCCCGCTGCCACACACGGGGCTGGAGCGCACAAAGAACATGCACCGTCCTCGGCGGACCCGGGGGTCATTCTTGGGGATCATAATGGAGAAGCAAGGGGGATCATTGCTGCATACTTGACTGCATGATGCCCCGTCCGAGAAACGGGCCATGCTGATTGCAGCCACTGTCTGGTCCAAGTCGTGGTCCAGAAACTGCCCCCACTGCATAAGCATGTGAGTGAACTGGTCATCCGGGGTAATGGTCTCTGTGCCAATCAGGGCAGTCGAGACCAAGCGAGGCAGAGGGAGGGGGAGATCCCTGGAATCTTCCACCAAGGAGAAGCCACGGGGGAGGTTGAAGCCATTTTGGTAGGCGGGCTTCAGCAGCCGTTGGAAGGCCGTGAGGGATGCGCCCCACATAGGGTGCTGGAGGTTATTGCAAGACCCATCGTGAGTCCGGTACTTCTTATGGAAACAGATGTTGGAGCAGTTGGGGGTGCGGCGGTGGGCGGAGCAGCCCGATAAGTTAGCAATCATGTTCAGGTAATGTGGGGAAACGAGATCGTTGTAGCGATAGCCTGCAAGACAAGATAAAATGTTGGATTGGAGTTAAAATTAGAATCAAAATAGGTGAGCTACATTTGTTTGCTTTTTTCCTGCCTTTATTATTTTTACAAATAACTCAAGGTGGTGAACATGTCTAACACACCTTCCTCTTCCTATTGTCCCCGCAACAACAACCCCATGAGCTGAATTGGGTTGGGAGAGTGGGACTGGGCCAAAGTCACCCAACTGGCTTTCATACCTAAGGTGGGACTAGAACTCACTATCTTCTGGCGATTGGCCCAAAGTCACCCAGCCGGCTTTCTGGCTAAGGCGGGACTAGAACTCACAGTCTCCTGGTGATTGGCCCAAAGTCACCAGCTGGCTTTCATACCTAAGGCAAGACTAGAACTCAATATCTTCTGGTGATTGGCCCAAAGTCACCCAGCTGGCTTTCATGGCTAAGGTGGGACTAGAACTCACAGTCTCCTGGTGATTGGCCCAAAGTCACCCTGCTAGCTTTCATGGCTAAGGCAGGACTAGAACTCACTATCTTCTGGTGACTGGCCCAAAGTCATCTAGCCAACTTTCATGGCTAAGACGGGACTAGAACTCACAGTCTCCTGGTGATTGGCCCAAAGTCACCCAGATGGTTTTCATGCCTAAGGCGGGACTAGAACTCACTATCTTCTGGTGATTGGCCCAAAGTCATCCAGCTGGCTTTCATGGCTAAGGCGGGACTAGAACTCACGGCCTCCCACTTTCTAGTCGTCTACTTTCCTGCAATCTGCTTAACTTTGCTGACAAACCCTGTTTTGTGTGGGGGGGGGACACACTAATGAATAGATTTTCTCAGTTCATGAAGGCAGCGTCTCTTTCAGTGGCTTGGGATGATTCTTCCCAGCTTCCTTGCCACCTGGGCTCTGCGAGTATATGAGATGCTACCGTCTTTTTCCTGATGGTTTATGTCTGTTCCAGACCTCAACTGATGATCACAACTGAGCCAAAGCTTCTGTTGCTACGTCAGAGAGTTGTTAAGTGAGCTTTGTCCCATTTTACAACCTTTCAAGCCACAGGTGTTAAACGAATCGCTGTAGTTGTTCACCTAGTGACATGGTTGTTAAGTGAATCTGGCTTCCCCCGTTGACTTTGCTTGCCAGAAGTTTGCAAAAGTTGATTACACGACACTGCGAAAGTCATAAATATGAGTCAGTTGCCAAGCACACTGCGACGGCTGTGTGAAAAATGGTCAGAAGCCACTTTTTTTTCCGTGCCACTGTAACTTTGAACAGTCACTATTTTGTAATTCAACGACTATTCGGAACAGAGCCATTCAATATGAAATTGTGTAATTTATCTTTTTTTTAAAAAAATGGCTTTCCAGATTTCATAGTGGGATAATTTAACAGCCTTAGCGGAGGATGCCTAGAATATAGGAAATGCCCAATAAATTTAGCAGGAAGGTCTGGTGCTCCTCCTAACCCCTTAGCAGGGAAAAAAACTAAATCATTTTTTTTTCCAGCAATATATTTTTAAGACTAAAAAAAAAAAAAGCAGGGGCAGTATTTCACGTTATACCCGTTCCATTCATGTCCACGAATAATCCTTGCTGCACGTGATCCTGAATGAGCTGCAAGGTCCTTTCAAAGATTTCTCCAGCCCGCGCTGTCTCGATGGTATAGGGGTCCCGTGGATATCTGAAAAGGGCCAGCAGTTCATTCGGTGTTTTGGGTCTCCTGTTTGGGAGGGACAGAATGTGACTCTTTTAGCAGCTCATCGTATCTTGCAAACTTCCATTTCTGTATTGTAATATTTTTCCCCAGTTAAATTCCTGACTGGTGGATTGTTACCAATAGAAGAGAATATTTGTACTTCAGCGTTCAACTGTGGGATCCTTGGTGCTCTGTAAATCTGGTTGTTTTCTTGCAGACGTTTCATTACCCAGCTAGATAACATCATCACTGCTGGAAAGGGGGTGACGTTTGCAGAAGGAAAAGAAGGAGAAAGAGAAGGAGAGCAGGAGGAGGAGGACTGTTGGGTCCTTGGTGCTCTCTGAGCTTGGTTATTTGTTTGCAGACATCTCATTACCCAACTAGGTAACATCTTCAGGGCTGGAAGGGACTGTAACAGCCATTATGTAGGAGAGACAGGCAGAAGACTAACAGAACACATTGATGAACACCAACTAACAGTCAAAAGACATGATAACTCCTTAATTGCACAATACATGGACAGACCTAAGTGGGAAACTGTAAGCAACCTAGATCAAATCAAGTCCAAAAATGTTAAGAGAATTCCTGGAAGCCTGGCACTCCTGACGAATCAGCCATCAACAGGCAAATAGAGATAAACAACATCTACATAATATTCAAAAGAGGCAAAGCAAGCCAATTGTATATAAACAGAGACCAAACTTCATACCCTTTAAGGACTGATGATATTATCTAGTTAGGTAATGAAATGTCTGCAAGAAAACAACCAAGCTTAGAGAGCACCAAGGACTCCATGGTTGATTGTTACCTGTTGCATCCACCTGATGTTCAGCATGGCAACAAATCTCATTACGTGTGAATAAAATTCCTGATAGGCTTACTTGCTGAACAGTTCAGTGCGTGTTGAATTGATGGCAAAATCCACACTGCTGATGGCTTCCTGGATGGAGGTGGCTACAAAGGTATCACCACTCCTTCTGATGTTCGTGGCTTTGTTTTAGCCCCACCCAGGTGAGAAAAAGAAGAGAATAAAAACGTAATTAGTTTAGAGGATTCATTAAAACTAAGGCTCATTTTACTACTATCTCAACAGCTTGTAGATAATGCAGATACACCTTGCTTACTGACTGACTGACTGACAGATAACCTTTATTGTCATTTTTTTACTGTGGGCACGTTGGCGCACGTTAAAAATGAAATTTAGTTACCGTATATACTTGAGTATAAGCCGACTCGAGTATAAGCCGAGACCCCCAATTTCACCCCCAAAAACTGGGAAAAGTTGTTGACTCGAGTATAAGCCGATCCGCCGTTCTGCAAGCCTCGGAGGCTGGATCCGCGCTCTGCAAGCCTCTGCCGCCAGCAGAGGCTCGATCCGCCATTTTGCAAGCCTGAATACACAGGAATACCCTGTGTGGCCGCGGCTCTCTCGGGGAAGCCCTGGCTGTCCACTTCCTCACTCCACGCTGCCATTCGGGGCCCGTGCGTTCCCCGGGCAAATCGCGGCGCCCAGCAGGCGAGGAAACACGCCCGTTCAAGTCGCCCCCCCTTCCCTCAGGAGACGCGAAGCAAGTGACCGCCCGGAGCTTACCGAGGACTTGCGCGCGGCCGAGGCTTCGGTGCTTCCAGGATCGCGCGCACCTCTCCCAAGCCGCCGCCGTCCGGAGACCTGCCGAAGTTTGGGGAGGTTTGGGGAGGTGCGCGCGCACCTCTCCAAACCTCCCCAAACGTCGGCAGGTCTCCGTTCCTCCGCGCAGACCTGCCGACGTTTGGGGAGGTTTGGGCGCCTCCCCAAACCTCGGCAGGTCTCCGTTCCTCCTGCCGAAGTTTGGGGAGGTTTGGGCGCCTCCCCAAACCTCCCCAGGTCTCCATTCCTCCTGCCGAAGTTTGGGGAGGTTTGGGCGCCTCCCCAAACCTCCCCAGGTCTCCGTTCCTCCGCGCAGACCTGCCGACGTTTGGGGAGGTTTGGGCGCCTCCCCAAACCTCGGCAGGTCTCCGTTCCTCCTGCCGAAGTTTGGGGAGGTTTGGGCGCCTCCCCAAACCTCCCCAGGTCTCCGTTCCTCCGCGCAGACCTGCCGACGTTTGGGGAGGTTTGGGCGCCTCCCCAAACCTCCCCAGGTCTCCGTTCCTCCTGCCGAAGTTTCGGGAGGTTTGGGCGCCTCCCCAAACCTCCCCAGGTCTCCGTTCCTCCGCGCAGACCTGCCGACGTTTGGGGAGGTTTGGGCGCCTCCCCAAACCTTGTCAGGTCTCCGTTCCTCCTGCCGAAGTTTGGGGAGGTTTGGGCGCCTCCCCAAACCTCCCCAGGTCTCCGTTCCTCCGCACAGACCTGCCGAAGTTTGGGGAGGTTTGGGCGCCTCCCCTAACGTCGGCAGGTCTCCGTTCCTCCTGCCGAAGTTTGGGGAGGTTTGGGCGCCTCCCCAAACCTCGGCAGGTCTCCGTTCCTCCTGCCGAAGTTTGGGGAGGTTTGGGCGCCTCCCCAAACCTCGGCAGGTCTCCGTTCCTCCTGCCGAAGTTTGGGGAGGTTTGGGCGCCTCCCCAAACCTTGGCAGGTCTCCGTTCCTCCTGCCGAAGTTTGGGGAGGTTTGGGCGCCTCCCCAAACCTCCCCATGTCTCCGTTCCTCCGCGCAGACCTGCCGACGTTTGGGGAGGTTTGGGCGCCTCCCCAAACCTCCCCAAACCTCCCCAGGTCTCCGTTCCTCCTGCCGAAGTTTGGGGAGGTTTGGGCGCCTCCCCAAACCTCCCCAGGTCTCCGTTCCTCCGCGCAGACCTGCCGACGTTTGGGGAGATTTGGGCGCCTCCCCAAACCTCCCCAGGTCTCCGTTCCTCCGCGCAGACCTGCCGACGTTTGGGGAGGTTTGGGCGCCTCCCCAAACCTCCCCAAACCTCCCCAGGTCTCCGTTCCTCCTGCCGAAGTTTGGGGAGGTTTGGGCGCCTCCCCAAACCTCCCCAGGTCTCCCTTCCTCCGCGCAGACCTGCCGACGTTTGGGGAGGTTTGGGCGCCTCCCCAAACGTCGGCAGGTCTCCGTTCCTCCTGCCGAAGTTTGGGGAGGTTTGGGCGCCTCCCCAAACCTCCCCAGGTCTCCGTTCCTCCTGCCGAAGTTTGGGGAGGTTTGGGCGCCTCCCCAAACCTCCCCAGGTCTCCGTTCCTCCGCACAGACCTGCCGACGTTTGGGGAGGTTTGGGCGCCTCCCCAAACCTCGGCAGGTCTCCGTTCCTCCTGCCGAAGTTTGGGGAGGTTTGGGCGCCTCCCCAAACCTCGGCAGGTCTCCGTTCCTCCTGCCGAAGTTTGGGGAGGTTTGGGCGCCTCCCCAAACCTCGGCAGGTCTCCGTTCCTCCTGCCGAAGTTTGGGGAGGTTTGGGCGCCTCCCCAAACCTCGGCAGGTCTCCGTTCCTCCTGCCGAAGTTTGGGGAGGTTTGGGCGCCTCCCCAAACCTCGGCAGGTCTCCGTTCCTCCTGCCGAAGTTTGGGGAGGTTTGGGCTCCTCCCCAAACCTCGGCAGGTCTCCGTTCCTCCTGCCGAAGTTTGGGGAGGTTTGGGCGCCTCCCCAAACCTCGGCAGGTCTCCGTTCCTCCTGCCGAATTTTGGGGAGGTTTGGGCGCCTCCCCAAACCTCGGCAGGTCTCCGTTCCTCCTGCCGAAGTTTGGGGAGGTTTGGGCGCCTCCCCAAACCTCGGCAGGTCTCCGTTCCTCCTGCCGAAGTTTGGGGAGGTTTGGGCGCCTCCCCAAACCTCCCCAGGTCTCCGTTCCTCCTGCCGAAGTTTGGGGAGGTTTGGGCGCCTCCCCAAACCTCCCCAGGTCTCCGTTCCTCCTGCCGAAGTTTGGGGAGGTTTGGGCGCCTCCCCAAACCTCCCCAGGTCTCCGTTCCTCCGCGCAGACCTGCCGACGTTTGGGGAGGCGCCCAAACCTCCCCAAACTTCGGCAGGAGGAACGGAGACCTGCCGAGGTTTGGGGAGGTGCCCAAACCTCCCCAAACTTCGGCAGGAGGAACGGAGACCTGGGGAGGTTTGGGGAGGCGCCCAAACCTCCCCAAACGTCGGCAGGTCTGCGCGGAGGAACGGAGACCTGGGGAGGTTTGGGGAGGCGCCCAAACCTCCCCAAACTTCGGCAGGAGGAACGGAGACCTGCTGAGGTTTGGGGAGGCGCCCAAACCTCCCCAAACGTCGGCAGGTCTGCGCGGAGGAACGGAGACCTGGGGAGGTTTGGGGAGGCGCCCAAACCTCCCCAAACTTCGGCAGGAGGAACGGAGACCTGGGGAGGTTTGGGGAGGTTTGGGGAGGCGCCCAAACCTCCCCAAACGTCGGCAGGTCTGCGCGGAGGAACGGAGACCTGGGGAGGTTTGGGGAGGCGCCCAAACCTCCCCAAACGTCGGCAGGTCTGTGCGGAGGAACGGAGACCTGGGGAGGTTTGGGGAGGCGCCCAACTACCCAAACGTCGGCAGGAGGAACGGAGACCTGCCGACGTTTGGGGAGGTTTGGGGAGGCGCCCAAACCTCCCCAAACGTCGGCAGGTCTCCGTTCCTCCGCGCCCTGCCTGCCTGCTTCTTTCCGCTGCGGAAAGAAGCAGGCAGGCAGGGGCGGAGGAACGGAGACCTGCCGAGGTTTGGGGAGGTGCGCGCGCACCTCCCCAAACCTCCCCAAACTTCGGCAGGTCTCGGACGGCGGTGGCTTGGGAGAGGTGCGCGCGATCCCGGAAGCACCAAAGCCTCGGCCGCGCACAAGTCCTCGGTAAGTTTTTTTGTTGACTGGAGTATAAGCCGAAGTGGAATTTTTCAGCCCAAAAAGTGGGCTGAAAAATTCGGCTTATACTCAAGTATATACGGTACTTGCTCTCAAAGTGTACACAAACATAACACACATTTAAACATTATATACATGTATTTTATTTTTATTTTATTTTAATTCCATTTATATCCCGCCCTTCTCCGAAGACTCAGGGCGGCTTACAAGCTTAGCAGTAGCCTTCATTCTATGTATATGCCTGCTTATTAGGGCTTTCGAGGGGCCCCAAGCGGCATTATTACAAAGTCAGCTTAATTGCCCCCAACAATCTGGGTCCTCATTTTACCTACCTCGGAAGGATGGAAGGCTGAGTCAACCTTGAGCCTGGTGGGACTCGAACCTGCACTAATTGCAGGCAGCTGGTGTTACTTAAGGAGGCATTAGCCCACTGCTCCACCAAGGCTCTGTGATACGTTAGTAACCCAGTTGTTAAGTGAAACTGGATTCCCCATGGACTTTGCTTGTCCCAAGGTCGCAAAAGGGGATCACATGACCCTAGGACACTGCAATGGTCATAAATATGAGCCAGTTGCCAAGTGTCTAAATTTTAATCACGTGACCCTGGGGATGCTGCAACGGTCATAACTGTCAAAAATTGTCATAAGTCACTTTTCTCAGTGCCGTTGTAGCTTCAAACAGTCACTAAATGAACTGCTATAAATCAAGGACTACCTGTATTCTATCTTTATTTAACCTTGAATTTTCAACCTGTATCCTTAGATACGGCTGCCGGTTCTCTTTGTTATCTGCCATTTTAATATTTCCCATGGTCAGAAATGTGCAAGTGGTTTACAATGCATGATTATAACACACAGTAGATTAAATCAGCACAAAGCAGAGTATTAACTTAAAAAGTAGAAGGAAAGAAAAGGATGATATGAAGGAGGCAGGGTTTTGAGTAGGGAGCAGGTTTGCCATGGGGGGGTCAAAAAAGTCAAGATGGCAGCCACAATCGTACAATCAAAGCCCCCTCCTCTTTTTATGCACATCATTTACAATATGTGTAAAAAAGGCTGGGACTTCAGTTACATTGTTGGCCACCCTCTTAACGTTTTGACGCCGTCTCCCTGGCAGGCTGTTAGAAGTCTCCTTCTGACTTCCCATTCTGTGCAAAAATGAAATAAAATCCATTTTGAAGGAAGAATCTCTTTCTCTTACCGATGATGGTTAGCTGCATGGCACTGGTTGTAAAACCAGAGCTACTCCGGGCTATGCATTCGTATCTTCCTTGATCTGCCAGTCCCAAATCTCGGATGGATAAAGTGCCTTCCTGGCTGATGTGGAACTTGCCACTCTCTGTGATCTGAATCCTGTCCTGGTGCAGAAAAAGTAAAGAATCTGGAGCGTGAATAGAATTCCCTCTGGTGGGGAGACCACAGTCTTGTTCACAGTAAAACCACCAAGAAGGGCAACAGAAAACAAAATGGTGTCTGCAGGTAGGACTATCTATATTGTAAATATAGGTAATCCTCGACTTACGATCACAACAGAACCCCAAATTTCTCTGGCTAAGCCAGACATTTATTAAAGTGAGTTTTGTCCCATTTTACGACGTTTCTTGCCACAGTTGTTCAGTGAATCACTGCCGTTGTTAAGTTAGACCAGGGGTGTCAAACTCAATTTCATTGAGGGCCACATAAGCATGGCGGTTGCCCTCAGGGGGCCTAGTGGGTATGGCCAGGAGGGCGTGGCCCACTGGGTGGGCGTGGCTAGAGTGCGTATGGCCTACTGGGTGGGCGTGGCCAGCTCTGCATCCTTCGCATCAAGGGTGCCTATGGGGGCCTGGGCAGGAGTGGGACAGATCTGAGGGTCTCTGGCAGAAGGAGGGTCTCTGGGCCAGGGCCAAGGCAGTGGGGGCCGTTCCCTCACTGTTTCCAGGATGGCTTCGCGGGCCGCATGAAACCACTTTGCGGGCCGGATCCGTCCCCCCGGGCCTTGTGTTTTACATATCTGAGTTAGACACATGGTTATTAAGTGAATCTGGCTCCCCCCCATTGACTTTCCTTGTCAGAAGGTCGCAAAAGGGGATCACGTGACCCCGGGACACTGCGACCGCCATAAATATGAACTAGTTGCCAAGTGCCCAAATTTTGATCAAGTGACCAGGGGGATGCTGCAATGGTTGTCAGTGTGAAAACGGTCATAAGTCACTTTTTCCAGCGCCGTTGTAACTTTCAACAGTCATTAAATGAACGGATGCTGATGCTGATACTAGAAATTGCACAGAGAAGAGCAACAAAGATGATTGGGGGACTGGAGGCTAAAACAACCGTTGCTGGAATTGGATATGTCTAGTTTAATGAAGAGAAGGATGAGGGGGGACATGATAGCAGTCTTCCAGTATCTCAGGGGCTGCCACAAAGAAGAGGCAGTCAAGCTATTCTCCAAAGCGCCCAAAGGCAGGACAAGAAGCAACAGATGGAAAATCAAAGAGAGAAGCAGCCTAGAACTAAGGAGAAATTTCCTGACAGTGAGAACAATTAACCAGTGGAACAACCTGCCTCCAGAAGCTGTGAATGCTCCAATACTGAAGGTTTTTAAGAAGAGACTGGACAGCCATTTGTCTGAAATGGTATAGGGTTTCCTGCCTGAGCAGTGGGTTGGACTAGATGACCTCCAAGGTCCCTTCCAATTTTTTTATTAGGGGAAAAATCTGCTCGGGTAATAGGGAGAACTGAGATGGTGTCTCTCACATTTCCTCTGTGATTTTTTTTAAAGGGAAGAACATAAGAGAAGCTCCACCGGACCATCATCTTTTTATTTCTTATGCTGACTATTACATATTTCCAGGATGCTCGCAAGCAAAGGATAGAGACATACAGGCCGTCCTCGTGTCACAAGCACAATCGGAACTGGAATTTCCATTGCTAAGCAAAAATGGTTATTAAGTGAGTTGCACCTGATTTTATAACCTTTTTCCCCCCCATGGTCGTTAAGTGAATCACTGCAATTGCTAAGTGAATCACACTTAGCAAATCCGGCTTCCCCCATTGATTTTGCTTGTCAGAAGCTGGCTGGGAAGGATGATCACGCGACCCTGGAACGCCCCTAAAAATGCATGCCAGTTGCCAAGCCCCCAGATTTTTACGCTGTGATTCTCGTAAGTGTGAGGACCGTTTGTAAGTCGCTTTTTTCAATGTGACAATCGCTAAATGAATGGTTGAGAGTCAAGGACCCCCTGCGCTCCTCCCTCGCCCTTGTTCCTTGGCAAGGTTTTAACTTTTGACTGTGAGTCACCCAGCGTTGATGATAAGATGGGCGGTTATATAAATGTTTTAAATAAATGAATAAAATTGTCTTTGGGGCCTTCTTGCCCCCCCCAACTTTGAAATGACATGGGGTCTTCAACTAACAGACATGGCAAAACCTGTCCTCTTCCGAGCCAAACCTAACTTGGTAATTACAAAGGCGTTTTTCATTTCCTTGGGGGGAAAAATGAAATAAACCACCCTGCATATCTTGCAGGCTCTTATTTCTCTTCTCTGCCTAGAAGACAGCTGTAGAGTTTCCTGGTGGTGTCCTATGTAGGTTTAATAAAAATAGCAATAGCACTTACAGTTATATACCGCTTCATAGTGCTTGACTCCTGCCAGACTCCTGCGAGTCCCTTGGATTGCAAGGCGATTAAACCGGTCAGTCCTAGAGGAGATCAACCCTGACTGCTCTTTAGAAGGCCAGATCCTGGAGTTGAAGCTCAGATACTTTGGCCACCTAATGAGAAGGAAGGATTCACTGGAGAAGAGCCTAATGCTGGGAAAGATGGAGGGCAAGAGAAGGACGACAGAGAATGAGGTGGCTGGATGGAGTCACTGAAGCAGTAGGCGTGAGCCTAAATGGACTCCAGAACATGGTACAGGACAGGAAGACCTGGAGGAACGTTGTCCATGGGGTCGCAATGGGTCGGGCACGACTTCGCAGCTAACAACAACAGTGCTCGATAGCCCTCTCTACAGAGTCAGCCTATCAACCCCACACACACACACCCCAACAATCCGGGTCCTCATTTTACCGACCACGGAAGGATGGAAGACTGAGTCAACCTTGAGCCGGTCAGGATCAAACTCCTGGAGTGAGCAGTGAGTTAGCTTGCAGTACTGCATTCTAACCACTGTGCCACCATGGCTTAGTCAGTGCAATGCGCAATCCTGCCAGGCATTCTGCAAAATCAGTCAAGAATGGCTAAGTTGGGTTCTTGCTGAGCTCAGCGTGCATCATAAGTGCCCCCTGTCATTAAACTGAAACAGGGCTGGCACAAAGGGCTGGCACAAAGAAGAAGGGGTCAAATTATTCTCCAAAGCACCAGAGGGCAGAACAAGAAACAATGGTTAGAAACTGACCAGAGAGAGAGAAGCAACCTGGAATTAAGGAGAAACTTCCTAACAGTGTGGACAATTAACCAGTGGAACAGCTTTGCCTTCAGAAATCGTGGGCGCTCCATCACTGGAGGTTTTTAAGAAGAGACTGGAGGATCACTTGTCTAAGATGGTATAGGTTCTCCTGCTTGAGCAGGGGGCTGGACTAGAAGACCTCCAAGGTCCCTTCCAGCTCTATTTTATTCAAAGCAGCAACCTTAAAACACCCAGATCATGCAGCCCTGACAAGCTGGCAATTGTGTTTTCTGGATGTGATCACTAGATGTAATAATAATAATAATAATAATAATAATAATAATAATAATAATAATAATAATAATAATAATAATAATAATAATAATAAGTTGGAAGGGACCTTGGAGGTCATCTAGTCCAACCCCCTGCTCAGGCAGGAAACCTTATACCATTTCAGGCAAATGGCTGTCCAAAGGCATTGGTAACATTCAAGAAGCCCCCAAATACTTCTCTTTTTATCAGAGTTTCTCAACCTGAACAGCTGTAAGATGTGTGGACTTCAGCTCCCAGAATTCCCCAGCCAGTTTTTCTGAAGGTACCAGGCTAGAAACCAAGAGAATGTGAGTTCTAGTCCCACCTTGGGCATGAATGATTTTGGGCCAATCACGGGAGACTTGTGAGTTCTAGTCCCGCCTCAGGCACAATGACTTTGGGCCAATCCTTCTCTCTCAGCCCAATCCACCTCACAGGGTTGTTGTTACTGTTGTTGTGGAGATAATAGGATGAGGAAGGAGGATTACGTATGCTTGCCACCATGAGTTGTTTATAAAAGTAATATAAGTAAGGCGGGATATAAATTAAATAAATACAATAAAAAGGCAAATAGAATTTTTATTCCACGTTCAAAATAAGACACCCCATGTCCCCCACCTTTACACAAAAGGCATTCCTGCTTGTACTAAGTGATAAATCATCAGACCTTCGCCCACGTTATCGTTGGTTGTGGATCCCCGTGGGCGGTACAAGGGATCTCGATGTCTCGGCCGACTTCTGCAATGGTATCTTGAGGTGGATGAAGAAATACAGGCATAACTGTTTAGGAAAGACAAAGGGGTGGGGAGTGGGGACGAAAGCATGGTATCAGGTTTAGCTAGTGGAATGACTTACCATCAGAAGTTGTGGGTGCTCCATTACTGGAGGTTTTTAGGAAGAGATTGGACAGTCTGAAATGGTATAGGTCAGGGGTAGGCAACCTTGGCTCTTTTATGACTCATGGACTTCAACTCCCAGAATTCCTGAGCCAGCCATGTTGAGGGAAAAGGGAAAGGTTTCCAAGCTGAGCTGTGCTGGCTCAGGAATTCTGGAAGTTGAAGTCCACGAGTCATAAAAGAGCCAAGGTTGCCTACCCCTGGTATAGGTTCTCCTGCTTGAGCACGTGGTTGGACTAGATGACCTCCGAGGTCCCTTCCAACTCTGCTATACTGTATGTCTGTATTTAACTGGGGACAGAAATTAAGGGAAGATGTCTCTTCCAGATGGGTTTGCCAAGAGCGTTGAACTTCAAACTCTCTGGAGAACGCTAGATGTGGGAAGACCGGTTTCAAGGGCAGAAGGAGGTCAACTGGCTGGGGAAGATGAGATCAGCAAAAACTTTGCGTGTGCACTTACCACGTGGGGTGACCTTGAGGCTCACAGAAAATCTCTGGGCTCCGACAGCATTGACGGCATGGCACTCATAGTGGCCTTGATCATGAAGGGACACTTGGACCATCTGTAGGGTTCCCGTGGAGAGGACACTGTATCTCCAACTGTTTGGTAATGGACCACCTATGAACAAGGACGGTGTGAAATCATGGTGCTGTTGGAGAAATTCTCCCATGAACTCTGAACTTCACAAGGCCCAAAGGTGCTTCATCAAAAGGCAACTGGACTTTGTTCGTCCTTGAAGATGTCTCTCTTCTCATCCAAGAAGCTTCTTCAGTTCTGACAGTCTTCGAGGAAAAACAAAGTCCAGTTGCCTTTTGAAAAAGCACCTTTGGGGCAACCGTGACCTGGATGACTGAGAATCTCCATAGGCAAAGATGGACAAGCTTTCCTTGAAAACAGGAGTGTTATCTACCCAGTGGGGTCCAGTTGATGAGAATGGATTGATAATTTTGGGAGGTTTTCCCTAGATTGCTTCCTGAGGGACATCCCATTGGTCCTGATGCTGAAAGTCCAACTGTAACTGTCCTGTGATCTTCTTTTTGTAGAAGGACAATGTGGAGCAATGGTGCTCTTCCGAGGTTGCAAGACGTCTTCTAGATACATATGGGTTGGTTGAAGAGTGAAAGGGGAAAAACATGGCAGGTGGTCTTCTGGACTTGAGATAGGGGAAAGAGAGAGAGCAGGAGTGGACTAACAAGTTATTGGAACTAGCTGATGTCTACTTCAGATGATGCCCTTGTTTGACAGATAGGACATTGGATAAAGTTCCTTGGAGATGCTGTTGGGAATTAAGAGGAGGAGGAGGCTAAAACGGCAAAGGGCCTGGAAAAACCTGAAATCAAGTCCTATAAGGAATGGTTAGAAGGGTTATATTAAGCAAAAAGGTATACACCACACTTATAGCAGGATTTCTAAAGACTATACTAGGGGTGTTTAACCTTGGCAACTTTAAGACTTAAGGCAAGGGTAGGCCACCTTGGCTCTTTTATGACTCGTGGACTTCAACTCCCAGAATTCCTGAGCCAGCCATGCTGAGGAAAAAGGGAGTTTCCAAGCTGAGCCATGATGGCTGGAGAATTCTGGGAGTTGAAGTCCATGAGTCATGAGGGGGGCCATAGTTCCCCCCATGCTGGCTCAGGAATTCTGGGAGTTGAAGTCCACGAGTCCTAAAAAAGCCCAGGTTGCCTATCCCTGAGGTAATGCTTAACTAATACACTGAAATGCCCTAAATCAGGGGTAGGCAACCTTGGCTCTTTTAGGACTCGTGGACTTCAACTCCCAGAATTCCTGAGCCAGCCATGCTGAGGGGAAAGGGAGAGGTCTCCAAGCTGAGCTCAGGAATTCTGGGAGTTGAAGTCCACGATTCATAAAAGAGTCAAGCTTGCCTACCCCTGACTTGAGGACTTCAACTCTGGGAATTGAAGTCCACAAGTCTTAAAGTGGCCAGGATTGGACACTCCTGCTTATCTTACTTCACTGAGTGTGTAGAACTTTCTTTGGTGTTTGTTTATATGCTAATTTGGAGGCCACGCACATGTGTGCTCAGAAAAGTTTGTCTTATCAAGGATTTCCTGGTTTGCTAGTTATTTGTGTGGTTTAATTAGCTTAGCCTGGTTGCCAATTATCAGCTGAAAGAAGTTAAGGGATCTTTGCAAAATTGTGTTAGCTTTGTTTGTGATGTATTGTAAATTTCCTGTTTTTGGTTGCTTGCAAGTTGTATTACTGATTAAAAGGAGAGTCAAAGACAGTGCAGGCATAACATTAGTCCAGAATCTAATTTTCTTCCCACACCTTTCCTTAGAACAGCGTTTCTCAACCTCAGCATCCTTAAGATGCTGACGAAGGAATTCCACATAGGTTGGCTGGGAAATGCTGGGAAATTGAAGTCCACCACAATATAAAAAAGATATTGAGATTCTTGAAAAAATGCAGGAGAACAGCAACAAAGATGACTCGAGGGCTGGAGGCTAAAGTATACGATGAACAGTTGGAGGAGCTGGGTATGTCTAGTCTAGAGAAAAGAAGAACTAGGGGTGACATGATAGCAGTTTTACAATATTTGAGGGGTTGTCCCAGAAAAGAGGGGACAACCGATTCTCCAAATACTTGAGGGCAAGACAAGAGGTAATGGGTGGAAAATTATCAAAGAGAGACCCAACCCAGTACTCAGGAGAAAATTCCTGACAGTAGAACATTTAACCAGTGGAACGACTTGCCTTCAGAAGTTATGGGCATTCCGTCACTGGAGTTTTCAAGAAGAGATTGGATAGCCATTTGTCTGCAATGGTATACGGCAGGAGTGTCAAACTGCTGGCCCACGGGCCGGGTGCCTCATAGCGAAACTGCGCCCACCCCATTGCCGGCAATGGGGAAAAAGTCGCGATACGTCACGACACGACATGTGACGTTGCGAGTTTGACACCCCTGGTTATATGTTCTCCTTTTTGAGCAGGGGGTTTGAACTAGAAGGCCTCCAAGGTCCCTTCCAAACTCTGTTACTCTGTTAAGGTTGCCGAGGTTGAGAAACACAGGCCTAGTCCAATCTTGGAGGACTCTTTCAGCTTATGTTTCTGTAACTCTAAATCCTCACAGAAGACAGCAATGCCAAGAGAATACCTTCTTTTGTCCAAGATATGATCGGGCGAGGATGTCCATCTGCAGAGCAGGGCAAATCCACATTTTGACCCTCAGTCACGGTCTGATCACTGGGAGCTATTAAAAACCTGGGGGTATCTGCAGGAGGAAAAGAAGGAAAAGAGACATCTACAAGGTTCGTGGGAATGTGCAACCTCCTGTCCACCAAGCCTCAAAGGTTAAATGAAAACCCCAGAGAGAGAAGACCAGATTGATTAGGGCAATGTTTCTCAACCTCAGCAGTTAAAAGATGCCTGAACAGGGGGTTGGACTAGAAGACCTCCAAGGTCCCTTCCGACTCTGCTACTCTGTTAAAATCAATCTTTACGGGCGATCCCTATTCAACTGATATTCACTAATATAGCTAAGAATTGACATTCACCAATGCAGCTAAGTCAAATTACTCTTCTCATTTTTATTTCTCCTGGGATGTAGGAATTTACCCTTAGGGTACAATAAGACACAGCTCCAAGCATCAAGGTGTTTGGACTTCAGTTCCCAGAATTCTCTATCCAGCCATGCTGGCTGGGGAATTTGGGAGTTGAAGTCCAGACATCTTCTAATCTAATGGCTGAGGTTGAGAAACATTCAACTATACACAAAAACCTAGCAGGAAGATGTATCCTAGTTGAGGTAAGTATCAGAAAGACTCAGGATGTGAGTTGCATCCACACAATCAAAGGTCCATCCCTTTTAGACATGTAGGCTGGGTGTTTGATGTTCTAATCCTGGCCGCCATCTTGATTTTTTCCAACTTCCTCTAGTCTGGCACCACCCCTGTTCCCTATGCCAATCTTGCCCATTGTACTGACCTTTCTTTTGAAAAGAAATGAGATGACTGAATCTATACACTGTTGTTGTTAGTTGCGAAGTCGTGTCTGACCCATCGCGACCCCATGGACAACGTTCCTCCAGGCCTTCCTGTCCTCTACCATCTTCTGGAGTCCATTTAAGCTCACGCCTACTGCTTCTGTGACTCCATCCAGCCACCTCATTCTCTGTCGTCCCCTTCTTCTCTTGCCCTCGATCTTTCCCAGCATTAGGCTCTTCTCCAGTGAGTCCTTCCTTCTCATTAGGTGACCAAAGTATTTGAGTTTCAACTTCAGGATCTGGCCTTCTAAAGAGCAGTCAGGGTTGATCTCCTCTAGGACTGACCGGTTCGATCGCCTTGCAGTCCAAGGGACTCGCAGGAGTCTTCTCCAGCACCAGAGTTCAAAGGCTTCAATTCTTTGGCGCTCAGCCTTTCTTATCTATACACTAACTATTAGGTTATGGATGGACAAGACCTGGAACAAATTCACCACTGTTCTTTGTCACTGTTCAATATTTGAATCTTCTTTTTTTTTTTTGATAAAGAGCCCAGGAAGGTTTTTTTATTTTAAATAATTTCAGGGCAGGGTTTATTTTATAGACAAGCTAAATTTTTAGGATCCCCTTTCCCTTCCTTCTCTCTCTTTTGCAAATTCTGATGCTGTACTATTTTGTTAATGGATTGCACCTGAACATGTCTTTTTAAATTTCACTTAGCTCGCTGCACTAAGTGAAATCATTATAAAAAGTACTGTGTAAGAAAATAAGTACAGGTCATCCTTGACTTAACAACCAATCATTTAGAAACACTCCAAAGTTACAGTGGCACTTGAAAAACAGCTGGTCCTCGCACTTACAACTTGCAGCATCCCCAGGGTCACGTGACCAACCTCCAGGCAATTGGCAAACAACATATACTTACAAATAGTTGTAGTTGGCCCAGGATTATGTGCTCACCGTTTATGACTTCCCAGTCAGCTTCTGGCAAGCAAAGTTAATAAGGGGAAGCAAGATTCATTTAAAAACCATTTGATTCACTTAACAACTGCAGTGATTCATTTAAGAACCGTGACCAAAAAAAAAAGATAATTGGGTGCAACTCGCTAAACAACTACTTTCCTTAGAAGTGGAACTTCTACTCCCAGTTATGTCATAAATTGAGGACTGCTTGTAGAATCGACAAATGAACTAGGCAAATAAAGCTAGTTTACATCTTAGCTCTGCTACTTTTCAACTTAATCTTTTTCCCCCCATGCTGAACTACAGGTAGTCCTCGGCTTACGACCGCAACTGAGCCCAAAATTTCGATGGTTAAGTGAGACAGTTGTTCATATAAATTTAATAAATTCAATTCAATTCAATTTTGCCCCATTTGACGAGCTTTCCTGCCACCGTTATTAGGTGAACCACTGCAGGTTGTTAAGTTAGTCACGAAGTTGTTAAGTGAAGCCAGCTTCCCCATTGGCTGTGCTTGTCTGAAGTTCGCAGAAGGGGATCACTTGACCCCGGGACCCTGCAACCGTCATGAGTCGGTTGCCAAGTGTGTGAATTTTGATTACGTGACAGTTGGGAAGTGAATCGCTGCAAAGATCATAAGTGTGAAAAACAGTTGCGTCACTTTTTCCAGAGTCTTTGTCATTTTGAACGGGTGCTAAACAAGGTCTACCCATAGCCGACTTTAGTCTAATAATTTATTGCCTGTCTAAGTCTGGCGGTTCATATTCTCACGGCTACCTTGCACGATGATATTTGCTGTGGCCATAATAGATCCTTCTCTGTTAGTGGCTTTGCAGCTATATTTGCCTTCATCCGACAAAGTGGCATTTTGAATGTAGAGGCCACCAGAGCTGGTGATGGTGAAGCGCGGATCTGGGGGCAGCGGCGACCCTGAGCTCAGCGTCCAGACAACGCGAGGCGGGGGTTGTCCAGACACCCCACATTCCAGAGTCACACTTTCCCCCACCAGGACTTCTGTGTTCTGGGGATGGATGACAAATGTAGGCTGGGCTGAAAACAAAAAGGACAGGGAAGCGCTTAGTTGATAAGAAACTCAGATCATTTCAGAATATTCCGGCTCAATATAGAACAGGGGCCTTCAAACTTGGCCCTTTTATGACTTGTGGACGTCAACTCCCAGAATTCCTCAGCCAAACCTGGCCCTTTTATGATTTGTGGACTTCAACTCCCAGAATTCCACAGCCAAACTTGGCCCTTTTTTTGACTTGTGGACTTCAACTCCCAGAATTCCTTAGCCAGCATGGCTAGCTAAGGAATTTTGGGAGTTGAAGTCCACGTCATAAAAGGGCCAAGTTTGAACATAGAACATAGAATATTAGAGTTGGAAGGGATCTTTGAGGTCCTCTAGTCCAACCCACTACTCAAGCAGGAGAACCGACACCAGGGATTCTCAGCCTTTTCTTCAGCACTGACCCCCTTTAACTACCTTTTGTGGCCCCAGATCCCCAAAACTTAAGATTTAAATCATAACATTTCTTCAAGCCTCAACAGACCTCCTGTGATAACATTGCACACACACCCACCAGGCATCTGCGGGCCACAAATTGACAACTACTGTCCTATACCATTCCAGACAAATGGCTGTCCAGTCTCTTCTTGAAAACCTCAAGCAGTGGAGCACCCACAACTTCTGGAGGCAAGCTGTTACATTGATTGTTCTCACGATCAGGAAATTTCTCCTTAATTTTAGGTTGAATCTCCCTTTGATAAGTTTCCATGCATTGCTTCTTCTCCTGCCTTCAGGTGCTTTGGAGAATAGGCTGACCCCCTCCCCCCCTTTGTGACAGCTGACAAATATTGGAAGACTGCTATCATGTCACCCCAATCCTTCTCTTTGATAGGCTAGACCAGGGGTAGGCAACCTCGGCTCTTTCATGACTCATGGACTTCAACTCCCAGAATTCCTGAGTCAGCATAGTTCAGCATAGCTGACTCAGGAATTCTGGGAGTTGAAGTCCATGAGTCATAAAAGAGCCGAAGTTGCCTACCCCTGGGCTAGACCAAGGGTAGGCCACCTTGGCTCTTTTATGACTCATGGACTACAACTCCCAGAATTCCTGAGCCAGCCACACTGAGGGGAAAGGGAAAGGTTTCCAAGCTGAGCCATGCTGGATCAGGAATTCTGGGAGTTGAAGTCCACGAGTCATAAAAGGGCCAAGGTGGCCTACCCCTGGCTTAGACATCCCTAGCTGCTTCAATTGTTTATTGTACAATTTAGCCTCTAGACCCCTGATTTGTTGCTCTTCTCTGCACTCGTTCTAGAGTCTCAACATCTTTTTCGTATCATGGTGACTAAAACTGGATGCAGTATACCAAGTGTGGACTCCCCAGTGCAATATAAAGTGGCACTATTACTTCACTTCATCTTGAATGTATCCCTTTCTTGATGCAACTCAGAACTGCATTAGCTTTTTTGGCAGCTGCAGCACACTGCTGGCTCATATTTACAGTAAGTGATTGTCCACTAGGAGACTGAGATCCCTCTCACAGTGGCTGCTGTTGAACCAGGAGTCACCTATTCTATACCTGTGCATTTGGTTTTCCTTGTCTGAAAATGAAGTGAAAACCACAATATTAAAGCATGGTGTTTTATTAGAGTGCCAGTTTGGTGTGGGAGATGGTGAGTTCTACTCCCGCTTTGGGCCTGGAGCCAACTGGATGACTTTGGGCCAGTCCCTCTCTCTCTCTGTCTTAGAATAACAGAGTTGGAAGGGACCTTGGAGGTCTTCTAGTCCAACCCCTTGCTCTTAAATGCCAGCTTGTAGGAAATAGTGGATCTTCAACAGAAGAGGACTGAACTGGGGTGTCCACACTGAAAGGTCAAAATAGCTAAGGAGGCAGTCACAAATTATGCAATCAAAGCCATTGCCCCTTTTCAAAAATGTGTCGTTAATTGATTTGATGGTGCAGTTGTGGTGTCCCTCTTGACTTTGTTAACCAGCCCTCATGGATGAGCCTGAGACAAAGTTCTTGAGATGTTTATCCTTACCACAATTCTCCTTGCCACACCGTTCACTTACTCAAAATCCTTTTGGTTTTTTTACTTGTTTGCATTTTATGGGATGGCAAAGCCCACCCATCGCAAGAGTTAGTTTGCAAACTTTCCCAAATTGGCTTCCTCAGCCAATACAGGTAAGATAGGTGAGATGCTACCACCATATTTCACGGCCCCATCCTAAAATCAGCTTGAACAGATTTTCTGGTTCTTATAGACCTAGGGACAAGATCTTCATTTATTTGAAGGACATTACAAGGTGTGCCGAAGTAGCGTAGGGCGACTTCATTGGTCTTCGCTTCGCCCACAATGTTCTTGGCCAGGCACTGATAGATTCCCTTGTCAGATTCTTTAGTGTCTTGGATCATCAGTGTGCCATCTTGTAGCAGGTTCAGCCGCCCATCATCCTTCATGTCAATCTCGTTGCTGCAATACAAAAAGAAAGATGGCAGCCAGCTTCACCCCTTCTTTGATCTAGAGAAGGATTGGACTACAAGTAGTCCAGACAACAATCCAGACTATCTATGGCAGAAGTCCCCAAACCCCGGTCTGTGGACCAGTACCAGGCCATGGCATGCCAGCAACCGGGCCGCGCAAACAAGCAAAGCCCCATCCGTGAGATGCAGGCAGCACACAAAACCACGCAACCTCTGGGGTGCAGAAAACCCTCTTTCCACAGAACTGGTCCCTGGTGCCCAAAAAGGTTGGGGACCACTGATCTATGAGATGCTGAGATGGGGAAAGGGGTGCTATCAACTTATCCAACCCAGTGGTGGGATTCAGCCGGTTCGCACCACTTCGGTAGAACTGGTAGTTAATTTTTTGTTGCCCAGGCCGAAAATGGACTTCCGGAAGTGGCATCCATGCAGAGAACCGGTTGTTCACCTATTTGAATCCCACCACTGTTGGGTTTTTTTTGTCTCCAGGGTAATGTTAACTGTGAACTTTAAACTAATAAGAGTCCTGCCACTTCCCCAGTGTCATATGCATGTGGGAAGAGGTCAAAAAAGGCAAATTGTTTAATGGTCAGTGAAAAAGATCTTGGGAGACTGGACAAAGAGATGCTACCGAGACAGTGATCAGATAAGAGACAACATAGCCTGCAGCTGAATAATGGGCACCAGGTAAAACGCTCAGAAGGAGCCTTCCCTGAATTGTATTTTCAGACTTGTAACTTTCTGTCAATGTAGCTTCACAATAAAGTAGAATTAGTTCATTTGGTTGTAATAATAATAATAACAATAACAACAACAATAAAGTTGGAAGGGACCTTGGAGGTCATCTAGCCCAACCCCCTGCTCAGGCAGGAAACCCTATACCCTTTCAGACAAATGGCTGTCCAGTCTCTTCTTAAAGACTTCGTGTTGGAGCATTCACCACTTCTGGAGGCAGGTTGTTCCACTGGTTAATTGTTCTAACTGTCAGGAAATTCCTCCTTAGTTCTAGGTTGCTTCTCTCCTTGACTAGTTTCCATCAGTTGCTTCTTGTCTTGCCTTCAGGCACTTTGGAGAATAGCTTGACTCCCTCTTCTTTGGGGCAGCCCCTGAGATATTGGAACACTGCTATCACGTCCCCCCTCATCCTTCTCTTCGTTAAACTAGACATACCCAATTCCAGCAGCCGTTCCTTATATGTTTTAGCCTCCAGCCCCTTAATCATTTTTGTTGCTCTTCTCTGTACTCTTGCCAGAGTCTGAACATCTTTTTTGGTCACCCATCGTGGTGACCAAAACTGGATGCAGTATTCCAAGTGTGGCCTTACGAAGGCCTTGTAAAGTGCTATTAACGCTTCACGTGATCTAGTGATTCTTATCTGCTTTACTCCAATCTTACTGACTCCAATCAAGTCTTAAAGTACAACCCTCCCCTCCGTTTTTACAGGTCAAGAAACTAGGAAGGGTCCCTACTCCCGCCATCCAACTGTGAGCTATGCTGTCTCTTATCTGACCTCTCTCTTGGTATTGTCCCTTTGCCCCGTCTCCCAAGGTCTCTCCAACCCACCATTACAGAATGGCATGCTGCTTCCGCCATCTTTCCTTCTCTGACACCCCTTCCATTAGATACCACCAGGTTGCTCCTTATGGTTTGACGTAGTCTCCTCTCACGCTCCATCTCGCTTACTTGTTGTGAAGCCAGATAATCTTAGGTTTCGGATTCCCCTCTGCCCGGCAAATGAAATAGACGGTGTTGCCCAGAGTAACGTCGACATCTTGTGGCTCAGCTGTGATGCGAGGCCTCTCTGAAACAGACAAGATGGAGGGTGAGCCTTTAAAGGCTGGGAGATGTCCCAATACACGACTTTGGTGTTTCAATGAATGTTCTCAAATGTCCCCCTAATTCACTGAAGCGTAAGAAGGAGGAAGGGGGGGGGCAACTCCATTCAACTTGCTGTCAACTCTACCACAAACCTGGCTGAAGCCATCTTGCTCGTTCTAGGTTGCCAGAAGAAAAGGGAGTATTTTGCGGAGTATTTTTGCTAAACAATTCTGGTTCCCGTGGGAACCAAGGTGATTCTATCAGAGGATTGGGCCTTTTGTTAGAAAGCCCGCCAAATTATTCTACTGGGGAATGGAGCTGATTGCATAGCGCTGGGGCGGGAAGTTTGACTTTGTAATAGCGTAACTCTTTGGTGAAAATTTCAGACTTGGGTTCACTCTTGACCATGCCGATATTTTGTAACCAATAAACATGTTTCTTTGGGGAAACCTCTAGCCTCGGAGTTCTGATTTTGCTGGTCTTATCATCGGAACCATGACCCTTGCAAGATTCCGTTATTGCAGCCAATCTCAATAAAAATAGCTTTAGCCTATTGTGCTGTTGATTTCCCAGTCTGCTCTACCTCCTGAGGCTGACATCAGGCTTGTAAAGACCATACATTTCCTCTAGGTGGCACTGTTTCCCAACAATTATTCTACTCTCACTTGTGTGTCCAAGTCAGCCATTCAATGGAAGGATCTTAGGTCAACCCAGCAACTGGGTTTTGCTAATTGAAGGTTAGAGACCACCAAATTTGTCTGAAATGGTATAGGGTACAGGTCTGCAACCCGCAGCTCCGGAGCCGCATGCGGCTCTTTCAGCCGTCTCCTGCGGCTCCCAGTCCTCTGCCATGGGCAGTCCAAAAAAAAAAAAAAAGTGGGACTAAAAAAGTTCAAACAATCAATTCAAATATGCAGGGTAGGTGCATATCTCGCCTTGGCTCCACTCTTCAGTCAAACCCTGTTCTGCGCATGCGTGCATGTACGCACATGTGCACACATTCTTTGCGGCTCCCAGTTTTTCCTTTTGTGAGGGAACCGGTTCCGAGTGGCTCTTTCACTGTTTCAGGTTGCTGACTCCTGGTATAGGGTTTCCTGCCTGAGCAGGGAGTTGGACTAGATGACCCTCCAATGTCCCTTCCAACGATGATTATTATTATTATTATTATTATTATTATTATTATTATTATTATTATTATTATTATTATTATTATATTATTATTATTATTATTATTATTATTATTAATTATTAATTATTATTATTATTTCTCTGAACCCAGTCCAGAAACCCAGGGGATATTCTGCTGAACTGCTTCCAAGGGTTGTTGAGACATGAATTAAGACAGGTAGTCCTTGACGTACAACCACAACTGAGACCAGAATTTTTGTTGCTAAGGAAGGTGAGTTAAGTGAGTTGTGCCCTATTTTACATCCCTTTTGCCATGGGTTGTAAAGAGGAACCCTGCAGTCGTTAAGGAAAACCGCACAGTCTTCAAGGAAAAACAAGAAAGTCCAGTTGCCTCTTGAAAAAAAAGCATCTTTGGGACAACCATGGCCTGGATGACTGGGAATCCAGAGACATCTGGAAAAGTAGTGAACGAAATAGATAATGGATCAGGTAGCGTCACTCACCACAGTTGAATTCTTGGGAGGTCAAGGTGATGACCGAACGGCCCAGTAATTCGGGTGGGTTCTCGCAAGTGGCAGCTGTTTGAGAGTTGCCCTGTGTGGTATATTTCCTCAGCAGCTCTGCCAGCCCCATCAGGTCGCAGTCACAGAGCAAGGCGTTGGAATCCAGCCGCCTGGGAGGGGCCAGATGGGGAGGGGAAAAAAGGGTTGACTTTATGAGTTTGGTTCTTCCTGTCATCCATAACCACAGATATAGGAAGGTCACCTGCCAAACAAGCTAACAGAACAACAGAAGGGACCTTGGAGATTTTCTAGTCCAACCCCCAGCTCAAGCAGTAGATCCTCTACCAGGAGTAAGCCACCTTGGCTCTTTTATGACTGGTGGACTTCAACTCCCAGAATTCCTGAGCCAGCATGGCTCAGCTTGGAAACCTCTCCCTTTTCCCTCAGCATGGCTGGCTCAGGAATTCTGGGAGTTGAAGTCCACGAGTCATAAAGCGGCCTAGTCCTAGGCCAGGCGTAGGCAACCTTCGCTCTTTTATGACTGGTGGACTTCAACTCCCAGAATTCCTGAGCCAGCATGGCTCAGCTTGGAAACCTCTCCCTTTCCCCTCAGCACGGCTGACTCAGGAATTGTGGGAGTTGAAGTCCACGAGTCATAAAAGAGCCAGGGTGGCCTACCCCTGCCCTATACTATTCCAGGCAAATGGCTGTCCAATATCTCCTTGCAAACCTCCAATGATGGAGCACCCACAACTTCTGGAGGCAAGCCGTTCCACTGAATAATCTAATTAGCCTGTGAGAATGGCCTTGGTAGACAGAAGAAAGAGAGGCAACCTAGGCAAACGGATAAAGATAAAGGCTTTTTTAAAAATCCCATTTATATCCCGCCCTTCTCCGAAGACTCAGGGCGGCTTACAATTTAAGCACAAATCAATGTGCTTAGCAATAGCCTTCATTCTATGTATATGCCTGCTTATTAGGGCTTTCGCCCCCCCCCAAAGTGGCATTATTACAAAGTCAGCTTATTGCCCCCAACAATCTGGGTCCTCATTTTACCTACCTCGGAAGGATGGAAGGCTGAGTCAACCTTGAGCCTGGTGGGACTCGAACCTGCACTAATTGCAGGCAGCTGGTGTTACTTAGGGAGGCATTAGCCCACTGCTCCACCAAGGCTCTGCAGTGACGCACCTAACAATTGTGGGGAAAAAGATGGCAAAATGGGGCAAAACTCACTTAAAATGTGTCTCGGTCAGTTGTGGTCATAAGTTGAGGACTACCTTTATGTGAAGCCAAGGAGGCTGTAGGTCAAGGGTGGAGGAATCCACAATGAAAGTCCACACCTCTTTACTACCCTTCAGGGGAAGGAATCCGTGTCCCGTTTGTAACATGTTCCCCCCACCCCCTTATGTTCTTCTCCTTGGCGCGGGGGGGGGAACCATTCCAAATTACCATATCTTTCTTCATGAAATGAAAACAAATAACTTGAAAAAACAAAAGAATTGGCACAGCACTAGTCGTCTGATCAGAGATTGCTTGAAATAGTGTTTCCCTGCAATTAGTCTCTTAGGACGTTGCCTGCACAAATATTTATTTTTTGGTAATTCCCAGAGGCAAACATGCCATTTTCCTCTCTCTTTTTTTAAATTAAAGCACAATTCTTTTCCAACTCCAAATAGCATTTAAAAAATGCTTTCAAAGAGGGTTTGGCTAAGCAGCCACACAACTCAACCACATGTTTCCTCGTCAAGGTTTACAGATTGTTTCACGGATCAAGCTGGATCATATAAACAAACAAGAAGGAATGTCCTTTCGAATAGCTGAAGGATGGGACACAAGATCACGTATTATATGCTTCCTAATCTGAGATTGTCCTCAACTTATGACTGTAATAGAGCCTGGAACGTCCATCCTAAGTCATGAGGGTCATAAGTCGAGACACCCACCCGACTGACCCAATTTTGTGACTTTTTGTGCCAGTTATCAAGCAAATGCCACAGCCATAAATCTAACGTGGTGATCATTAAGCAAATCAATGTATTCCTACGAGTGTTTTAGGGTGGAAAAACAGCCAGTTTCCAGCAAAAAATAAATAGAAATCGTCCTGTGACATGGTCTTTTTGGAGGAAAAGGCTAGTCATATTTATTGGGGACCAAACCACTGGATTGCTGAATAAAGAAGTCATCCTGGTCCTTAGATAAAAAACAGGATGGTGAATAATTTTCTGTACGGATAGTCCTTGACTTACAACCATTCATTTAGTGACTGTTTGAACAGCAGCGAAAAAATATGATAATTTTTTTCACACTTATGACTATTGCAGCATCCCCAATGGTCACATGATCAAAATTCAGATGCTTGGTAACTGACTCATATTTATGACGGTTGCAGTGTCCCCGGGGTCATGTGATCCCCTTGTGCGAACCTTCTGACAATCAAAGTTAATAGGGAAGCCAGATTCCCTTAACAACCATGTTGCTAACCTAACCACTGGAGTGATTCACTGTGGCAAGAAAGGTCATAAAATGGGGTAAAGTTGAGAACTTCTTTTTTAACTTTTGTAACTTTGTATTTTTTATTCTTGCCCTGTTCACCGCCCTGAGTCCTTTGGGAGAAGGGCGGTATATAAATATTATTAAATAAAATAAATAAATAAACTACCTATGCATGCTGTCTACTTACAGGCGTTTGAGAGATTCGAGTTGAGCTATGGCTCCTGGCTGGATCTGCGAAATTCGGTTGTTGTTCAAGAACCTGTGTTGGAGACAACAAAGAGAACGTGCTTGAGTGACCAATCAAAGACAAGGTAGGCCCAAGTAGGTGAGTGTTTACAGTTGGTAGTTTAGTTTAGTTTTATTTGATTTCTATACCGCCCTTCTCCCTAGGGACTCAGGGCGGTTCACAGGGCATATATAAATAACGATACAAAAGTTAAAAGGAAATTAAACCAGTGCCCAGTTAAAAACAATAATAAAGTAGTAAAAAACACCAATTTAAAAACCCATAATCCCCCATCAGGCCAGACCAGCTAATTCAAATAAGTGGGTCTTCAGCCCGCGGCGGAAGGTTCGGAGGTCTGATGCCATCTGGAGCTCAACCGGCAGTTGGTTCCATAATGCCGGAGTGCCCACAGAGAAGGCCCTCCCCCTGGGGGCCACCAGTCGACATTCCCTGACCGGAGGCACCCTGAGGAGGCCCTCTCTGTGGGCACGCATAGGGCGGAGGGAAGTTGACGCCGGCAGCAGGTGGTCCCTGAGGTAACCCGGACCCATGCCATGTAAGGACTTAAAGATCATGACCAAGACCTTGAACCTCACCCGGAAGACAACTGGTAACCAATGCAGCTCGCGGAGCAAAGGTGTAACATGGGAGTACCGGGAAACTCCCAAGACAACTCTCGCGGCCGCATTCTGTACCAGTTGGAGCCTCCGAGTGGTCTTCAAGGGAAGCCCCATGTAAAGAGCATTACAGTAGTCAAGGCGAGAGGTCACGAGCGCATGAGTGACCGTACACAGGGCATCCCGGTCCAGATAGGGCCGCAACTGGCACACCAGGCGAACCTGGGCGAAAGCCCCCCTAGTCATGGCCACTATATGATCTTCCAGAGTAAGCCGTGAATCTAGGAGGACTCCCAAGTTGCGAGACCTATCCACGGGGGGTAAAAGCTCACCCCCCCATAGAAAGAGATGGAACATTTTGAATGTCCCGGGATGCCGGAATGTACAGCCACTCAGTCTTGTCAGGGTTGAGTTGAAGTCTGTTCCTCCCCATCCAGACCCGAACCGCCTCCAGGCAACGGGACATCACAGCGAGGGCATCACTGGGGTGGTTTGGGGTTGAAATGAAAAGTTGGGTATCATCGGCATATTGATGATACCCAACTCCAAAACCACAAATGATCTCACCCAGCGGTTTCATGTAGATGTTGAACAGGAGAGGCGAGAGGACCGATCCCTGAGGAACTCCACAAGCGAGAGTCCTAGGGGTCGACCTCTGCCCCCCTGCCAACACCGACTGCGAGCGTCCCAGGAGATAGGAGGAGAACCACTGAAAAACTGTGCCTCCCACTCCCAATCCCCTGAGACGCTGCAGCAGGATACCATGGTCGATGGTATCGAAAGCCGCCGAGAGGTCTAATAGGACTAGGACAGAGGAATATCCCCTATCCCGAGCCCTCCAGAGATCATTCACCAGAGCGACCAATGCCGTCTCCGTGCTGTACCCGGGCCTGAAACCCAATTGGTAAGGGCCCAGATAATCCGCTTCATCCAGGACCAGAGGGAGCTGATGCGCCACCACACTCTCAACAACCTTCGCAAGAAAGCGAAGGTTGGAGACTGGACGAAAGTTGTTCAATACAGCTGGGTCCAAGGCAGGCTTCTTGAGGAGAGGTCTCACCACCGCCTCCTTCAAGACGGTGGGGAAATAACCCTCACTCAAAGAAGCAGATATAACCGCCTGGAGCCAGCCTCGTGTCCTCTCCCTAGCTGCATAAACCAGCCAAGAAGGGCACGGATCCAATAAACATGTGGTGGAGCTCAGCCTCCCCATAATCCTGTCCACTTCATCAGGGGTCACAGAATCAAACTCCTCCCAGATAACATTGACAGGACCGCCCGTGTCCTGATCGCCAGACTCTGCCCAGCTGGAGTCCAAACCGGTCCGAATCCGAGCAATTTTATCCGACAGATGTTGACTAAATTCCTCGGCACGACCCTGCAAGGGATCCTCCCTCACCTCCTGATTAAGAAGGGAGCGAATCACCCTAAACAAGGCGGCCGGGCGATTATCTGCGGACGCGATGAGGGTAGAGAGGTAATTACACCTCGCCGCCCTCATCGCTGCGAGATAAGACCTAATGTAGGTTCTTAACCGCAACCGGTCGGATTCAGATCGGCTGGACCTCCAGCAGCTCTCTAGGCCCCGTTTCCGACGCTTCATCTCGGAGGAGGTGTTCTCGGAGGAGGTGTTCTCTCAGCAAGATCTCCACATAGTTCAAACTATGTAGCTCTGAAGCTCTGAAGTTGATGCTGCAGAAATGTTCTCACAATAGTGGCTCCTACATATAACAACAGCAAATAAAGTGGAGAGGTTGTCTTGGGAATACAGGAATATACAAAAAGAGGAGAAGGTCAAAGAACACGAGGCACACCCAGAAGAAGATGGAAAGACAACATTAAAGACGCAACATAAATTCACAGTGGTTGAGGCTGCCAGAAGAGCATGAACCAGACTTTTTTTTATCTTCCTTGACAGGAGGAGGAGGAGGAGGAGGAGGAGGAGGAGGAGAGAGACAGAGACAGAGACAGAGAAAGAGAGACACACACACACACACACACAGAGACAGAGAGAGAGAGAGAGAGAGAGAGAGAGAGAGAGAGAAGAAAAAGAAAGAAAGAAAGAAAGAAAGAAAGAAAGAAAGAAAGAAAGAAAGAGAGAGAGAGAGAGAGAGAAAGAAAGAAAGAAAGAAAGAAAGAAAGAAAGAAAGAAAGAAAGAAAGAAAGAAAGAAAGAAAAAGAAAGGAAGGAAGGAAGGAGAGAGAGAGAGAAAGAAAGAAAGAAAGAAAGAAAGAAAGAAAGAAAGAAAGAAAGAAAGAAAGAAAGAAAGAAAGAGAAAGAAAGAAAAGTTGTTCCTGCTCCAAGCCAAAATTGGTCTCAGCTGCAGAAGGCCTATGAAAGACCCTGGGCTTATAGGGTGATTCTGGAGTGGTGCCACCACCAAGGTCCCTTCCACGGATAGAGTAAAATAAGAACCATACTGTGCTTTATTCCATGTTTGGCACTGTGGGCTGCATGAAATCAAGGCTTCCTGATGTAAGATGTTGTAAAAACCCAGTCAGTTGGGGTTACTGAATAAATTATTATCAGTAATCTAGATTTCAGGGCGCCTGGTGAACCAGACCATTTGGCTGCCTTATTAAAATTCAGAATCCCTTTGGGAAATACGCATGGGCAAAAGTTACTACCAGTTTGTTGTCAATCACCACATGACTTACAGTCTTTCCAGCTTGGGCAGGTCATTAAACGTTCCCACTTCTAAACTTTCAAGGTTGTTAAAATGCAGGTAGCTGTTATGAAAAGAGATAAAAACAAACATATAATTAACTTCCAGAGTTAGGCTGCTTGCTAAACCACCACAAGCTAACTGTCTGTCTGTCTATTTATTTATATTTCATGTTTCTTAACCACCCCTCCGGGGCTCTGGAGCGGTGTACAATAAACAGACAGTCCTTGACTTACAACTGTTTGTTTAGTGACCATTCAAAGTTACAACAGCACTGAAAAAAGTGGCTTATGACCATTTTTCACAGTTAAAACTATTGCAGCATCCCTGCGGTCACGTGATCAAAATCCAGACTCTTGGCAGCCAGCTCATATTTATGACAGCAGCCAGCTCATATTTATGTCCCTGTGTCTGACTCATGCAATCACCTTTTGCAACCTTCTGACAAGCAAAGTCAATGGGGAAGCCAGATTGACTTACGAATGATATTACTAACGTATCAACTGCAGTGATTCGCTTAACAGCTGCAGGTCGTAAAATGGAGCAAAATTCATTTTACAGCTGTCCCGCTTAGCGACAGTAATTTTGGGCTCCAATCATGGTTGTAAGTCAAGGACTACCTGATTATGGTGGGTGGGTCGGAAACTTAATTGGCAACAAGAAAGTCAGAAATTCGAAGCTTTCTCTATTGGTGTAAAAAATCACTTCCTCGCAACAATTATTAAGTAAGGGCCAGGGGTCTTCAAACTTGGCCCTTTTATGATTTGTGGACTTCAACTCCCAGAATTCCTCAGCCAGGCACGCTGTTGCAGCATCCCAGAGTCATGTGATCATTTGCGACCTTCCCAACTGAGTTCTGACAAGCAAAGTCATTTGGGTGGAAGTGGGCAGCTTTGACCCCTTTACGACCTGTGGACTTCAATGCCCAGAATTCCTGAGAGTTCCATGGTGGCTGAGGAATTCTGGGAGTTGAAGTCCACAAGTCATAAAATGGCCAAGTTTGAAGACCCCTGGATCTGTTACTTTTTCTCTCCTCTCATGTTTCCTGAGCCTCCAGGACAGGCGCTTTGATTACAACACAACTGTTTAGTTTTTCTAGCCAGGAACATAACACATCCAGCACCCTGAAATTTTTTCAACCCTTCCGATGCATTTTGACATGTGTTAAAGTATTTCAAATGGGATGAGACCAAATAGAGTGGACCCATTCATTGGAGGTCGACTTGGATATGTGATAAGAGAGCTGCAGAACACGACTCGCGAAAGGGTGGAGAGATTTAGGGAAAACAGTGGTTGGTGCAAGCATTTTTCAAAAATCTGATCACAAATCCAAGTAGATATTTGGAGCTCCCATTAAGTGGGCCTCAGCTTTTACAAGATGGATTTGAGCGAAGGGAAGGAGTCTCTTTTAGCCTCTGAATCAAAAGCTATTTCTATAGTTGAGAACAGGATAACAGAACAACAGAATTGGAAGGGACTTTGGAGGTCTTCTAGTCCAACCCCCTGCTCAAGCAAGAGACCCTATATCCTTGGGGTAGGCAACCTCGGCTCTTTTATGACTCATGGACTTCAGCTCCCAGAATTCCTGAGCCAGCTATGCTGAGGGGAAAGGGAGAGGTTTCCAAGCTGAGCCATGCTGGCTCAGGAATTCTGGGAGTTGAAGTCCACAAGTCATGAAGGGGCCATAGTTCCCCTATGCTGGGTCAGGAATTCTGGGAGTTGAAGTCCACGAGTCATGAAGGGGCCATAGTTCCCCCATGCTGGCTCAGGAATTCTGGGAGTTGGTCCATGAGTCATAGAAGAGCTGAGGTAGATGGATCTCTTCCCACCATGTATAAACCTCTAAATAAGCTTAATGTTTTTAAGGGATGGCAGAACCAACTCCAAGGAGAAAATATGGCCTCACTCATTTCCCCTTCCTGCTCTGCCCACTGTGGTCTTCACCTCACCCAAATATCAAAGTGTCATCTACTACAGAGGTCCCCAACCTTCTGGGCACCAGGGACCGGTTCTGTGGAGAGAGCTTTTTCCACAGTGCGTAGTTTTGTTTTTATTATTATTATTATTATTATTATTATTATTATTATTGTTGTTGTTGTTGTTGTTGTTGTTGTTGTCGTTGTCATTGTTATTATTGTTATTGTTGTTGTTGTTGTTGTTGTTATTATTATTATTATTATTATTATTATTATTATTATTAAAATTTATATGCCGCCCTTCTCCCTAAGGACTCAGGGCGGCTCACAACACAGATGGGGCTTTGCTTGTTTGTGCGGACTGGTTGCTGGCATGCCACAGACCGGTACTTGTCCACGGACTAGGGGTTGGGGACCCCTAATCTAACTATACCTTCATCATGGCCTACAACGCCTAAAATTCCCGGCGCTTAGGACTGAAAACTGACATGCCGCATGAAGGATGCCTGTTCTCTTAAAAGCACCTTTCGATAACCACAACACAGCAATCCGTGTGCAAGAGAGAGACAGACCGATACAGAGAACCTTTGCTGAAGGAGCTCAAGACAGCTAGTCCTCGACTTACGACGACCACTGAGACCCAAATTTCTGTTCTGACACTCGTTAAGAAGGTTTCGCCCCATTTTACCCCCTTGCCAAAGTTGTTAAGCGAATCACTGCAGTGGTTTAAGTTAGTAACACGGTGGTTAAGGGAATCTGGCTTCCCCGTTGAATTTGCTTGTCAGAAGGCCACCAAAGGTCACATGAGCCGGGACACTGCAACCGTCATGAATCCATGCCAGTTGCCAAGCATCTGAATTTTGACCACGTGATCACGGGGATGCTGCAACGGTCCTATGTCCCTTTTTTAAAATTGTGTTGAAACTTCCAAGCGGTCATGAAATGAATTGTTGTAAGATCCCGTAGAGACTTCAAGATATACAGATATACAACCCAGGATATAAAAATCAGGAAGACCGAACATGGAATTCTGTAAAGGGAGTAGACGGGGTGAGGGCAAAAATACCCCAACAACTTTGGTGCTATTTTATCTTCTCGCAACTAACTAATTCTTGCCAAGACTCACGGTCATCTTGGTAAGCCAAAAAAAAATATTTTTTTAGAACAACTTGCCTTTGTTATTTTTGGGAAGGAGGATGGAGGCAGGAGAGATTGGGGGGTGTGGGGGGTTTGCATGGCTAAAATCCACAGAGGAAATTCCATCGGTCTCTGTGCAATTTCTAACCTCATGTTTGGCCAACTTACAGCTGTTCTAGAGAATGCAGCCCCTTGAAAGCCTCTCTCTGGATGCTCTGAATTTCATTCTTGTAAAGGTAACTTGGAAAAGAGAGAAAGAGAAGAATTAGGATGGGAAAACCCTATTGGGTATAAATCAAGGGTCCCCAAACCCCAAACCCCAGGGCCATGACCCACTACCGGGCTGTGGCCTATTTCGAACCGGGCCACGCAAGCAGTAGGCTGGCGCACACACGCATGCATGTGCACCTCAACTTATAGTCCAGCTGCATGTGTATGCGCATGCGCCAGCCTGCTGTTCGCACAGCCCAGTTCCCAACTCCCCCACCCCCAGCCAGGCCATTAAGCTGCAAAGGTAATATTATCTGGGCATATGCAATCTTTAAACAAACAAACAAGCAAAATAACTCAAAGTTCATGCACCACTATACATGTAGTCCCTGACTTACGACCAATAGCTTAGCGACTGTTTGAAGTTCCCACGGTCAACTGCAGTGACTGTTGGTCACAGGGCTGTGTTTTACGATGATGATGATGATAATGATGATAATGATGGAGTTGGAAGGGACCTTGGAGGTCATCTAGTCCAACCCCCTGCTCAGGCAGAAAAACCTAGTACCATTTCAGACAATTGGCTGTCCAGTCTTTTCTTAAAAACTTCCAGTGTTGGAGCATTCACTGCTTCTGGAGGCAGGTTGTTCCACTGGTTAAGTGTTGTAACTGTCAGAAACCGGCATGTATTTCTAGTTTTCAGCCAAATTGGCCTATAGCAAACTATTGCTTTTCTTAACGACTGCAGGGTTTGCTTAACGACCACTGTAAAAATTGGTCATGTCTGTGATCCACTTTACAGCTGTCACAACTTACAACTGTGATCGCAGGCCCCATTATGATCATAAGTCAGGGGTCTTCAAACTTGGCCTTTTTATGACTTGTGGACTTCAACTCCCAGAATTCCTCAGCCACGCTGGCTGAGGAATTCTGGGAGTTGAAGACCACAAGTCATAAAAAGGCCAAGTTTGAAGACCCCTGTCATAAGTCAAGGACTACAGCATCCCAGATAATAAGTTTGTAATTAATGTAACAGCAACATTTTCCTGGGCCAGCTAAGACTCAAGTACAAGTAACCCTCAACATATGGCCACAATTGAACCCCAAAAGTGAGACAGATGTTAAGGGAATTTTGCCTCATTTTGAAACCTTTTGCCACCGTTGTTAAGTGAATCACTGCCTTTTGTTGTTACGAAAATGGTTGTTAAGTGAATCTGGCTTCCCCATTGACTTTGCTTGTCAGAAGGTCACGAAAGGGGATCACGTGACCCCGGGCCATTGCAACCGTCATAAATATGAGTCAGTTGCCAAACGTCTGAATTTTGATCATGTGAGCCTGGGGATGCTGCAACGGTTGTAGATATGAAAAAAGGTCGTAAGTCATTTTTTTCAGTGCAGTTACTAAACAAACTGCTCTAAGTCAAGGACTACTTGTATGCAGAATTAACCAATAATTCTAATAAAACAGTTTATATCCACATGTCACCCCTTCTATAAATAATTCTGTTGCAGGATTCCTACACTCTTATACTGTATCCATAAGATTATAAATTCATTCAGCCATTCTTTGTCACATTCCAGGAATGTTTCAAGTGCAGGAAACGTTCTATTAAATATTTTGAGATACTTATATTGTATATACATATTTGTATATATTACTGTATTTAGGAATATAACTATGCTTTAATGCATTTGGATTTGAAGGTTAGGTTGAACAAAGGTATATTCTGAGTCTTTGAGTCAGCCTTGACTCCTGCTGACTGGCTGGACCAGTTTATTTATTTATTTTTTTTATCACACTTTATTACTTTATAAATAACTCAAGATGGCAAACATGCCTAATATTCCTTCCTCCTTCTATTTTCCCTCCAACAACAACCCTGTGAGGTGGGCTGGGCTGAGTGAGAGTAACTCAAAGTCACTCAGCTCGCTTTCCTGCCTAAGGTGGAACTACCATCACTTGGTGATTGGGTCAAAGTCACCCAACCAGCCTCCATGCCTAAGGCGTGAATAGAACTCACCGTCTCCTGGTGATTGGCCCAAAGCCACCCAATCGGCTTCCATGCCTAAGGCGTGACTAGAACTCACCCTCTTCTGGTGATTGGCCCAAAGCCACCCAATCGGCCTCTATGCCTAAGGTGGAACTAGAACTCACACTCTCCTGGTTACTGGCCCAAAGTCACCCAGCCAGGTTTTGTGCCCAAAGCGGGACTAGAACTCACCATCTCCTGGTGATTGGCCCAATTGGCTGGGAATTCTGGGAGTTGAAGTCCACCCATCTTAAAGCTGTCAAGGCTGAGAAACACTGATTTAGAGACTATCAAAAGCTGTGGAGAGGTCAATACTCACAGGTATTTCAACTTCTTAAGCCCTTCAAAGGAGTTTTGTGCTATGTGCTTCAGCAAATTGTTGTTCAAAAGCCTGAAAGGGGGCGAAGGGGGGGAAAAAAGATAAATGAAAGCAACAGATGAATGCATGGTTTTAAGATTTCTGGCTGAGTTCTGATGTTTTTCCTCGTGAACTCATCCAAGGATTACTCAAACACTTCAGAAGTAATACAATTATTTATGAAATCCCAGCAGACCGATTAATAAAAAGTGAGTGCCACATTTTCCTATTTAACCCAATAGGGGAAAAAACCAAAACAAGAGGTGATCTTTGTGTAAATCTCTTTACCTCCTGGAGGAAAAACAGCATCTAAATCTTAACAATTGGCTACAGTTAAGTCTGGAATTAATTCCATCCAACAGGTAGCATAGCTCTAGGTCACCTGGCAGTGATGTGGTCTGTGAAGTCCTTGGGGGGGGGATGTCTCAGAGCTTGGTTGTTTACTTTCAGACGTTCTATTACCCAACTAGGTAACATCATCAGCGCTAGAATGGAGTGGGGTTTGCTCTTTGCACACCCTTTCCACCAGCCAACACCCAGATACACAGGCATAAACACCAGACAACTGAGGAGAAACCAATACCCTGATCAAGGAACACCTCTTTTCTTTCTTTCTTTCTTTCTTTCTTTCTTTCTTTCTTTCTTTCTTTCCTTCCTTCCTTCCTTCCTTTTCTTTCTTTCTTTCTTTTTTCTTTCTTTTTTCTTTCTTTTTTCTTCCTTTCTTCCTTTCTTCTTTCTTTCTTTTCTTTTTTCTTTCTTTCTTTCCTTTCTTTCTTTCTTTTTCTTTCTTTCTTTCTTTCTTTCCTTCCTTCTTTCCTTCCTTCCTTTTCTTTCTTTCTTTCTTTCTTTCTTTCTCTTTCTTTCTTTCTTTCCTTCCTTCCTTCTTTCCTTCCTTCCTTCCTTCCTTCCCTTTCTTTTTTTCTTTCTTTCTTTCCTTCCTTCTTTCCTTCCTTCCTTCCTTCCTTCCTTCCTTCCTTCTCTTTCTTTCTTTCTTTCTTTCTTTCTTTCTTTCTTTCTTTCTTTCTTTCTTTCTTCTTTCTTTCTCTTTCTTTCTTTCTTTCTTTCTTTTCTTTCTTTCTTTCTTTCTTTCTCTTTCTTTCTTTCTTTCTTTCCTCCTCCTCCTCCTCCTCCTCCTCCTCCTCCTTCTTCTCACCTCTGGGCTACAGAGATTCTCCTCTATTGCACTGGAGTGATGCGTCTTTTTTCTGAAGAGGCGAACACAGTTTTTCAAGAACACTGACAATTTGATGCAAAAGCCTTCTCCTCCCTTTGTGGCTGGGATGTGGAGAGGGTTCCAGGCTCCAGATGAAAGAAGTGATCTTTAAGGGTTAGATTGGCTTCCCATGCACAGAGTCCTCAATTTACAGCCGTTCGTTTAGCGACCGTTCAAAGTCACCGCAGCACGGGGGAAAAAAGGGACTGACCATTTTTCACCCTCACAACCACTGCAGCATCCCCATGGTTACGTGATAGATGCTTGGCAATCTGACTCACATTTATGACGCTTGCAATGTCCCCGGCTCGAGTCCCTTCGGAGAGGGGCGGTATATAAATCCAAATAAATAAATAAATAAATAAATAAATGTCATCTGCTTTTGCGACTTTTAGACAATGGGGAAGCCAGCTTCCCTTAACAACCGTATTACTAAGTCACCAACTGCAAGTGATTCACTTAACAACCATCGCAAGAAAGGTAATAAAGTGGGGCAAAACTCCCCGAAAACAACTGTCTCACTTAGCAACAGAAAGGTGGGGCTCAATTGAGGTCGAGAACTACCTGTATTTTGAACGGGTGCTTCCAATGGCAAACGAGGGGTTATTCAGCCCTAGCGCAACGATTCATCCCAAACCCTCAAAGGGCAGGAAACGAGAACTTTTCACAATCGGCAACTTATTTTTTTTTAATCCCATTTATATCCCGCCCTTCTCCGAAGACTCAGGGCGGCTTACAATTTAAGCACAAACCAATATGCTTAGCAATAGCCTTCATTCTATGTATATGCTTGCTTATTAGGGCTTTCGCCCCCCCCCCCCCAAAAGCAGCATTATTACAAAGTCAGCTTAATTGCCCCCAACAATCTGGGTCCTTATTTTACCTACCTCGGAAGGATGGAAGGCTGAGTCAATCTTGAGCCTGGTGGGATGCGAACCTGCACTAACTGCAGGCAGCTGGTGTTACTTAAGGAGGCATCAGCCCACTGCTCCACCAAGGCTCTTCATGAGAGTTTCAATTTTAGGTCTCCTCTTGAAACATCTGCAGACAGTTGCCATGGCCTCCATAAACAGCACCGGTCAAACACATCTGGATGTGCCAAAAGATCTGGTTATCTGACATTTGGCTCTGGTGAGAACAAGCTGGGGTCTGTTGCCATGGAAGGATTTGCGTATGGGGTGGAAATTAGCATCCTATTGACATGGCCCAAGTTTGCAAGCAGAGTTGGTGATAAGTTCCTTGGCTTGCCTAGGCAACACTTTTTGGCCTGGATTTCCTGGAAACAATCCAGTTTCTCTCCCCCCCTCCTCACTTTCTTCAGTTCTAATCAGGCTTGGATCCTGGCTGGAATCTGCTCTGTTGTTTTTTTGTGGTTTTTTTTTTTAAAAAAAGAATTCTCTGCTGTTTTCTGCTGCCTTGGAAGAATTTCAGTGTATCGGTCGTCCTTGATTTTCAACCCCAAAAGGGACCTGGAATTTCCATCTTATGTCATGCTGGTCGTAAGTGAGGCACCCTCAAGACCAACTTCTTTTTAACAGCCTTTTTTTTGCTGTTAAGCGAGTATGGCAGTCGTTAAGCGAATCCATTGTCTCCAATGGGTGGGGGTTTTTTTTGCTAGAAAATGGAAGCTGGTTTCTTTTGGAGCTGGTTGCATAGCACATACAACTTCGGATATTGCACTGCTTCTCTGAGTTGTTCCATGCTGTGGATGGGGTCAGCTTTGATAGTGTCCGGCCACCACGTTCTTCGTTGGCGTGGTTTCCTTTTACTGCTAACTCTTCCAAACATCAATTGGTTTCTGCAGTGAAACTGATATGGTCAAAGAAAGTGAGATTCCGTTTCCTGATTCTGCCTTCTAGTGACATGTCTGGTGCTATGCGCTCCAATTCTTGCTTGTTAGTCACCTTTACTGTCCCAGGATGAAGGTGACTAGCATTTTTTGTTTCAATTTACATGTGTGTGTACATGCATGCCTATGCGCCTTCATAGCCCTGTTGGTTCTCATGAAGGAGAATATTTGTAGCTGAGATTTTAAATGATGGGTCCTTGGTACTCTTTTGCTAGCACTGATGATGTTACTAGCTTGGGTCATGAGACGTCTGCGAGAAAACAACCAAGCTCAGAGAGCACCAAGGACCCCACAATCCTCATCCTCCTCCTCCTCCTCCCAAACACCCTCCCTTCTAGCACTGATGACGTTCCCTAGTTGGGTAATGAAATGTCTGCAAGAAAACAACCAAGCTCAGAGAGCACCAAGGACCCCACAATCCTAATCCTCCTCCTCCTCCTCCTCCTCCTCCTCCCAAACACCCTCCCTTCTAGCACTGATGATGTTCCCTAGTTGGGTCATGAAACGTCTGCGAGAAAACAACCAAGCTCAGAGAGCACCAAGGACCCCACAATCCTCCTCCTCCTCCTCTGTGCAAACCCTCCTCCCTTCTAGAACTGATATTGTTGTCTAGTTTGGGTCATGAAACACCTGCAAGAAAAAAAAAACCAAGCTCAGAGAGCACCAAGGACCTCTATTGGTTCAGCCCTCTACAAATGTCCCAGTCTCTCATGGGTCCTCTTGGGGAAATCAATTGCCCACCTCTGTCCTAGACATATCAAGGCTTCCTAGAAACTCAGGAGTTCTGAAGCCCAGCTCATGAGCTATGCCCTCCTGGAATGCAATAAAACACAGCCCTGTCCAAACACAACAAAGCAGGTGATCCTGCCTGCCCAATTTGAGCCAACAAATCAAGCTATGTTGAAACTCATCCAGCAGACCGTGACCTAAATTAAGCACCGTGCCCCAGCCAAGAAAATCAAAACCATCCATTGCTCAGCAGGGATATTTCTGCGAAGTTAGGCAAAAACAGCTTGCGGCTTTCTACCATTCCTTTTTAGGCAGGGCGGGCGAAACGAGCAGGGAAGCACACAAAAACTTACAGAGTGTCTAGATTCTTCAGATTCCTGAAGACACCTGGCTGGATGCTTTTGATGTGGTTGAAGCGCAAATCCCTGGAAAGAATGAAGAAAAAAAAAGAGGTTAGTCCATCACCCGTGCGTGCTTGGCTTCTCCAATCATTGTGATAATTGACTTTGGTAGGTCTGTGGGACATGCTGAGCTAAGACGCTCAGCTAACAAGTGCATACACCTGTTTTATTCCCCTAAGGCAGAGGTCCCCAACCCCCGGTCCGTGGACCAGTACCGGGCCATTGCATGCCAGCAACCGGTCCGCACAAACAAACATTCATGGGATGCAGGAAGCACACAAAACCACGCACCTTCCGGTCCGCAGAAAAACTTCTCCCCACGGAACCAGTCCCTGGTGCCCAAAAGGTTGGGGACCTCTGCCCTAAGGCACCCAATGCCAAATGTCCACCAAACTTGTAGACAAGTTTGAAGACAAGTAGAAGACAATATTTGTAGCTCAAGAGTTGAATTGTGGGTTCCTAGATACTCTCTGAGCTTGCTCCACGGTTCAGCTCAGAGGTCTTCAAACTTGGCCCTTTTATGACTTGTGGACTTCAACTCCCAGAATTCCTCACCCAGCATGCCTAAAGGGCCAAGTTTGAAGACCCCTGGTTCAGCTCATGATCCCTCGCTCACACACTCACAGCCTGGTCAACAATCACACTCAAATCACTTCCAACCAAACACTGAGGCACAACTTTGGAGTACACGGAGATCCAGTGAATTTAAAATAACAGCAAAACTTTGTTCCATACAAGGTATATTTGTGCTCTCTCCCCTCTCATGCATGCATGCACGCACATGGACACGCACACGCACAAACCTACACTCATCCACACTTACCCACATCTTTCTCAACTAGGTTGCCAGGCAGTAGCCAGAGGGACAGAAGTCGCCAAGTCCGGATCCAAAAATGACTCAAAGAGTGGGTGGACTTCAGGACCCCTTTTATCTCCCCCCAATTCTTGCTTGGTTGATTGACAAAGCTGGCAGTTACTCTTTCCTTGTTGATTGACAAGTGTGGTAGCTGATGTTGGGATTTGGGGAGGGGTTTCCCATGTGCTCCCAACCAACTTCTTTTGTGTGGTTCAGATGACTTTTTTCCTCCTTTGTTTCCTTAATGACTTCCTTCCTTCTTATCTATCCCCTTAAGGCAGGGGTCAGCCATGACTGGCTGAGGAACAACAGAATAACAACAGAATAACAGAGTTGGAAGGGACCTTGAAGGTCTTCTAGTCCAACCCTTTGCTCAAGCAGGAGACCAGGGGTAGGCAACCTTGGCTCTTTTATGACTCGTGGACTTCAACTCCCAGAATTCCTGAGTCATCATGGCTGGTTGAGGAATTCTGGGTCTTGAAGTCCACAAGTCATAAAAGAGCCAAGGTTGCCTACCCCTGGTCTAGACCATTTCAGACAAATGGTTGTCCCAATCTCTTCTTTAAAATCTCCAGTGGTGGAACACCCACAACTTCTTGAGACAAGCTGATCCACTGATTAACTGTTCTAACTCAGGAAATTTCTGCTTAGTTCTAATTTGCTTCTCTCCTTGATTAGTTTCCATTCATTGCGTCTTGTCCTGCCTTCAGGCAATTTGGAGAAGGTCTTTGAGTCCAGGTGACAGGTGAGCTGGGTGGAGACCAAAAGTATGAACCAAAGGTGTCCTGAACAAAACTCAAAAGCTCTTGTGATTCAAGCTATAGTAGCTTGGCTAAATAAAGGTGTCTTTGCTAATTTGGAGGAAAAAATATCCAATGAAGAGTATGGTTAAGGGAAAAAATCCAGTGAATGAATTATTCGTACTTCCTATCCATTCCCAAAATCAAAATTCTGAGCAGAACCTGAGGCTTTAAAAAAAAAAGGTTGCGTATTTTCCCCCCACGTTATAACAGGGCTTTTCAACCTTTTGACCCACTGTACCACTTTTAGGATATGGCAACATCCGAGTACCACCAGTCGCCTAGCAAGGCGTCAAAAACTTGATGACCAAAAAAAAAGGACAAAAGTGAAGAAGTACAGGTAGTCCTCAACTTACAACAGTTCGCTTAGTGACTGTTCAAAGTTACAATGGCACTGAGAAAAGTGCCCCCCAAGCCACAGCTGAGCAAGACACTTGCCTGTCCGCCCGGCGGCGCTCTTCCTCCTGTCCGAGGTTTTCATTGTTGTGAGCATTTCTGTTGAGGATTGGCAGCGGGGGTGGGGTGGGGTGGTGTTTGGTTTTTATTTCCCCCCCCTCTGGTGGGTGATTGCAGCAGGTTTTGGTCACTTCACATGACCCTGGGACACTGTGACTGTCCTAAATATGAATCAGTTGCCAAGCGTCTGAATGTAAATCACAAGACCCTGGAGATGCTGCAACATTCCAGCTGATCGGCTCTTCTTCTGGGCTCAGAAGCGCCAGGATCAGTGCCGAGCTCCAGCTGGAGCCTGGCACTCATCCTGGCGCTTCCGCTGAGCCCTGACAACCCTGCAGCTCCAGCCGTCTCTCGCTCAGGCTTGTGCGGTGCTGCCACCGGTTCAGCTCATTCCCCTCCCCCACTACCACTTTTCTAGGATGGTCATGTACCACCTGCCAGGTGCCAATGTACCACAGGTGGTACCCGTACCACTGTTTGAAAAGCTCTGATGGCATGATGGCTGAGGAATTCTGGGAGTTGGAAGTCCACAAGTCATAAAAGGGCCAATTTGAAGACCCCTGGTCTACTCTGACAAAGAGAAGGACTAGGGGTGACATGATAACAGTCTCCCAATATTTGAGGAATTGTCAACTGAGAACAAGGGACAACCTTTTCTCCAAAACCCCTGAGGGAAGGACAAGAAGCAACGGATGGAAACTCATCAAGGAGAGAAGCAAGCTGGAACTATGGAGAAACTTCCTGACAGTGAGAACAATCAACCAGTGGAACAGCTTGCCTTCAGAAGCTGTGAATGCTCCAACACTGGAAGTTTTTAAGAAGGGACTGGACAGCCAGTTGTCTGAAATGGTATAGGGTCTCCTGCTTGCACAGGAGGTTGGACTAGAAGACTCCAAGATCCTTCCCAACTCTGTTATTCTGATATTTTTAGGGCAGAATTGTTAGGTGAACACTCACATGGATTACACACAGCTCGTGTGCTATAATATCTAGACCACGGGTAGGCAACCTTGGCTCTTTTATGACTCGTGGACTTCAACTCCCAGAATTCCTGAACCAGCCTGGCTCAGCTTGGAAATTTCTCCCTTTCCCCTCAGCATGGCTGGCTCAGGAATTCTGGGAGTTGAAGTCCACGAGTCATAAAGCGGCCTAGGCCTAGGCCAGGGGTAGGCCACCTTGGCTCTTTTATGACTCGCAGACTTCAACTCCCAGAATTCCTGAGCCAGGAGGGCTCAGCTTGGAAACCTCTTCCATTTCTCTCAGCGTGGCTGGCTCAGGGATTCTGGGAGTTGACGTCCACGAGTCATAAAAGAGTGAAGGTGGCCTACCCCTGATCTAGACCCTTTTTAGGGTTAGGGTTAGGGTTAGGGTTAGGGTTAGGGTTCCTGACTGATGAGCAAATTCAACCCATGCAATATGATGGCACGTGCCAACTTACAATCTCGGCTCCTATATTAACTTGGCACTCCAAGCACGTATGAGTTAGATCCCAAAGCATTCGTAAAATTCTTTAGGGAAATAAAACCAAGTCAGCAGCCCGGTGACTTGGAAACGGGAGTCGCCTGCAGGTAAATTCAAAATGAGTCACCCCACATAGAGAAAGAGAAAGAATCCCTTTCGTGTTTTCTCCAGTAACAACATGAGATCGTGAAGCTTTGGAAGGATAGATGATAGATAGATAGATAGATAGATAGATAGATAGATAGATAGATAGATAGATAGATAGATAGATGAATAATAAAGTAAGTAAGTAAGTAAGTAACTAAGTAAGTAAGTAGGTAATTGCAAGACTACAAATTTTCCAAAAAATACTTTTCCGTCCAACTGGATGAGAACTTTTAAGGAGGGAAATAGCAAGGAGGTGCTAGGATAACGTTTCACCCTGTTGGCTAACTTTAAGATGTTCGGACTTCTGCTCCTAGAATTCCTCATACTGCCTGGGAAATTCTGGGGGCCTAAAGTCCACATATCTTAAAGTTGCTACGTTACTGAGCAGGGAGCAAGCTTCCAAGTTGGCTTCCAAACATATGCGGCCATGTATTTATCTGGCAGACCCGAAATAAAACTTTTGCATCCAAGGGTCTTATTTCACCCCAAGAAAAATGTGAGCTGAAAGCTCATGAGCATCCAGCTGTGTTTCTTTCTGGATTTAATGAGCGTGTAAAACTTTCCCCATTCTCTGTCAACAGTCTGTTTTCTTTCTGGAGGCATTCACGGCACCACAGAAGTGAACTGCGATCCTAACAGAATCCTTGGTTGCATAAACCAGAGGGGTAGAGTTGAGATCATGTGAAGCATTACTATTGCTTTATAAAAGCTTAGTAAGATCACATTTGGATTACTGCATCCAGTTTTGGTCACCCCCATTGTCAAAAAGATATTGAGACTTTGGAAAGAGTATAGAGAAGAGCAACTAAGATAGTTAAGGCCTGGAAACTAAAACATATAAAAAATGGTTGCAGGAATTGGATATGACTAGTCTAGAGAAAAGAAGGCCTGGGGGTGACATAATAGCAGTCTTCCAGTATTTGAAGGGCTGCCACAAAGAAAAGGGAGTCAAGCTATTCTCCAAAGCACCAAAAGGCAAAACAAGAAGCAACGGATGGAAAATAATCAAGGAGAGAAGCAACCTAGAACTAAAGAGAAATTTCCTGAGAGTTAACAATAAATCAGTGGAACGATTTGCCTCCAGAAGTTGTGGGTGCTTCAACACTGGAAATTTTTAAGAAGAGACTGGACAGCCATTTGTCTGGAATGGTGTAGGGTCCCTGTCCCTTCCAACTCTATTATTCTGTAGTCTGAAGTGAGGTCCTGAAAACATTTCATAGGAAGCACAAAGAACAGTAAGCTAATAGGATAAAGGTAGTACAGGAAGTCCTCATTTAGTAACCACAATTGGGACCAGCAATTTGGTTGCTAAGCAAAGCACGTGCTAAGTAAAATATAACAATTTTCCAATCTTTTTTCAGCTTTCCATTTCTTTGACAGACCTGTGATAGCTGTGAAAGGGCAGACTGGTTGCAAAGTTATTTTTTCATCGCTGTTATAGCTGCGAACAGTCACTAAACGTGACAGTCACTAAATGATTACAGGTAGTCCTTAGGTTATAAAGGCAATTGGATCACAATTTCTACGATCCCCATTTCTGTTACTAAGGGATGTGATGTCATATCGTGTGATCACATTGTTCAATGATGGCAATCCCACGGTTCCAGTTGCTGTCATAACTCCAGGACCACACAGGCCATTAAGCAGGAGGATGTGGGAGCCCCAGGCAAGCTGACTGATTGGTCCACAAGTGCTGGAGGAGGTGCTTTAGAGCATGGGCAGGTGGGCAGGTGAGCAGGTGCCACAATGGAGTAGGGGGATTTTGTCAGCACTTACTATGGAGCACTGGTGGGCGAAAAAGCAGTGAATCAGGAGCAACTTCTGATGTCCTGCCAGCTTCCCCACTGATTTTGCTTGTGGGAAGCCTGCAGGAAACATTGGAAATCGTGATCATGTGAATGCAAGTTGCGGAAAAGTTGTAATCATTAAGCTGGCATCAGGAGCCCAGGGACCACTGTAACAGCTGCAGTTTTACAGGCAGGGTGTAAATCCTGTTCAGTGCCTTTGTAACTTTGAATGGTCACTGAACGAGTGATTGTAACTCGAGAACCATCTGTACCTGTATTAAAATAGGATTAATGGACACCATCACCCTGATAACTTATAAGTAAGGGTGTAGGTCTATATATATGTTGTATATAGTATGTTTAAAGGTATGTTATGTATGGAGTAGGGGGATTGAGAGGAATTTCATTCTTAATGTGTGCCATTGTGCCTACAGGGGAAAAAATGACAATAAAGGTTATCTATCTATCTATCTATCTATCTATCTATCTATCTATCTATCTATCTATCTATCTATCTATCTATCTATCATGTAGTTCACATCATGGCACATTTCCCCTCTATAAGAGTGGGTAGATTTGCAAATGAGAAATTTTAATGACTGGAAATAAATATTCCCAGAACAGGTTGGATCATATATATGGTACATCCTAAGCTGCACTCCTGCAACACACTTAACCTGGTTACCAAATAAACTCCTTTTCTAGGTTTGGACAACCCACTCTCCTTAAATTGAATTAGCAGGCTAGATATGCATGATACTTTCTGCCTCAGATGTCAATCCTGGTTAATCCTACCCAGATTCAATACTGTAAAAATACAGGTATAAGAGTGAGCCTTAAAAAATAATATAAAACAACTTCCACCTTTGATCCCTTTTATCCTAGTGCCAATCATAAAATCTCATGGCTGGAAAGCTTTTTTCCCCCCTGACAGAGCATGGACAGCTGCTGCAAAGTTTTATTAATCAACAACTTTGTTACATGAATACTGCACAAGTATACAACATAAAGCGTATTTCAAGATATAATTGTGATCCGTGACACCAGGCAAAAAATACAGCTCACTGGCGGGTAAAAAACTGTTTGCCAGACAAGAACGAGAGGCAAAAATTTATCTCCATCTAGAGTGCAATTTTAAAAAAAACACAGAAAACGTAACCCAACTAAAATCATCCATATATTATTTTTTATTTTTAAAAATGCATTTATTTTGCATCATTTCTAAAAAAAGAAGGGGAGGGATTAGAAAAAACACAAACTTATTCTTAGAACAAACAATGATTAAGTGAACTCAGAAAGTGCACAATACAGGTAAACCCTTGATTCACAACACAACCGAGGCCCGAATTTACGTTGCTAAACAAGACAGTTTTGCCCCACGTTAACCATCTATTTTGCCTTGGTTGTCAAATAGATCCCTTAAATCAGGGGTGTCAAACTCAATTTCATTGAGGGCCGCATCAGCATTGCAGTTGCCCTCAGGGGGCTGGGTGGGTGTGGCCAGGGTGGGTGTGGCCTACTGGGTGGGTGTGGCTAGAGTGCATATGGCCTACTGGGTGGGTGTGGCTAGAGTGCGTATGGCCTACTGGGTGGGCGTGGCCAGCTCTACATCGTTCGCATCAAGGGTGCCTATGGGGGCCTGGGCAGGAGTGGGACAGATCTGAGGGTCTCTGGCAGGAGGAGGGTCTCTGGGCCAGGGCCAAGGCAGTGGGGGCCGGTCCCTCACTGTTTCCAGGATGGCTTCGCGGGCCGCATGAAACCACTTCGCGGGCCGGATCCGGCCCCCGGGCCTTGTGTTTGACATGTCTGCCTTAAATTAATTGCAATAACGCAAGCAACGTTTTTTCTCTAAGAGATAACGCATTCACACAACCTTGAATTAGTTTGGTTCTATTCTTTAACAGCGTAAAGGTAGCCCCACCGAAGCAGGGCCTCAAAAAATTAATGAAAACTCATAAATGTTCCTCTCCACGGAAATCTTTAGTAAAAGGCGAAAGATTTATACGATCTGAAGAGAAACCAGAGTATGCTTCAATATCGCCGCCGACACCGATCCCTACGGCGGCGGTTAATACTGAGGTTACGGCGTCCCGCGCGACCGCGCCCAAATGCGTGACCGTGGAATAACAAGGCGGCTTTTTCGAACATTCCCGCCGGTTCCAGAACCGGGAGTATCGCACGGAGCGAAACGGGGCATGCATCGCGGAAGAGTCGCAGGCTTTCCTCTCCGCAAAGCATCACGGTTGAAGCAAATGCAAATGAAGCTCCTCAATCTTCCCGCCTCCCCCTCCCGGTTCGGATTCCCTTTTGGTGCTTTGCTGGCGGTAACCCAGGTAACCCAGGAAGATTGAGATGCTTCATTTGAATTTGCTTCAACCGTGATGCTTTGCGGAGAGGAAAGCCTGCGACTCTCCCGCGATGCATGCCCCGTTTCGCTCCGTGCGATACTCCCGGTTCTGGAACCGGCGGGAATGTTCGAAAAAGCCGCCTTGTTATTCCACGGTCACGTATTTGGGCGCGGTCGCGCGGAACGCCGTAACCTCAGTGTTAACCGCCGCCGTAGGGATCGGTGTCGGCGGCGACATTGAAGCATACTCTGGTTTCTCTTCAGATCGTATAAATCTTTCGCCTTTTACTAAAGATTTCCGTGGAGAGGAACATTTATGAGTTTTCATTAATTTTTTGAGGCCCTGCTTCGGTGGGGCTACATTTACGTGGTTAAAGAATAGAAAAGAACTATGAGGTATTGTGGCTGTTCACCACGTGTGGTGGTGTTCTTGGTTACGGCGTTTGTTGATCATTTGCATAAATGTTGCTTGATGCGTGGGATTCTCGTGTGTGATGATTTACAATAGTTTGTTTACTGACCGTTTCACTTACGTATCGCGCCTTTTCCGGCGGGCCGGCAGTTTAACACGCCTGATTTAGTGACTCTTTGAAGTTATAATGGCACTGAAAAAATTGATATGATCATTTTTTTCACACTTATGACTGTTGCAGTGTTCCTGTGAGCAGGTGATTTACATTTGGCATGCTAGACAACTGGCTTGTATTTATGACGGTTGCGGTGTCCAGGGGTCATGTGATCCCCTTTTGCGATCTTCTGACAAACAAAGTCAATGGGGAAGCTGATTCACTTAACAGTTTAACAACTGCGGTGGTTCACTTAACAAATTTGGCAAGAAAAGTCGTAAAATGGGGCAAAACGCGCTTAACAAATTTCTCACCTAGCAACATCAATCTGGGGCTCAATTGTGGTTGTAAGCTGAGGACAACCTGTACTTGTGTACCTGACTTACCGGAAAATCTAGGAATTGTCTTGCATCTTTGCATTTGGCTGGATATCAAAGGGCGAAAGTTTCTCAGTGGAACATGTGGACAAACAAAGCAATAAAGCAAAATGGATTTGCTTTTCTATACTTTTTTTGCTTCTTCTTTTTTTTTTACAAAAAAACCCAATTGGGTAAAATGGATTCATTTAATGGCTATGAGGTTCATTTAACAACCGTCACCAGAAATGCTAGAAAATCAGGTCTGGTGACATGGTGACTCGTGTAACAACCATAATTTATGACCAGAATTCCGAGCACAATTATGGTCGTAAGAAGGACTACTTCTAGATTGGGTTTAGATAAAGAAATTCATCAATACTGGCAAGTTTTTCTTTAAAGATTGGAATGAGCAATCTACTGGAAAATGTGGGTAGAATCGGGACTGTGACTTTAAAAGCAATTGCTATGCAACAGTTTCTCCAGCAATATCTCCAGTGGCAGCGTGTTCTAATAGGACAACATGAGCCAGATGTTTTGAGATGTTTTCCTCCTTGATTGGAATTTGTACCAGAAGGAAACCTATATTAACATACTGTATCTTCATCCAAAGCTCAGAAATATTTTTAAAATGGACATTGCTGGCATATTTCAAACATGGGCTAAAGAACAGGAACCACCAATAAAGTGCCATCATTGGATTCGGGTCCTTAAGAATGATAACGGGGTGCAGATGGTCTTTGATTTACAACCATTTATTTAGGGACTGTTCGAAGTTACAACAGCACTGGAAAAAGTGACTTATGATCGTTTTTCACGCTTACGACCGTTGCAGTATCCCTCCAGTCACGTGATCAAAATCCAGACGCTTGGCAACTGACTCATATTTGTGACGGTTGCGGTGTCCCCGGGATCACGTGGTCCCCTTTTGCAACCTTCTGACAAGCAAACTCAATGGGAATTCACTTAACACCTTTAACAACTGCAGCGATTCACTTAACAACTTGGCAAGAAAAGTCATAAAAACAGGGAAAAACTCACTGTCTTGCTTAGCGATGGAGATGTTGGGCTTCATTATGGGTCACAAGCTGAGGTCTACTTGTCTCTACACATCTGAGATAAATGTTGATTCAACAGAAAATCCACTTATTAGTGACTGCTAAGAGTTGAGCACAACCTAATGGCGTGTAATCAACCGTCAGAAATATATTGTCAAGGATTGGGGTGGGAGGTGAGGGGGCAGAGAGGCTGCCTAGGTAACAACCCAAGAAGAAAGAATCAGAACAACAGAGATGAAGGGACCTTGGAGGTCATCTAGTCCCAACCCCCTGCTCAAGCGGGAGATCCTATGCCATTCCAGACAAATAGTTGTCTGATCTCTCCTCTAGTGATGGAGCACCCACAACTTCCGGAGACAAGCCACTGAAGGCAAGGAACCCTCAGTGGCTCAACGGTCAGAGGAAGAAACTAAGGAAGGATCCATCCTAATGGAATGGGCAGTTAACATATGTGAAAAATTGGTAAGACTCTGTTAAGGGAGCCTTACAATAAAGCAGAAATAGCTAATCTTATCACATTTCTTGTCTGGGAAGTAGAGGGCTGATATGTATTCAGAGTGTATTGTCTTATATATTTTATAAGGCAGGGGTCCTCAACCTTGGCGACTTTAAGACTTGTGGACTTCAACTCCCAGAATTCCTCAGCCAGCAAAGCTGGCTGAGGAATTCTGGGAGTTGAAGTTCACAAGTCCTAAAGTCGCCAAGGTTGAGGACCCCTGTTATAAGGTATATAATAACTATTGCAGTGTCTCTGCAATGACATGACTGCAATTTGGGCGCTTGCATTTACGACGGTCACCGCTTCCCAGGGTCATTGGTGACCTTCCCAGTTGGCTTTCGACAAGCAAAGTCAACCAGCTGGATTCACTTAATGACCGTAAAAAGAAAGGTTGTAAAATCAGAGGGAGTCAGCTGATGACTGAGTTAACATAGTTTAGCGAAGCAAATTCTGGTCCCTATTGGTGCTTTAATTCAAGGATTAACTTGTAGGTGAAAAACGTAACAGAAAGGTACAGTATAGGGCAGGGGTAGGCAACCTCGGCTCTTTTATGACTCATGGACTTCAACTCCCAGAATTGGAGTTGCTGACTCAGGAATTCTGGGAGTTGAAGTCCATGAGTCATAAAAGAGCCAAGGTTGCCTACCCATGGTATAGGGGGTACCTTGCTCAATAGTAGTAACTGTCAGAGGGATCTTGAAGTCCCAGTGGACAATCACTTAAATAGGAGCCAGCCGTGTGCTGCAGCTGCCAAAAAAGCCAATGCAATCCTAGGCTGCTTCAATAGAGGGATAGGACCAAGATGATGTGAAATGTTAGTGCCACGTTATAATGTCTTGGTAAGATGACACTTGAAAAACAGGTAGTCCTTAACTTATGACCACAGTTGAGCCCAGAATATATGTTGCTAAGTGAGAAATTTGTTGAGTTTTGCCCCATTTTATGACTTTTCTTGCCACACTTGTTAAGTGAACTACTTCAGTTGATAAGTTAGTAACCCAGTTGTTAAGTGAATCCGGCTTCCCCATTGACTTTGCTTGTCAGAAGGTCGCAAAAGGGGATCACGTGACCCCGGGACACTGTGTAACTGTCATAAATATGAACCAGCTGTCAAGAATCTGCAACCCTGGGGATGCTGCACGGATCACAAGTGTGAAAAATGGTCATAAGTCACTTTTTTCAGTGCTACCATAACTTCAAACAGTCACTAAACAAACTGTTGTAAGTCGAGGACTAACCTGTATTGCATCCAGGTTTGGTTGCTGTGATATAAAACAGATGAGATTCTAGAAGGAGTGCAGAGAAGAGCAACAAAAACAATTAAGGGGTCTGCTGGATAAATTGTTTGATGAACGATTAAACTGTTAAAGGAAGTTGGGTATGACTATTTATTTATTTATTATTTATTTATTTGATTTGTATACCGCCCTTCTCCCTAAGGACTCAGGGCGGTGAACAGTGACATAAATAACAGAATGCACAAATACAGATATTGAAAACAAATTAAACCCTAGCCCTGGGGTAGGCAACCTTGGCTGTTTTATGACTTGTGGACTTCAACTCCCAGAATTCCTGAGCCAGCATGGCTCAGCTTGGAAACCTCTCCCTTTCCCCTCAGCGTAGCTGGCTCAGGAATTCTGGGAGTTGAAATCAGTGAGTCATAAAAGGGCTGAGTTTGAAGACCCCTGCTCTATATACATTTTACAAATAAATATCGATTATTGTTCCTTGCACCAATAGAAAACAAATGCAGAGGTATTTTAACCACCCTAGTCCATTGAGGAGCTTATCCCCCCACCCCCTTTGGGATCCAGTCAAATGCAAAACAATCCCTAGATCAGGGATCTTCAAACTTGGCCCTTTGGGAACTTTGTGGACTTCAACTCCCAGAATTCCTCAGCCAGGGTGCCTGGAGTCCACAAGTCATAAAAGTGCCAAGTTTGAAGACCCCTGGTCTAGATCATCTGCTAGGTCGGCTACAGTATTGTGCCTGGCTGAGGAATTCTGGGAGTTGAAGTCCACAAGTCATAAAAGTGCCAAGTTTGAAGACCCCCTGGTCTATGTCATCAGCTAGGTCAGCTACAGTATTAAAAGAAACGTAAGACCCACAATAGAGATCAAATTGCTAACATACGCTGGATCATGGAGAAAGCTAGAGAGTTCCAGAAAAACATCTACTTCTGCTTCATTGACTATGCTAAAGCCTTTGATTGTGTGGATCATAACAAACTGTGGCAAGTCCTCAAAGAGATGGGCATACCAGACGATCTTATTTGTCTCTTGAGAAACCTATATGCGGGCCAAGAAGCAACAGTGAGAACTGGACACGGAACCACTGATTGGTTCAAAATTGGGAAAGGAGTCCGGCAAGGCTGTATAGTGTCGCCTTGCCTATTTAACTTATATGCAGAGCACATCATGAGAAAGGCAGGGCTAGATGAATCAAAAGTTGGAATTAAGATTGCCGGAAGAAACATCAACAACCTAAGGTATGCAGATGATACCACTCTAATGGCAGAAAGTGAAGAGGAACTAAAAAGCCTCTTGTTGCGAGTGAAGAAGGAGAGTGCAAAACTTGGGTTGAAACTAAACATTAAGAAAACCAAGATCATGGCATCCGGCCCTCTCAATTCCTGGCAAATAGATGGGGAAGAAATGGAGGTAGTGACAGATTTTATTTTCCTGGGCTCCAAGATCACCGCAGATGGGGACTGTAGCCAAGAAATTAAAAGACGCTTGCTCCTGGGGAGGAAAGCCATGGCAAATCTAGACAGCACACTAAAAAGCAGAGACATCACCCTGTCAACAAAACTGCGTATAGTCAAGGCCATGGTCTTCCCAGTTGCAATGTATGGCAGTGAAAGCTGGACCATAAGAAAGGCTGAGCGCCAAAGAATTGAAGCCTTTGAACTATGGTGCTGGAGAAGACTCCTGCGAGTCCCTTGGACTGCAAGGTGATCAAACCGGTCAGTCCTAGAGGAGATCAACCCTGACTGCTCTTTAGAAGGCCAGATCCTGAAGCTAAAACTCAAATACTTTGGCCACCTAATGAGAAGGAAGGACTCACTGGAGAAGAGCCTAATGCTGGGAAAGATTTGAGGGCAAGGGAAGAAGGGGACGACAGAGAATGAGGTGGCTGGATGGAGTCACTGAAGCAGGAGGCGTGAGCCTAAATGGACTCCAGAAGATGGTGGAGGACAGGAAAGCCTGGAGGAACATTGTCCATAGGGTCGCGATGGGTCTGACACGACTTCGCAACTAACAACAACAGGACCCCACAAACCACAATTAAACCGCAAGACTGAAAGAAAACTCACCTTTCTTTATTAACTCTCAAGACAATAGACTGCAAACGTGCAATGATTGGCAGAAACACACACGAATCACACTTCACTTTTGTTCTATTCTTTAACCGCGTATAGGTAGCCCCACCGAAGCAGGGCCTCAAAAAATTAATGAAAACTCATAAATGTTCCTCTCCACGGAAATCTTTAGTAAAAGGCGAAAGATTTATACGATCTGAAGAGAAACCAGAGTATACTTTTCCGCCTTTCCCGAAGCGACCGTTACGGTGTCGAGAGTTACTGAGGTCACGGCGTCCGACATTAGTAGGGGCGCAACACGTGTCACTTGGTCTAGAGGTATAGATTTCCACGGTTCCCGTCGGTTTCAAGAACGGCTCGTTCGCACGAAGGGGAAAAAAGAGCAAAAATCACGAGGCAGCCCCCGGGGGGGGGAATTTTCTGCCTCGCAAAGCATCACGGTTGCAAGTGAATGCAAATGAAGCTGCTTTATCTCCCCGCCCAGGTCGGTTTGATTGCATCCAAAGCGGAGTCACGTCGAGTCCCATTCGTGGTGCAAAATGACGTTACGCCAGCGCGGCTTTCTATTTTTAATCGACTACCGGTATTCCCACAATCTTGCAAATGTGGATTTTGTACTGCAATAGCTTTCCCTGTCTGATTTTATGATGGCAGCCGTGGTTTGCGTCGGATCTGAGCCCCAATTCTCATTTCCTGCAAAAAAAAAAAAAAGGCGCCTCTGCTTTTCTTGCAGGACCGTCGGCATATGCTCCGTAGTGTTTCTTTCCATCTCGGGCGCGTTACGGCACTCTGCTCGTGCTCAGAAATCCTCTTGCCCTAATCTTCAAATTGCAAGACAGGTTCAAATAGAACGAGCTTCTCCCCTGCCCCCCGAAGGAAACCCAGTTCGGATTAAGTAGATCTGCTTCTCCCGAGCCATCGAAACTGCGCGATTCTGGATGAAACGTGTAACGGTGATACACGTTGTCATCGGGGCACTGGGAACTATGTCCAAAAACTTTGCAAAACATATCAAGAAATTGCAGCTTCCTGCAATAACTCCAGCAAAGCTGGAGTGTTCAGTTGACTGTTCCATGTTTATTATTATTATTATTATTATTATTATTATTATTATTATTATTATTATTATTATTATTATTATTATTATTATTATTATTATTTATTTATTATTATTATTATTATTATTATTATTATTATTATTATTATTATTATTATTACTATTAATAAAAATAAAAATAAAGAAAGTTGGAAGGGACCTTGGAGGTCATCTAGTCCAACCCCCTGCTCAGGCAGGAAAGCCTATAGTATACCATTTCAGACAAATGGCTGTCCAGTCTTCTTAAAGACTTCCAGTGTTGGAGCATTCACAGCTTCTGGAGGCAAGCTGTTCCACTGGTTAATTGTTCTGTCAGGAAGTTTCTCCTTAGTTCTAGGTTGCTTCTCTCCTTGATCAGTTTCCATCCGTTGCTTCTTGTCCTGTATTCAGGCGCTTTGGATTATAGCTTGACTCCCTCTTTGGAGCAGCCCCTGAGATACTGGATGACTGCTATCATGTCACCCCTAGTCTTTCTCTTTATTAAACTAGACATACCCAATTCCAGCAACCGTTCCTTATATGTTTGAGCCTCCAGTCCCCCAATCATCTTTATTGCTCTTCTCTGTACTCTTTCTAGACTCTCAACATCTTTTTTTACATGGTGGCGACCAAAACTGGTTGCAGTTTCTGCAAGAAAACAAGCAAGCTCAGAGAGTATCAGGGATCCCTCTTGTCAACCCTGAGCTACAAATATTCTCCTTTATTAGAGAAAGAAGGGAGGGAGGGGCGGATTTTTCCAGCTTTTTTACAGTATTATAATGGGTTGCACAGTCGGCCAGATGTTTAGGCCAGATCGAGTCCTTCCCAAGGACCTGGGATAGCCAGATGTTGTTTGAGGATCTTAGAGGGGTCACTGCAGGATGTCAGTTGTTCCAAGCAAAGTTGCCTTTTGCCATTGACTCCATTGAGTCCTCGACTTACGACCACAATTGAGCCCAAACTTTCTGTTGCTAAGTGAGACATTTAAGTGAATGTTGCCCCATATTAGGACCTGTGCTGCCACATTTGTTAAGCGAATCACGGCAGTTGTTAACTTAGGACACGGTTGTTAAGTGAATCTGGCTTCCCCATGGACTTTGCTTATCAGAAGGTCACAAAAGATGATCACGTGACCCCGGGATGCTGCCACCGTCGTAAATGTGAACCGGTGCCCAAGCGTCTGAATTTTGTTCATGTGACCAGGGGGATGCTGCAAAGGTGTTTTAAGTGAAAAACGTTCATAAAGTTGCTTTTTTCAGTGCCAGTGTAATTTTGAACGGTCACTAAACAAACTCTTGTAAGTCAAGGACTACCTGTAATGTGGACTGTATCAATGCAGATGGTGTTCCCGTGATGCTTCAGTTGTTTTCGGATTGCACCCAAAGCACCTATAATTATTGCTACCACCTTTGTTTTCTTTTGCCTTAGTTTGGGGGTAGGCCACCTTGGCTCTTTTACGACTCCTGGACTTCAACTCCCAGAATTCCTGAGCCAGCATGGCTCAGCTTGGAAACCTCTCCCTTTCCCCTCAGCATGGCTGGCTCAGGAATTCTGGGAGTTGAAGTCCACAAGTCATGAGGGGCCCAAGGTTGCCTACCCCTGCCTTAGTGTTTCTATTTCTAATTGCAGGTTTTTATACTTTGTGATCTTTTTCCAGTTCTTTCTCTTCTATTTTGCTGTCTCCAGGCATCGCAACATCCCCTTTCCAGACTGTTATTATTATATGTCTAACCGTGTTGCCGGTTCTTTAGCTGGTGTTGGCTTTCATTCACATTAAGTTCTTCCCAAGAATCTAGGATATCTTTATGTATGGCATAGTAGAGGTGGTTCCCGACTTACAGCCGTTCATTTAGTGACCGTTCAGAGATACAACAACACTGAAAAATGTGACTGAAGACCATTTTTCACACTTAATGACCGTTGCAGCATCCCCGATGTCATATGATCAAAATTCAGACAGTTAGCAACTGACTCATATTTATGACAGTCGTAATGGCCCGGGGGAGGGGTGGTGGTGTCACGTGATCCCCTTTTGCGACCTTCTGACCATCAAAGTCAACTGGGGGAAGCCAGATTCACTTAACAACCGTGTTACTAACTTAACAACTGCAAGGATTCACTGAACCACTGTGGCAAGACAGGTCGCAAAATGGGGCCAAATTCACTTCACGTGTCTTTCTTAGCCACATAAATATGGGGCTCAATTGTGGTCGTAAGTCGAGGACTGCCTGTATTTGAAAATCTCGCAACATTTTAACCTGCTCATTTTCAACTTATTTTCATCTCTTGTATTCCCACCCATTTCCAGTGCTGGCACCTGATAACTTTTACAGATGTTCGAGTGAGTCATTCTGGCGTCTTATGTTAGGTGTTGTTTTTATAATGAGCTTTTGCGGTTATTCTTGCCCAGGCTGAGCGTATGACCTGCTTCTTCTTCTGCCTCTTTGCCCTAACTGTACTTGCAGCCCTGAACATCTGGTGGATGGTCCAGGCAGCTAAATCTGTTGCTAAAAGGCCTCAGAGATTTCTCCTTCTTGCCCGACTCTATATTATTTTTTATCTTGATCTGGCTCTGTTTAATATTCAGGCTGAACAGCAGGAAAGAAGCTTTAATTCAATCATCTCTCCAAGCTAAACAAGCGTCCAGATCTTGGAAGAAACCCAATGCCAGTTTGCAAACATTGGAACCATGAATCGGTTAGCTCAAAAGAAAACTGTGGCTGGAGAAATAAAAGTGGAATTAAAATAAAAGCATTGGGGCTGGCTTGTTTTGCAGAAATCGCCTCTTTCCAATCCAGGAAGATTATCTCCTGCCTTGAACCCTACTTATGAGCTGTATGGGTAATCCTCAATCTACGACCACAATTGACCCCAAAATTTATGTCGTTAAGTGAGGCAGCTAAGTGAATTTAGTCCCAACTTTTCTTGCCACAGTTCTTAAGTGAATCACTGCAGTTGTTAAGGTTAGTAACACGGTTATTAAGGGAATCTGGCCTCCCCATTCACTTTGCTTGTCAGAAGGTCACAAGAGGAGATCACGTGACCCTGGGACACTGTGTAGCCGTCATAAGTATGAATCAGTTGCCAAGCGTCTGAATTTTGATCGTGTGACCGTGGGGATGCAGCAACAGTCCTCATTGTGAAAAATGGTCACAAGTCCCCTTTTTCAGTTCTGTTGTAACTTTGAATGGTTTCCAGTCGAGAACTTGCTTTTACTGAAAAGGCTCTAATAAAAAGATTAATCTGTAAATTGAGAATACAGGTAATCCTCAAGCTATGGCTGTAAAGGAGCCAGCCCATCAATGGACCTCACTTGTAAAGGTCTTGAAACCAACCTGGTTTTATGACCTTCTTTCGCAGTGGTCGCTAAGCGAACCCCATGGTCATGGAGTGGCATGATTTTGCCAAAAAGAGGAAGTATATGCCAGTTGTCACCAAAAATATCATAAGTGACTGTCAGGTGAGAGTGGGCTGCTGCAAACAGCCATAGATGAGGCCTTGGTGGAGCAGTGGGCTAATGCCTCCTTAAGTAACACCAGCTGCCTGCAATTAGTGCAGGTTCGCATCCCACCAGGCTCAAGGTTGACTCAGCCTTCCATCCTTCCGAGGTAGGTAAAATGAGGACCCAGATTGTTGGGGGCAATTAAGCTGACTTCGTAATAATGCCGCTTTAGGGTGTGTGTGAAAGCCCTAATAAGCAGGCATATACATAGAATGAAGGCTACTGCTAAGCTTGTAAGTCGCCCTGAGTCTTTGGAGAAGGGCGGGATATAAATGGAATTAAAATAAAAAAAATGTTACAGAGCGCCCCAAATGGTCATGTGATCTAGTCCCACCTGAGGCATGAAAGGCAGTTGGGTGACTTTGAGCTAATCAACAGGGGACAGTGAGTTCTAGACCTGCCTTAGCCACAAAGGCCAGCCTGGTGACTTTGGGCCAATCACTAGGAGACGGCGAGTTCTAGTCCCACTCTAGGTACGAAAGGCAGCTTGGTGACTTTGGGCAATCACCAAGAGACGGTGAGTTCTAGTCCCGCCCTACTCATGAAAGCTGGTGACTTTGGGCTTCTCTCTCTCTCTCTCTCTCTCTCTCTCTCTCTCTCTCTGTGTGTGTGTGTGTGTGTGTCAGCAGGAAGAGGAAGGACTATTAAGTATGTTTGCTGTCTTGAGTTATTTATAAAAATAATAAGAACAAGATTAAAAAAGCCAGAAAGATAGAAAAAGAAAGGAAGGGTAGAAAAAGAAAAAAAGAAAAAGAACAAAAGATAGGAAACAAAGAAAGGAGAAAAAAGGAAAGGAAAAAGAAGAAGAAAATGAAAGAAGAAAAGAGAAAAAGAAAGAAAGGAAGGAAGGAGGGAAGAAAGAAGGAAAGGAAAAAAAGAAAAGAAAAAACGAGAGAGAGAGAGAGAGAAACGGATGCTCTGCTTTGAAATACACATCTTGGCAAGACAACATTTGAGTCAATGAGTGGACCACACCTGTGGGTTCTGCACCATTTAGATGCCAATGTGCCTCAAGCCACCCATAGCCCACTTTTCCACAAAACCCAAGTTTAAGCCAGCCTTCTTGCCCAGCATTGACTCTGCAAGCTGCAATTCAGATTTTTCTGGACCGATGCTTAGTTCCTTTCCATGCAGTTTGACCTTGGACTTCAAAAGACCCCATGGAACAAACAGCCACAAATGGATCTAATTGGGTTTGAAAATTTCAGAGCACAAATGGCCCACAGCTGTTGTTCGCCTTGGAACCCATTCAGCCTTGGAGCCTCAAGCTCCAGCAGCAGAAGTAGCAGTGCCAAAAATACAGTTTTGGTCATCCAGCGGTTGTTTGCAGAGCTGAGTTTCCTGTGCCTTTGCTCTCTTCAGTGGCTGAATTTGGGGAGAAGCAGGGGGGGGCAGAAATGCGTGGCTTGCTTTAGTGAAAAATTGGATAGCTTCAGGCATTTTCTGCTAGGAATGTTAAGGCAGCCAGGTGGCCTTTGATTGAAAACATGGAACAGATCCCTGTTCCTTTTTACGAGGCAGAAACTGTTCAAGGAGCACATCTTTAAATAAGTAAAAGGTAAAGGTAAAGGTAAAGGTTCCCCCGCACATGCGTGCTAGTCGTTTCCGACTCTAGGGGCCGGTGCTCATCTCCGTTTCAAAGCCGAAGAGCCAGCGCTTGTCCGAGGACGTCTCCGTGGTCATGTGGCCAGCATGACTAGACGCCAAAGGCGCACGGAACGCTCTTACCTTCCCACCGGAGTGGTCCCTATTTTTCTCCTTGCATTTTTACGTGCTTTCAAACTGCTAGGGTGGCAGAAGCTGGGACGAGTAACAGGCGCTCACTCTGTTACGCGGCACTCGGGATTCGACCCGCCAAACTGCCGACCTTCTGATCGACAAGCTCAGCATCCTAACCCACTGAGCCACCGCGTCCCTCTTAAATAAGTAAACATACATTTAAATGGGATTTTTTGTTACCGGAATATCAGGTGAGGTTGTTGAGGCTTTTTAAATATGCAAAATGATTGGGCCTAAAGCACTGTTTCTGAAACTTGGGCACTTTTAAGATGGGTCAACTTCAACTTCCAGAATTCCCTAATCGGCATGGCTGGCTGGGGGATTCTGGGAGTTGAAGTCAACCCATCTTAAAAATGGTCAAGTTTCAGAAACAGTGCTTTAAGAGAAAGCAAACCTACTTATTTATATTTGGTGGATATCAACCAGGATAACATTTCATTTTTCTCTCTCTGCTTTTAATTTTTCCATTTACACCTCAGCTGCATAGTGGCATAGCTATAGCCTCCTTCCTCTTTTAAGTTCTCCCATCAGAGACAAGCACAAATCATATATTTTCCACTAAACTGTCTCTCCTCTCAGTTCCTCTGAACATGCAAATCACAGCCAACTCAGCAATCCCTGAGAAATATTTTTAATCTAGGCAACTTGATATATCTCTGGTGGATTTTTTTTCCTAGCAAACATTATTCATTTTATCCTATGTTTTTAAAATGCTCTTTTTAAAAATGCAGCAATGCTTCTCATATTTTTAATTATCTTAAATATCTTGATATACAGGTAATCCTTGACTTACGAGCCCAAAATTTCTGTTGCTAAGTGAGATGGTTGTTCAAGTGAATTTTTGCTCCACTTTCTGACCTTCTTGCCGCAGTTGCAAAGTGAATCACTGCGGTTGTTAAGTTAGTATTTATGACCGTCGCAGTGTCCCCGGGGTCCTGTTCCCGTTTTGTGACCTTCTGACAAGAAAAGTCAATGGGGAAAGCCAGATTCACTTAACAACCATGTTACTTACTTAACAACTGCAGTGATTCACTTAACAACCGTGGCAGGAAAGGTCGTAAAATGGGGCAAAATTCACTTCACAACTGTCTCACTTAGCAGCAGAAATTTTGGGCTCCATTGTGGTCGTAGGTCAAGGACGACCTGTGAAAAAGCTTCTCCAGCCCAGTCAAATGGAAAGTCTTAGGATCTTGTGAAAATTATATTCTTTTAACAGGCACTGACAGGGAATCTGCAGCCCAGCACTGCGAAGCATGTGGGAATCCCCTGTTTTCTTTTTCCACCAGTTGCTCACTTGATCTGTTTGCTTTTTTTCACTTCCCATCTGAGCAGAAAAGTTTGCACCAGCAGGGGTAGGCAACCTCGGCTCTTTTATGACTCGTGGACTTCAACTCCCAGAATTCCTGAGCCACCCACGCTGAGGGAAAAGGGAGTGGTTTCCAAGCTGAGCCAGGCTAGCTCAGGAATTCTGGGAGTTGAAGTCCACAAGTCATGAGGGGGGGTCATAGTTCCCCCATGCTGGCTCAGGAATTCTGGGAGTTGAAGTCCACAAGTCATGAGGGGGGGTCATAGTTCCCCCATGCTGGCTCAGGAATTCTGGGAGTTGAAGTCCACAAGTCATGAGGGGGGGTCATAGTTCCCCCATGCTGGCTCAGGAATTCTGGGAGTTGAAGTCCACAAGTCATGAGGGGGGGTCATAGTTCCCCCATGCTGGCTCAGGAATTCTGGGAGTTGAAGTCCAGAAGTCATGAGGGGGGGGGGTCATAGTTCCCCCCATGCTGGCTCAGGAATTCTGGGAGTTGAAGTCCACAAGTCATGAGGGGGGGTCATAGTTCCCCCATGCTGGCTCAGGAATTCTGGGAGTTGAAGTCCACAAGTCATGAGGGGGGGGTCATAGTTCCCCCCATGCTGGCTCAGGAATTCTGGGAGTTGAAGTCCACGAGTCATAAAAGAGCCTACCCCTGCACCAGTACATCTCTAGATGTTAGGCCATAAACAGAGGTTTCACACATGTGCACACGCAATGCCCCAATTCACACAAAACGGTTTGATACTATGTAATCAGGCTTTGGAAGCGATGCTATGGGAGCTGTGCCAACCAGCCGGGACAAAAATCATGTTTCCACCTCATTTAGGGAAACCGTACTAACAAACCTGGGAAAAGGCAGAATTGTTGGAACGGTACTCAAATCTTTCGTGTGGCCGTTTTCAAACGCACTGCTGCCGAATGACTAGTTTTCCAAAGCACAAAGATTTCATTCATCCCTCCGGGCTTTCGCAAGATGCTCTCAGTCACAATGAAGTAGTACATTCTTGCATACTCTTTTAAAACAAGCTTGTGTTTCTGGAACGTAGAATTGGAAGGGACCTGAGTCCTTCGGGAGAAGGGCGGTATAGAAATCAAATTATTATTATTATTATTATTATTATTATTATTATTATTATTATTATTGTTGTTGTTGTTGTTGTTGTTGTTGTTGTTGTTGTTAGTCCAGCCTGCTGCTCAAGCGGAGAGACCCTATACCAGAGACATATGAAGAATATGAAGAATAGCTGTCTTTTTATGGAAGTTTCTTGCCATTAACAGTCTTCCTTCTATTGCTCCAATGTACAATTGAAACTAAAGAGTATGTCCAAAGTACCTGAAGGCAGGAGAAGAAGCAACGGGTGGAAACTAATCAAGAAGAGAAGCAATTTGGAACTAAGAAGAAATTGGAACAACCTGCCTCCGGGAAGTTGTGAATGCGCCAACACTGGAAGTTTTTAAGAAGAGATTGGACAGCCATTTGTCTGAAATGGTATAGGGCAGACATGTCAAACACAAGGCCCGGGGGCTGGATCCAGCCCGCGAAGTGGTTTCATGTGGCCCGCGAAGCCATCCTGGAAACAGTGAGGGAACGGCCCCCACTGCCTTGGCCCTGGCCCAGAGACCCTTCTTCTGCCAGAGACCCTCAGATCTGTCCCACTCCTGCCCAGGCCCTCATAGGCACCCTTGATGCGAACGATGTAGAGCTGGCCACACCCACCCAGTAGGCCATACGCACTCTAGCCACGCCTACCCAGTAGGCCACGCCCACCCAGTAGGCCATACCCACCCGGCCCCCTGAGGGCAACCGCAATGCTGATGCGGCCCTCAATGAAATTGAGTTTGACACCCCTGGTATAGGGTTTCCTGCCTGAGCAGGGGGTTGGACTAGATGACCTCCAAGGTCCCTTCGAACTCCTATTCTATTCTATTCTATTCTATTCTATTCTATTCTATTCTATTCTATTCTATTCTATTCTATTCTATTCTATTCTATTCTATTCCTATCCTACTCTACTCTATTCATTCTGTTCCGTTCCTACCCTACCCTACCCTACTCTACTCTACTCTACTCTACTCTACTCTACTCTACTCTACTCTACTCTACTCTACTCTACTCTATTCTATTTCTTTTCCTTGCAAATCACCCAAAGTGGCATATAATCTGCATGAAAGCACATCCCAATAAAGTTGCATTCACAACGGGTAAAACGCTTCTGATCCTCAATGTTTGTCACTAGAACAACCTTCAAAAGCAGCTTGTTAATTAATTAATTCCTCCAGAATTAAAAAAAGAAGTACTCAATCGGAGGATTATTTGTTTTTTGCAAGCCTAACAGCTATGTCTGGGACCGAGGCCTGCTGAGAACTAACCTTAGGCTGGCTTTCTACGCTAAAGTCACTGCGGTTGTTAAGTTAGTAACACAGTTGTTAAGTGAGTCAGGCTATCCCATAGACTTTGCTTGTCAGAAGGTCGCAAAAGGGGATCACATGACCCCGGGACACTGCAGCTGTCATAAAAATGAATCAGTTGCCAAGGGTCTGAATTTTGATCATGTGACCCTAGAGAGGCTGCAACAGTTGTAAGTGTGACAAATGGTCATAAGCCACTTCTTTCAGTGCCATTGTAACTTTGAATGAACCGTTGTAAATAGAGGACTACCTGTAGTTAATAATAAAAGTTGGAAGGGATCGTGGAGGTCATCTAGTCCAACCCCTGCTCAGGCAGGAAACCCTTTATACCATAGTTGTCAATGGTTCCCTTATTTGCAGTTAGGAGGAAGATTAAAAGTAAAGAAAAGTGGTGAAAGTCACTTTTTTTCAAGGCTGTTGTAACTTTGAACTGTCACTAAACGAACGGCTGTAAGTCGAGAACCACCTGTAGAACTATTACAACTGGATTTCAAGAGTTCTCCTTTAATGAGTTCCAAGGTTTCCATTTTTTTCCTTCCGCAAAGCATCCAAAATGGTATGGAAGGAAAACTTGAAAATAATACACTTCATCATTGTCTGTCTCCAATCCAGTCCTAACAAGGTTGTGTGCAGAACGGGTAAAACGCTTCTGGGTTTAAGTACACTGTATTTATTTTGTTTTACCATAAAAAAAATAAAATTCAAAACAGAAAAACACACACCAAACAATCAAAACAAAGCATACATCCAGCACTGACAACAACAACAAAATTGGTGTACACAAAAGGATTAATGGTGTCCCAGATATCAAATAAATTTAAGATTCAACATATAAAATTCACCCCAGCTGGATGCTAAAAAAATAAAATAAAATAAATGAAATGAAATGAAATGAAATAATAATAATTCTAATCCCCTTTTACAAATATATCTATCCCTATCTATCTATCTATCTATCTATCTATCTATCTATCTATCTATCTATCTATCTATCTATCATCATCATCTATCGATCTGTCATCTATGTATCTATCATCTATCATCTATCATCTAGTCTGTCTGTCTATCTATCTATCTATCTATCTATCTATCTATCTATCTATCTATCTATCTATCATCTATCTACCATCTATCATCTGTCTGTCTGTCTGTCTGTCTGAAACACTTCTGACCACTCAAGTTTTGGTATTAAAACGGCCCTTAAAAGTATCTTGCCATTAGTCCCTTGCTATTAAACAAAAAGAAGGAAATCCCTCATTTTTGCAAGCCGAACTATCACATCCGTGACAAGGAGCCTGCTGAAGTCTAGCCAGGTTAGCTTTCTAGGCTAAACTGGCTCAGGAACAGTTTGCGTGCCAGGGTTTGCTTTGAGAAGCGAACCCAAGATGATTAATCCCAAGTAAAACAATTAACTTACAGGACGTTTGTTTGCGGTGAAACCTCGGGAACGCTCTCCAGCATCAGATGCATGCATCTCACTGTCGTCCTGAAACACAGACATCGGCTGGGACAGAAACCGGCTGAGAGCGGGGTGGACAGGACAAGCCAAACACTTGAAAAGACCACAATTGTGCTCAGCATGGTATTTGCTGGAATGGGACGTTTCTGCAATTTGGATCGGCAAAAAAAAAAAAGAGGCAGGCAGGAATTTCTCAACTTTAAGAGCTAGCAGGGAGGAGGAGGAGGAGGAGGAGGAGGAGGAGGAGGAGGAGGAGGAGGAGGAGGAGAATACATACACCCATAGACATATGCGCGCACACGCACACACACACACACACAGACAGACAGACACAAAAACACATATGTTTCCTATTAAATTTGACAAACCCCCTTCCACCCTCCTGGCTTAAGATACTCATATAACATCTGAGAGTGCAACAGGCGATCCTAGTTGGCCTTCGTAACCCATTGCAGTTTGTGGTTAATTTCGCCCTCGGCAATTTGCCACAACATCAGCGGGGATTCGCTTTCCCTTGGTGACTGGGAGATGTTGATTGTACAATCAAACAATGGCGCGTCGCAAAGAGACGTTGCAGGATTTTGGTACGGCCAGTCTAGAGAAAAGAAGGACGAGGGGGGACATGATAGCAGTCTTCTAGTATCTCAGGGGCTGCCCCAAAGAAGAGGGAGTCAAGCTGGTCTCCAAAGCCCCTGAAGGCAGGACAAGAAGCGACGGATGGAAGCTAACCAAGGAGAAGCAACCTAGAACTAAGGAGAAACTTCCTGACAGTTAGAACAACTAACCAGTGGAACAACCTGCCACCAGAAGTGGTGAATGCTCCAACACTGGAAGTTTTAAAGAAGAGACTGGACAGCCACTTGTCTGAAATGGTGTAGGGTCTCCTGCCTGAGCAGGGGGTTGGACTAGATGACCTCCAAGGTCCCTTCCAGCTCAATTTTGATTCTGATTCTGAGAGTGTGGAAAACAGATGGCTGTTTTTAGGACAAACAGCACAGGCTCCATTCTTATCTCCAGAACGAGGTTTATTTTCCATTATTGTTGCCTTGTACATGTAATACACATCGCCCCCCCCCCCCGAGTTACGATCATAACCGAGCCCCACAATCACAGTCATAGGTTGTGATGGCTGTAAAGTGGGCCACCACATGACTGGACCCTAATTTTACGATCTCACTTGTAAAGAAAGTGCATTGGTGAAACGAACACACCGGTTATTATGCAAACTTTTGTGCGTTAAAAGGGGGCCTGTTTTTGCCGAAAAATGGAAGTGCATCCTGGTCTCTGGTCAAGCTGTGGTAAATTGCGGTCATGGGACTGTGGGATGCCGCAAACAGTGGTAAATGCAAGCGGGTTGTGAAGCACCCAGAATGGGATCGCATCACCAAACGTCAAATCTTTGAAATGGGGGGTGTCTCAAAGTAGCATTGTGGGGGCCTCCCTCATAATTTCAAATGGTTGCTAGGGTTGCTAAGTCTTGAAAGTCAAGACTTACCTATGCATAGCGAGTGTTCGAGGTTACGCTGGCACAGAAAAAAGTGAAATTATTATTATTATTATTATTATTATTATTATTATTATTATTATTATTGATGATGATGATGATGATGATGATGATGATGATGATGTTGGAAGGGACCTTGGAGGTCATCTATTCCAAACCCCTGCTCAGGCTGGAAACCCTCTACCATTTCAGACAAATGGCTGTCCAGTCTCTTCTTAAAAACCTCCAGTGTTGGAGCATTCACAGCTTCTGGAGGCAGGTGGTTCCACTGGTTAATTGTTCTAACTGTGAGGAAGTTTCTCCTTATTCTAGGTTGCTTCTCTCCTTGATGAGTTCCCATATGTTGCTTCTTGTCCTGCCTTCTGGTGCTTTGGAGAACAACCTTCTTCTTTGTGGCAGCTCCTGAAATATTGGAAGACTGCTAACGTGTCACCCCTTCTCCTTCTCTTCATTAAACTAGACATACCCAATTCCAGCAATCGTTCCCTATAAGTTTTAGCCTCCAGTCCCCCAATCATCTTTGTTGCTCTTCTTTGTACCCTTTCTAGAGTCTCGACATCTTTTTTACATCGTGGTGACCAAAACTGGATGCCGTATTCCAGGTGTGGCCTTACCAAGGCATTGCAAGGTGGTATTAACACTTGACGTGATCTTGATTCTATCTCTCTGTTAATGCAGCCTAGCACTGTGTTGGCTTTTTTGGCAGCTGCAGCACACGGCTGGCTCATATTTAAGGGATTGTCCACTAGGACTCCGAGATCCAAGAGAGGACTTCCAACTGGTCCTCTCACTTACAACGATTGCACCATCCCCGTGATTATGTGATCCAAATTTGGGCACTTGGCAACCGATATAGGGTATGTTATGACCGTTGCAGTGTCCTGAGGTCACCTGATCACCATTTGTGATCTCCCCAGCCGGCTTCTGGCAAAGCAAAGTCAATGAGAGATGCTGGATTTGCTTAACGACCACATGATTCACTTAACGATGGTAGTGATTCGCTGAACAACCGGCGTGAAAAAGGTCATAAAATCGGGGGCAGCTCACTTAGCGCCTGCCTTGCTTAGCAGTGGAATTGCTGGGTCCAATTGTGGTCGTAAATTGAAGACTAACCTGCATTGCATCTCCATTTGGATACTAATGGAAATGCTATATTTATCCTTGGATTTTCTTCAGAGTTTCTCAATTCTTTTTTTCTCAACTCTAAGGCCTTCATTTTTCCCCATTCCTCAGAAGCAACGGATGGAAACTAATCAAGGAGAGAAGCAACCTGGAACTAAGGAGAAACTTCCTGACAGTGAGAAGAATTAACCAGTGGAACAACCTGCCTCCAGAAGCTGTGAATGCTCCAACACTGGAAGTTTTTAAGAAGAGACTGGACAGCCATTTGCCTGAAATGGTATCAGGTTTCCTGCCTGAGCAGGGGGTTGGACTAGATGACCTCCAAGGTCCCTTCCGATTCTGTTATCCTGTTGTTCTTCCTGAGCAGAGGCTGGCTACAGAAAACTAATGTAGGGGCTGAATTAAATCCGATCTGGATTAAATCTGAGCTCAGTTTAGGCTCAGCTTAATTTATACCCTAAGGGTCCGAACGAGTCAATCTGAATTTTCGACGGCGGGGTGGGTGGAGTAGAAGACCTCCGAGGTCCCTTTCAACTCTGTTATTCTGTTCTTCTTTTCCTCTGCGCTGCCCCACAGCAGACGAATCCCTCCAGCTGAGGCCCAGATGGTGCCAGCGCAGACAACCATCCATCCTAAATGAGACAGGATTATTCACTCCTGGCTGATTTTTAGACATAAACTAACTCTAATTAAGTGTAATTGTCAAAGAACCTTGCGGGTTGTAGAAGAAGCGTTAGACATGTCTTTTTGATGTGTCTTTTAATCTTTATCTGGGCTTGGGGGCACACAGTGGAGGAACATAAGGCCAGAGAGAGTGAAGAAGAGAAGAATTCCTACTGGGAGGTGTTCATCTTCTGATGAATTGCTAACTCCTTTGACCCTTGATAAATGTACTTGATTAGATCAACTGCCAGTTCTTTGACACTATATTTAACATTTAGAGTTTCAGGATAACTATTCCCTGTACATCCGTTGCCGAGAAGAGCTTATCCAGTGTTTTTCAGACTCAGTAAGTTTTAAGATGTGCAGATTTCAACTCCCAGAATTCCCCAGCCAGCATGGCTGGCTGGGGAATTCTGGCAGTTGACGTCTGCACATCTTAAAGTTTGAGTTTCTCCTTTGTTTGCTATGTCATGCTATGTCAGTTGCCCAATGGAATAAATTTAAATGGCATCCCCTGCTTGCATTCACTCAACATGCTAAAGTTGGTTAAGCCTGGTTGGAATTTTTGAAGTTTAATATGTTGTAGGTACTGGCCTCAAAAGCTGGAGTGAGTTCTAGTCCTGCATTAGGCATGAAAGCCGAGTTCTAGTCCTGCATAAACGCCAGCTGGGTGATTTTGGCTCAATTACCAGGAGACTGAATTGTACTCCTACCTTAGGCATAAAAGCCAGCTGGGTGACCTTGGATCAATTACCAGGAGACTGTGAATTCTAGTCCTACCTTAGGCATAAAAGCCAGCTGGGTGACTTTGGGCCAATCCCTCTCTCTCAATCTAACCTACCTCACAGGGTTTTTGTTCTGGGGAAAATAGGAAGAAGAAGGAGGAGGAGTATTTATTTATTTTATTTATTTATTTTAATTCCATTTATATCCCGCCCTTCTCCGAAGACTCAGGGCGGCTTACAAGCTTAGCAGTAGCCTTCATTCTATGTATGTTCGCCATCTTGAGTTACTTACTAAGCAATAAAAGCGGGATAGAAAAAAAAATCTAATAAAATACATTGACCTTCTGCCAGTTTGAAAAACAGCTCCTTTGTAAGCTTAGGCCTAGCGGTGTGTCATCCTGGACTGTTGCTGAGGGTCAAAACAGGGTGGGGGAATGAAGAGGTGAGAGTTAAGATTTGAAACATCTGGCCGTTTCCCTCCCACTGAGTCATTTAGTGGATTGCACTGGAAAAAAAAGTTTGCAATGCAGAATAAATCCCCAGATGAATGAGCGAGTAGCATTCAGTCCATGGCAACATTTAGCATCGCAACACAAGACTCAAACGGAAAGTTGAAGGCGATTTGCAGCCGATGCAGGAAGAAAAAAAATACACACAGGTGGCCCTCAACATACGATCACAACGGAGGCCCAAAATTCCCGTTGCTAAGTGAGACGGTGACGAAGGGAGTCTTGCCCCATTTTATGACCCCTCTGGCCACGGATCTTAAGTGAATCACTGCAGCTGTTAAATTAGCAACCCGGTCATTAAGGGAACTGGGCTTCTCCCGTGGACTTTGCTTGTCATGGGTGGTGGGTGGGTCACAAAAGTGGAACCACGTGACTTTTTTTTTTGCCAGTTAGGCAAACCACTGCCGTTGTTAAGTGAATTGCGGAGTCGTTAATCAAATCGGGCTTCCCCCATCGGCTTCGTCAGAAGCTGCTGGGGAGGTTGCAAACGGGGAATCACGTGACACACACACACACACCCCGGGGCACTGCACCTGTCACAAATACAAGTCAGTTGCCGAGCTTCTGAACTTTGATCATGTGGGGAGGCTACAACAGCCGTAAGTGTGAAAAACGGTCAAAAGTCACTTTTTCCAGCGCTGCTAAAACTTCGAATGGCCACTAAATGGAGCGTTGTATGTCGAGAACCACCTGTAATCCCCTGGTTCAGTGATTTGGGAATTCAGCTGGGATTGTTTCTCTTGGAAAAGCAGCCCGTGGGGCGTCTGTTTTGTTTTGCGAAGAAACAACTCAATTCTATTGAGTCACCCTCTTGGGACAGAGCCCGGGAGCCAAATTCAGCGTCTTTTCATTAAAAAAAAGGAGGAGGGTTGTTTTTTTTTAAAGTTTGGCTCCTCTGCTGAGAAAGTCAACTTTCGGCTGAGGTCAGGATAGGACGCCTGTCACCAGCCCGGCTGAAAAACCCCAAGGGACTTTTGAACAACAACCCACAGAGGCAACATTTCCTTTCTATGATTCAACGATTCAGATTTGCCCAAATTCAAGGACTGACTCATATCCCTTGTGTGCGTTTGTGTGTATAATGTTTCCCCAAGCTGGCTTTGCAAGAAAATTCAATTATAAGGATAACATGGCAGGCAGGGCTTGGTTCATTTACTTGGGCCCCAAATACTGCAGCCAGTTTTGGTCACCATGTCACAAAAAAGATGTTGAGAGTTTGGAAGAAAAAAATTCAGAGGAGAGCAACTAAGATGATCCAAGGCCTGGAGACTAAAACAGATGAAGAACGGCTGCAGGACTTGGGTTTGGCTAGTCTAGAGAAAAGAAGAAATAGGGGGTGACATGATAGCAGTGTTCCAGTATTTGAGGGGCTGCCACAAAGAAGAAGGGGGGCAAATTGTTCTCCAAAGCACCAGAAGGCAGGACGAGAAGCAATGGTTGGAAACTGCACAAAGAGAGAAGCGAGCTAGAATTAAGGAGAAATTTCCTGACAGTGAGGACAATTAACCAGTGGAACAGCTTGCCACCAGAAACTGTGGACACTCCATCACTGGAGATTTCATTCACCTGTCTTAGATGGTATAGGTCCTCCTGCTTGACGAAGGAGCTGGACTAGAAGACCTCCAAGGTCCCTTCCAGCTTCTATTCTATTCTATTCTATTCTATTCTATTCTATTCTATTCTAGTCTAGTCTAGTCTAGTCTAGTCTAGTCATTCCATTCCATTCCATATTCTGTTCTGTTCATTCCATTCCATTCCATTCCATTCCATTCCATTCCTTTCCATATTCTATTCTATTCTATTCTATTCTATTCTATTCTATTCTATTCTATTCTATTCTATTCTATTCTGTTCTGTTCTGTTCTGTTCTGTTCTGTTCTGTTCATTCTATTCCATTCCATTCCATTCCATTCCATTCCATTCCATTCCATTCCATTCCATATTCTATTCTATTCTGTTCTGTTCTGTTCATTCCATTCCATTCCATTCCTTTCCATATTCTATTCTATTCTATTCTATTCTATTCTGTTCTGTTCTGTTCTGTTCTGTTCTGTTCTGTTCTGTTCTGTTCATTCTATTCCATTCCATTCCATTCCATTCCATTCCATATTCTATTCTATTCTGTTCTGTTCTGTTCATTCCATTCCATTCCATTCCATTCCATTCCTTTCCATATTCTATTCTATTCTGTTCTGTTCTGTTCTGTTCTAGTCTAATCTAATCTAATCTAGTCTTTCAAAACAGGCAAAATTTTGGTCTGGTTGTAGATAAATGTTTGTACAGGAAGACCTTAACTTAACGACTGTAATGAAGTCTGCCCATTATGGGCACAAGTCAGGATGGTAGTAAAGCAATTCACCCACATAACCGATTCGATTTTTCAACCTTTTCTTAAAACAAAGCTATTGTTCCCTAGGTAGGTTTCCCCCCCCCCCCTGAAAATTAATAACAGGTCTGGAAAGGACCTTGGAAGTCTTCTAATCCAACCTTCTGCTCTAGCAGGAGGCCCTTTATTATCCTAGAAAATTGGTTGTCCAATCTCTACTTAAAAGCCTCCGGTGTTGGCGTCAACTCTACAATGAATCTTGGGGCAGCCGTTTCTTCCATTCTCGGTTGCCACAAGAAGGGGAGGGGGAAGAAGGTGCTTCTGGAAGACTAAACACAAGCAACTCTTGTGGGAACCAAGGTCATTCCCATGCCAGTGGGGGGTGGGGAGGCTGGAGGGGGGGAGGAGAAGGATCATTAAGGAAGAAAGCCCGCCAAGGTGTTCAATTGGGTAGTATGAATAGAGGGGTGGGAATTGTTACTGCCAACACTGCTAACATCGGATGTTTTTGCATTGACAACAAAATGGAGATGCAACCGTTTTCTTCTTTTTGCTTTCAGAGTTAGATGATGCTGGGAAGGGGGAGGAATGTGCACGAGAGTCCTGCTAGCTAGACATAACAATACTGAACCTAGTGTGAGAACCAAGGTTATTGAAATAAGAGATGATAAGAATTGGCGGGCTGGAGAACTGGAGGGAGCGCCTGCATTTCAAACTAATTGGAGAACGTGATTTATGACTGTCAACTGCAGGAGGGAATTGTGCTTTGATGCTAGGTGCTCAGGGGAGGGGAATTCAGATTTTGGCTTCGACCATGTACTATGCTATGCTTCTCTAATAAAGATTCTTTAAGATTAAACAATGCCTCGAAGTTCTTTGAAGAGTTTCATCTGTCGGAACCATGACAGTTACATTCTAATACTTTGATTCTTGAAGGGAATGTTTAGATCTGGTTTCACTTTTGAAGGTGCCAATATTACGTATCCAAAAAACATGTTCTTTGAGGAACTTTCCTCCCTCGGAGGTCTGATTTATTTGGTCTCATTGATTGGAACCATGACAGTTGGAGCACCCACAACTTCTGGAGGCTAGGAGTTCCACTGATTAATTACGAAAGCCTAGGATTGCATTGGCTTCTTGGGCAGCTGCTGGCTCATATGTAAGTGATTGTCCGCTGGAAATCCAAAATCCAAAATCCCTCTCTGTTACTGCTATTGAGCCAAGTTCTTGCCCTGCCCTCAGGTGCCAAAAGGTATTTCAGCAAAAATGTTGTAAATCAGAGTTGCATGACTGTGGGATGCTATAAATGGTGGGTTGGTTGCCAAGTACCCAAAATGCAGTCCTGTAACCGCAGGCAGGGTTCGTCATATGTTCGAATGGGTGCTAAGCAACTGGTCATAAGTCCAGGTTTCAGATACAACAGTTAGGTGTTCTGGTTTATTTTTATTTAAAAGATTGATGTGACCACACACCTTAAACATGGAGGGCCTTCTCAGGGTGCCCGTGGAGCTTAGGACTGCCCCTGACCTTTGGTCATTCCGCCGGGACCTGAAGACCTGGCTCTTTGAGCTTTCCGGCCCAGGCTGAGAGTTTTTAATTGGGGTTTTATATTTTTCAGGGATCAAATTTAATTATTTTAAACTGTTTTTAACTTTTGTATTGTATTGACTTTTTTAAAATACTTTGTAAACCGCCCTGAGTCCTACGGGAAAAGGGCGGTATATAAATTCAATAAACTTAAACTTAAACACATGAATAATTTGATTTGAATGATTTTTACAACTAGAGCCTTTTTCCTCTAGCACTGATGATATTACCTAGTTTGGGTAATGAAATATCTGCAACAAAACAACTCACGTCTGAGAGCACCAAGGACCCCACAATTGTCGTTGTTGTCATCTTCCTCCTCCTCTTCCTCCTCCCCCTCCTCCTCTTCTTCCTCCTTCTCCTCTTCCTCCTCCTCCTACTCCCAAACTCCTTCCCTTCCACCTTGCTCATATTTATGACGGTTACAGTGTCCCGGGTTCATGTGATTCACTTTTGTGACCTTCTGAAGCCAGATTCCCTTAACAAGCTTGTTACTAACTTAACAGCTGCAGTGATTCACTTAACCACCGTGGCAAGGAAGGTTGAAAAATTGGAGAAAACCAATGGTGGGATTCAGCCAGTTGGCACCACTTTGGCAGAACCGGTAGCTAATTTTTTGTTGCCCAGGCCAAAAACGGACTTCCGGAAGCGGCATCCATGCAGAGAACCGGTGGTTCACAAATTTGAACCCCACCACTGGGCAAAACTCACTTCACCCCTGTCTCACTGGGCAACAGAAATGTTGGGCTCCATGGTAGTCATAAGTCGAGGACTAACTGTACGACCTATAACGAATTGGGTCCGCAATTTCTGTTGCTGAGCGGGGCAGTTGTTCAGTGAGTTTTGCCCCATTTTACAACTTTTTTGGCCGGTTAAGCAAATCACCGCAGTTGTTAAGTGAATCATGGAGTTGTTAAGCAAATCTGGCTTCCCCTATTGACTTTATCAGAAGCTGCTGGGAAGGTTACAAATGGGGATCACGTGACCCCCGGGGACGCTGCAACCGTCGTGAATACATACCGGCTGGCAAGCATCTCAGTTTTGATCCCGTGTCCCTGGGGAGGCTGCGACGCCCGAGTGAAAAATCGTCACAACTCACTTTTTTCAGTGCTGTTTTAATTTCAAACGGTCACTAAATGAACGATTGGTAAGTCGAGGACTGCTCGCACGCTGTTTGTTTTCTGCTCCTGGACAAACTTTGTAGGTGGTGCTCATCAGCTTCAAGCATTTTCCGCATAGCCAGGAAGAGAGTGACATCTAGTGGCAAACATAGTTATATCTGCTGATGTGCTTTCAAATGGTGGATTCAGGTAAGGAATAGAGTAGAATAGAATTAGAATTAGAATTAGAATTAGAATAGAATAGAATAAGATTAACAGAATATAAAATAGAATGAAAGAATAGATTAACAGAATAGAATATAGAATGAAAGAATAGGATAGAATATAAAATAGAATGAAAGAATAGATTAACAGAATAGAATAGAATAGAATAGAATATAGAATGAAAGGATAGAATATAAAATAGAATGAAAGAATAGAATAGAATAGAATAGAATAGAATAGAATAGAATAGAATAGAATAGAATAGAAGCTGGAAGGGCCCTTGGAGGTCTTCTAGTCCAGCCCCCTGCTCAAGCAGGAGAACTTATACCATTTCAGACAGGTGATTGTCTAGTTCTAGAGCTGAGAGGCAATTTATTGTCTCTTGATTGGCTACGAATTCAAAAAAATTAGCTTATTCCAGGGATCCTCCAGGCATTTTGGCAATTCTGTATTGGTTACATGTTCTTCAGTATATTAGTCCTCAAGTTACGACTGCTTAATGATTGTTCAACGTTACGACAGTGCTGAAAAAAGTGACTTACCAATGATTCTTGCACTTATGACCACTGTAGTCCCCAGGGTCATACAATCACTATTTACGACCTTCCCCCAGGCCAGGGGATGTCCAAGAAGCAAAGTCAATGGGGGATTCCCTTAATGATTGCATGTTTCATTTAACAACTGCAGTGACTTGGTTTTCTTTGCGGTGGCAAAAAAGGTTGCAAGATTGGATGCCGCTTATTTAACAAAACACACTGCTTAGCATTCCAGTCCCAATTGTGATCACCGAAGACTACCTGTAGATCAGTGTTTCTCAACCCCAGCAAGTTTAAGATTTGTGGACTTCAACTCCCAGAATTCCCTAGACTGCATGAGCAATTCTGGGTGTTGAAGTCCACATTTCAGTCGCAAATTAGAAAACCCCCCACCAGTATAAAGGTTGAACAGTGCATGGGGGGGGGGGTTAGCTTCCATCCTTGCCTGGTGGAAATAGGTGGAAATAATTCTCCGCTGGGTCCCCACCGCTATTATCCTGGACCACCACTCATTTTTTCCAGAATTATCTCTGAGGACACAGAATCAAATGTCACCCTTAGATTCACTTAGTAGATGATGGTGATCAGAATCAGAACTCCAGTGATTAGAAAGTTCTAATGTCCTTCATGATGAGACCACTGTTTTCCTTTTAAGGGATCCATATTTAAACCTCTCACGGGCAGAGATGACATATTTTTTTTGTATATATATTTTATTAGAATTTTTTTAACATAACATAAATTATTCATTAATTTGTAAACAATATGTTGTCTGGGTAACATTTATAAGACAGTCCTTAACAATTAATTTCTATGATCTATATTCCATATGCTAATTTCATTTGATTTCCCCTTTCCCCAAAGTATCTTTCTTTGCGAAACATTAGACGAAGACAATTCTCATTATTTTAATTAACAACAATTAAGTGTATAGTTTCAATAATCCTGTTTGTCATTTTAGTTGCCTTATTGTAAATCCTGTTACCGTGTTTATTTCAGCTTATTTCTCCCCCCAAATTTTAAATATTCTTACCAGTGACAATCTTTTCAACAGTTAACTATATTTACATTGGTGGATTTATGGCATGGGTCCGGAGTACCTTAGGGAGCACCTGCGGCCGGCGTCAACTTCCCTCCGCCCAGTACGCTCCCACAGAGAGGGCCTCCTCAGGGTGCCACCGGTCAGAGAATGCCGATTGGTGGCCCCCAGGGGGAGGGCCTTCTCTGTGGGTGCCCCTGACCTGTGGAACTGTTTACCGGTTGAGCTCTGGATGGCTCCCGACCTCCGCTCCTTCCGACGTGATCTAAAAACCTATTTGTTTGAACAAGCCGGCCTGGTCTGATGGGTTTGGGTTTTAATTAACTGCCCCCACCCTCCGTTCTTTCCGCCGGGACCTGAAGACCTGGCTCTTCGAGCTCTCTGGCCCAGGCTGAGAATATTTTTAATTTTAATTTTAACTGGGTTTTAATTCTCTCAGGGTTCTATTTAATTTCTTTTAATTTGTTTTAACATTTGTATTGACTGTTTTTTAAATGCCCTGTAAACCGCCTTGAGTCCTTCGGGAAAGGGCGGTATATAAATCTAAATAAAATAAAATAAATAATTGTGTTTTTAATGTTTTTTAATGTAATTTATTTACTGTACTTGGGCACCAGGGTTTAATCTGTTTTTAATTTTTGTATTTTGGTATTCTGGTATTTATTGCCCTGTTCACCGCCCTGAGTCCTTCGGGAGAAGGGCGGTATACAAATTAAATTAAATAAATAAAATAAATTCTGGTTTTTTGCCATATAAACCCTCTCATGCTTTTATATTTCTTAATCAATAAGTAAAAAAGTAGAAAGAGAAAAGAAAAGAGAGAGTCAAAAAAGAAGAAAAAAAGAAAAAAGAAGAAAAACAAGAAAAGGGAAACAAGAAAAAGAGACAAGAGCACTGAGATACAAAAAATAACATATAACTTAAAATATGTATCCCTCCTAATTTAATATATATTTATTCCCTCAATTTCTTATTCTTTTTGACCATAGCTAAGAATATATTTAATCTATTTAAACTTTAAGCCATTCCATTCAATAGTTCTAATCATCTAATCCTTTCTCATTCAAAACACATTTTTATGCTTTTCTTATCGTCGCATTTAAATAACTAAAACACTTGCTTTTGTTTAAATCATTTCAACTTTTTTTCAGAAAGAAAAAAAACATTATGTTAAGAAAAAAAATCATCCCTCTAAGACAGGGGTGTCAAACTCAATTTCAGTGAGGGCCGCGTCAGCATTGCGGTTGCCCTCAGGAGGCTGGGTGGGTGTGGCCTGGGTGGGCGTGGCCTACTTGATGGGCGTGGCTAAAGTGCGTATGGCCTACTGGGAGGGCATGGCCAGCTCTATATCGTTTGCATCAAGGGTGCCTATGGGGGCCCGGGCAGGAGTGGGACAGATCTGAGGGTCTCTGGCAGGAGGAGGGTCTCTGGGCCAGGGCCAAGGCAGTGGGGGCCGTTCCCTCACTGTTTCCAGGATGGTTTCACGGGCCGCATGAAACCACTTCGTAGGCCGGATATGGCCCCCGGGCCTTGTGTTTGACATGTCTGCTCTAAGAGTAGTATATTTCAAAGTTTTTGCATTTCTTTAGCCATATTCAAACAAATGTTTTTTTAAAGTATTCTTTCTGATAAGTTCCATCATCTATTTTCTGAATTTCCATTCTAGTCTTTTTTCTCTGGCCGTTGCCTTTCTTAATCAGTATGTTTTGCTGCATCATTTGTTTCCCTGTAAGGAATTTTTTCTCATTCTTTTCCTTATCTTCAAAGTTGCTTGGATGTGTTGAAATATTTCCCATTTGGATTAAATCATAATTTTTTATTTTATATGGTTCCATCTTCAAGTCTCTATCCTCAGAATTATGTTCAGTCATCTCTACTGTATTTTCCTGGGTAATTTCTTGGAGTGAAATTAAGTTGAAAATAAGTTGATTCATGCTCTCAAGGTTATTCTGCATTTCTATGTAGTTTAAAGTCATTGTCCTTTGAAATTGTTGCCTCTTATCATATGTTTCCTTTTGTGAAGTATTCATTGCTTCAGCTTTGTTACTCTCACTTTGTTTACACAGCTGCATTTTCTAAAAACTTTGATGGTCAGAGAAAAAAAATCCTCACCCACCAGCAGGTGTCAGCGTTTGCTCATTTTTCAGGTCTTTCTAGTCTTTTTTCTCTTTCTAAAGCAGGGGTGTCAAACTCAATTTCATTGAGGGCCACATCAGCATTGCGGTTGCCCTCAAGGGGCTGGGTGAGTATGGCCAAGGTGGGCATGGCCTACTGGGTGGGCATGGCTAGAGTGCATATGGCCTACTGGGTGGGCATGGCCAGCTCTACATCGTTCGCATCAAGGGTGCCTATGGGGGCCCGGGCAGGAGTGGGACAGATCTGAGGGTCTCTGGCAGAAGGAGGGTCTCTGGGCCAGGGCCAAGGCAGTGGGGGCCGTTCCCTCACTGTTTCCAGGATGGCTTTGCGGGCCACATGAAACCACTTAGTTGGCTGGATCCGGGCCCCGGGCCTTGTGTTTGACATGTCTGCTCTAAAGGGTAAGTTTTGCCGCTTCTGATAACCAAAAGGGAGGGAGCGGAATCCCCCTCCCCCTTTCCTTCTTCGGAGATCTCTTATTTTGGAGACTTTCTTCTTCAGGAAAATAAGTAGGATAGAGAAAATCAATATTCTTACCCAGATTCAAGCATGCTGTTTTAAATCCGCTTAATTTAAGAGCTTGTGACTTCTGTTGTTTCCAACTGTGGCTGAACCTGCAGTTAGTCAGCCCTTTCTTCTGTTGGTTTCTGGGGGGCTTCTCCTGGACCATTCGGAGAGACCACCATCTCTCCTAAGTCCCTGAAATTTCCTTCGTTCATTCCACCCCTTCAGAGTGGGTTCTGGCCCCTTAGGGTCCCCAACAAAAAGAAATTCCAGCCGAAGGATTCGGCATTCTGAATCTTCAGACTGCTTGCTGGAAAAGGAACAGGAAGTCAGAGATGACATTTTTAATCTATCGCTTTGACTTATAGGAGTGGACTGATGGGTTTTAATCACAGCTTTGTTTTTTGGCTTCTATGCTATATAGATGACAGAATAAGAGAGCTGGGACCTTGGAGGTCATCTAGTCCAACCCCCTGCTCAGGCAGGAAACCCTATACCATTTCAGACAAGTGGCTGTCCGGTCTCTTAAAAATCTCTAGTGATGGAGCACCCACAACTTCTGGAGGCTACATAGGTAAATAGGCAGACCGACAAACAGAATAGAGTGGAGATGCTTGCCTCCCACATGGAAGTTTGAGAGTCCAATCCTAGATAGCGGCAGAGGCTTCTCTCCCAGGGTGTAAACAGAAAATATCTGCTGCAAACTCCATGTGGCATCAGGAAGGGCATCCAGCCAGTAAATATAAATGTTGAGTCGCCCTGACGAATTAAGAGATTACAGAGTCATATAAAGACAGATAGCCAGTGTGCTGTTACATCAGCTATAAAGTATTATGCAGTGCATATTGTGCTGCCACCATGTGGTTGTTTGGGAAATTACAACATTTATGTTAATTTGTTCAGCCAACCCCTCCCATTTGTGACGTACTTCCTCCTTCTTAACCCTGAATGTTCTTTCACTTCCTGCCACCATCTCACATGCGGTGGTCTCTACATGCTAGGACCATTACTGTTTTTGACCTTGAAATACCGTCCATTTCATCATCTACCACGCCTTGTCTGCTGCAATCTTCTCTGCATGCAAATAAAGGTTCTTCTGGATGATAAAAAGGTAATTTCATGAGTTATGCTATCTGGCAAAGGCTGTTAGCAGTGATAGTATCCACTTATACAGGCCAGGCACAGGGGGTCTCAACAAGGGGAGACATCCTTAAACAACAGTTAAGAGTCAGAATAGCCAGAATTATATAAAAAGATAGATAGGTATAAAGGTAAAGGTAAAGGTTCCCCCGCACATGCGTGCTAGTCGTTTCTGACTCTAGGGGCCGGTGCTCATCTCCGTTTCAAAGCCGAAGAGCCAGCGCTTGTCCGAGGACATCTCCGTGGTCATGTGGCTGGCATGACTAGACGCCAAAGGCGCACGGAACGCTGTTACCTTCCCAACGTAGTGGTCCCTATTTTTCTACTTGCATTTTTACGTGCTTTTGAACTGCTAGGTTGGCAGAAGCTGGGATGAGTAACAGGCGCTCACTCTGTTACACGGCACTCGGGATTCGACCTGCCAAACTGCCGACCTTCTGATCGACAAGCTCAGCGTCTTAACCCACTGAGCCACCGCGTCCCTTATAGATAGGTAGATTGATCTATATAGATATAGTAGATAGATAGATAGATAGATAGATAGATAGATAGATAGATAGAGGCAATTTGGAAATAAAACTCTGTTTGGTTATCAATGACAGACATTCGCAGACGCAGAACATTTATTATACACATTAGAAAACTACAACATTGCCATCGAAAATCCCGCCAAATGTGAAGATGCCAAAGGAGTACGGCTAGTGAAATTCATGGAGCATGGTTCAACCATCAATTCAGAAGTCTATTGTGAAACGTTACAAAAACTCAAGATGAGCCATCCATAACAAGCATCGGGGCCTGCTGAATTCCGGTGTGGTGTTGGTTCATGACAATGTTCCCCCGCACACTGCTAGACGCAGAACTTTTGAAGCAATTCTGTTGGGATGTTTTTGATCTCACAAACACACACACCCATAGCCCAGATTTGGCGCCGAGCGACTACTACTAAGGAATTTCAAACTTTATAAGACGTTATGACAAGTGCCTCAGTTTGAATGGCGATTATGCCAAAAAGTAATGCAATGTTGTAGTTTTCTAATGTGTGTAATAAAAGTTCTGTATCTGCGAGTGTCTGTCACTGATAACCAAACAGAGGTTTACTTCCGAATTTCCTCATAGGTACATATATAATTTAATATTTGCTGATTTGCTCTTGAAGTGTATATTAAGTAAATATGTGTTGTGTTCTTTCTTTGACAGTAGGAGCTGTTTCAATTGGGAATGTTCTCTAAGATTTAGAATAGAATAAAATAGAATAGAGCTGGAAGGGACCTTGGAGGTCTTCTAGTCCAGCCCCCTGCTCAAGCAGAATTTATACCATCTCAGACAGGTGATTGTCCAGTCTCTTCTTAAAAATCTCCAGTGATGGAGCGCCCATGATTTCTGGTGGCAAGCTGTTCCACTGGTTGATTGTCCTCACTGTCAGGAAGTTTCTCCTTAATTCCAGGTTGCTTCTCTCTTCACCATAATCCGGCCATCCACCACACTTACTTTGAAGGCCAATTCTGAAAGTTAGTGTGATAACAATGGGGGGAAAAATGCACAGAATGTGTTCCCAGCATGAAGCACCAACACTACTGCTTAAGGTGGAACCATTTTTATTGACACAGACATGTATTTTGCTAAAACTCTGTATTTTTGAAACCACTTCTTTCCAATGTTCTCCATGCTTCAGAAATAACTTTGCTTTTCCAATCTTAATCTCTAAGCTATTTACATCTTTAACTACTTTAGGAAAGCAAAACCTTTTTGCAAAGGGGTACAACTTGGCAATTCTATCCGAAGCTACCAAAAAAAGGATGCTTATGAGAAGCCGGAAACAATAAACATCTGAGGGAATCGCGATACATTTTGCAAGAACAGATGTCACAGGCCATGTTAGTTTGCTAAAACACACCGACTGGGTTAACCAGTGTGTGTGTGTATATGCTGGTGTATAGGAATACCGCACTGACAATTCCTCTTCTGTTACAATATTAAAAGCCTATGTTATTTCGCAGTTATGCTGTCACCCAAACACACATTTTTCTACCTTCGTATATTGATAAAAACAACTGAACAAATCACAATGGCTCACAAATCTTTCACCCCAAACAAGAGAAAAAGGCTCCATAAAATCCTTGTGGGTTTTTTTTCTCTGAAAAAAAATATGAATTCTAGATCATTCTTAACGGAGAAGATGAAGAAAAACTTTCACGCAGTAACTTTGACTATTCTTTCTTGAGACAACTCAAGAACAAATGGAAAGAATTAAAGTTGAGGGAAAGAATGCCTCTTTTGGGGCAGAGTTTTATGAATGCTGAAAGAAGAATGCTCACTCAATTGTGACGATTAAACCCAAGTCACCGAGAAGAACTTTGTAGATTCTTTGATAAACAGCTTTCTGGACCATGAAAACTTGAGTGTACCACAGGGAAGACACCTATTATGTCAAACTTGATGGCCGTTCACCCAAAATAATAATAGCCTAAAAGGCTCGACAGACCGACTCAGTGGAAGAAAAAAACGATACAGAGCATTTAACAATTAACAGCATCATTCAGAGCAGAAGGGAAGATACAGAGAAGGAACTCAGCATGTTAACTGCATCATCAAGGACAGAGCTCTAACAAACGATTGTTATTGTTGACGCAAAGCTTCAGATGACACAACATGAAATGCAACACTGCACAGGCAATAATGGCTAGGCTAGCGGTCTCCCCGATGGGAATTACAAAGCACAGGTCGATTCGGCTTCTGCTAAACCACAGGACTTCGCTCTTATGCTGTGCGTTCAGAATGAGAACAGCTGCTTGTCAGAGATAAAAAGCACGTTTTTGCCTGCTTGAGTCTCCATTTCAACCTGGAATAAAAAAATCAGCCCCAGGGTCTCTTGTTTTCTAACTTAGCCAGCCAGGCCATGAATATCGAGAAGTTAGATGAAGTTAAAAAACGTCCCACGGGAAATCTATAAGCGGACGGAAAAACTACCGTAAGCCCCCTTGGGGAATATCGGATGATTCTGCTCAATATTTCAGCTGGAGGGGGAAAAAAAAAATAGCCTAAATTTTTTTTAATGAGAGTTACTGCTTCTGCTCACTCTAAATTCCAGCCTAAGAGCAATCTACTTTTCCGAATAAGGATTGACGTGTTACAGGACATTTAAAAAGTCTTGTGCCGTGTTTTCCAAGCAAGCTTTACCGTAGCCTGTACCCAGAAAAGGGGGAAGTGAACCTATAGCTGAATTTTTAGCCTTTCTGCTAAAGCAGAGGACCCTGGGGGGGGGTGGGTTAAAAACACTGGCAGTTTTCTCCAGGCACTCCCCGTTTAGAGAACCAACGACCTCAATTCAAACAAGGCGCCCCGTTTTCCCTCCGTAACATACTTGATTCAACCCCTTGATAACAGACCTTGGAAAAGGCCCGGGGGGGGGGGGTGGAGGAACTGCTTCCTTCTCTTACTCATCTCCATCACCACCTGAAATCCTTGTGGGGAATGATAAACCCAACCGATTTTCAGGCGAGCAAGTCGAAAGCCAGACTTCTGCAGCTTAAGGTGTCGTAATTCCGGCTGTTCCTGCTTAAGCCACAGAAACACACACACACACACAGCCTCTTTCTCTCTCTTTTTAATCGCACAGGAGAATCTCTTTGGGGGGGTCTTCCCAGATCATCATCTCTGCGGATGGTTCCCCTTCTTGCAAATGCGGCATAAACATCCGATGGGGGAAAACGACCCTAGTTTGTTCAGCGGAGGCCCGCGCCCCCCCCAGCCCACTCGCCAATAAGATTTATTTTATTTTCCCCACTAGATCGTTGTAGATACGAGGCCGAGCGGCTCAAATTCAACTCGTTTTTCTGTTTTGCGGGCCAATCCACACATTTGGGTTCCTGCCAAACTAATTCCCGAAACTGCTTCCTGGAGGAGAGGAGCAAGCGAACCAAACAAAGAGACAAAAAGACGGTTTGAGATATTCACAGGTATTTCAGCAAACGTGTGATTATCTTTTTTCCTTATAGGGTTGTTGTTGGTTTTTTTTAAAACCCGGCATGAAGCCCTCACTTCCGTCAAGAACACGGGGACCAGCTCGCCACAGCCTCTTCCCCCACCAAGGTAGTTCTGCTTAGGACAAAACCGGAGCGCACAAATCAAGGGAAAGGATCTGGGGGAAAACAAAACAAAACAGGCTATCCCATTTTAAATTCCTGGCAGGCGTGTTTCCCCAGCTGGTTCTGTTAAAAGGCAAGCAAGTGGTGTTGGTGTCTGTCAGCCTCCTGAGTGTTTTACTGTCCTGCCTCCCTCCCTGACCAACGAACGCTCCCCAGGCTCCTATTTTTCTCTGTAATAAAGCAGGTAATATTTCAACGGGTCGGGAAGAGGCAGGCCGAGGATCTTCTCTCTCAAGCTGTATGTAGGCGGTTCGGGCTTCAGTTCCGGAAGAGATTTTTCCACCTCTTCCCTGCAATCTTCCTCCAATTCCTCACAGTGATTATCCTCCAAAGGGTTGGAGATCCGGCTTGCAAAGACCTCTTTGTCCAAGAAGACAATGGTTTCCATCCGGCGGTGCCGGACGCGGCGCCGTTTAAACCTCGGCGGGTTTCGGAGGCCGTTGCCGTTTTTGCTGGCTCGGTCTTGGTGGATCAGCTTTTTAATGGTGCCGCGGATGGCAATCCGAGCCAGGTCCTGCAGGCTGCGAACCACCACAGGGGCTGGAGATGGGAAAGAGGAGAAGGGAACAGCTGGGGAGTCTGCATTTGGAGCCAGAAACTATACCTAGCTGAGGGTAGAAGAGACTAAACGGATGGCAGAGAATATCTGTGGCTCAGGATTGAACTGAACGGTCCCTGGTACTCTCTGAGCTTGGTGCTCTTCTTGCAGACGTTTCATTAAGCAAGCTAACAGAATAATGGAGTTGGAAGAGACCTCAGAGGTCTTCTGGTCTGACCCCTGCTTAAGCAGGATATCCTACACCCGTGGTGGCGAACCTATGACACGCGTGCCGCAGGTGGCACACAGAGCCCTCTCTGTGGGCACGCACACCGTCGCCCCAGTCCTAGGCCTTCAGCTGGGTTTTATAAAACCTTTCCGCTTTAGGCCTCCGCCAGCCGTGTGTAAAAAAAAAAAAAGGTTCAATCAATCAATTTCAACTTCTCGCGGGTAAAAAAAAAGATCTCGCAAAGTTGGAATTGCTTGATTGAAGTTTTTAGTCCCACCCAGTCTGCCGTTACCACCACAGCCACGCCCACCCAACGGGCCACGCCCACCCAATGGGCCACACCTGGCCAACTGACCACACTCAGACAATGGGCCGAAGATACATAAGTGGGTTTTGGGTTGCAGTTTGGGCACTCGGTCTCTAAAAGGTTCGCCATCACTGTCCTACACCATTCCTATACCGGAGATATTCGATACAAGATGGGCGAAGCAATACATTTCTCTAATAAATCAATCAAAATAAATTTCGGACAAATAGCTGTCCAGTGATGGGGCACTCACAACTTCTGAAGGCAAGCTGCTCCACTGATTTGTTCTCACTGTAACATTACCAGACCTAGGAGGAGGTGGGGACGCTCTCTCTTTATATGCAAATGAGTTGTGACAAGCCTAATCAAGGAGCTATCAAGAACATTCCCACCAACACTGCTCGAGCAAGCCACTTGCATGTGTGCAGGGCACAAGCTAACAAGCCCAGAGAGCACCAAGGACCTCACAATCTTCCTCCTCCTCTGCAAACTCCCCTCCCTTCGGGCACTGATGATGTTGCCTAGTTGAGTCATGAAGTGTCTGCAAGAAAACCACCCAGCTGAGGGAGCCCCAAGGACTCAGCGGAAATTAAACCAATCGAAAAGGTACAGCAATCTGATCAAGGAGCTGGGGGCCCCTTGGGAGAAATCTACCGTATGCCGGTCAAGAGCAGAGATTGGTCTCTGACTGGTCTCTACGTCTTCCAAAGCAAAGCAGGACAAGAGGGGACTGATCTCTTGAGCAACTAGAATGGCTACAACATCAATAAGATGATGATGATGATGATTATAATAATACCACCACCACCACCTGGTTGATACCTAGGATGCTGGCAGCAACCCCTGTCAACCATTAAGGCCAATCAATTTGAAAGTTCAGTTGACTGAGGTTCATGTTTAATGAATAAAAGTTTTATAATAATGATGATGATGATGATGATGATGATGGTGATGATGACGTGTAACAGTGAGACCCATTGTCATCGGGGCACTGGAAACTATGTCCAAAAACTTTGCAAAACACATCAAGAAATTGCAGCTTCCTGCAATAACTCCAGCAAAGCTACAAAAAACCGCGCTACTCAGAACATCTTACATTTTAAGGAGATACCTGGTTGATACCTAGGATGCTGGCAGCAACATGTGTCAACCATTAGTGCCAGTCAATTTGAGTCTTTAGTTGACTGAGTTTCATGTTTAACGAATAAAAGTTAATAATAATAATAATAATAATAATAATAATAATAATAATAATAATAATAATAATAATAATAATAATAGTTGTTGTTGTTGGAAGGGACCTTGGAGGTCATCTAGTCCAACCCCCTGCTCAGGCAGGAAACCCTATATCATTTCAGACAAATGGGTTTCCAGTCTCTTCTTAAAAACCTCCAGTGTTGGAGCATTCACCGCTTCTGGAGGCAGGTTGAGCTATTGCAGTATAATAATGGCTGTCATGTTAACCTTACCATCTTCTCTGGCTTCCTGCTGTCTGAATTTGGCACACTCCCAAATAGATAAATAGGTATCACTTCGGCGGGAAGGTAACAACAGTGCTGTGCAAAGTCATGCTGGCCACTTGGAAACTAGTCAAGGAGAGAAGCAACCTAGAACTAAGGAGAAACTTCCTGACAGTGTGGACAATTAACCAGTGGAACCACCTGCCTCCAGAAGCTGTGAATGCTCCAACACTGGATGTTTTTAAGAAGAGACTGGACAGCCATTTGTCTGAAATGGTATAGGCCAGGGGTAGGCAACCTTGGCTCTTTTATGACTCATGGACTTCAACTCCCAGAATTCCTGAGCCAGCCGTGCTGTCTTTGAGTGGGCGTGGCCCATTGGGTGGGCGTGGCTGCGGTGGAAATGACAGACTGGGTGGGACTAAAAAGTTCAATCCATCAATTCCAACTTTGCAAGATCTTTTTTTTCCCCACAAGAAGTTGAAATTGATTGATTGATTGAACCTTTTTTTTTTTTTTTTGCACACGGCGGCAGAGGACTAAAGCGAAAAGGTTTTTATAAAACCCAGCGGAAGGCCTAGGACTCTGCGTGCCACCTGTGGCACTCGTGCCATAGGTTCGCCACCACAGGGCTATACGATTTATACCTTTCTCCCAGCTTCCCCGCCATTAGGGCTCACTCGGCTGATTGCGGGTGGGGTGTTGGGGTTTATATCCTCCTGATGTTGCAAGTATTTACGGGCAATGTCGTGATTAAACCCTTTTTAAAGATTTACTGAGAGCCCAGGCTTCTCTCTCGGTGTTCTCCTTCTTTGGTTATACCTACCGGAAAACCCTTGGTGGAGCAGTGGGCTAATGCCTCCTTAAGTAACACCAGCTGCCTGCAATCAGTGCAGGTTCGAGTCCCACCAGGCTCAAGGTTGACTCAGCCTTCCATCCTTCCGAGGTAGGTAAAATGAGGACCCAGATTGTTGGGGGCAATTAAGCTGACTTTGTAATAATGCCGCTTGGGTGTGTGTGTGAAAGCCCTAATAAGCAGGCATATAGATAGAATGAAGGCTATTGCTAAGCACATTGATTTGTGCTTCTTAGATTGTAAGCCACCCTGAGTCTTCGGAGAAGGGCGGGATATAAATGGGATTTTAAAAAAAAATTGTAAATCAGGGGTTGTCATGCAGATTAATGGGAAGCGGGGTTAAACTGGTTCAGGCTTGGGCTGGTAAAGATTCGGAATCAAACTCTCTCTCTTCATGGTGGAGTTCCTGGGGGGAGGGGGCCCCACCGCTTTTACTCATCTTAGCCCAGAGGTCCCCAACCTTTTGGGCACCGGGGACCGGTTCCGTGGGGAGAGGTTTTTCCCGGGGACCGGAGGGTGCGTGGTTTTGTGTGCTGCCTGCATCTCGCGGATGGGGCTTTGCTTGTTTGTGCGGCCCGATTGCTGGCATGCTGCGGCCCGGTACCGGTCCATGGACCGGGGGGTTGGGGACACCCCCCCTGTCTTAGCCTATTTCTTTGGGGCATGGAAAAAGGAGTGGAGATCCTGGTTCCAGGTGAGCTAAACAATCCAGCCCATTATGCCAGTGGAAAACGTGGTACTCTGTGTATGTATTTATTTTACCTGTTTATAACCTGCCTTTATTATTTTTTATAAATAACTCAAGGCAGCAGACTTTCCTAATACTCCTCCCTCCTCCTATTTTTCCCAAAAGCCTCTGAGGTTGGTTAGGCTGACAGAAACTGGGCCAAGGTCACCCAGATGGCTTTCACCCCTGCGACGGGACTAGAGTTCAAAGTCTCCTGGTATTTAACCCCAACCCCCCCCCCCCAGCTGCCTTTCCTGTCTAAGGCGGGGTTAGAACTCAGGAGTCTCCTGATGATTGGCCCAAAGACACCCCACTGCCTTTTATTATCTTAAGGCAGGACTAGAACTCACTTCCTCCTAGTTTCTAGGCTTAAGCATTAGACCCAATCTTCAAAATGGAATGAAAGTAACTGTGAGAGGGATCTTGGGAGTCCTAGTGGACAATCACTTAAATAGAAGCTGCCGTCTGCTGCAGCTGCCAAAAAAGCCAACACAGTGCTAGGCTGCATTAACAGAGGGACAGAATCAAGATCACGTGAAGTGTTAATACCACTTTACAAGGCCTTGGTAAGGCCACACTTGGAATCCTGCATCCAGTTTTGGTCACCACCATGTAAAAAAGATGTTGAGACTCTGGAAAGAGGGCAGAGAAGAGCAACAAAGATGATCAGGGGACTGGAGGCTAAAACTTATAGGGAACGATTGCTGGAATTGGGTATGTCTAGTTTAATGAAGAGAAGGACGAGGGGGGACATGATAGCAGTCTTCCAATATCTCAGGGGCTGCCCCAAAGAAGAGGGAGTCAATCTATTTTCCAAAGCGCCTGAAGGCAGGACAAGAAGCAAAGAATGGAAACTGACCAAAGAGAGAAGCAACGTGGAACTAAGGAGAAACTTCCTGACAGTTAGAACAATTAATCAGTGGAACAACCTGCCACCAGAAGCTGTGAATGCTCTGACACTGGAAGTTTTTAAGAACAGATTGGACAGCCATTCGACTGAAATGGTATAGGCCAGGTTTCCTGTCTCAGCAGGGGTCAGATTAGATGACCTGCAAGGTCCCTTCCAACTTTATATTATTATTATTATTATTATTATTATTATTATTATTATTATTATTATTATTATTATTATTATTATTAAACAGAGGCAGGGGAGATGTGGCTGACTTACGCAAATGAACCAGTTTCGACTTTCCTGAATCTGAATGGTTGGGTTGGATTAGAGGAGCAAAAGAAACAGCCAAGATTTTCTTGGTCTCCCAGGCTGAAGGGCCTGTTCGAGTAATCTTGGTCAGCTGCATTGAAAGAGAAAAGCAGTAGATTAAACGTGTGCTACAGCAGAAATCACGGAACACCTCCCCACCCCACCCCTTCTCTGCTCCAGTTTCTGGCTCTCAAAGTGGAGCAGATACATGACAAATATCTAACCATACTATATACACGTATGCATAGACCCACACTCCCTACATATAGATAACAAATAAATATTAAATACCGTCCATCTCGGTCATCTCGGATCAATTTAACCTCCCTTTCGTTTGTTTCTCGGCAGGGAGCTCTTTATGGGATTTTAAAAGAACCCAAACAGTGTCGGAGACAGTAAAGACACCCGTCCCCACCGGCCAACCTTCTCCTCCAGGGGCATGACGAGAATCCCGCCGACTTTCAGCAAGTTCTTCATGTAATCTTCGTGCTCCTTCTGGACGCCGGCTCCACAGTACACGCGGTCGTATTGAGAGGAGTCCGGAGAGATTTCTAAGCAGTTTCCAGAGACAAAGGAAGGCTCGCAGAATTCAAACCTAGGAAGGAAGGAAGGAAGGAAGGAAGGAAGGAAGGAAGGAAGGAAGGAAGGAAGGAAGGAAGGAAGGAAGGAGGGTTGTGAATGAGACTTCAACGCAGCACGAGAATTCAACAGGGAGAGCAGTTTATTTTCATTTAGATTTTTCTTTACCCCACGCGTTATAAATAACTCGAGTCAGCGAACAGACTTAATACTCCTTTCTTCGCCTGTGTTTCGCCAACAACAACCCTGTGAGGTGGGGTGGGCTCAAGAGAGAGGGACTGGCCCACAGTCATCCAGCTGGCTTTTCATGCCTGAGGTGGGATTAGAAATCGCACTCCTAGTGGTCGGCCCATAGTTATCCAGCCAGCTTTCATGCCTAAGGTGGGACTAGAACTCCCAGTCTCCTGGTGAGTGGCCCGAAATCACCCACCTGGCTTTCTTGCCTAAGGCGGGACTAGAACTCAGTGTCTCCTGGTGAGTGGCTCAAGGTCACCCACCTAGCTTTCATGCCTAAGGCGGGACTAGAACTGACACTCTCCTAGTGATCGACCCGTAGTTACCCAGCCAGCATCCATGCCTAAGGTGGGACTAGAACTCACAATCTCCTGGTTTCTAGGGTGATGCCTTAACGACTATATCAAACTGGTTCATTTGCATCACACGTAGGGTTAGATTATGGGCTGGTTAAGGCAAGACCCTTCAGATAGTTTGGATAGCAACTCACCCAGCCCTGCCCTGGACTGTCCTTGAAAGCCACAGGGCTGCCCATAACCTGCAGTGCCCATCTACCATTGACCTCTCTTTACAGTGCTATTATTTCCAGAACTGTTATAATTGGCCCTCTCCAAAAGACCTTGGCCAGCTTGTAATGTCCCATACATAATAACCACCCAGGAAAAATAAACTTAAACATACTATAGGGGTCCCCTTAAGCCCAAGCCAGATCTTAATCTTTCGGAACCCAAAGTGTGTGTGTCTGTGTGTGTGTGTGTGTGTGTGTGTGTGTAGCTAGCTTAGCTGGGTGGCTGAACAAGTGACTGCTGAATAAGGACCACTTGTATTTGTCTTGGATTCACTTCCTTCTAGAACTAGGAATTAACATCTGAAGAGTAGGACTTTTTTTGGGGGGGGGGGGAAATCTGCTTTTACTTACTTGTCAAAGCTGTCACTTGTCCTGATGAAGAAGTCCAGTTTCTGCTTGGCGTATTCTATAACGTCCGCGTGAAGTTCTACGCCATGATTTATTCCAAAGGGACCTAGATGTTTAAAGAGTACCAAACAGACCGTGATGAAAGGCAGGAAAAACACAGACTCGGGGTCAACGAGTTCCCTCCAGCTTGAAAAACAAACCAAGGCAGAGTTATTGCAACTCGCTGGCCTATTACGGGCAGGCGCTTATTTAAAGGGGCACGTAAACCAATTCTTTAGTTTTACCAACTAGTAGAATTGAACTGCCGCGTGGATGAAAAGTGTACAGGTAAGTCGTCCTTGGGGAGTCTCAATCCTCCAGGTCATGGTTGTCCCGAAAGGTGACTGCCTTTTCTCTTTGAAAATGTTTCGCTCCAATTACCTTTCGAAAAAAAGCATCTTTGGGACAGTACCGGTAGTCCTCGACTTTACGACCAAAATTTCTGGTCGCTAAGCAAGGCGGTGGTGAAGTGAGTTGCCTCCGATTTTACGACCAGCCGTTGCTAAGTGAATCACAGGGTTGTTAAGTGAATCGTCATAAACCATCATAAACACCTGCCAGTTGCCGAGCGCCTGAATTTTGATCGCGTAATTGTGGGGCAGGGGGTCTTCAAACTTGGCGACTTTAAGACTTGTGGACTTCAACTCCCAGAATTCCTCAGCCAGCCCTTAGGACTTGTTGAAGTCCACAAGTCTTAAAGTTGCCAAGTTTGAAGAGCCCTGTTGTGGGGTTACTGCAATGGTTGTAAGCGCGAGGACTGGTTCATTCCCCCCCCCCCAGCGCCATTGTAACTTCAAAGAGTTGTTAAACCAATGGTTACACGTTGAGGACTGCCTGTGTAGAACAACTAAAAGGATGCAGAAGAATTCTTTGTATTTCACTGGGAAAACCAATCAAGCCCTGAAGAAATGGCAGACGACGACGTATGGAGAGGGGAAAAAAAATAAATAAGACAGATGCAGGAAACAGAATTTTGATTTTTGAAAGAACCCCTATTTATAGCCTCTGAGTTTCAGGCGTTGCGGGTGTATAGGTAATTCTCAACTTGCAGTCCGAGTTTAGTGACTGTTCATTTAGCGGCCATTCAAAGTTACAACAGCCCTGAGAATAGTGATGTTGAGAGAAAAATCTTCCTCAGGGTCCAGTCCCAGCCGGGAATAATCAAAACATGGAGACTGCTTTAGAAAAGAAGGTTGCAGTTTATCGAAGAGGAGAGCCAGACAGAAAGATGGCTGTGGGGAAAAAAACAACTGACCACATGTAGCAGGGAGGGGTGGGTTTTTATACCTTCTTGGGCTTTTGTCTGGAGTTGTTCCTGTGGTGTGATGAACTTTGACCTGAGTCTGAGTGTGCCTTTCTGGTATTCTGAAGGTGGTGGGTTAATCCTATTATGTCCCAAAGGTCATATCCTGCTTCCCTGTGGCTGTAGCTGATGGCTACGTCCTCTGTTGGATTTTTTGGTGTGAGCGATTGTTGATTCTAGGGATCTTTGTCTTTCTAATCCCATCAGCTTGCTGGCTGCAATCTTTCTGACAAGATGATCACATCTGCATTTCTGCAGACCTGGTTTCGGTTTGGGGCAGAGACACTTGGGGGGTTGCCTTTTTAATATTTCCCAAAATAGTTCTTTTCCTGGATTCTTCCCACAGCGACTTATCAATGTTTTTCACTCTTACAACTGTTGCAGCATTCCCCACGGTCGCGTGATCAAAATTCAGACGCTTGGCAACTGGTTCATAGTTACGACGGCTGCAGTGTCTCGGGATCATGTGATCCCCTTTTATGACCTTCGGACAAGCAAAGTCCATGGGGGAAGCCGGATTCGCTTAACATTTTATTAACCGAACGACTGCAGTGATTCACTTAACAACCGTGGCAAGAAGTGTCGTAAAATGGGGCAAAATTCACTTAACAAATGTTCCCCTTGGCAACAGAGATTTGAGGCTCAATCGTGATGGTAAATCGAGGGCTACCCATGTTCACCTTATTTTCAGTTTCCTAGACTATTTATAAAGGTCCTTAATGTTTTTCTAGAAACTTTTCTTTAAAATATTGTTTACGGCAGGGCTTTTCAACCAGTGGTATGGGTACCACCTCTGGTACATTGGCACCTGGCAGGTGGTACACGACCATCCTAGAATAGTGGTAGCAGGGGAGGGGAATGAGCTGAACCGGTGGCAGCACCGCACAAGCCTGAGCGAGAGACGGTTGGAGCTGCAGGGCTGTCAGGGCTCAGCGGAAGCGCCAGGATCAGCGCCAGGCTCCAGCTGAAGCTCAGCGCTGATCCTGGCGCTTCTGAGCCCAGAAGAAGCACCGATCAGCTGGAATGTTGCAGCATCTCCAGGGTCTTGTGATTTACATTCAGATGCTTGGCAACTGATTCATGTTTATGACGGTCACAGTGTCCCAGGGTCATGTGAAGTGACCAAAACCTGCTGCAACCACACAGCAGATTGGGGGGGGGGAATAAAAACCAAACACCACCCCCACTCCACCCCCGCTGCCAATCCTCAACAGAAATGCTCCCAACAATGAAAACCTCGGACAGGAGGAAGAGCGCCGCCGGGCGGGCAGGCAGGTGTCTTGCTCAGCTGTGGCTTGGGGGGGCACTTTTTTCAGTGCCATTGTAACTTCGAACAGTCACTAAGAGAACTGTTGTAAGTCGAGGACTACCTGTACTTCATCATTTTTTTCCTTTTTTGTTTGTTTGTTCATCATGTTTTTGACACCTTGCTAGGTGACCGGTGGTCCTCGGATGTCGCCATATCCTAAAAGTGGTACAATGGGTGATAAGGTTGAAAAGCCCTGGTATATGGATGTGATGTTATACACAAGAGGTAGCCGAAAGTGGCCTTTAATTGTTGGGACTTTTAGAAGCAGCTTTTCTTTATTTATTTTTTCTCACTTTGCTAACCCTGAACAGAGAGACTAGAAACTTGTCAGCTCTTGTGGTGCAACACAGACAACATTCTTGGGTTTCGAATTTGCCGTTCTTCCGAAACTTTCACAATAACCTCTGCAGATGTCCGTGGGCAGGACGCTGATCCTGGCGCTTCCGCTGAGCCCTGACAGCCCTGCGGCTCCAACCGTCTCTCGCCCAGGCTTGTGCCGAGCTTCCACCGGTTCAGCTCATTCCCCTCCCTCGCTACTACTTTTCTAGGATGGTCACGTACCACCTGCCAGGTGCCAATGTACCACAGGTGGTACCCGGACCACTGGTTGAAAAGCCCTGGCCTAATACACTGGTAAATGCTTGCTCGGAGGAAGCTGGATTCTGAAATCTCCGCTCCTTGCACAATATATTAAAACACAATTCTCCACCTTTCTAATTTTGTCATGAATCATATTCTCCAATTAATTTAAAGAATCACTTTCCCTTCCACCATATCTTCTTAGTTAGAGATGGCCTTGAAAAGGGCAATCCTACTCATCCCCCCTCCTAACTTTAAACTAAAACAATACACAAGTTTAACATATGAAATAGCTACTTCATCTCTTGTCAAGCAATAACCTTCGGTGTTAGCAGCGTTGACAACGGACAGCCAAAAGGCTGGATGTGGGCCGGGAGCCATAAAATGCCCAGGTGTGCCGTAGGGCCTGGTAATTAAACTGTTCCCACTTGTTCCGGAGTGGAAACTCTGCACACTCTTATTTTCTTGTGTATCTGGAGTCTGCAGGGGGCAGAGGAGGAGGATTTTCTCCTTCTCCAGAACTAAGCTTTGAAATAAAACTTCGGGTTCCCCTCTGGACCATAGCTGAGTGGTTTTGGAATTAATGGTGTTAATGCAAACCCAACATTGCAATAACAATGGAGGAGGAGGAGGAGGAGGGGAGGGGAGGGGGGAAGGGTCCCCTGCTTGACCAAGGAGCTGGACTAGAAGACCTCCGAGGTCCCGTCCAACTCTTGTCATTCTTTGATTCTGTAAGGCTCTCCTGCTCGAGCAGGGGGTTGGATTAGATGACCTCCGAGGCCCCTTCCGACTCTTTGTCATTCCATGATTCCAGGAAGAACGCTTTAAGAAGGGTGACGCAGTTGAGACAGCTGAACCAAGCTGCAAAGATTCTCGTAGATCCCCGTATAAAAAGAAGCCATTTTAAAACAAGGAATAGACCAACCAACACTTCAGTAGCAGAATATGGCGGGGAGGGAGTGGGGGGGGGAAGGAGGGAACAGAGGACCCCAATCGAAGCCAGCTAGGAAATATTCTCTAGTATGTTATTTTCGGGACCTAAAGCCAATTCAAACTGGGAAAAAAAAAAGTTCCTGCAGCCTTCCCTAGCTCCTCAAGAGGACCAGGGCTTCGGAGAAGCGTGAAATACTTTTACAGTGAGTTTAGAGAGCTGTATAATGCAGGGTGCTAACAACTGGCCTGCAGGATACTAATCCGGGGTATTGCTGAGCCCTCGTTTTGTTTGGGGTGGAAGGTCACAGAGCCACCAGTGTGCGGTGCTAGAAAAATCCCTGCTTTCAACTGACAACTGAAAGTCGGCAGAGCGGATGCGCCGGTGCACCAGAACAGCAGATGCAGAAGAACTGTAATTCCCCCGCAGATATGCAACAAAAGCCTCTCTTCCTCGTTTGACTCGGCAGAAAAGCTCCTCGGGTGGAAAAAAATAAAATAAAACAAAACACCTCTTGCTTTGCGGAAATGAGCCATAATACTTGCCTCCTGCACTCCTGTTACAGGTAGTCCTCGGCGTACGACCACAACCGAGCCCCCCTCCATTTACGTTGCTAAGTGAAACCGTTGTTAAATGAGTTTCGCCCCGTTTGATGACCTTGGTTGCCGCAAGCGAATCACTGCATTTGTTCAGTTAGGCACGCGGCTGTTGAGGGAATCTGGCTTCCCCACGGACTTTGCTCGTCAGAAGGTCGCCAAAGGGGAGCACGCGACACACCCCCCCGGGACACCGCAACTGTTGTAAATGTGAGCCAGTTGCCAAGCAACTGAACTTTGATCACGTGACTGTGGGGAAGCTGCAACGGTCCTCAATGCAAAAAAACAAGAACAACATCCCGGTCATAAGTCACTTTTTATAGTAACTTTGAATGGTCATTAAAAGAACTGTTTCAAGTTCAGAACTACCTGTATTAATGTGCGGAAGAAAAGGATATTAGTGGTGGTGCAGTGCTTAGAATGCAGGCTGACTCTGCCGACTGCTAGCGGTTCGATCTTGACCAGCTCAAGGTCGACTCAGCCTTCCATTTTTTCCGAGGTCGATAAAATGAGGACCCAGATTGTTGGGGACAATAGGCTGAGCCTGTAAACTGCTCAGAGAAGGCTATAAAAAGCGCCGTGAAGCACTAAGCACTAAGTCTAGCTGCTATTGCTAGTAAGAGCTGTGGTAGTGCAGTGGTTAGAATGCAGCACTGCAGGCTGACTCTGCCAACTGCCAGCAGTTCGATTCTTCCCGGCTCAAGGTTGACTCAGCTTTCTATCTTTCCGAGGTTCACAAAATGAGGACCCAGATTGTTGGAGGCAACAATCTCTATGAAACTGCTTGGAGAGGCCTGCAAAGCACTGTGAAGCAGTATATAGAAGTCTAAATCAGGGGTGCCAAACTCGCCGTGTCACATGACGTGTGTCGCAACGTGTCGCACCTTTCTGCCACCTTCCCTTTGCCGGAGCTGGGGTGCGTGCGGCTTCCATGTGACGCCTCCGGCCAGCAGGCCAGCAGTTTGACACCCTTGGTCTAAGTGCTATTGCTCTTTTGCATTCGTGAGTCAAGAAGCAAGATTGGCGGCGGGGTGGGGGTGTGTGTGGAAATTTGGCAAAATGCACGACAACTTACCCAGGATCAGCCCGACCATGGAGCTCAGGTAACCGGTGCCGCTACCTAGGTTCAGGAAGGAAAGTCCGGGCTGGAGATCCAAGGCTTCCATGACTTCGGAGTAAATGCAAGGGGCAGAGAGATGAATGTTCCCATGTTTCCAGGCCAAATCTTTGTAGGCGTTCTCCTTGAACTCCTCCAGGTAGTAGTCTGCCCTGTCCACAGCCCTGAAGGCCTCCTCCACCAGCTCCGACCGAATGTACTGAGCCTCTTTCAGGTTATCAATCAACTCGTCGTTGTCCTCTCCGGCGCTCACTGCCCCTCCCATGGTCCTCGCTGGTTCAAAAAATCACGCCTGGATTACAGAAGAAACAGGAAAAGTCTTATTAGCCACCATTCGGAGAAAAAAAAAAGTTGAGGAGAGACTCGTGGGCGTATACAGGCAGTCCTCGACTTACAAAAGTTCATTTAGTGACCATTTGTTATCCGATCAGTAGGAAGCAGTTTCTCTGACGGCGGCCCAGCTCTGCTGTGCTGTATGCAAAATGAGGCTAACCGCCCGCTGTTAATCAGGCACCGATGGCCATATCTTAAGTCTCGATTGGTGTTTTATTTTTATTTTTTGGGCTATTATTGTGGCTGTTTTTAATGCTCTTATTTGCTGATATGCGATCGTTAATAAAAATGGATTGACCGTTTGAAGTTACAACGGCACTGAAAAAGAGAGACTTATGACCGTTTTTCACACTTACGACCATTGCAGCCTCCCCAGGGACATGTGATCAAAATTCAGACGCTTGGCCACTGACTCATATTTACGGCGGTTGCGTGTCCTGGCATCGTGTGATCCCCTTTTGCGACCTTCTGACAAGCAAAGTTAATGGGGAAGCCAGATTCACTTAGCAACCGTGTTATTAAACAACTGCCATGATTCACTTAACAACTGTGGCAAGCCGAGTCACAAAAAGGGGCAAAACTCACTTAACCAATGTCTCGCTTAGCAACAGAAACTTTGGGCTTAACCGTGGTCATAAATTGAGGACTACCTGTATATACAAAGCACACACAGAAACCTTGTTAATCAATTTCTTTCTCAGGATATGTATAAACTAAAAATTACGGATAAATGTAAGAAAGGTATTTTTATTTAATTGACACAATAAGAATTGTATTAGTTTAAACATGAGACAGTAAATACCAAGGGGAAAAGAGAGGAAATATTTAATGTAGTAGCCTGAAACCTGTACTAAAGATATTCGTATGTTATTGAATTATTAACTCAGCCGCCACGTTGCTTTTTAAATATTTAAATGTAAAACTAGAAAATCAATACAACTTTTATATATATAAAAAATCTCTCTCTCACCAGAGATTTTCCTTTAAAAATCTCAGAAATAAGAAATGTGAGTTCCAGTTGGCTTTTGACATTGTGTGCGCTTTTGTGAAGGAACAGAGCACAGAAATGTGACAATCTGTATTGTCAATGGTCAAAAGAATGTGACTTTATAATAGAAAGAGGAGATTGTACGTGGGATAAATTCAGATTGTCCTTCACCACCTTTGGCACCGCAGATCTCTGAACAATTCCCTTGGAACTCCTTACAACAATCATTCACAATTTTGTTAGTGTAATTAGCAGTTTATTAAGACACCTGGCAGCTTCTGGACCAAACTACAGGTAGTCCTCGACTTACGACCCACCACTGAGCCTAACATTTCAGTTGCTAAGGGAGACAGTAGTTAAGTGAGTTTTGCCCCATTTTACGACCTTTTGTACCACAGTTGTTAAGTGAATCACTGCAGCTGTTAAGTTAGGAACACGGCTGTTAAGCGAATCTGGCTTCCCCCACTGACTTTGCTTGTCAGAGGGTCGCCAAAGGGGATCACACGACCCCTGGGGACACGGCCACCGCCATAAATACGAGTCGGTGGCCAACCGTCTGAATTTTATTCATGCGACCATGGGGACGCATCAACGGTCGCAAGTCTGAAAAAAAATGGTCACGAGTCACTTTTCCCAGCGATGTTGTAACTTTGAATGGTCACCAAACGAACTGCTGTACGTCGAGGACTCCCTGGAACGAGCTGCGCTCTGAAGCCCGGTTCTTTCCTAAATGTAGCTGCTGCGCTGGCTCAGATAACGTACCTTGGAGATGAAGCTGACTCAGGAATGACTCACCAGGGTCCCTGTCTTAATTTCGCAGCTGCTGAACGCCGAACAGAACAACCTGCTCTCCATGTCGATGGAGGTTCTCCAGTCATCCAGGTCACGCTTGTCCCAAAGGTGCTTTCTCCAAGAGGCAACCGGACTTTCTTGTTTTTCTTTTGAAGATGTTTCGCTTCTGTTCCAAGAAGCTTCTTTGGCTCTGACTGGATGGTGGGGGAACGATTTATACTCCTTGCAGACGGGCTGGTCATTTGCATTCTTTTAGAGAGTCCTTGAGGCCACCTGGAGGCTTATCTGTGTCCACAACCGCCGTCTCTCAAAAGGGGAGGATGGATACGGTATCATCCATCTCCAGTCTACACGCTGTCCTTTCAGCAGTTCCAAGAAGGCTCCACGCCCATTTCCACCACTCAGGTGACCCTGAGGACACAGATAAACCTCCAGGTGGCCTCAACAGCTCTCTAAAAAAAGGCAAATGACCAGCTGTCTGCAAGGAGTATAAATCCTTCCGTTCCCCACCATCCAGTCAGAGCCGAAGAAGCTTCTTGGGCGAGAAACAAAAACGTCCTCAAAGAAAAACAAAGAAAGTCCGGTTGCCTCCTGAAAAAAGCACCTTTGGGATAATCTGCTCTTTACTGGGAAGCAGGAAACTGCCTTTCCTTCTTTCTCTACACTTACCTAAACAATAACAACAACAAAAAGGCCCCAAATCCTACAATGCTGAATTCTCCATTACGCTACCTCAGTTTACAACCGTAGTTGTGCCTGGGATTATGGTTGTAAATTGAGCCGGTGATTAAACGGGTTACCATGTAGCCATGCCTGACTTTACAACCTTTTTATTTGCAGCTGTCATTAAGTGATTCACCACGGTCATTAAGTGCATCCATTGTCCACAATGAATAATGATGATGAAGATGATGATAATAATGATGATGATGATGACGGATGAAACATGTAACAGTGATACTCATTGTCATCGGGGCACTGGGAACTATGTCCAAAAGCTTTGCAAAATACACCAAGAAACTGCAGCTTCCTGCAATAACTCCAGCAAAGTTACAGTTGCAAGAAAAAGTATGTGAACCCTTTAGGATTACGTGGAGTTTTGCATGAATTGGCCATAAAATGCACTCTAAACGTCATGTAAGTCACAACAATAGAAAAACACAGTCTGCTTAAAATAATACTACACAAACATTAGCTGTTGTCATGTTTTAATTGAAGATAAGATGGAAACATTCACAGTGCAGGGTGGAAAAAGTATGTGAACCTTTGGACTTAATAACTGGTTGACCCTCCTTTGGCAGCAATAACCTCAACCAAACGTTTCCTGTAGTTGCAGATCAGACCTGCACAACGATCTGGAGTAATTTTGGACCACTCCTCTTCACAAAACTCTTTCAGTGTAGCAATATTCTTGGGATGTCTGGTGTGAATCGCTCTCTTAAGGTCATGCCACAGCATTTCAATCGGGTTGAGGTCAGGACTCTGACTGGGCCACTCCAGAAGGCGTATTCTGTTCTGTTGAAGCCATTGTTTTGTTGAATTACTTGTATGCTTTGGGTCATTGTCCTGTTGCATCACCCATCCTCTGCGGAGCTTCAGTTGGCGGACAGATGGTCGTACGTTTTCCTGCAAAATGTCCTGATAAACTCTGGAATTCATTTCCCCATCAATGACAACAATCCGTCCAGGCCCTGAGGCAGCAAAGCAGCCCCAAACCATGATGCTCCCTCCGCCATGTTTTACAGTGGGGATGAGGTTTTGATGTTGGTGTGCTGTGCCTTTTTTTCTCCATACATAGTGTTGTGTGTTTTTCCCAAACAACTCAATTTTGGTTTTATCTGTCCACAGTATATTTTGCCAGTAGTGCTGTGGAACATCCAGGTGCTCTTTTGCAAACTTCAAACGTGCTGCAATATTTTTTTTGGACAGCAATGGCTTCCTCCGTGGTGTCCTCCCATGTACTCCATTCTTGTTTAATGTTTTCCTTATTGTAGATGTGTCAACAAAAATGTTAGCATGTGCCAGAGATTTCTGTAGGTCTTTAGCTGACACTCTAGGATTCTTAAGCATTATGCTCTGTGCTCTTGCAGTCGTTTTTACAGGACGACCACGCGTAGGGAGAGTAGCAACAGTGCTAAACTTTCTCATTTGTAGACAGTCTATCTTACCGTGGACACATGAACATCAAGGCTTTTGGAGATACTTTTGTAACCCTTTCCAGCTTCATGCAAATCAACAATTCTTGATCGTAGGTCTTCTGAGAGCTCTTTTCTGCGAGGCATGGTTCACATCAGACAGTGCTTCTTGAGACCAGTAAACCCAAAACAGGTGTGTGTTTTTAAAGGGCATGACAGCTGTCAGCAACACATCCAATATCATCACACTGGTTGGAGTCAAGGTTGGCTCACTCCTGGCTCCAATTAGCTCTTGGAGAAGTCATTAGGCTAGGGGTTCACATACTTTTTCCACCCTGCACTGTGAATGTTTCCATCTTATGTTCAATTAAAACATGACAACAGCTAATGTTTGTGCAGTATTATTTTAAGCAGACTGTGTTTTTCTATTGTTGTGACTTACATGACGTTTAGAGTGCATTTTATGGCCAATTCATGCAAAACTCCACGTAATCCCAAAGGGTTCACATACTTTTTCTTGCAACTGTACAAAAAACTGCGCTACTTGGAACATCTTACATTTTAAGGAGATACCTGGTTGATACCTAGGATGCTGGCAGCAACCCGTGTCAACCATTACTGCCAGTCAATTTGAGTGTTCAGTTGACTGAGTTTCATGTTTAATGAATAAAAGTTAAATAATAATAATAATAATAATAATAATAATAATAATAATAATAATGATGATGATGATGATGATGATGATGATGATGTTGGAAAGGACCTTGGAGGTCATCTAGTCCAACCCCCCCGCTCAGGCAGGAAACACTATATTACTTCAGATAAGTGGCTGTCCAGTCTCTTCTTAAACACTTCCAGTGTTGGAGCAATCACCACTTCTGGAGGCAGGTTGTTCCACCGGTTGTTCTAGCTCTCAGGAAGTTTTTGCTAGTAGAAACAAATTGTGATCATGTGTTCATGGGACACATGCAGGCTGGTTACTGAACACCCACACCATGATCATTTAACCACAGGGGTGGGAACTTCGGATCCAGGTCATCGTACAACAGTAACTGGGAGACCTGTTGTAATATCACTAAGCCAACCATTATAAGTCGAGGATGATCTGTTCTCTATGTTTAGTGACCACCTAATTTAGCCATTACTTACAGTTATAAAGGTGATGAAAAAGTGACTTTACAACTAATCCTCGCATGTATGACCTTCACAGGTCTGTAAAGCAAAGAAAAGGTGAAGTAAGATCATAAGCACCGTTGGGGTTTCACATGGTAACTGCTTTGCTTAATGACTGCATTGCGGTTGCTAAACGAGGACCAGTTGTATTTTTCCTGAAATAGTCTTGAAGTCTACGTTTGGTCCTGGCCCTCTTTTTTAAGGAGATGGACTCTGATAGTGGACCTCCGCAGAACACCTCCCACCCCAATCATTTCAACAGTCCCCCACTCCAGTTGTCTTAATATGCACCTCTCAATAGTAGCAATGAGAATTTAGATAAGATAACCTTTATTGTCATTTTTTGCTGTGGGCACAATGGCACACATTTAAAAATGAAATTTAGTTGCTTGCTCTCGAAGTGTACACATACATAACACACATTTAAACATACTGTATACAACATATGTATACACCTACATCTGGGAAAGATGGAGGGCAAGAGAAGAAGGGGATGACAGAGAATGAGGTGGCTGGATGGAGTCATTGAAGCAGGAGGCGTGAGCTTAAATGGACTCCAGAAGGTGGTAGAGGACAGGAAGGCCTGGAGGAACGTTGTCCATGGGGTCGCGATGGGTCAGACACGACTTCGCAACTAACAACATCATAGATCTACACCCTTACGTATAAGTAACATACAACTATTAATCACTGTCCATCTTGAATACATAACGAAGGAGGAAGCTTGAGAGTTCATAAGGTTAATGCCGTATGGCAGTGATGGCGAACCTTTTAGAGACCGAGTGCCCAAACTACAAACCAAAACCTACTTATATATCGTTGGGTGCCGGGTGGGCGTGGCCCATTGGGTTGGTGTGGCCCATTGGGTGGGCGTGGCTGCGGTGGTAATGGCAGACTGGGTGAGACTAAAAAGTTCAATCAATCAATTCCAACTTTGCAAGATCTTTTTTTTTCCCCGCGAGAAGTTGAAATTGATTGAACCTTTTTTTTTTTTTTGCACACGGTGGTGGAGGCCTAAAGCGAAAAGGTTTTATAAACCCAGCTGAAGGCCTAGGACTGTGGTGACGGCGCGCGTGCCCACAGAGGGGGCTCTGTGTGCCACCTATGGCACCTGTACCATAGGTTCGCTACCACGGCTATACGGAATGAAACTAATGGCTGAATCTGGATGTTCTGCTGCAGATACCACAAAGCCCCCTCCTCCCAGAAGGGAACAAGGAAAACAGGTCATGGAGAGGGTATGTACTGTCCCAGACAATCTTGCGGACCCTGCTCAAGCAACGCTTCTGTGCTATGTCCTGGATGGAGGGGAGGGAAGTGCCAATGATCTTTCTGGCCGTCCTCACCACTCTCTGCACCGCCTTCCTGTCTGAAGCAGGGATGCTTCCAAACCAGACTGTGATGCTGTATGACAGGATGCTCTCGACTGTCCCTCTGTAGTAAGTGGTCAGGACAGGGGAAGGAAGATATGGAATGAAACTATGGCTGAATCTGGATGTTCTGCTGTGGATACCACGAAGCCCCCTCCTCCCAGAAGGGAACAAGGAAAACAGGTCGTGGAGAGGGTGTGTCGTGTCCCAGATAATCTTGTAAACCCTGCTCAAGCATCGCTTATATGCCTTGCCCTGGATGGAAGGAACAGCCAATGATCTTTTTGGCCGTCCTCACCACTCTCGGTACCGCCTTCCTGTCTGAAGCAGGGATGCTTCCAAACCAGACTGTGATGCTGTGTGACAGGATGCTCTCGACTGTCCCTCTGCAGAAAGTGGTCAGGACAGGGGAAGGAAGATGTGCTTTTCTCATGCGACGCAGAAAATGCAGGTGCATTTTCTTTATAATTGAATGCATAATCTACACTTAAAACTGAGCTGGATCCCACGAAGAATGAAAGATGCTGGAAAGGCACATATGTGCTGATCAACCTGAAAATAGTAATTTAGCCACAGAGGTCAAAGAGTGGGTACAAAATTCTATTATACAAACCTGTGATGTGTTTAATTTTGTTGGATCCTTGCCTCAAAACTAATGCAACCTCCAATTCAATATTTCAACCTGAAATCCTCTAAACCAAAATATTCTTAAATAATTGTTTTAACTGGGGTCATGGTTAAGTATCACATTAAAATTTTTACATACTCTCTCTTTTGGCATGCCAGTTTTAATCAGCGAGCACTTTGTAATTTCAAGTGCCATTTAGACAGTCTGTTAATAATACATATAGGAAAAAGAGCACGGGAATTTTAATTAGAGTATTTTGCTCTTCTAACAAGACTTGTAGAAGCAGCCAATCTGGTCTTCAATTTCCAATTTAATATGTTTTACTTTGGCATGTGTTTAGGAAAACCAATAATCCACTTGTATGTATCAAAACTATATCAATAAAACACACTGCAAAATCTAAATGGGAAATTGCCACTTCAGCAGAGATCTCATTGAACACTTATAAATATTGGCATTGTATTTAGGTGGATTTGGGATAATCTGCAAAACAACAGCTATAAAAAAACAGGCACTAAGATACTTATTTATTAGATTGATACACAACCTTTCTCCAAGAGTTCAAACAGATTTACTGTTTCTTATCACAACAACAATCTTATGAGGTAGGATAAGCTGAGTCACCAAGAGAATTTCTACAGATGGAGTTGAATCTGCACTACAGGCAGCCCTTGACCTACGACCATAATGGATCCTTGCCCATCATGGTTGTAAGTCATGATGGTCACGTGACCTCATGTCACGTGGCTGACCTGATTTTATGACATTTTTACAGGGGTGGTCACGTGAGTCACCCCGGTCATTAAGCGAATCCAGAGTCATTAAGGAAATGCCTTGGTCGTTAAGGGAACAAAGGTTCACTCTGTAATGGCCAGTTTCCACCAAAACTGTCATAAAACAGGGTCACTTGACTGCTGGACACTGCAAAGGGCCAGGCTACCAAGCGTCTGATGTTTGGTGGAGGGGTGATTGTTGTAACTTTGAAGCGGGGTCGCAAGCAGCCCCGACGTAGGTTTGTCATAATTTTGAATAAAACAACTGGTCGTAAGTTGAAGAAAACCTGTACTGTTGGCAGAGTTAAAATGTGTGCAGTGGGCTTGGTTTATAACAGAACAGAATAAAACAGTTGGAAGGGACCTTGTCTCTCTACCTGTTTGATAAACCTGCATTTTTTGGAACTGAGCTGAACCCTTCTGAGCATGAGCAGATGCAGACCTGCTTGATAAGGGATAATCATGGCTTGAAATGAGGCGGCTGTCCAGGATTTGTGGCTCTGAGAGAATCTTTCCCAGGAGCTATACCTGCCCTAGAGATAATCGCATAAGCAGATCATCACCTATACCAGAGGTAGGCAATTGGCTCTTTGATGACTCATGGACTTCAACTCCCAGAATTCCTGAGCCAGCACAGCTCAGCTTGCAAACCTCTCCCTTTCCCCTCAGCGTGGCTGGTTCAGGAATTCTGGGAGTTGAAGTCCACGAGTCATCAAGCGGCCTAGGCCTAGTCCAGGGGTAGGTCACCTTGGCGCTTTTATGACTCGTGGACTTCAACTCCCAGAATTCCTGAGCCAGCACAGCTCAGCTTGCAAACCTCTCCCTTTCCCCTCAGCGTGGCTGGCTGAGGAATTCTGAGAGTTGAAGTCCACGAGTCATCAAGCGGCCTAGGCCTAGTCCAGGGGTAGGTCACCTTGGCGCTTTTATGACTTGTGGACTTCAACTCCCAGAATTCCTGAGCCAGCATGGCTCAGCTTGGAAACCTTTCCCTTTCCCCTCAGCGTGGCTGGCTCAGGAATTCTGGGAGTTGATGTCCACGAATCATCAAGCGGCCTAGGCCTAGGACAGGGGTAGGCCACCTTGGCGCTTTTGACTCGTGGACTTCAACTCCCAGAATTCCTGAGCCAGCATAGCTCAGCTTGCAAACCTCTCCCTTTCCCCTCAGCGTGGCTGGCTCAGGAATTCTGGGAGTTGAAGTCCACGTGTCATAAAAGAGCCAAGGTGGCCTACCCGTGACTATACGCTTCTAAGAGCGAAATTCAACATTCAGGCCCAGAAAAGTACCTCAGTCCATCTTTAGCAATGGGTCTGCACGGGCCACAATGCTGTCCTTCCCAATTCGGTCCTTGATTCTGATTTTATCATCAGACTTTATAGGGTTGGGAGGGTGCCGGCTGCAAAGGCTGCCTTAATGGATCAATTCAGCAGCCTGTCTAGTTTAAAAAACAAAGTTTTCAAAAAAAAAAAACAACAACACAAAGAAGAGGGGGGACAACTTATTTTCCAAAGCCCCAGAAGGCAGGAGAAGAAACAAGGGATGGAAACTAATGGAGAGGAGCAACCTGGAATTAATGAGAAACTTCCTGACAGTGAGGACAATTAACCAGTGGAACAGCTTGCCGCCAGAAATCGTGGGCGCTCCCATCACTGGAGATTTTCAAGAAGAGACTGGACAGCCATTTGTCTGAAATGATATACGGTCTCCTGCTTAAAGGGGAGGCTGGACTAGAAGACCTCCAAGGTCCCTTCCAGCTCTATTCTGATTGAGTAAATATTGCTTTTGTCATTGTTGCCAACTAGATGCCCTGGGACACAGGTCAGATAGGCAAAAAGGGTGTTTGATTTATTTATTCATTCGTTCGTTCGTTCATTCACTTACTATTATTCCATCTTTATTTTTATAAGCAACTCAAGGCAGTGAATATATCCAATACTCCTTCCCCTTCCTATTTTCTCCACGACATCAAGCCTGCAAGGTGGCTTGGGCCAAGAGAGAGGAATTGGCCTAAAGCTGGTTTTCAAGCCTAACCTGGGACTAGAACTCACCGTCTCCTGGTGATTGGCTCAAAGTTACCTAGCCAGCTTTCATGTCTAAGGTGGGATTAGAACTCTTTTAAGTCTCTCGCTTTCTAGCTTGGTGCCTCAACCACTAGTACAAGGAGTAGGCAGCCTTGGCTCTTTTATCAATCGTGGACTTCAACTCCCAGAATTCCTGAGCCAGCATGGCTCAGGTTGGAAACCTCTCTTTCCCCTCAGCATGGCTGGCTCAGGAATTCTGGGAGTTGAAGTCCACGCGTCATAAAAGAGCCAAGGTGGCCTACTCCTTGTACTAGCGTTTCCTTGATTAGGCTGTTGTTTGCTCTTTGATGGTTTGTAGGTCGGTAATTCCTTGATCGTAAAAATGGGTGGAAAATAAACGCCAATATTATCTATCAGCTGACCACCTTTGAGAAAAAGATTTTTATTTTATTTTTTTTAGAAAAAAGATTATGTGACGACTAAGGAGATGTTCAGTCATCCTGGTCGCAGTTGTCCCAAAGATGTTTTTTCAAGAGCCAAGGTTGCCTACCCCTGCGACTAGACCAAACTGGTATTGCTCTCTTTCTTCTCCTCATGAACTGCAAAGTCTCTATCTTGTCTATTGTAATATACACCTTTGGGTCTACCTTTCCCCAGAAAGACTTGATTCTGATCCTCAAGTGAAAAGATCCTGAAGCAACCCTCCCTCCCATCCGTCGGTATCAAACGAGGGTTTCTAGAAGGGAACGTGAACAGATCGCTTTCAGAGAAAAGCAAACACAGAATGGATCTCAATAAAGGAGAATATTTATAGCTCGAGGAATGGATGTTCCAAGTATTTGTACTCAGCCTTTTGTGGATCCTGCAAAACACGGGCTAAAACTAAGAGCTCTAAATGGGATTTAAGTAGAAATGCACCTCTTTCTGGCATTCAGCTGCTGGGGCTTCGTATGGCTTAATGCTTACTGTCAGCACATATATTCTTCTTCACTAAACAATATATTCCAAGTTAAAAAGATCCTCCATGCACAAGACATCTGCTCTCTGACCTGGCTGGTTCTCTCATTACAGGGCTATTAGCATGCTTCTACATGCTTTGTTCAACCACAGAGATAATTGGTTTGCAGCCAATTCTGGGCACACTTACTGGAAAAAAGGTCTCCTGCCTACGCTGCCCTATCAGTGAAGAACTGTCTACCCCAGGGGAAGGAGGGTGTGGATGATAATGAATAGCTTTCTGACAACAAAACTTATGTTGCAGCCCAGGCCTACTGCAGACAGCCTAGTTTCCAAATGCCAAAAAAAAAAGTGTGTTGTGTTTCTTTTTCTGCAATGACCACCACAATCCCTGGCATTTGTTCCATGCAAACAAGAGTGTCAAAACTTTTATTCCTTGGATGGCAGCCCAGATGTTCCTTCTATTTACAGCAATGGAGTTTTGCTAAAGAACTTTGCCTATGTTCGCAGGACGCAACCTAAAACGACAGAAGTGATTTTCGCACTGAAAGGAAACACTTGGTTTTCAATGCAAAACAGCCCCATTTCAGACAAAAAAAACCCAAAGCAAAACCAGAGGTACTTTCCAAAAGAAATTCAAAGCACTCAAAAGATAATTGCACAGGCATTCCGAACAAATCTGTGTCTATGAAGAAATGCACGTTAAGACATTGTGAAAAAAACACCTGGTTCTTTTAGAAATGGTCAGGAAAGACCGCCACAAGACAACATTTGCAGAAGTTGCAAGACTGTATAACAGCAGCTTTCATTGTGACAAATACCCACAAGGACTTTTCGGATTAAAAACTAGGATAAATATTTCCCTATCTCCAGTATGCAACTGGGGGGTAGGGGGTGGGGAAGAATCTTGCTTAGGATGAGGGTATTATGAATACAGGGCAGAAGAAAGTTGCTAATCCTTTCTCCATAAGCAAGCAACATCATTTCAGGAAAGGCCCACCTCAAGAGAGAGAAATGGGACAATAATTTTGGTACGTGTGCTTGATGTTACTCTAAAGGGCTGTGAGCCAGCCTTCTCCGATCTCCAGATATGCGGACCCATTCCCAGACGCCTCAGCAAAGGCTGGCTGGGGAATGCTGGTAGCCAAATTCCACATATCCGGAGAGCTCTCGGGTTGAGAAACATCTGTTAAGAAGAAATGGCAAAGTCCCATGCACTGCCAACCATTTATTAACCAAATAAAGCAGCTTGCTTTGACGAGGTTACACAGAAAAACAACCCAACCAGCCGTCAACATGTAATACCCAAAGGGGCTGCAAGGCAAGCCACAAAAAACCCAGCAGGGTATTATTTTCAGATTAATATTTTCAAGGCCCCTTTGAAGGGTTAAGCAGGGCGAGGGGAGCTTTCCCAGATATGGGGGCTACTCCCCTATGATGCACAGCCAATACGGCAAGCTGGGCACTGTGGGAATGCCTAGCAGAGAATCCCACCCTCCCACCCACCCACCCCCTAATGCACTGCCAGTATGGGAGTTTGGGCACTATGGGAATGTCTAGTAGAGAATCCCACCCTCCCACCCACCCACCCCCTAATGCACTGCCAGTATGGGAGTTTGGGCACTATGGGAATGTCTAGTAGAGAATCCCACCCTCCCACCCACCCACCCCCTAATGCACTGCCAGTATGGGAGTTTGGGCACTGTGGGAATGCCTAGCAGAGAATCCCACCCTCCCACCCCCTAATGCACTGCCAATATGGGAGTTTGGGCACTATGGGAATGTCTAGTAGGGAATCCCATCTCCCATTATGCCCAGCCAGTATGGCAAACTGGGTACTAGGGGAATCCCTAGCAGGGAATCTCCCCCACCCCCACCCCCATGGTGCACAGCCAGCAGGGCAAGCCGGGCACCAGGGGAATCCCCAGCTGACCAGAGGCTCTTCTTCTTCCTGGCCTTGGCCACAGTACCCACTTGGAGCGCAACTCCCTTCCTAGCTTGCCTGCCGACCCTGGCCAAGGATGATGGGTCCTGTGGTCCAACCTCTGTGCAGGGCGCCAGAGCGTTTCTAAACCCACCCCACCTTCCGGGGGGAAAAAAAGGGGAGGGAGGGCTCACCCCACAGAAGCTGGGGCGGGGGTGGGGAAGCCGTTGCTAGGGGGCAGAGAGGGGCGGGGGGAGGCTGTTGCTAGGGGGCAGAAAGGGGCGGGGCCTGGACGCCAGGGCTACACGGGCGAGGGGGGCTCCCCTCCCCCCGCCTGCCATCAGTTTGAGGACGGAGGGAGCCCCGAGGAAGAACAGCCGGCGCAGCTCTACCTGTTCCTCCAGCGCCAGCCGCCTCCGCCAGCCCTCCGAGCCGCCAACTCTCCCCCCGCCCAGCCACACGCCGCGTCCCACGGCTGTAAACAGAAGCCCAGCTGCCCAAACAGCCCCCCCCTCAGGGCAGCGCCACTGCGCAGGCGCCGCCGCGTGAGCGCCTCTGACGTCACACGCCGGGCGAGGCAGGCGGGCGAGCAGGCGGGAGGGAACGTACCATGCGGGCCGAAAGGGAAGGGGGGGGCGAAGAGAAGGGTCTACCGTTGTCTTTCGCGGGGGGGGGGTGTCTGGGTGAACACGTGTTTGGAAGAGAAGGCGGGAGAAGCGTGTGGATGCCAAGCTAAAAGAAGGCTGTAGCTAGGACCCATTGACAAAGGAGAGCATTTACTCTGAGTGGTTCGTTAATGCTCCCGCTTAGCCTTCCTGCTAATAATGGCTACGAAAACTGCTAGAGATTTTTTATTTTATTTTATTTTAATTCCATTTATATCCCGCCCTTCTCCGAAGACTCAGGGCGGCTTACAAGCTTAGCAACAGCCTTCATTCTATGTATATGCCGGCTTATTAGGGCTTTCACACACACACACACACACACAAACACACACACACACACACACCAAGCGGCATTATTACAAAGTCAGCTTAATTGCCCCCAACAATCTGGGTCCTGCAGTATACAGGTAGCCCCGGCTTACAACCATTCGTTTAGTGACCATGTCAGGTTACAGCGGCACTGGAAAAAAAAGTGCCTTATGACCCTTTGAACGTGATCCGCTTTTGCGACCTTCTGAGAAGCAAAAATCAACGGGGGAAGCCAGGTTCACTTAGCAACCAGCGTACCAGCTTAGCAAATGTAGTGATTCGCTTAACAACCGTGTCAAGAAAAACTGTAAATGGGGCAAAGCTCACTTAACAACTGCCTTGCTTAACAATAATAATAAAAAAATGGGGCTCAGCTGTGGTTTGCAAGTCAAAGACTACCTGGATGTGTTTACTGTACAGCAGTGTTTCTCCCACCCCAGCTGTGGAAATGCGAAAAAAGTCGTGAAATGTCGCGACACGTCACGTGACGCGGCGAGTTTGACACCCGTGTCTTAACAGGGACATGATAACAATTGCAAGAAGCACATCATCGGGTGTGTTTTTATGCAGTTTTCTTTATTTTGGCTTGATCACAAGATGGCGCTCTTGCTCAAGCTGTTGTCTGTAGTAGGTAGAAAACTCTTAGTTTAAATATGAGATAGTAGATATCAAGAGAGAAAAAGAGAGGAAGTCTTAAATGTTGAAAGAGGAGAGATTTTGGGTTACTAAATTTAAGATATTTGGAAATTAGCAGAAAATAAGAATTGTTATATTGTATTATTAATTAGTTGATGTAAGACGGTGAGAACTCAAATAGATAAAAGACGTGTCTCCTGAACATTAGATCTTGTGATGAATTGTCATAAAGGGAATTGGGGTTATTTAAATCTTGGAAGTTATAAATATTAAATGTTAAATTTAAATATTAATGGGAAACTAAAAATTGGGAAAAACTTAGGACATTGTCTATAAAGATGGAATGTTAAAATAACTAGGATATGTATAGGCTAAAAATTATTGATAAATGTAAGAAAGTTATTTTTATTTGATCGATATAATAAGAATTGTATTAGTTTAAATATGAGACAGTAAATACTAAGGGGAAAAGAGGAAATATCTAATGTAATAGCTTGAGATCTGTACTAAAGATACTTGTATGTTATTGAATTATCGATTAACTCAGCCACCCACCTTGCTTTTTAAATATTTAAATGTAAAACTAGAAAATCAATAAAATTTTCTTAAAGAAAGAAAGAGAGCTTCTTAAAGACAAATTGGATAGCAATACATCCTGCAGCCAAGAAGGCTCCACATACATTTGCACTACTGAGGTGACCCTGAGGACACAGGTAAACCTCGAAATGGCCCCAACGACTCTCTAAAACACGGGTGTCAAACTCGATTGTGTCCTGTGATGTATCGGGACTTTTTTGCCTTTGCGGAACTGGCCTGTGCGTGGCCTGTGCGTGACACCCCTGCTCTAAAAGAATGCAAATGACCAGCTATCTGCAAGGAGTATAAATCCTTCTATTACCCACCATCCCGTCAGAGCTGAAGAAGCTTTTGGGATGAGAAGCGAAATGTCTTCAAAGAAAAACAAGAAAGTCCGGTTGCCTCTTGAAAAAGCGCTTTGGGACTTATAATGCATTCGACAGTATGAGTCCTTAGGGAGAAGGGCGGCATATAAATTTAATAAATTCAATTCAATTCAAGTAGCGGTTCCCAACCTTTCCAGCTTGGCAGCCTGGCTCGTGTCTGGTAGGCGCGCATGTGCACGCACAACTCTGAACAGCGGGCGCATGCCCCCTCCATTTATGTGAGTGGAGCTTCACACACGTGCAATGGCCCATTGGTCATGTGAGTGGAGCTTTCGTGCGCAGGCGTGCTTGCCCGGTTTCAAACAGGCTGCGTCCCGCTAGTGGGCCGCAGCCCAGGGGTTGGGGACCCTTGTTCTACAGGTAGTCCTCGAGTTACAACCACAAGCGAGCCCAAAATTTCTGTTGCTAAGTGAGACAGATGTTGTGAGTTTTGCCCCATTCTATGGCCTTTCTTGCCACGGTTGTTAAGCCAATCCCTGCAGTTGTTAAATGAATCACTTGGTTGTTAAGCGACTTCCCCTTTGACTTTGCCTTGTCAGGAGGTCACAAAGGGTGATCACATGACCCTGGGCCGGTGCCACAGTCGTAAATACCGTGTTTCTCCAAAAATAAGAGTCAACTGGAAATGAAGCCCTAGCATGATTTTTTCAGGATGCTCATAATATAAGCCCTACCCCTCAAATAAGCCCGTTAAAATTGTCAGCCAGATGGATGCATATAGTACCATATTTTCCCGAAAATAAGACCTAACCGGAAAATTAACCCTAATGCGTCTTTTGGAACAAAAATTAATATAAAGCCCGGTCTTATTTTGGGGGAAACATGGGTACATACCATCTGCCAAGCACCTGAATTTTGATGACATGAGCATGGGGATGCTGCAAGGGTTATAAGTGTCAAAGGAGGCCACACCTCACTTTTTTCAGTGCGGTTGTAACTAAGCAGTCGGGACGTTGGAGAAAAGTTGAGATAAATTGGAGCAGAGACTGATCAAACAGAAGGAAGCAGGGACTTCGTTAAGGAGAAGGCTGAGAAGGAAGCTGATGGCATCGTTCAAATATCAGAAAAGATGTTAGATCTAAGAATCCAAGATCTGTGATTTGATTTCCCAGATGACTTACCAGGGAATCGTGATCTTAAGTTGGCAGGAAGACGCCAAGACTTCAGCGTTAAAAGAAAGAGATTCCATACTAAGCAATTTCACAATAAACCGATTCCCTAAGTACAAATACTCCTCGATTTACAACAGTTCGTTTAGTGGCTACCCCCAAGTTACAACGGCACTGAAAAAAGTGGCCATTTTTCATACATACGACCATGGCAGCATCACGATGGGTCACAGGATCAAAATTCAGAAGCTTGGCAACTGACTCATACTTACGACCTTTGCAGAGTCCCAGGTCGCGGGATCCCCTTTTGCGATCTTCTGACAAACGCAAGTCAGAAGGCGGGGCAGCCAAGATCCACTTAACAAACCGGGGCTAATTTAATAACTGCACTTAACAACTGTGGCAAGAAAGGTTGTAAAATGGCACAAAACTCACTTAACAACTGTCTCGCTTAGCCACAGAAACTTGGGGCTCAATTGCGGCCGTACGTCGAGGGCACCTGTAATTGTTTTGTCGATGACTCAATTGTTGAAGTGATGAATAACAGAATAGCAGAGTTGGAAAGGACCTTGGCAGTCTCTAGAGCAACCCCTTGGTCAGTCAGGAGGCCTATACCAAGGGTAGGCAACTTTGGCTCTTTTAGGACTTGTGGACTACAACTCCCAGAATTCCTGAGCCAGCCATGCTGAGGGGAAAGGGAGAGGTTTGCAAGCTGAGCCGTGCTGGCTGAGGAATTCTGGGAGTTGAGGTCCACGAGTCACAAAACAGCCAAGGTTGCCTAACCCTGGCCTAGGCCGCTTTATGACTCGTGGACTTCGACTCCCAGAATTCCTGAGCCAGCCATGCTGAGGGGAAAGGGAGAGGTTTGCAAGCTGAGCCATGCTGGCTCAGGAATTCTGGGAGTTGAAGTCCACGAGTCATGAAGAGACCAAAGTTTCCCCCATGCTGGCTCAGGAAATCTGGGTATTGAAGTCCACGAGTCATAAAAGAGCCAAGGTTGCCTATACCACTTCAGGCAAATGGTTGTCCAGTCTCTTCTTAAAACCCTCTCGTGATGCAGCTCCAACGACTTCTGGAGACAAAGCTGTTCCACTTCTTCGACAGTGGAATCAAGTGAACAATTTTTGAGTAAGAAACTGAAGTTGAATCAATGGGCAATATTCTCATGATTGTGTCCTCTTCCCTGCAATTGTGGTTGGAATGCAGGTACTCCTCAACTTACGACCGGTCGTTTAATGACTGCTCAAAATTACGACGCACCTATGACTTGGATCCAAAGTTCCAACAGTCAAGTCCCTTCTGTGGTCATGTGACCGAATGTGCTCAGCAACATGGCTGCATTTACGGTGATTTCCGGCGCCCCTCAGTCATGTAACTGTGTTTAACGATGGTTTTCCTACAAACTGGCATTTATTTTTGGTGTTTGGCAAAACCGCCCCGTGGTGAACCATCGGTTTGTTTAACGACCACAGTGGCCATTTTACCACTGCCGCGTTATCACTGCAATGATAAAGTGATAATATCAGGTGACCGGCCCGTTTTACAACTGGTACGACTTATGATCATAACGAGCAGGGCTGCATTGTGGTCGTATGTCAAGGACTCCTGTACGGTCCTCCTTTGGATCTCAATGGCGCCATCCAGCTTTGCCCAGGCAGAGCAATTTTAAATGCTGTGTTATTATTCTGCCTTCCCTCTCCTCCTGCTCCTTGTCCTTGTTCAGTACCTGCAGATCTGCAATACATCACACGCTCTTTTCGAAAGGTTAGAGATGGACGAACAGTTCCATAAATGACATTGCCTTGGCAATTGATCTGATAACAAAGATCCGTTTCAAAGTTTTAGAAAGAACAATGGATTATCGAGGATTTGAAGAGGCTGGAAAGATGCTTATGATAACGTGCAGCGTGGAGTGTTTTTGAAGCACCAGACTTGAGGTTCTTTTTCCTGAGTTCAGTGCAGATAATTTATTTATTTGATTTATATACCGCCCTTCTCCCGAAGGACTCAGGGCGGTGTATAATGTCCTCGGCTTACGACCAACGATGGGAGCAGAATTTCTGTTGCAAATCAAGGCAGTTATTGGTAGCCCTCGATTTCCCGTAGTTCATTTAGTGACTGTTCGAAGTTACAACCTCACTGAAAAAAAGTCACGATGGTGAAAATAATATAAAATAAAATAATACTAAATACTAATAACATCAAAATATCAAATAACAAAGATAACAAAATATTGTGATTTGGAAATTTGTGTGTCTAGGGAGGAAGAAAGCAACTTTTTTAATTTTTATTTTAATCCTATTTATATCCCGCCCTTCTCCGAAGACTCAGGGCGGCTTACAATTTAAAGCACAAATCAATGTGCTTAGCAATAGCCTTCATTCTATGTATATGCCTGCTTATTAGGGCTTTCGCCCCCCCCCCCAAGCGGCATTATTACAAAGTCAGCTTATTGCCCCCAACAATCTGGGTCCGCATTTTACCTACCTCGGAAGGATGGAAGGCTGAGCCAACCTTGAGCCTGGTGGGACTCGAACCTGCACTAATTGCAGGCAGCTGGTGTTACTTAAGGAGGCATTAGCCCACTGCTCCACCAAGGCTCCACTTGTACCAATAGTAATAGGAGCTCTTGGAGCAATACTCAAAGAGCTGCCTAGATACCTGGAAATTTTAAACTTATTAGACCTGAATATCCTGACTTTGAAAAAAACCCCATCCTACTCAGAACTGCCTATATACTCAGACGCTACCTTAATAAATCTTAGGTCCTTGATTAGGACTTGAACTATTAAATTTTTACCAGTCCCAGACTGTGAATTGAAATTAAGTCTTAAATATATAATATAAAAATAATAGCAACAATTTCCTGCCTGCGCTTAAGGTGCTGGCCCGCTGTCCAAAAGACCCACTTACGGCCTCCCCAGGGTCAGGTGATCAAAATTCAGACACTTGGCAACTGACTCATATTTATGACGGTTGCAGTGTCCCGGGGAGGTCATGTGGTCCCCTTTTGCGACTGTCTGACAAGAAAAGTCAATGGGGAAGGCAGATTTACTTAACAACCATGTTGCTTACTTAACCACCGCAGTGACTCACTTCACGAGTGTGGCAAGAAAGGTCATAAAATGGGGCAAAACGTCGTCAATGCATGCCTCACTTGGCAACAGAAATATGGGGCTCAGTTGTGGTTGTAAGTTGAAGACTACCTGTATTAAGTCACACACACACACACACACACACACACACACACACAGCAATGGAAACTTTGGGCTCAGTGGTGGCCATAACTTGAGGACTACCTATATGCACCCTCACAGATGAATAGGTTTTGCTTTTCACTGATGCCTCATGCCTTCAACAAGCTTGTTTCTGCCCCAATCCTTAGGCAAAAAGCCAAATATTACAGATAGTCCTCAGACTTATGACTGCCACTGAGCCTAAAATTTCTGTGGCTAAGCAAAACAGTTGTTAAGGGAGCTTTGCCCCACTTTATGACCGAATCACTGCAGTTATTGTTAACAATAACGCAGTTATTAAGTGAATCCGGCTTCACCAAGGGTGATCACATGACGCCCGGGACACAGCAACTGGGATAAATACAAGTCAGTTGCTAAGCATCCGAATTTTGATCACGTGATCATGGAGATGCCGCAATGGTCCTAAAACTTTTCGGTGTCGGTGGCCCAGAGCGAGGGAGAGGGGAAAGAAGGGATGTGTGTGTGTGTGTGTATTGAATGCCTGTGTGTGCGCTTGTGCATGCACATGAACACCCGTTGCTCACACGTGTGGGGCTGTGTGCGCTCGTGCACATGAGACTGTGAATGCCCACGATGCTTGCAGCAACACCTGCACGAGTGGGGCCGCAAGCACCCGTCATATGTGCGTGCAACGGCCAGCTATTCACGCGGCCCGGTGGCCGATAGGGGACCCCTGTCCTAAAGTGTGAAAAATGGTCATAAGTCACTTTTTCCAATGCCATTGTAATGTTGAATGGTCACTAAACAAGCTGTTGTAAATGGAGGTCTACCTGTATTAGTCCAGTTATTGCTCTAAGCAGACACAAGGTAGAGTTCGTGGAAAGGTTAAAGTTATTTAAAAACCATAAGGAGCCTACTCAGTGCTGTATAAACTACTGGGACAAATCTTTTTTTTTTTTTTGCATGAGATACATTCCAAAGAGAATGTTTGTCCTCTTTTGAAATAGGGAAGCCACGCTTGTTCTGGTTACGCTTTTCTGAGTATAAGGCTTGAAGAGCACTTATGAGGCTAAAAGACTGAATATATTACCAAAAAAAAAAGTTATTTAGAATGCTTGTGGAGGCTGGTGACGAAGACAGATCACGTAATAAGGATATTGTGACATGGACATGAAAGCTGCTGGAAATCACCATTTTGCTGAAAACTGGAAAAAAACTTCCAGGTTTTAGCAAAATCGTCGTAAATGGCTGTAAATTCAGCCTTGTTGCCAAGCATCCGGAATGGGGTCACATGACCGGGGGGGGGGAAAGGGGAGATAATCAGAACTTATGAATGGGGTCATAACTCCATCTTTTCCAGGTAGCACATAATTTTGAACGGTCGCTAAGTAATCGGCCATAAATTGAGGCCTATCTGAAAACAAGTTATGGGATTTAACTCTCAAAAGCAAATGGGGATTATTTCACACAAGGCACCTAAAAAAAAATCCATGAAAGAACTGGTTAATTTTTTCCCCAATGTGATTCTTTATTATTTAAATAGGAAGAGTATTCCTTCACATAAACAATTACTCAGCCATCACATAACCAACACACAAACATGACAAAATAAATATACAAGAGTACAGATCAATTTTTTTTGTTTAATTTAAATATTAAATAAATAAGAAATGACAGGGTTTTAAATTTTTTACCATTATCAGTGCCTGAAATGATAGGAACGCCAAGACAAAAAATAATCACAAAACAACAAAAAGGAGTTAATTTTTTTTCTCTCTCTCTTTCTCTCTCTCTCTCCGCATTTTGTCCTCACGCAAAAGAAAAATTGAAACAAAAATCTTTTTCTTAAAAAACCACTTCAGTTATAAAATATCTTTAAAAAAATTCCCCATTGGTAAAAGAATAAATAACAAAAATATATAAAAATAACTTGGTTGCATCAAAATTACAAGCAAAAGTTAGACTTTTTTTCTTACTTAAAGGGAATATTGTTTTATTGATCAAAAAGTTGTATTTTCTTTTCCAGGGATTATTATTATTACTATTTGCCTGCTTTCCTTTCTCTTGATGTGATGTCCAGTTTTAAAAGAAGTATAAATTTAATAAATAAACATTTCAATAAATAGCCAAAAAAATTTCAAACATAAGGTGTTGCAAATATAAAGTACATACATCTTTTCCCAAATTAGGGTGCTTACAGGGTGCCTACAGAAAAAAATTAAAACGAAACTGTGTTTTCCCCCAAACCTTTTCTGCAGAATGAAACAAGCTTCCTACGTTATTGGTGAATTAAATATTCAGACGAGCAGTCTCCCTTAAAAGCACCATTTGCCATGGAATCAGTTTTAATATTTGATTAGTACTTTAACCAAGATCTACACACACCATTTGAAAAGTAGAGAAAAGGGCACGGGGAATGAAAATCACATCATGGATAGTAAACATCCCTTCTGAATCCATCAAGCCCTTGTAGCACACAGGTAGGAAAACTACAGGTAATCCTCAACTTACGACCACAATGGAGACCAAAATTTATGTTGCTGAGAAATTTGTCAAGCGATTTTTTTTTCCTGCCCCATTTTATAACTTTTCTTGCCACATTTGTTAAGTGGATCGCTGTGGTTGCTAAATGCGTAACACCAGTGCTTTTTTTTTGTAAAAGAAAAAGGTGCCGGAACTCACACATGTCATACAACCCGCCTTGCCTACCCTACTAGGTTCCATCCAAAAAAGGTGCCGGAACTCCATTCTGAGCATTCTATGAGAAAAAAAGCCCTGCGTAACACCGTTGTTAAGTGAATCTGGCTTCCCCTTTGACTTGGTTCATCAGAAGGTCACAAAAGATGATCACATGACCTCGGGACACGGCAACCGTCGTAAACATGAACCAGTTGTCAGGCATCGCAATGTAAATCACGTGACCATAGGGGGATGCTGCAACAGTCGTTAAATGTGAAAAACGGTGATAAGCCACTTTTTTCCGTGCCGCTGTAACTTCGAACGGTCGCTAAATGAACTGTTTGTAAGTCGAGGACTAGCTGTACAGGGGGGTCCTTGACTTACAACCATTCGTTTAATGACCGTTCAATGTTACGACGGCACTGACAAGTGACTTACAAGTGGTCCTCGCACTTACAACTGACACACCATTCTCATAGTCACGTGACCAACTGGCATGTAATTGCAACAGATACAGCATCCTGGGTTCATGTGATCCCCATGTATGACCTTCCTAGCTGGCTTCGGAGAAGCAAAGTCAATAGGGAAAGCCAGATTCATTTAATGACCACATGATTCACTGGGAAGTGTCGTGATTTGCTTAACGATCGTGGCAAAAAAAGATCTTAAAATTAAGTGTGGCTCACTTAACAATTGCTTTGCTTAATGAAAGAAAGTCTGATCTCACTTGTGGCCATAAGTCGAGGACTACCTGTATGCAGCTTGTGTGTATGAACAAAACACAAGGAATGGACCTCAGGGCTGTCCACCGCTCCCAAATCTATGCACTGAGTGCATTTTTTAAATAATTTACAGTATAATTCAACTAACTACTTTCCCCCCCACCCACCCCCCAAAAAATCCTTCAACTTTTTTTTTTTAAGGAAGTGCAATTTCTCTATTTTAAGTACTAAATGAGCCGCAATTACCATCCCATTAGACTTTATTTACACACCGAAATACCACATTAATACTTCATCTCGGTCGCTTTTCCCTTATTTTGTTTAGCACACCAACCAGTTTACCTCAGATAGGCAACTTCAGGAGTCCACAACCGTTGGGCCTTTGGTAAAGTCACCCATCTGTGTGTTTGTGTGTGTTTATGCACGCGTGTTTTCTTTCTGCCTCCATCTTTATAACGGTACGTTCTCCTCGGCATCAGAATATTTTCGTTTATAGCCTAGGAGGGTTGAGGACTAACGGCTTTTAAGGCATCCTCACACTGAAGCTTGAAGGGACTCTTGGTTCAGTCAGATTTGCAACTTGAATAGAGGCCTCACATGGCGACATAAATTAAGATCTATGCATTCTGAATGCGCTTCCTCCACTGGGCCTCTGTGAGCGCAAAAATCGGACCATCACAGGAACGGGAAGAGAAACTATTTTGCGCTGTCTGCATCACGTACTGAGGATGTGACCTAGTTTGGTAATTAAACGTCTGCAAGAAAACTACCAGGTTCAGAGAGCACCAAGGACCCCACAGTCCTCCTCCTCCTCCTCCTCCCATTCTGATTTCTTCACTCTGCAAACCTCACTCCCTTCTAGCACAGATGATGTTACCTAGCTGGGTCGTGAAATGTCTGCAAGAAAACAACCCAACTCAGAGAGCACCAAGGACCCCACAGTCCTCCTCTTCCTCCTCTCTGCCCACTTCACTCCCTTCTAGCATGGATGATGTTACCTAGCTGGGTCGTGAAATGTCTGGAGCAGCCTTCTGATGTGGTCTGAAGGGCCGTATCTGAAAGAAAAACGACGACACCTGCAAGCACCAGCAAATCTGAGCTTCTCAGGAACTTCGCACGTCGATCCTTTTCCCCCACCAAAAAGCAGATGTTTTGTCATTCCCTACAACAGCGGTCTCCAAACGTGGCAACTTTAAGACTTGTGGATTTCAAGTTTTAAAGTTGAAGAGGGCTGGCTGAGGAATTCGGCGAGTTGAAGTCCACAAAGTCTTAAAAGTTGCCACGTGTGAAGACCCCCCTGCCCTACAAGAAGCAGGATTTTGTTGTATGGTTTTCTGGCAGGCACCTCTCCCAAGATCTATCCTAGCTAGCCTGGACACGTGTGTAGTTGTGATTTCTGAAGGGACTTCCCTGTTTTCAAAGTTGCTGAGGGTCCTGTGTGTGAACTGAGGATCAGCAACTTAGAAGCTTTCATGTTGGAAGTGAGAGGGGAGGGGTTGAGTTACAGGTGGTCCTTGACTTACAACCATTTGTTTCGTGACCATTCAAAGTTACAACGGGACTGAGAAAAAGCGGCTTTTTGAGCCTTTTTCACAACTAGGACTATTGCAGCATTCCCCGCGGTCACATGATCAAAATTCAGACGCCTGGCCAACTGGCTCCTATTTACGACGGTGGCCGTGTCCCGAGGCCACGTGATCTCCTTTTGCGACCTTCTGACAAGCGAAGCCGATGGGGAAGCCGGATCCACTTAACGACCGTGTTGCTAACTGAACGACTGCCGTGATTCACTTAGCAACGGTGGCAGGAAAGGTTGTAAAACGAGGCAAAACTCACTGAACAACAGAAATTTGGTGCTGCACTCTGGATGTAAGTCAAGGACCAACACCTGCACGTGAATTCAGGATTGCAACTTAGAAGCTTGGAAGCAAGGGGAGAATTCGTTTGGAAAACCACATGGTTGCCCACCCCCCCACCCCCCAAAAAGGGAGATTTAAGCATCTCATAAAGTAGCTAATAACCTTGTTCTTTGAATTGTATGACCCATTGTCTGGCTTTTGGATATGCTGAAACCCACAGATCACTAAGCATGAGGAGTGTCTATGGAGATTCTCAGCCATCGGGTCACGCTTGTCCCCAAAGGTGATTTTTCAGGAGACAACTGGACTTTCTTGTTTCTCTTTGAAGACGTTTTGCTTCTCATCCCAGAAGCTTCTCCTTCAGCTCTGACTGGATGGTGGACGATGGAAGGATTTATACTCCTTGCAGACAGCTGGTCATTTGCATCCTTTCAGAGAGCCGTTGAGGCCACCTGGAAGCTCTTCTGTGTGTCCTCAAGGTCACCTGAGTGGTGCAAATGAGTGTGGAGTCTTCCTGGAACTGCCGAAAGGACGGCGTTGTAGACTGGAGATAGTTGATGTTGTATCCCTCCCCTTCTGTTCAGTTTTGACCTAGATGGCCTCTTTGACCCCTCTTCCAATCCAATGGTCCTCCCTGTCCAGAATATGGACAAGATTCAGCAGTCCATCTACATTTAAAAGACAAAGGCCACTCTTTCGAAGACAGCAAAGTCCACATTTTGGACAGAGAGGACCGATGGATTGAAAGAAGGGTCAAAGAGGCCATCTAGGTCAAAACTGAACAGCCCTCTCTCAACAGAGGGGGAGGGATATGAGACATCATTTATCTCCAGTCTACAACACGGTCCTTTCAATGGTTCCAAGAAGGCTCCACACCCATTTGCACTATTCAGGTGACCCTGAGGAGACAGTTAAACCTTCAAGAGGCCTCAACGGCTCACAGAAAGAGTACTAATGACCAGATGACTGCAAGGAATATAAATCCTTCCATTCCCTGCTATCCAGTCAGAGCGGAAGAAGCTTCTGGGATGAGAAGCAAAACGTCTTCAAGGAAAAACAAGAAAGTCCAGTTGACTCGTGAAAAAGCACCTTGGGGACAAGTGTGAGGAGTATTTATCTCAGGAGTCAACTGAAATTTCTAGAGAACATCCCACTCCTTCTTCTGGCCTTCTCCGTGGCTCCTATTTCATGCTCTAGGAATCTAAAAATGGTACTGATTGCCCTCGAGCCAATTACAGGCAGGCCTTGACTTACAGCCATTCATTTAGTGACCATTCGGCTACAATAGCACTGGGGAAAAAAATATTAATGACCGCTTTTCACACTTACAAGCAGTGCAGCATCCCGAAGGACACACGATCCAAATTCGGGGATTTGGCAACTGGAGTTTACTTAGGATGGTTGCGCTGTCCTGGTCTTATGTCATCATCATTTGTAACGTTCCCAGCTGGCTTCTGACAGGCAACATCAATCGGGGAACAACTGCAGCGGTTAAGCTCGCTAACTGTGGCAAAAAGGTCATAAAATGGGGCAAAGCTGAGCCAAAGGAATTTGGGGCTCATCTGAGGACTACCTGTACTATATCAAGGCGCCATCCAGATCGTTCTCACCAGCATGGCTGGGTCCAAACTAAGGATTCATTTCTCTTGATAAGGGTGGACAAACCATAGACTGTGTCCTATTTGCATCTCTCCCCTCCTGCTCTTATCTCCCTCTGAAAATCTAGCCGTATCCCCTTGAATTAAGGGGGTGCCAAATAAATTTGCTTTGCAAGAGACATTCACTTCCTCGCAGTGGCGGGCTTCAGCCGGTTTGCACCGCTTCGGCAGAACCGGTAGGTAATTTTTTGTTGCCCAGGTCCAGAATGGACTTCCGGAAGTGGCATCCACGCAGAGAACCGGTTGTCCGCCTATTTGAACCCCACCCGCTGCTTCCTTGTCATTTTTTAAGTGCACACTGGACTTACGTAGACTGGACGGTGAACCCCCAACACCAAATCAAAGTGGTTCTTTGGAAGAGCTTTACCCAATATTTCTTGAAGGACAATTCCCCCTATTTTTTTGTGAAACACAGAAAATAAAAACATAGGTGGAAACCAAAGCTGAGAACCAACAAGCACAGTTGCCGCGAATCTTTCAGCCAAAAGTCCACAGGGAAGAGTAACTAGTAGGCTAGCCCCATTTGTTCCTAGTCACACCTGAAGGACGCCTCTGGCATTGATGCCTGCAGTGCTCACTGAAGGATGACGACCACACGACGAAGAGAACCAGCACAGTCAGCAAAAAGGACTATCCAGAACCGATGGATCACCGGACCACGTTTACACAGTTAAGAATCTTCCCCTAGAAAACCTCCCCAGATTGTTTGTTAATCGCCTTTTTTTTAAAAAAAAAAAAAGACAGACAAAAGAATACTGTAGTTGCAAACTCCGAAAAAATCTTCCCTGAGAACTTTGCTTTGCTTTGTTTTTTTTTGTTTCCTGTTGCGTATTCCGCTGGAGATCCGGAGCTGCTGTTTTGGAAAATTAAAAAATAACGTGACTCTATTAATACTTTTGTGACTTCTCGTGTCCAGCGGCTTTGAACCCCTTCGTTGAATCAGAAGGCCAGCCCAGATTTCGATGGAGGGACTGCAGTTCCGGCTTCTCCTGAGCAACAGATGACATGGAATTGACGTTGTTACCTTGAGACCCGACCAAAAGCAACCCACGACTGTGGAACCTTCCCGTGACATGGAGAAAAATCCGTTCTTTCTTTCAGTGCTCTAAAGCTTGGAATAACTCTATTACGAAGTGTAGGAAACTTAGCAGCCCGCGAAGATCCAAAATCTCCACCTACTTCCAAGGCCAGCTTTGAATCTATCGCCAGAAATAAAACAAGAGTTCCTGCTGTTTGCCAGAGGGATGCCGTCAAGTCAGCGAAACGATACAAAACAACGACGACAAAAAAAAATGAGTTCATTTCTTCTTTTGTGAATGGCCTCTTGGTTAAGTTTTGGTCCTTTGATTCATTCATTCAACAAATAAACCTGAGTGAAGGTCTTCTAAAGTCTTCCAGATATTCTAACATCTTCTCTCTCTCTCTCTCTCTCTCTCTCTCTCTCTCTCTCTCTCTCTCTCTCTCTCTCTCTCTCTCTCTCTCTCTCTCTCACACACACACACACACACACACACACACACACGTTTCTTTTTCTTTTCCTACCTATCAGACCTGAATTCCTTTAATTGCCTGTTTGATGCTTTCCAGCAGATCCTTGTTTTCAGGATTCTGGTAGCATTCTTGATTGGTGTACATATCGGTAAGAGTGTTCACGTAGGCGTCAAAGTTCTGCTCACTGATTGGCTCCTGGATTCCAAAACAAACAGACAAACAGAAAGAAGCATAGTTACCGTCACCGTAAATCCTCACTGGGAAACAGAGAAGTCATAATCAGAAAGACTCGTGAAGGCGGTCTGGATTCAGAAAGAATAAGAGGATAACAGAGTTGGAAGGGACCTTGGAGGTCTTCTAGTCCAACCACGTGGTCAAGCAGGACACCTCAAACCATTCCATACCACCCGGAGCCGTGGTGGCTCAGTGGTTAGATTGCAGCATTGCAGGCTAACTCTGCCCGCTGCTAGGAGTTTGATCCTGACCAGCTCAAGGTTGACTCAGCCTTCCATCCTTCCTAGGTTGGTAAAACGAAGGGGTCCAGATTGTTGGGGGCAAAGATGCTGACTCTGTAAACCGCTTAGAGTGGGCTGTAAAGCACTGTGAAGCGGTATATAAGTGCTATTGCTATTGCTATTCCAGGCAAATGACTGCCCAATCTCTTCATGATCTTGTCAGACCTGCTACCACTTAAACCTCTAAACAGAAATGATCCTTGGCCTATTTATTGAGAAAAGTACATATTTTTTTTCCATTAATTTTTTATCATCACAAATCCTTAATATTTTATCAGCTACATGTTGTCTGGGTTCTAATATTTAGCTTACTAATACATGTTAAACTCCTTTCTCTCTACCTCGTTTTGATGATGATAACTTTATTGTCACTTTGAATGTACACCAATCGGCATACATCAAAATGAAATTTCATTGCATACAGCTCTCAAAGGGTCACCACCTCCGATATATACTCCTTGTTCGGGGCCCGCTCAAATTTCACATTGTCCATTTTAGTCTCTAGGGAGTGAACGATGGCACACAGGACAGATGGAAATGGGGCTCCATGTGGATTAGCCCTCAAATTTGCTTGTATTCTGACAACCTCGCCTTCTTTCCTTTTTCTGATCCTGACTCTTCCACCCTTTCCTTAAAGAGTCCTTGCTTCTTTTCGCCCCTGGAGCATGCTGCTGCCGCCGCCACCAACTCCTCCAAAAGCCTCTCTCTCTTCCTCTGGGTCTGCCGACAGCCTCATCCAGTTCCTCTACTCCATAAGCTCCAGGTCCTCTCCTCCTCTGCCTCCTCTGGAAACCTCCCTGATTTGCAATAGAATCCGTCGCTGGGCCAGCAGTCAGATCTTGCTGCTGGTAGAACAAATTCAAACAGCGCCAACGACTATTAACGGTCTCACCAACAGTTCCAAAACAACTAGAAACTCGCCAGGCCAGCAAAGATTGTCGGTTCGTATGTCGTATGTTACCTTAGTTCCACCATGTTGCTCAAACACATTAAAATCTTCCTGATCATGTGGCTTATTGCCCTTACTATCCCTCCCAAAACTATTCGCCTTCAAGAGCCAATGCAGCCACAGCCATTCCAGGCGGCGCCATCTTAGACATCGAGACATTGATGAAATGTATCCCATGTTCTAAAGCAGGGTTCCCCAACCTGCGGGCCGTGGCCCAGTAGTGGGCCATGGGAGAGGCTGGCCAGTGCGTGCACGTGTGCAGGCACACCCACTCACTTGTGCCAGCACCGTAGCCACGGGGCACAAAAACGACGCTGCACCTCAGGGCACGAAAACGGGCCGCTGCTGCGCTGCAAGGTGCAAAAATGGCTGCCACTGCACCGTAGGGTGCACAAACAAGGCACTGTGCCACAAAAGAACGGGGTAGGGCTAGTGATTATCACGTGGGTGCTAGCCCCGCCCCATTTGCACCACACACATGCTCACAGCTCCGTGTGCACGCACACATGTAAAATGCTTTCCCCTCCCTTTTCCTTTGATCCACCAACCGAGAAAGGTTGGTGACCTCCATTGTAAAGTATTCTGAATCTCCTTTCTCCTTCATTTTCAATGTAAGTCTGTCCATTTCTGTACAGTCCAAAATTTTCCTGATTATCTCTGATTATTGCTAGTAATTCTTCATCTTTCCAATGTTGAGCAAATACAATTCTTGCTGCCGTTAATACATGTAACGTTAAATATACACATTCTTTCTCATAATTTCCTGCAATTATACCTAACAGAAATAATTCTGGCTTAAAATCTACTTTTTTGTGTTGTCATTTTCTCTAAACACGTATGTATTTTTGACCAAAATCTTTTAGCCTTAGGGCGTGTCCACCAACGATGATAATATGCGCCTGGTTTTATGTCTACATTTCCAACAACTGCTAGACATATTTTTGAGAAAGGGATAACTTTATTAGAAGTCAAGTGCATTGCAATAAGGCACAGGCAGAACTGAGCATCGCGCACCAAAATCCCTAAGTTCACCTTTTTCCTCCCTTAATTGCCTCCCATCTCTGACCTCCCAGATGACTAATCAGGTTCAAGCAAGATGTTTTTCGGACAGTCACTTCAAGCTATGTTGGTATGCATCTGCCTTCTTCTCCCAGCTGGGTGACTTTGAAGCAGCATCTCAGGGAGATACAGCGGTTACTTTCGTTTCCCCCCAAGCATCCCCTTCCCATCCCCCCCTCCTCAGAATTCATGGCAGACTGTCACTGCGTGGTAAGAAAGCATAGGCAGGTGTAAGGTGGCAGCTGACAGATCTGGTTTCTAGTCTGGTGCCTTAACCACTACTAGGGGTAGGCAACCTTGGCTCTTTTATGACTCGTGGACTTCAACTCCCAGAATTCCTGAGCTAGCATGGGGGAAACTATGGCCCCCTCATGATTTGTGGACTTCAACTCCCAGAATTCCTGAGCCAGCCAGGCTGAGGGAAAAGGGAGAGGTTTCCAAGCTGAGCCATGCAGGCTCAGGAATTCTGGGAGTTGAAGTCCACCAGTCATGAAGGGGCCATAGTTCCCCCATGCTGGCTCAGGAATTCTGGGAGTTGAAGTCCACCAGTCATAAAAGAGCCAAGGTTGTCTACCCCTGCACTAGACAGAGCTGGCTCCCTAAATATCTTATACAGGTAGTCCTCAGCGTATGACCACAACTGAGCCCAAGGTTTTTGTTGCTAAGTGAGACATTGTTTAAGTGAGTTTTGCCCCATTTTACGACCTTTTCTTGCACAGCTGTGAAGTGAATCACTGCAGCGGTTAAGCTAGGAACCACGGTTGATAAGAGAATCTGGCTTCCCCATTGACTTTGTGCGTCAGAAAGCCACAAAAATCACAGGGCCCTGCGACACTGCGACCGTCATAAATATGATTCAGTTGCCAAATGTCTAAATTTTGATCACGTGACCACGGGGATGCTGCAGCAGTCGTTAAGTGTGGCAAATGGCCACGTGTCACTCTTTGCAGTGCTGTGGTAACTTTGAATGGCCACTAAATGAACTGTCGTAAGTCGAGGACTACCTGTATTTTTCATTTTAACCTTTGGCTGTTCCTGCCTGGTTTCAAACCGGCGGCCTTTCATGCGTAATAACGGCTACATTACAGAAACACCAACTCAAAGCCCTTATTATGCATAATAAGCTACAATCTGCTTTCTGAATGGCGTTCTTCCAGCAGTGACCTATGCATTTTGTGGAGAATTGAAGAGCTGAAGAGCAAAGAGCATTAACTGCCCAGATCCCAGGTCCCACACCAGTTGCACAGTGTCGTGTCTCTAAGCCTGGGAGAAAGGAATAACTGCAAATAACACACTGAACATATATGAAATAGACATAAGCGGCAGGAGGTCTGCTACCCTCATTAAACCACGCCATAAATAATGGCTAATGAGGTTCTCTAACAGTTAATCACAGTCCAGAGGGCAGGGATGCAGATTCCGTATGCTAGCGGAGGGGAAGGGAAGGCATTTTGTCAGGAATAATTGTGCGTGCAGTGCTAGAAAAGGAAGGCATCTCTGCAGAAGATTTATAAACTAGCATAAAAATGCCCGAAGGAGCACAGGATATAAGACGTATAAGGGTATTTGTTATATAGTATAATGAATGCTGATATAAAAAAAATGACATCCGAAGAGTCCCAGAAAATGGAAATCGTGCATTAGATTGCACATGGAGGATGGTTCCTGGTGAGGAACGAAACATTAACAAGAGTATGAAGCAGTTATCATTTGGTGGGCCTTGCCAAATTGTTCAACAACCCCTTCTGAAGCTTCCTAAAAAATTCAAGAGCAGAACATTCATCTGAGCATACCCCCTTTCTACTCCTTGCCATCTAGGTCATGGGTAGGCAACCTCGGCTCTTTTAAGACTCATGGACTTCAACTCCCAGAATTCCTGAGTCAGTAGTTGAAGTCCACAAGTCATTAAAGGGCCAAGTTTGAAGATCCCTGGTATAGGGTTTTCTGCCTGAGCAGGAGGTTGGACTAGAAGATCTCCTTCCAACATCACCATCATCATCATCATCATCATCATCATCATCATCATCATCATCATTATCCTCCACAATTCAATCAGCTTTGCTGGCTGAGGAATTCTGGGAGTTGAAGTCCACAAGTCATAAAAGGGCCACGTTTGTAGATTCCTGAGCTAGAATGTTTACCTTTGTATTTGTGAGTTAGCACTTCTTCACTTTCTATTGCTACTCATTCAACGGCTAATTCAAGTACAGTATGTTGGTTGACAAAACTGCTCTCTGCAGCAGGCCATTAGTTCAGGATTTGGAGGGAAACACAAAAAGAGTACCAACATGAGAAATTCATCGCAAAAGGGATGCCTTCTGTGTACAAGGATTCCCAACGGGGAAGCAGGATACACTGAACAACCGGTTACTAACTTCACAACTGCTGTGATTTGCTTAACAACAGCGGCAACAAATGTCGTCTAGGGGACTGGAGGTTAAAACACGTAAGGAAACGGTTGCTGGAATTAAGTATGTCTAGTTTCATGAAGAGAAGGACGAGGGGGGACACGATAGCAGTCTTCCAATATTTGAGGGGCTGCCCCCCAAAAGAGGGGGGGGGTCAACCTCTTCTCCAAAGCACCCGAAGGCAGGACAAGAAGCAACAGATGGAAACTAACCAAGGAGAGTAGCAACCTGGAGCTAAGGAGGAATTGCTTACGGAAACCGGGATAGGATCACTCGGCAGATGCTGCACCCCTCAAGGTCATCTCCTTACCATGTGTGGAAGGCGGATATTGGCAAGACTTTGGATAAGGGTCTGGCTCAGCCCTGAGAGCTCCAGGAAGAGGGCTTCGTTCTGCTCCTCTATCATCTTGTTCTCCTCTTCGATGGTCTTGAGGTTCTTCTCCATGCTGGAGATCTGCCGGACGCAAAGGAGAAGGGTTACAGGGGACGTGGCCAGTACTGTAGCTTTGGAAAGCTCAGCGAAGGTTCTAGGACAATTTACTCCAAAGGTGCTTTTTTTTTTTTAAAAAAAAAAGGCAACTGGGACTTTTGTCTTTCTTTGAAGGCATTTCGCTTGTCATCCGAGAAGCTTCTTCCGTTCTGACCGAATGGTGGAGGATGGGAGAATTTGTATTCCTTGCAGTCATCTGGTCGTTAGTGCTCTCTCTGGGAGTCGTTGAGGCCGCTTGGAGGTTTATCTGTGCCCTCAGGGTCACCTGAATAGCGTGCAAATGGATGTGGTAACCTTCTTGGAACTGCTGAAAGGACTGTGTTGTAAACAGGAGATACGTAAGCTCGTATCCCTCGCCCTTTACTGAAAGAGGGCTGTTCAGTCTTAATGTAGCCTCTTTGACCCCTCTTGCACACACATTTGCACTATTCAGGTGGCCCTGAGGGCACAGATAAATCTCCAAGTGGCCTCAACGTCTCTCAAAGAGAGTGCTAACGACCAGATGACGGGCAAGGAATACAATCCTTTCATACAGAGAAGAGCAACAAAGATGAGGCTAAAATATACTGCTCAAAAAAATAAAGGGAACACAAGATAAGACATCCTACTATTAAATACAGTACATTGTGTTGTTTAAGTGTTCCCTTTATTTTTTTGAGCAGTATATATAAAGAAGGGTTGCAGGAATTGTCTAGTTTGATGAAGAGAAGGACGAGGGGGGTCATGATAGCAGTCTTCCACTATCTCGGGGGCTGCCCCAAAGAAGAAGGAGTCAAGCTATTCTCCAAAGCCCCTGATGGCAGGACAAGAAGCAATGGGTGGAAACTAATCAAGGAGAGAAGCAACCTGGAACTAAGGAGGAATTTCCTGACAGTGAGGACAATTAACCAGTGGAACAACCGGCCTCTAGAAGCTGTGAATGCTTCAACACTGGAGGTTTTTGAGAAGAGATTGGACAGCCATTTATCTGAAATGGTGTAGGGCAGGGATTTTCAAACTTGGCCCTTTTATGACTTGTGGACTTCCAGAATTCCTCAGCTAGCATGCCTAGCTGAGGAATTCTGGGAGTTGAAGTCCACAAGTCATAAAAGGGCCAAGTTTGAAGACCCCTGGTATAGGGTTTCCTGCCTGAGCAGGAGGTTGGACTAGAAGATCTCCAAGGTCCCTTCCAACATCATCAACATCATCAACATCATCATCATCATCATCATCATCACTATTAGCCTCCACCATGCAATCAGAACTGAGGAAGCTTCTTGGATGAGAAGCGAAACATCTTCAAGCCAAAAAAAAAAAAAGACAGTCCAGTTCCTTTTTGAAAAAGCACCTTTGGGAGAACCATGACCTGGATGACTGAGAATGTCCACAGACATGGAACAATTTACGGTCTGTGGACTTCAACTCCCAGAATTCTCCAGGCAGCCATTTTGGCTGGGGGATCCTAGGAGTTGAAGTCCACCACATCGTACAGTTGCCAAGATTGGGGAAGACTGCTCTAGAGTTTTCCCTAACCCTTTCCGCCACTTTTTCCTACCCACCATTGGCCTGTGTTTTGATGGCCCATCACAATAACAACGTGCCAGCCTACCTGTGACTGCAGCTTCACCATTGCTGCTTCCATCTCACTGTTGGATTCATTCAGTTCACTGATTTCGTTGTTTAGCTGTTTGATTTCTTCGTCATTCTCTAGAACTTTTAAGACACAAGAGGGGAAAGAAAACCGCCATCATCCCGGTGACAACAATAATACCTTAGGTGTTTTTTTCCCCCCAAACCCAGCCCCAGATGTATTCAAATATTTTCTAAAGAAAAGAAGATACAGGGGTGACATGATAGGAGTGTTCCAGTATCTGAGGGGCTGCCACAAAGAAGAGGCCCTTTTATTCACAGCCCCTTTATTCACCAAAGCACCAGAGGGAAGGACGAGAAACAAGGATTGGAAACTGATCAAAGAGAGAAGCAAAACCTGGAATTAAGGAGAAACTTTCTGACAGTGAGGACAATCAACCAGCGGAAAAGCTTTGCCTTCAGAAATTGTGGGCGCTCCCATCACTGGAAGATTTTAAGAAGAGACTGGACAGTCACTTGTATGAAATAGTATAGGTTCTGCTGCTTGAGCTGGGGGCTGGACTAGAAGACCTCCAGGGTCCCTTTCAGATTCTATTCTATTCTATTCTATTCTATTCTCTATAAAGATTCTATTCTATTCTATTCTATTCTATTCTATTCTATTCTATTCTATTCTATTCTATTCTATTCTCTATAAAGATTCTATTCTATTCTATTCTATTCTATTCTATTCTATTCTATTCTATTCTATTCTATTCTATTCTATTCTATTCTATTCTATTCTATTCTATTCTCTATAAAGATTCTATTCTATTCTATTCTATTCTATTCTATTCTATTCTATTCTATTCTATTCTATTCTATTCTATTCTATTCTATTCTATTCTATTCTATTCTATTCTACCCATTATACCCATTAGGTATAATGGCTTCATTTAACAACCCTCTTGTTCATTGAACGACCCTTGCCAAAAAGGTGGTCAAATCAGGCGCGGTTATTTGGTGACCCGCTTAACGACTGCCGTGGTCTACAGCTTTAATTCCCTGCTCAGTTACGGTCGCAAATTGAGAATTACTGGTATTCATGATTAGAAATAGATTTCTTGAACAAAATTTCTTTGGAAAGATTATACGTTTCATGGACGTGTTAGAGAGGTTGCAAAGAGAAGCAGAATCTGTTCATAACTGTGAGGGACTTCCGAGGTGCAAGGGAATGGAATCCCTTTGCTGAAATTGTAGTGCAATTTTTAAACAAATTAAAGGTAAAGGTAAAGGTTCCCCCGCACATCCGTGCTAGTCGTTTCCAACTCTAGGGGCCGGTGCTCATCTCCATTTCAAAGGCGAAGAGCCAGTGCTTGTCCGAGGACGTCTCTGTGGTCATGTGGCCGGCATGACTAGATGCCAAAGACGCACGGAACGTGCTTTTTAACTGCTAGGTTGGCAGAAGCTGGGACGAGTAACAGGCGCTCACTCTGTTATGCGGCACTCTGGATTCGACCCGCCAAACTGCCGACTTTCTGATTGACAAGCTCAGCGTCCTAACCCACTGAGCCACCACGTCCCTATATTAAACAAATTAGGTAGCTCAAATTTAACCTTTATGGGTTATCCTGACCAGAGAAGAATATTAATATGGTGGTTATATACAATGTATAAAACAAAGGTGCATGGGTGGATGATATTACCTGGCTGGGTAATGAAATGGCTGCAAGAAAATAACCAAGTTCAGAGAGAGAGAGAGAGCACCCGGCACCCCAATGTTAGATTGCTTTGCCCCCGAATTACAAAACTAGCTGAATAATAAGACAAATTATTTTTTACCATCGCTGGTCTTGAATTTAGCATTGAGTATATCATCCCCTGAGATTTTCCCTTTTTTTCCAGCAAAAGTCGCTCTTGGACACCCCGATAAGCTGAAAGAAAAACAAAAGAATTAGAACTTCCAAAAGGAGCTGTAACCACGAAATAATTCAAGCTCAATTGACATGATGTAGTACGGTATATGTTGAAAAAGTGTGTCCTAACTTGTTCTCCTTCCTTCTTTCCTTCCTCCGTCCTTCCCTCCCATTTCCTTCTTCCCTCCCTCTTATCTATCTTCCTTCCTTCCTTCCTTCCTTCCTTCCTTCCTTCCTTCCTTCCTCCCTCCCTCTCATCTTCCTTCCTTCCTTCTATCATGGTTCAAAGAACATTGGATGTTCTTGCTTTGACACCTTCCTTCCTTCCTTCCTTCCTTCCTTCCTTCCTTCCTTCCTTCCTTCCTTCCTTCCTTCCTTCCATCCATCCTTCCTTCCTCCCATTTCCTCCCTCTCTCCCGTGATTCTGGGCAGCACACCACAAATAAAACAGAAAATATGAAAAGAGCAGTTAGAAATATAAAAGCCACATTAATGTGGGTAATTAAATCTTATTCCTTACAACAATCCAGAAGACCTCTGTTATCGACATCCCTTAATATTAAATCTGGCGTAGCTCAGTGAATTCATTACATGATCGTTAATCGGGTAGATTGAGTCAGGAAATGTTAGGAATGGACAAGCGGTCAGTTTCAAATCCTAGAATATTGCTAATTGTCGAAGGCAAGTATAAATTAGATAGCTTTTGATTTTGCTATACAGATAATCCTCAACCTACGACCGGAATTTCTGTGGCTGACCCGGGAAGTCGTTAAGTAAGTTACGCCCAATTTTACAGCCTTTTTACCACGGTTGTTAAGTGAATCCCTGCGGCTGTTAATGAATCACACAGTCATTTATTTTATTTTATTTATTTTTATTACATTTATATCCCACCCTTCTCCGAAGACTCAGGGTGGCTTACAAGCTTAGCAGTAGCCATTTATCAAATCTGGCTTCCTCCATTGACTTTGCTTGTCAGAAGCTGGCTGGGAAGGACACAGATGGTGACCACGTGACCCCAGGACACGAACCGCTTGCCAAATGCCCAAATTTTGATGTTACTGTGGGATGTAGTGACAGTTATAAGTGTGAGGACCTGCTGTAAATCACCTATTTTCAGTGCGGTTGTAGCTTTGAACAGCTGGCTGCTAAACAAATGGTTTTACGTCAACTCTACCTGTATCACAAACAACAAGCAGTCACAGAGAAAATGTTATACTGTATGCCCTACAATATTCTTGCAGCGGTAATCAATTTAATTTCTGTGTGCTCTGTCCAGTGGTGGTCATGCATGCAAGTGCTTTTTTTTGGAACGTTTGAAGAACGCATGAGCAACGGATGAATCATCAGACTGGTAGCATCTGATAAGCTGCTCTCTCATTTTATTTTTGTTCCATCGGCTGTACAAGCCAACGTTTCCTTCCGTACCAATCACTACGATGACATTTCAGCCTCCAGCCACAAAAGCAGTATATTTTGCTTGCCTGCCCTGTCAATTTCAGATTAAAGGTTACCATAAAAACTAACCAATCTCCTTTCCTTCTGCTTGGCTGATGGGAGCGTACGCTTGGATCGCTGTTCTAGTAAAGGCTTCTTTAAAGAGCCCTGGAGGCCCAGTGGTTAGAATGCATTATTGCAGGGAAACTCTGCCCACAGCCTGAAGTTCGATCCTGATAGGGCTCGAGGATGACTCAGCCTTCCATCATCCTGAGGTCAGCAAAATGAGGAGTCACATTGTTGGAGGCAATATGCAAACAATGCTTACATTGTAAAGTGCCCGGAGAGGGCTGTAAAGCAGGCGTCCCCAACCTGTGGCCTGTGGCCCGATAGCGGGCCGTGGCCTGCTGGCTACTGATCCGTGGGACAGGCTGGCTAGTGTGTGCGCATGTGCATGCACACCCCCTCACTTGCATTAGCACCATGGCCGTGGGGCGCTAAAACAGGAAGCCGCACCACGGGGTGCAAAAATGGGCTGCTGCTCCACCTTGGGGTACAAAAATGGGACACCATCGCAGCACAGGGCACAAAACCAGGCTGTCGCCACGCTGCAAGATGCAAAAATGGCCACTGTAGTGCTGCGGGGTGCAAAAACAGCCGTAGCGGTGCTGTAGGGCGCAGAAACAAGGCACTGCGCCATGTGAGAATGGGGCAGGGCTAGTGAGCATCACGCAGGCACTAGCCCCGCCCTGTTTGTGACACACACGTGCTTGCAGCCCCACGTTCACCCATGCGCATGCACGCATGTAAAATGCTTCCCTCTCCCTTTTCCTCCAGTCTGCCAACTGACAAAGGTTGGTGACCTCTGCTGTAAAGCGCTACCGGCCAGTATATAAAAACTAAATCCTATTGTTTGTGAAGACCAAAATATTTGGTCAATGACTGCATTGCACCCAAGTACCGTCTTTGCTATATCCTTCTTGACATTACAGGTAGTCCTCAACTTACGACCACAATTGAGCCCCAAGTTTCCATTGCTAGGTGAGACCGTTGCTAAGCTCCATTTTATGACCTTCTTGCCACAGTTGTTAACTGAAGCACTGCAGCTAAGTTAGCAACCCCGTTGTTAACCGAATTGGCTTTGCTCGTCAAAAGGCCGCAAAAGGAGATCACATGACTGCAATCGTCATAAATATCTGCCAGTGGCCGAACATCTGAATTTTGATCACGTGATCACGGAGATGCTGCAGGGGCAAGTCATCAGTCACTTTTTTCAGTGCTGTTTTAACTTCAAATGGTCACTAAACAAGTGGGGCTAAGTCAAGGACTAACTGCATGAACTTCGTTCACTGTCTTAAGTTATCAGCCGTGGTTGCGCAGTGGTTAGAATGCGGTACTGCAGGCTAATTCTGCTGACTGCCAACTGCCAGCAGTTCGGCAATTTGAATCTCAACAAGCTCGAGGTTGACTCAGCCTTCCATCCTTCCGAGCTTGGTAAAATGAGGACCCAGATTGTTGGGGGCAATAAGCTGACTTTGTAATAATGCCGCTTTGGGGGGGGGGAAGCGAAAGCCCTAATAAACAGGCATATACATAGAATGAAGGCTATTGCTAAGCACATTGGTTTGTGCTTAAATTGTAAGCCGCCCTGAGTCTTCGGAGAAGGGTGGGATATAAATGGGATTAAAATAAAAAATAAAAAAATAAATAAAAATGAGGACCCAGATTGTTGGGGACAAGAGGCTGACTCTGTAAACCGTTCAGAGAGGGCTGTAAAAAGCGCTGTGGAGCAGTATATATGTCTAAGTGCCATTGCTATTAGGAGCTGTGGTAGTGCAGTGGTTAGAATGCAGCATTGCAGGCTGACTCTGCCAAATGCCAGCAGTTCGATCCTGGCCGGTTCAAGGTTGACTCAGCCTTCCATCTTTTTGAGGTCGGTAAAAATGAGGACCTAGATTGTTGGGGTCAACATGCTGACTCTGAAAACCGCTTAGAGAGGGCTATGAAGCGGCGCTATTGCTATCTATCTATCTATCTATCTATCTATCTATCTATCTATCTATCTATCTATCTGTCTGTCTATCTGTCTACCTACCTACCTATATGTCTATCTCTACCTACCTACCTATTTAACTTGTCTGTCTGTCTGTCTGTCTCTCTCTACTTACCTACCTACCTACTATATCCATCTATCTATCTATCTATCTATCTATCTATCTATCTATCTATCTATCTATCTATCTATCTATTTATCTATCTATCTATCTAATCTGTTCCAATCTATCTATTAGAAATACAGTATTGCAGGCTAACTCTGCGTTCCACTGCCAGCAGTTCGATCCTAACCGGCTCAAGGTTGACTCAGCCTTCCATCCTTCCAAGGTTGGTAAAAATGAGGACCCGGATTGTTGGGAGCAACAGGCTGATTTCGTAAACCACTTAGAGCTGTAAAGTGCTGTGAAGTGGTATATAAGTTTAAGCGCTATTGCTATTTGTAAAAACAATAAACGCAGGATACAAATAAATAAAATAAAGAAGCCCGGAACGAACCCCCAAATTGAACATCAGCTCTGTCTGTGGAAGGGTTGCTCCACTGAGAGTCAAAGGTGACTGTTGACCCACACATCTAGTATAACAGAACCCTCAAAAATAATTAGGGTTAGGGTTAGCGCTAGGCAGATGCTATTGTGATAATTTTTTTCTTGGAAAGGATTCACTCGTGCAAATGTTTTCAGTTCTGATTTTAAAAATAGAAGATCACTGAAAAGTTTGGAAACAGAATAACAGAGTTGGAAGGAACCTTAGAGGTCTTCTAGTCCAACCCCCTGCTCAGTCAGGAGAGCCTGTACCATTTCAGATAAATTGTGGTCCAATCTCTTCTGAAAAACCTGCAGTGTTGGTGCACCCACAACTTCTGGAGGCAAGTAGTTCCACTGGTTAATTGTTCTAACTGTCATGAAGTTTCTCCTTAGTTCCAGGTTGCTTCTCTCCTTGACTAGTTTCCATCCGTTGCTTCTTCTCCTGCCTTCAGGTGCTTTGGAGAAGAGCTTGACTCCCTCTTTTTTGGGGCAGCCCCTGAGATATTGGAACACCGCTATCATGTCACCCCTGGTCCTTCTTTTCATCAATCTAAACATACCCAATTCCTGCAATTGTTCTTCGTATGTTTTAGCCTCCAGTCCCCTAATCATCTTTGTTGCTCTTCACTGCAGTTGAAGAAAATGTGTTTGACTGACGCGACATTCATTTTCAAACAAAATATTTTTGCCTTCTCTGAGAGGAGAAGGATTGATTTCTCTAATTCCTGCTTTTTTATTATTTTTCTCCTTTGTCAGGGGGAGGAAAATTAGAAAAAGAAAACATCTATTTTAACGTTTGTGCTAAATTTGTTGCTCAATGGCATCTTTCCCCTCGAGTTTATAAGCAATATTTTTTATACATCCATTAGAAATTCATTATCACATGAACAGCCTTGCATTTGGGTAAGAATTTATATACTAGAGGAACTCGGTTGCAGATTGCCCATAAAAAGATACAGTCATACAACTTGGCCATAAAATGAAGTTTTTAATGGAAGTGAATGCTTGATGTCTCCTAAATTTGGATTTCTATATTACATTGTTAAGATAGTCCTCGACTTACGATCATAGCTGAGACCAACATTTCCATTGCTAAGCAAGACGGGTGCCAAGTGAGTCATGCTCCGACTTTACAACCTATTTTGCCACCGTTATTAAGCAAATCGCTGCACTTGTTAAGTGAATCTTAGGGTCAATAAGCAAATATGGATTTTTCCATTGATTTTGCTTGTCAGGAGCTGACTGGGAAGATCACAAATGCAATCATGTGGGACGCTGCAACTGTCATAAGAACACGTCAGTGGCCAAGCGTCTGAAATTTGATCAAATGACTATGAGGATGCTGTGACAGACATTAGTAAGAGGACCTGATGTGAATCACTTTTTTTCCAGTGCCAGTGTAACTTCAAATGGTCACTAAAGGAAAGGCTGGTCACTAAAGGAAATTGTACTGTACTGCTCAGGACTTAGATTTGCGCATTCCACAAGTTACCATTATTAAGAACAATTCTAACCAGGATTCGTCATATAGATAGTCCTCAACTTACAACAGTTATTTGTACATTGAAAGTTACAATGGTGCGGAATGGAATGGAATGGAATGAGAATGAGAATAGAATAGAATAGAATAGAATAGAATAGAATAGAATAGAATAGAATAGAATAGAATAAACAGATTGTAGAACAGAACAGAATAGGATTGTTGAACAGAAATAGAATAGAATAGAATAGAATAGAATAGAATAGAATAGAATAGAATAGAATAGAATAGAATAGAATAAATATGGAATGGAATCGAATGGAATAGAAAATATGGAATAGAATAGAATGGAATAGAATAGAATAGAATAGAAAATGGAATGGAATGGAATGGAATGGAATGGAATAGAATAGAATAGAATAGAATAGAATAGAATAGAATAGAATAGAATAGAATAGAATAGAATAGAATTGGAAGGGACCTTGGAGGTCATTTAGTCCAACCCCCTGCTCAGGCAGGAGGCCCTATACCAGTGATGGCGAACCTTTTAGAGACCGAGTGGCCAAACTACAACCCAAGACCTACTTATGTATCGTTGGGTGCCGGGTGGGCGTGGCCCATTGGGTTGGTGTGGCCCATTGGCTGGGCCTGGCTGTAGTGTTAACGGCAGACTGGGTTTGGATTAAAAAGTTCAATCAAGCAATTCCAACTTTGCGAGATCTTTTTTTGTCCCGTGAGAAGTTGAAATTGATTGATTGATTGAACCTTTTCTTTTTTTTTGCACACGGCGGTGGAGGCCTAAAGCGAAAAGGTTTTATAAAACCCAGCTGAAGGCCTAGGACTGGGGCGACGGTGTGCGTGCCCACAGAGAGGGCTCTGCGTGCCACCTGCGGCACGCGTGTCATAGGTTCGTCACCACGGCCCTATACCATTTCAGACAAGTGGGTCTCCATTCTCTTCTTAAAAACCTCCAGTGTTGGAGCATTCACAGCTTCTGGAGGCAGGTTGTTCCACTGGTTAATTGTTCTCACTGTCAGGAAGTTTCTCCTTAGTTCCAGGTTGCTTCTCTCCTTGACTAGTTTCCATCCATTGCTTCTTGTCCTGCCTTCAGGCGCTTTGGAGAATAGCTTGACTCCCTCTTCTTTGGGGTAGCCCCTGAGATATTGAGAGACTGCTATCATGTCACCCCTCGTCCTTCTCTTCATTAAACTAGACATACCCAATTCATGAAACCGTTCCTTCTATGTTTTAGCCTCCAGTCCCGATCATCTTTGTTGCTCTTCTCTGAAAAAAGAGCAACACTTATAACTATTGCAGCGTCCCCATGGTCACATGATCAAAATTCAGACTTGGTTTGGCAACTGGCCAGGAGTTATGATGGCTGCAGTGTCCCCAGAAGTCATGGAATCACCTTCTATGACCTTCGGACCAGCCAAGTCAATGGGGAAACCAGATTCGCTTAACATCTGTGTTACTAACTTAAGAACCACAGTGACTCAGTTAACAACAGTGGCAAGAAAGGTCATAAAATGGGGCAAAACTCACTCCAGAACTGTCTCGCTTAGCCACGGAAATTAAGGCAAGGGCTCAGCTGTGGCCGTAAGCTGAGGAGCACCTGTAGTAAAAATGGGCATAAAACAGGGATATTTAATCTTTATAGAGATTTAATCTTTATAGGGGCTGCCACAAAGAAGAGGGTGGGGTGGGGTGTCAAGCTATTCTCCAAAGCGCCTGAAGGCCGGACAAGAAGCAAGGGATGGAAACGAATCAAGGAGAGAAGCAACCTGGAACTGAGCAGAAATTTCTTGTGTGAACAATTAATCAGGGCAGAGGTCTTCAAACTTGGCCCTTTTATGACTTGTGGACTTCAACTCCCAGAATTCCTCAGCCAGCGTGCCTGGCTGAGGAATTCTGGGACTTGAAGTCCACAAGTCATAAAAAGGCCATGTTTGAAGACCTCTGAATCAGGGGAACGACTGTCCCCGAAAACCCCCCCCCCAACAAATTATGGATGCTCCAACACTGGAAGTTTTCAAAAAGAAACTGGAGGGCCATCTGTCTGAAATAGGGTTTCCTGCCTGAGCAGGGGGTGTTGTGATTCAGGGTCAGCCTGTGGGTTCGGCAGTTGGGTCGGACGACTCAGAGGAGGAGGAGGGGGGTGTTGAAGAGCTTGCCGATGATGGCCTTGAGGCTCTGCAGAGCCCTCAGCCGGGCCCCTCCCACCTGGTCACGACGGAGACCCAGCTGTGTGAGCCTGACAGCGTGGATGAAGATGACCCACAGCTGGCCCTGTTCAAGGACGCCCGACGCAGGAGGCAGTCAATTAGGAGTAAACAGAGGAAGGCAATGGGGCACCTCGGAAGGAGGCAGAGAGGGGCCACGCCCTGAACTGTATTTAAGGGGAATGTGTGGGAGGGCTGGTTTGCTGAAGGCAACCGCTTGAATAGTTCCTGTTTCATAGCTCCTGTTTCATGGTTGATGTCTTGTCTTGCTCTGTTTTATGTTAATAAATTTGGCAGGCTTTATTCCAGCCTCTTGCCGTTTGTAAAGGGGTTGTCCCTGCTTTTGCTGCAGGGCCGGTAGCAGGCTGGTACAGAACAGGGGGTTGGACTAGATGACCTCCAAGGTCCCTTCCAACTCTAATTGTTATTGTTATTATGTCGCGCCGGATGCTTGACATTTACCTTCTGTGAGTGAGGAAGCTTCCATTGGCGTGGCCCGAGCCATCGCAGCCAGGAGTTGGGCAAGTGGGACCCTCATTCTTAAGCGACTTCCACGAAAAGGAGGAGCCGTTGAGGGAACTTTCCTTCTGTCTCCGGGCCGCAAGGGGACAGCCTGAGGCACTGCGATGGGAGGCGTATTTGCCACTGATGTGTCCGAGTCCAACACACCCAGGAACAGGGCACCTAGAGGAGTACAAAGAAGTCTTAAGGAATGGCAACTCAGAATAGGAACCCCAACCCCTCCCCCTTCCCATCTTACGGAATCTGATTCACTCAGAGGCCCGAGCCCCCCCCCCAACTTACGACCAGTGGTGGGATTAAGCCGGTTTGCACAGCTTTGGCAGAACCAGTAGCTAATTTCTTGTTGCCTGGGCCTAGAATGGACTTCCGGAAGCGGCATCCACACAGAGAAACGTTGGTTCACATATTTCAGGGGTATCCAAACTTGGCCCTTTGATGACTCGCGGACCTCAACTCCCTGAATTCCTCAGCCAGGCCAATTCTGGGAGGTGAAGTCCGCGAGTCATCAAAGGGCCAAGTTTGGAGACCCCTGGCGTATTTGAATCCCACCACGGCTTACGACCCTGCTGGAGCCCAGCGTTTCTGTTGCGAAGCGAAACGTTTGTCGAGTGAAATTATGACCTCTCCATTTTGCGACCTTTCTTGCCACAGCCGTGAAGTGAATCCCTGCGGTCGTAAGTCGAGGACTACCCGTATCCACCTGTTGAATCGTTCCCAAGGACTAGTTATGATTATCACTGTAATACACGTCGTTCAAAAGCATACACTAGTGTTTGCTACAGGGTGGTGCTGTTAAAAAAAAAGGGGGGGATGTATAAAAGAGAATATTTGGAGCTCAGGTGTTGAATTGTGACCAGCTCAGCAGCAGCAGCAGCAGCAGGAGGAGGAGGAGGAGGAGGAGGAAGAGGACTGTTGGGTCCTTGGTGCTCTCTGAGTTTGGTGGGTTTTTTGCAGATGTTTCATTACCAAATTAGGTAACATCATCGGTGCACTGATGATATTACCTAGGTGGGTAATGAAACGTCTGCAAGAAAACAACCAAGCTCAGAGAGCACCAAGCACCCCACAGTCTCCCCCTCCATCTCCTCTTCTCTGCACCCCCTACTCCCTTGATGGTGCTACCTAGTTTGGTAATGAAACATCTGCACACTCATTGTTGTCCTCCTCCTCCCCCCTCCCTCCCTACAAACCCCCCTCCTTTCTAGCACTGATGGTGCTACCTAGTTTGGTAATGAAACGTCTGCAAGAAAACCATCAAGCTCAGAGAGTGCTAAGGACCCCAGAAAAGGGAATCTTTTTTGGGGGGGGATCACGACCACACTGGAGGTGGCAACTAAGCCGACAGCAAACCCCCCCTTTCCCTCTCACTCCCCACTTCCATACCTGTCCATCTTTCATTCTCTTTTTTTTTAATTGAAAAGTTTTACAATACATTTTTAAATACAACCCCCCTCCTCCCCCTCCCCTCTCCCCAACCCCTCCCTACCCTACCCTCCCCCCTCCCCGACTTCCCAGAGCTGAATACAGGGTATAAAAATACAAACAAGCATAATCTAAAATATGCTAACAACAATAAAACATTAAGTTCTGTCTTACTTTAACTCTCCATCGTCAAAATATTAATAAAATAACTACTAACTAGTTATATATCATATAGATCCACTACTTATTCAAATGCTAAATGAAACTTTTTAGTCCCATATTTATTCTGAATATATTCAATCCATCTCCTCCATTCCACAATGTATGTCTGTTGCGATTGGTCTTTCAAATACGCTGAAATCTTTGCCATTTCCGCCAAGTTAGAAACTTTTAAAGTCCACTCTTCTATAGTCGGCAGTTCTTCCTTCTTCCAATATTGCACTACTAAAAGTCTCTCTGCCGTAATTAAATTCAACATCAATTTAATATCTACAACGGTGGTATCTGTGATAATACCCAATAAAAACAATTGCGGAGAAAACTTTATCCTTTTCTTAAATATCTTTCGCACATTCCACCAAATTTTAATCCAAAAAGCTTTGACCTTTTTACAAGTCCACCATATATGAAAATACGTTGCATCCTCACAACCACACCTCCAACATTTGGGCTGGCAGTTCGGATACATACTTGCTAATTTTTTAGGATCTAAGTGCCACCTATAAAACATTTTATAAAAATTCTCTCTTAAATTTTGGGCCTGTGTAAATTTTACATTTCTAACCCAGATCTTTTCCCAAGTATCCATTGTAATAACTTCTTGAAAATTCTGAGCCCACTTTATCATACAATCTTTAACAAGTTCCATTTCTGAATCAATTTCTATCAATGCAAGATATATCCTTTTTATATGTGCTTGACCTTGATCTCTAATCTGTTTTACCAAATTTTCATCAGTCGTCAAAAAACCAACTTTCTGGTCCTCTTTCCATCTAGCCTGTAATTGCCCATACTGGAACCAAGTTTGTACAATCTTTTCTTCTTTTAAAATATAATATGGCTTTAATTGCCATACATTCCTTTCTAAACTTAAGATTTCATTGTATGTAGTCTCATCATGTTTAAATCCCACATTTATATTTTCTATTGCGTGTTTAGGTATTGCCCAAATGGGTATCTTATAATTTAACTTGTGTCTGTACTTTTTCCAAACTCGCAACAGAGCATACCTTAAAATATGTATCTTAAACACATTATCCACCTTCTTATCATACAATAAATATGCATGCCAACCAAATAACAAATCATGACCCTCAAGATTTAATAATCTCCCTTGTGTTAACCCATCTTTCATTCTCGTATCGCTCTATTCTCATCGTTTTCTTTGTCATTGTTTATTCCATTGTTCCACTATTTTCCTACTGTTACGTTTGCCCTTGTTTTCATTTCTCCCTTCTTATTGCCATAAGCCTCCTGGAATAGCCCCACGGCGGGACGGGCGAGAATAAATAAATTTAACAAATAAAATAAATCTGACGGAATAGAACGCGAGCTACCCCTTTAACGCAGCGAAACCATTAGGAATCTCAAAGGCAATCGTCAACCTATATACTGTGGTTTGGCTTGAGTTTCATTACTCTATGTTTCATTGTTATCTCCATCAGCATTTTAATTTTATTCCATTCGAAGAAAGCAAGCGGAGGAGTTGACGACTGGGAAGCCCATCGCGGCTATTTCATTCCCCCTCTGAGATAATTTGGAAACCCTGATCCTGTTTTAAATCACGTGCAAATGTGGCACAATTCACCAATAATATCCCTGCGAGCAGGTTGCTGAGTACATTCATAACAGCCCCGTTGTTTATGTGTTCGCAAGGAATTGACGGAAATCTCCGGAGAAAGAGGGAAAAGAGAAGGCGACAATTAGAATCGAAACTCAACAGCACGACCGTTACATATTTTACGTTGCTAATTTAACTTTCGTTGGATTCGTATTATATATAAAAAAAAAAACCAGCATCTTGTTGGCGCCAACAGCTGGCTTGAGATCTACTGAGGGCGTGTGTCTGTATGAGGTTGTGGGAGAGAGTTTCAAAATGTTTTCTGGCTGTTTTTAGTGGGACGGATAGCAAAGGATGGCCAATTATATACTGGTCATCCTCAATTTATGACTGCAATTGATCCCAGGATATTTGTGGCTAAGCGGGGGAAAAAATTATGAAGTGAGTTTTGCTCCATTTTACGGTGTTTCTCGCCACCGTCGTTAAGGGGATCACTTCAGCCGTTAGGTTAGAAAAACACAGTTGTTCAGTCAATCTGGCTTCCCCGTCGGAAGGTCGCAAAAGGAGAATCACATGTGCCCTGGGACCCTGCAACCCTCACAAGTACGAGTCAGTTGCCAAGCGGCCAAATTTTGATCCTCTGACCACGGGGATGCTGCAACGGTCGCAAGTGTGAAAAACGGGCATGAAAAGGGTGCCGTTGTAACTCTGAACGATCCCTAAACAAACGATTGTAAGTCAAGAGCAACCTGTAATTCAGAGAAAGTAATACAGCTGATGTCAAATTGTTCTTCAAATACAGATGTGGAATGATGTGCAACAGGGAACTAATTAGGATTGTGATCCTAAAAAAAAAAAAGTGTGTGTGTGTGTGTGTGTGTGTCCGTCAAACCCTCCCTTTCCTTGTGATGCGGCTCAGATGCCATTGGAGACAAACAGCAGTTTGCGTTAACAACAACCACTAACGTGTAATCAATTTGAGCAGAAGAGTTTGTTCACATGGGAAAACAGAGACAAACCGAGCACCTGGGGTTGGTAGTTCTAGTTTAAGAAAGAATCTTACAACAGCTGTAGGATTCTGCATGGTGCTATAGCAGGGCTGGAAAGAATGAGGGATGGTGAACCCACTTCAAGTGTTATGCAAATGCCAGGTGTGGCAATTCTGATTTTTATTTTTTTATTTTAATCTCATTTACGGTATATCCCCGCCCTTCTCCGAAGACTCAGGGCGGCTTACAATCTAAAGCACAAATCAATGTGCTTAGCAGTAGCCTTCATTCTATGTATATGCCTGCTTATTAGGGCTTTCGCGCCCCCCCAAGCGGCATTATTACAAAGTCAGCTTAATTGCCCCCAACAATCTGGGTCCTCATTTTACCTACCTCGGAAGGATGGAAGGCTGAGTCAACCTTGAGCCTGGTGGGACTCGAACCTGCACTAATTGCAGGCAGCTGGTGTTACTTAAGGAGGCATTAGCCCACTGCTCCACCAAGGCTCTGATGATGGCTGGGAGGTAATTAATTGACCCTTGTGGTCGAACCATGGCAGCACGGGCAATTCCTAGACTGTGGCTGGATTTTAAACACCCTCTCCTGGCAGGAATTCAGACCTCGGGGGTGGGGGGGGGAGAAAAATGCATTTTTTTTCAAATTGGATCCTGCTGCGGCAGGTGGGGGGGGGAAACAGGAGGAAGAGAAGAGGAACAGGGAGATGGAGGGTGACATGCTGTGATCTCACCTGCCCTGACATACAGGTAGTCCTTGACCTGCAACCATCGACCAATGAAGGAGAATTAACTGTAGCTCGGGGTTGAAATGAGGGGGTCCTGGATGCTCTCTGAGCTTGCTTGTTTTCTTGCAAACGTTTCATTACCCTAACTAGGTAACATCATCAGTGCTAGAAGGGAGTGGGGGAGCGTGGGGGGGAGGAGGAGGGGGAGGAGGGGAGGATTGTGGGGTCCTTGATGCTCTCTGAGCTTGATTGTTTTCTTGCAGACGTTTCATTACCCAACCAGGTAACATCATCAGTGTTAGAAGGGAGTGTGGGGGGGCATGGGGGGAGGGGGAGGAGGAGGAGGAGGAGAGGATTGTGGGGTCCTTCATACTCTCTGAGCTTGATTGCTTTCTTGCAGACGTTTCATTTCCCAACCAGGTAACATCATCAGTGTTAGAAGGGAGTGTGGGGGGGCATGGGGGGAGGGGGAGGAGGAGGAGGAGGAGAGGATTGTGGGGTCCTTGATACTCTCTGAGCTTGATTGCTTTCTTGCAGACGTTTCATTCCCCGACCAGGTAACATAATCAGTGTTAGAAGGGAGTGTGGGGGGGCATGGGGGGAGGGGGAGGAGGAGGAGGAGGAGAGGATTGTGGGGTCCTTCATACTCTCTGAGCTTGATTGCTTTCTTGCAGACGTTTCATTCCCCGACCAGGTAACATCATCAGTGTTAGAAGGGAGTGGGGGGAGGGCATGGGGGGGAGGAGGAGGAGGAGGGGGAGGAAGATTGTGGGGTCCTTGATACTCTCGGAGCTTGCTTGTTTTCTTGCAGACGTTTCATTACCTAACCAGGTAACATCATCAGTGTTAGTAAAGGAGTGTGGTTTGCTGCGGGTTTATATTCCAGCGTCTTGCCTGTCTGGGTGGGTGGGAACGATCTTAGGGATTCTTCGGTTGGGCTGTTTACTAATGGCTCTTTGGCACTTTCTTGACTGGAGTATGGCTTGCTTGATGGTTGGTCTGAAGGTGACCAAGGTTTAGATCAGCTCCAAGGTCACCTTCAGACGAACCATCAAGCAAGCAATGCGCCAATCAAGAAAAATTCATTTAACAACTGCACCGATTCACTTAACAGCTATGGGGGGGGGGGAAAGGTGGCAAAATGGGGAAAAACCTCACTTAACCTTGCTTAGCGATGGAAATGTTGGGCTCCGTTGTGGTCGTAAGTTGTGGACTACCTGTATTATATTACCCACAGAGGCAACCAAGAAGGAGAAAGACGGTTTTCAGAAATAGGCAACAGACCCTGTTTTTTTTTTCCCGAGAAGCAAAAACGCTCGCACAAAATCCATACGTTAGTCTGATGCAACGCAATGTTTGCATTACGAAAAAGTGTCTACGTGCGAACATGGCCCAGGCTGAAAGCTGAACCTTTGTTAGATTCGCTTGCTTTTTTTATAAACAGATATGGACTGGATTCACACAACATGCTGAATCAGATCGGTAGAAGTTCTATCAGTGACATTTGTGAAATGTGTTAAGCTTGCTAAGCATTCACTTGATTTTGTTCTGGCTTAAGCGTGTTAGGTAACTGCGGGGACGGTTGGTGTGGGGCTCAATTTTATTGCGTTAGCCCCCCCCTGACATGGGTTAATGGTGTGACTCTCAGATTTAAAGGTCCCCAAAAACAGGAGAGGTGTTTTCGCATCTGCATGCATATTAACGTGCGTGACATTTGCGTAATTTGCATTTTATTATCCATGACATTTTGAGTCACTTGGCCCCCAACAACCTCAGTTTACTGGAGGACCGTATCTCTGGTAATACTTCATTTTCAAGCGATCCTGTGGAAAGGGACCGACTCTCTCACTTCACAAATGAAGGTGAATCTACGTGTCCCGGGATAATGTTGCAGGATCCAATCTGGGTCGGTCACTGGGATTGGGGTTTTTGTCTTCCGAGCTTTTGGACTCGTGCTGGATCCCATCCTCAGGGAATTTCTCTCCACCCTGGAGAGGAAGACAGATTCTCTGGTCCCGCTGACTGACCAAGATTGGATCTCTTAATTCAACATTATTTCATTCCCTTGTCCACTAATCCTAGTATACCGTGTTTCCCCAAAAGTACTCTTCCCCCAAAATTAAGCCCCAGCTGATTTTTGGGGGAGGGTGGGCTTAATATAAGCCCTTCCCCCGAAAGTAAGCCCTACTTAAGAGCTTGCGCAGATGGCCGGCCACCGATTCTGTCTGGTTTCCACCATAGACACAAGGTAAGAGAGGAGGGGGAGCTGCCAGTACCTTGGTGATGAGGGAAAGCCGGTGGGGGAGAGGGGAGCTGCTGCACGCGCCCCGCTAGCCAACGATATACCAGTTCCTTATTGTTGCCCGGCTTTTTCCACGGCCGGTTTTGGCCAGCCACGGCTGTTTGCTGCTGGCCACGGCCGTTTGCCACCACACTTGTCTTGCACAATGACGCTGCCATGAGGCTGTGGAGCAAGCCAGGCAGTGGTAAGGAACCGGTACACTGACACGTGGGTCAGATGGGGGGAATCCGTCAAGCCGAAAGGCCTCCCAGACTCAGAATGGCCCACCGGAAGTGCATGGATGCCACTTCCGGAAATCCATTCTGAGCTGGGGAGGTCTCCCAGGCCCAGAACGGCCCACCGGAAGTGCATGGATGCCACTTCCGGAAATCGATTCTGAGCTGGGGAGGTCTCCCAGGCCCAGAACGGCCCACCGGAAGTGCATGGATGCCACTTCCGGAAGTCCATTCTGAGCTGGGGAGGTCTCCCAGGCCCAGAACGGTCCACCGGAAGTGCATGGATGCCACTTCCGGAAGTCCATTCTGAGCTGGGGAGGTCTCCCAGGCCCAGAACGGCCCACCGGAAGTGCATGGATGCCACTTCCGGAAATCCATTCTGAGCTGGGGAGGTCTCCCAGGCCCAGAACAGCCTACCGGAAGTGCATGGATGTCACTTCCGGAAGTCCATTCTGAACTGGGGAGGTCTCCCAGGCCCAGAACGGCCCACCGAAAGTCCATGGATGCCACTTCCGGAAGTCCATTCTGAGCTGGGGAGGTCTCCCAGGCCCAGAACAGCCCACCGGAAGTGCATGGATGCCACTTCCGGAAGTCCGTTCTGAGCTGGGGAGGTCTCCCAGGCTCAGAACGGCCCACCGGAAGTGCATGGATGCCACTTCCGGAAGTCTGTTCTGGGCTTGGGAGGCCTCCACGGCTCAGAACGGACTTTTGGAAGTGGCGTCTATGCAGAGAACCAGTTGTTCAGGTATTTGAAACCCACCACTGCAAAGGAATGTAGCTTTTGGTAGTTGAGGTAGCACCTGCTCAATAAAATCACTTTTGTGAACGGTTCAGACATTTTCCCCTCACTTACTTCATCAGTTCAGGATCCTCCTTGTCATCCTTTGTGGGTGGGATTTTCATTCCACTTTTCTTGGCACGAGGGCAACCTGATAAACTATAGGATTTTTTTTAAAAAAAAACAACAGAAGAAAATAAAATGGACATCACAATGAGTTTGGCAAATTCCTTCCCATCCTGATGCTGGTCGTCTTTGACGGACAACGATTCATTTAGCGACTGTTCGAAGTTACAACAGCTCTAAAAAAAACCCTGGTCCTTGCACTTATGACCGCTCTGGCTCGGTGACTTTGGTCAATCACCAGGAGATGGTGAGTTCTAGTCCTCCTTAGGTGTGAAAACTGGGTGGATGACTTTGGGCCAATCACCAGGAGATGGTGAGTTCTAGTCGTGCCTGAAGTGTGAAAACAGCTAGGAGACTTTGGGGCAGTTATTCTCTCTCAGCCCAACCCACCTCACAGGGTTGTTGTAGGGAAATCAGGAAGAGTAAGGGTATTACTTTTGCCTGCTGCCTTGAGTTACTTGTAACAAAAAATAATAAAGGCAGGATATAAGTAAATACAGGTAGTCTCTGACTTACAGCAGTTCACTAAGTGATCGTTCAAAGTTACAATGGCACAGGAAAGAGTGACTTGTCCATTTTTCACACTTACAACCATTGTGGCATTCCCCCGGGTCACATGACCAAAATTCAGATGTTTGTCAACTGACTCATACTTATGACGGTTGCAGCGTGTTGGGGTCATGTGATCACCTCGTGACTTTCTGACAAGCAGAGTCAAGCAGATTCACTTGACAAACCACGTTACTACCTGAACAATTGCAGTGAGTCACTTAACTGTTGGCAAAATGGGGCAAAATTCACTTAACAATTTTCTCACTTAGCAACGTCAATTCTGGGCCCAGTTGTGGTCATAAGTTGAGGACTACCTGTAAATAGCTAACTAATCCTGGCAAAATTGGACGTGAGTAAAGAAAGAGGAAGTTCTACTATCTAAATAATTCACCGGCTGACCCCCAAGTTGGGGAAATTTTCCTTACACACACCCCTTACTCCCAGGAAAGTATTAATTGATGGGGGAGGGGGGAAACACTCCTTTTCTCCTGAAAATGAACATCTTATTTTCATCCTCACACCGAAAGGAACCAATCCCCCCCCTTTGATGCTCCCACACGTGCTTTGATCCGATAATTTCCGTTTCCACACCTCAGAGGGGAGGCAAGCGGTGGTGAAAATTAAAAAAGAAAATGAAGGGGATGAAAGTCATTTGCACTGAGGGGGTGCAGCTTTTACAATTAATAGTGTCTGGCTAGGAAGGTATTTGCTAGCAGATGGCAGATGTTAACGGAGCTGTTGAAATGGGAGACAGCTGAGGTCCGCATTAATGTTTGAAAAAGATAATAGGAGTCATAAATACGGTGGTGTTATTAACAGGAACTTTGCATCAGCTAAAATCTGAGCCTTTCATCTTTAGGCTGCTGCAGAGAAGGCAAGCGAATCCGGTCCTGGGAAGTTTAGCTTTTTTTGAAAATCAGATTGAAGAGACGATAGTCAGATTCATCTCTTGCTAATTTTTCCAAATACATTGCGATTTGTCTATTGCGTGAAGGGGGAAAAAAAAGACGTCGAGACTTTGGAAAAAATGCAGAGAAGAGCAACTAAGACGATTAAAGGCCTGGAAACTACAGAGGAACGGTTGCAGGATTTGGGTATGGCCAGTCTAGAGAAAAGAAGGACTACGGGGTGGGGGGGGTGACATGATAGCAGTATTCCAATATCTAAGGAGCTGCCCCAAAGAAGAGGGAGTCAAGCTATTCTCCAAAGCACCAGAAGGCAGGAGAATAAACAATGGTTGGAAACTAATCAAAGAGAGAAGCAACCTGGAATTAAGGAGAAACTTCCTAACGGTGAGAACAATTAACCAGGGGAACAGCTTGCCTCCAGAAGTTGTGGGTGCTTCATCACTAGAGGTTTTTCAGAAAAGACTGGACAGCTTCCTGTCTAAAATGATCTTGGGATCTCCTACTTGAGCAGGGGGTTGGACTAGAAGACCTCCAAGGTCCCTTCCAGCTATAATCTGAACTGAATTGAAAGAGCAACTAGAAATGGCTGCAGAATTGAAACTAAATTATTATTATTTTTTGAGGACTACATACGTAATATATATTTTAGTCACATCCTGTCCAGTTCTGTAGGCTCAGGGCAGGAAGTTGGAAAATTGCAGAGGGGAAAATTATTGATTTTTATTGCCTTAGAATGTTCCTTAGCATCGGGTGTTTTGTTTTGTTTTTACTTGAATTTGACTGGCTTCTCTCTAACAGCTGTTTTATACCGTTCATGCCAACAGAGGAAAACATTTGTAGCTCAGAGTTGAACTGACGGGGTCCTTGGTGCTCTCTGAGATTGACTGTTTTCTTGCAGACGTTTCATTACCCAACTAGGTAACAACATCAATGCTAGCAAGACAATAGAGTACAGAGAAGAGCAACAAAGACGATTGGGGGACTGGAGACTAAAACATATAGGGAACGGTTGCTGGAATTGGGTATGTGTAGTTTAATGAAGAGAAGGGTGAGGGGTGACATGATAGCAGTCTTCCAATATCTCAGGGGCTGCCCCAAAGAAGAGGGAGTCAAGCGATTCTCCAAAGCACCTGAAGGCAGGACAAGAAGCAACGGATGGAAACTCATCAAGGAGAGAAGCAACCTAGAACTAAGGAGAAACTTCCTGACAGTTAGAACAATTAGCCAGTGGAACAACCTGCCTCCAGAAGTGGTGAATGCTGCAACACTGGAAGTTTTTAAGAAGAGACTGGACAGCCATTTGTCTGAAATGGTATAGGGTTTCCTGCCTTAGCAGGGGGTTGGACTAGATGACCTCCAAGGTCCCTTCCAACTTCTTCTTCTTCTTCTTCTTCTTCTTCTTCTTCTTCTTCTTCTTCTTCTTCTTCTTCTTCTTCTTCTTCTTCTTCTTCTTCTTCTTCTTCTTTTTCTTTTTCTTTTTCTTCTTCTTCTTCTTCTTCTTCTTCTTCTTCTTCTTCTTCTTCTTATTATTATTATTATTATTATTATTATTATTATTATTATTATTATTATTATTATTATTATTATTATTATAAGCAAAGTCATACAGCACCAAGGACTCCGTACTGTTCATGGTTACGGCAGATGAATGGGGAACAAATACAGGTACCTGGCTCAACAGTAATAACTGTGAGAGGGATCTGGGAATCCTAGTGGACAATCACTTAAATATGAGCCAGCAGTGTGCAGCAGCTGCCAAGAAAAGCCAACCTAGGCTGCATTAACAAAGAGATAGAATCAAGATCACGTGAAGTGTCAGTACCACGTCATAATGCCTTGGTAAGGCCACACCTGGAATACTGCATCCAGTTTTGATTGCCACAATATAAAATAAACATTGACCATTGCCTTCAGAAGTTGTGGATGCTCCATCACTGAAGGTTTTTAAGAATGACACAGCCCTTTGTCTGAAATGCATAGAATCAAAATCACGTGAAGTACTGCTTTATAAATCCTTAGTAAGGCCACATAGATATGCCCAATTGAATGCAGAATTCCAGAGAATAGCTAGAAGAGATAAGAATGCCTTCTTAAATGAACAGTGCAAAGAAATAGAAGAAAACAATAGAATAGGGAGGACCAGAGATCTTTTCAAGAAAATTGGAGAGATGAAGGGAACGTTTCATGCAAAAATGGGCATGATAAAGGACCAAAATGGCAGGGACCTAACAGAGGCAGAAGAGATTAAGAAGAGGTGGCAAAATTACACAGAAGAACTATACAAGAATGAGCTTAATGTCCCAGATAATCACAATGAGGTGGTCACTGACCTCGAGCCAGACATCCTAGAATGTGAGGTGAAGTGGGCCTTAGAAAAGCTGAGCAACAACAAAGCTAGTGGAGGTGACAGTATTCCAGCTGAGCTATTCAAAATCTTAAAAGACAGTGCAGTAAAAGTGCTACACTCAATTTGCCAGCAAATTTGGAAAACTCAACAGTGGCCACAGGATTGGAAAAGATCAGTTTACATTCCAATTCCAAAGAAAGGCAGTGCCAAAGAATGTTCAAACTATCGCACCATTGCACTCATTTCTCATGCTAGTAAAGTCATGCTTAAAATCCTACAAGCTAGACTTCAGCAGTATGTGGATCGAGAACTACCAGAAGTACAGGCAGGATTTCGAAGAGGCAGAGGAACTAGAGATCAAATTGCCAACATACGCTGGATAATGGAGAAAGCTAGGGAGTTCCAGAAAAACATCTACTTCTGCTTCATTGACTATGCTAAAGCCTTTGATTGTGTGGATCATAACAAACTGTGGCAAGTTCTTAAAGAGATGGGAGTACCAGACCATCTTATTGGTCTCTTGAGAAACCTATATGCGGGTCAAGAAGCAACAGTGAGAACTGGACACGGAACCACTGATTGGTTCAAAATTGGGAAAGGAGTCCGGCAAGGCTGTATACTGTCGCCCTGCCTATTTAACTTATATGCAGAGCACATCATGAGAAAGGCAGGGCTAGATGAATCAAAAGTTGGAATTAAGATTGCCGGAAGAAATATCAACAACCTAAGATACGCAGATGATACCACTCTAATGGCAGAAAGTGAAGAAGAACTAAAGAGCCTCTTGTTGCGGGTGAAGAAGGAGAGTGCAAAACTTGGGTTGAAACTTAACATTAAGAAAACCAAGATCATGGCATCTGGCCCTCTCAATTCTTGGCAAATAGATGGGGAAGAAATGGAGGTAGTGACAGATTTTATTTTCCTGGGCTCCAAGATCACTGCAGATGGGGACTGTAGCCAAGAAATTAAAAGACGCTTGCTCCTGGGGAGGAAAGCCATGGCAAATCTAGACAGCACACTAAAAAGCAGAGTCATCACCCTGTCAACAAAAGTGCGTATAGTCAAGGCTATGGTCTTCCCAGTTGCAATGTATGGCAGTGAAAGTTGGACCATAAGAAAGGCTGAGCGCCAAAGAATTGAGGCCTTTGAACTATGGTGCTGGAGAAGACTCCTGCGAGTCCCTTGGACTGCAAGGCGATCAAACCGGTCAGTCCTAGAGGAGATCAATCCTGACTGCTCCTTAGAAGGCCAGATCCTGAAGCTAAAACTCAAATACTTTGGCCACCTAATGAGAAGGAAGGACTCACTGGAGAAGAGCCTAATGCTGGGAAAGATCGAGGGCAATAGAAGAAGGGGACGACAGAGAATGAGGTGGCTGGATGGAGTCACTGAAGCAGTAGGTGTGAGCTTAAATGGACTCCAGAAGATGGTAGAAGACAGGAAGGCCTGGAGGAATGTTGTCCATAGGGTCGCGATGGGTCGGACACGACTTCGCAGCTAACAACAACAAGGCCACATCTGGAATAATGCATCCCGTTTTGGTCGCCACAATACAAAAAAGATGTTTGAGACATTGGGAAAAGTGCAAAGAAGAGCAACTAAGACGATTAAAGGCCTGGAGATTAAAACATATGAAGAACAGTTGCAGGATTTGGGAACGGCCAGTCTAGAGAAAAGAAGGACTGGGGGAACATGATAGCAGTATTCCAGTATTTGAGGGGCTGCCGCAAAGAAAAGGGGGCCAATTTATTTCCCAAAGCACCTGAAGGCAGGACAAGAAACAACAGATGGAAACTGATCAGGGAGAGAAGCAACCTGGAATTAAGGAGAAACTTCCTAACAGTGAGGACAGTTAACCAGTGGAACAGCTTCTGTTCGGAAGTTGTGGATGCAACAACACTGGAGGTTTTTAGGAAGAGACCAGACAGTCAGTTGTTTGAAATGGTATAGGGTCTCCTGCTTGAACAGGGGGTTGGACTAGAAGACCTCCAAGGTCCCTTTCAACTCTGTTGTTAATGAACTGAACACGAGTGAGGCTTTCTCAGCCATTGGTTCAGCTGAGACCACAGCACTTGCTTCATGACCACTGCAAAAAATGTTGTAAGATCGGGTCAGTCACAGGGTGACTCAATTTATGACTCTCACTACTTACGACTTTAATGATCGGGCTCCGTTATGGTTATAACTCGAGGATTGCCTGTATCTGCACCACCCTTAAAAAAAAAATCCCACTAGTGCTCAGATTAGCCTCGACTCTGCTCACCTTTGGAAACCTTTGAAGCCTTGAATATTTCCCTGTTATGGTGATCGGGGGAGTAAGTGAGCCCACCCTGCCTGTGTAGGGTTTCTGTGGCAGCCATTTTCTGTCAGAGTGGGTAAAATGTCCTTTTTTTTTAATCTTGTGCTTTTAAGCCTTTGATAGATGCCCTGAGTCAGATTAGTGAGATGGGTGGCTAAATAAATCACTTTTAAATAAATGCATAAATAAGTAGGATAGGATGGAGACAAAAGATCAAGATGGTGGCCATGATCAGGCATTGGATTGTGTAGCCACCATCTTGACTTTTTTGACCTCCTTCAAAAGAGGCCTGGGCTTATGAGTTCCCCCAAGGCACTAATTCCCCTCTTCTCTGTCTGCCATTGGCCTCATTTTTGTATACACATTTTCAACTTACCTCCTATGTGATGCATAATTTCCTGTTATATGACCCGACCCATCACAGCCAGGAGTTGGGCACCTGAGAGGAAGAAGAAGGAGGAGAGGAAGGGAGGGAGGAAGGAGAGGGGAGGGAGAGAAGAAAGAAAGAAAGAAAGGAAGGAAGGAAGGAAGGAAGGAAGGAAGGAAGGAAGGAAGGAAGGAAGGAAGAAAGAAAGAGGGAGCGAGGGAGAAGAAGAAGAAGAAGAAGAAGAAGAAGAAGAAGAAGAAGAAGAAGAAGAAGAAGAAGAAGAAGAAGGAGAAGAATTATCATCATCATCTCAGGATTGAGATAGGAAACTTTTCTTTTTTTAATGTAGAAAAATTTCAATGAAGAAAATTCCAGTTCAACATCAACATGATTGTAAATCTGCTGTCATTTGTCACTGAAGACATGTTGGCTCCTATGATTCTAGGAGCACAGAAAAGAGAAAGAAACCATAAAACCGAGGGGATGGGTGGTCCTATCAAATTTATTATTATTAAATGGGAGATCTGAAGCAGTATTTAAGACAAGAACAAACATTTACGCTGGAGCCAGCCTCGTGTCCCATCCCGGGCTGCATAAACCAGCCAGGAGGGGCACGGGTCCAACAAACACGTGGTGGAGCTCAGCTTCCCCAGGATCCTGTCCACATCTTCAGGAGTCACAGGATCAAACTCCTCCAAGATAATATCGACAAGATAGGCCCTCTCTTTCAAATCTAAGATTGTCTGAATGTGGGTAGGCATGTCAAACTGCCTGCCCATGGGCCAGATGCGTCATGCCAAAACCACGCCCACCCCATTGCCGGCAATGGGGAAAAAGTTGTGATACATCATGCAACGTCATATGATATTGTGAATTTGACATGCCTGGTATAGGGTTTCCTGCCTGAGCAGGGGGTTGGATTAGAAGACCTCTAAGGTCCCTTGCAACTTTATTATTACTATTACTACTACTACTACTACTATTATTAAAGGTAAATGTAAAGGTTCCCCCGCACATGCGTGCTAGTCGTTTCCAACTCTAGGGGCGGGTGCTCATCTCTGTTTCAAAGCCGAAGAGCCAGCGCTTGTCCGAGGACGTCTCCGTGGTCATGTGGCTGGCATGACTAGACGCCAAAGGCGCATGGAACGCTGTTACCTTCCCACCGGAGTGGTCCCTGTTTTTCTACTTGCATTTTTACGTGCACGTAAAGCTGGGACGAGTAACAGGCGCTCACTCTGTTACGCGGCACTTGGGATTCGACCCGCCAAACTGCCGACCTTCTGATCGACAAGCTCAACGTCCTAACCTACTGAGCCAGCGTGTCCCTTAAACTATTGTTGTTGTTGTTGTTGTTGTTGTTGTTGTTATTATTATTATTATTATTATTATTATTATTATTATTATTATTATTATCTTGCCAGCCAGCTTCTAGCAAGCAAAGTCAATGAGGGAAACCAAACTTGCTTAAGGAGCATTTGATTCATTTATCAACTGCATCATCATTATTATTATTATTATTATTATTATTATTATTGTTATTATTATTGTTATTATTATTGTTATTATTGTTATTATTATTATTATTATTATTATTATTATTATTATTGTTATTATTATTATTATTATTATTATTATTATTATTATTATTATTATTATCTTGCCAGCCAGCTTCTAGCAAGCAAAGTCAATGAGGGAAACCAAACTTGCTTAAGGAGCATGTGATTCATTTATCAACTGCATTATTATTATTATTATTATTATTATTATTATTATTATTATTATTATTATTATCATCTTGCCAGCCAGCTCCTAGCAAGCAAAGTCAATGAGGGAAACCAAACTTGCTTAAGGAGCATGTGATTCATTTATCAACTGCATTGTTGTTGTTGTTGTTGTTATTATTATTGTTATTATTGTTATTATTATTATTATTATTATTATTGTTATTATTATTATTATTATTATTATTATTATTATTATTATTATTATCTTGCCAGCCAGCTTCTAGCAAGCAAAGTCAATGAGGGAAACCAAACTTGCTTAAGGAGCATTTGATTCATTTATCAACTGCATTATTTTTTTATTATTATTATTATTATTATTATTATTATTATTATTATTATTATTATTATTATTATCTTGCCAGCCAGCTTCTAGCAAGCAAAGTCAATGAGGGAAACCAAACTTGCTTAAGGAGCATGTGATTCATTTATCAACTGCATCATCATCATCATTATTATCATTATTATTATTATTATTATTATTATTATTATTATTATTATTATTTTGCCAGCCAGCTTCTAGCAAGCAAAGTCAATGAGGGAAACCAAACTTGCTTAAGGAGCATGTGATTCATTTATCAACTGCACTGATTCGTTTAACAAACATGGCAAATAAGTCATAAAATTGGGCACGATTTGCATAACCACAGAAATCCTGATCCCAATTGTGGGTTGTAAATTGAGGACTATCTACAATTGACTGTTTGCCTTAATTTCCCATTATATGTTATAATTTTTTTATTTTTATTTCTTCTTTTTTTTGCCAAGTATCAGAAAAATGCAGATAAATCTGAGCTTTGAAAGCCATGAATGGGCTGAAGACGATGACAATGATTTATTTAATATCCTTTTTTCTGGCCTGGGGGAACATAGGGGAGGAGGAATTTTTATGACTTCTAACTGGATTAATACAGGTAGTCCTTGACTTATGACCACAACTGACCCCAACATTTCTGAGACATTTGTCAAGTGAATTTTGGCTCATTTAACGACCTTTCTTGCCACAGTTGTTAAGTGAATCACTGCAGGGGTTAAGTTAGTAGCATGGTTGTTAAATGAACTTGGCTTCCCCCACTGGCTTTGCTTGTCAGGAGGTCACAAAACGGGATCATGTGACTCCAGGACGCTGCAACTGTCATAAATACAAGTCAGTTGCCAAGCATCCGAATTTTGATCACCTGGCCATTGGGGATGCTGCAATCATTGTGTGAAAAATGGTCATAAGGCACATTTTTCAATGCCGTTGCAACTTTGAATGACCACTAAATGATCTGATGTAAGTCAAGGACTACCTGTAGGCTCCTATTTATTTAAAAAAAAATTTTACACAGGGATGGAAAGGATAGCTGCACATCGGGCTAACAGTGTGGAAATATACTCTCTGGAATTGCAATACAAATAGTTACCACTTCACAAGGGTGGCAAAAACTCCTTCAGAATCAGAGGGGAGAGTGTGTGATTAAAAGGGACAGGCGTCCTGAAGGCAAAATGATAATTTCCACACAATGACTTAGTGTTCCCCATAAACATATGGACTAACTTTCACCTCCTTTTGCATTGAAAATCTTTGAACAATTCTCTCGGAACTCCTTATATACAATAATTCACAACTTTGCTAATGTAATTAGCACCTTATTAAGTCACCCGGCAACTTCTGGATCAAGTTGCAGGTAGTCCTCGACTTACGACCCACCATTGAGCCCAACACTTCTGTTGCTAAGCGAGACATTTGATAAGTGAGTTTTTGCCCCCTTTTACGACCTATCTTGCCGCGGTTGTGAAGTGAACCGCTGCAGCTGTTAAGGTAGAAGCGTGGTTGTTAAGTGAATCCGGCTTCCTCACTGCTCGTCAGAAGGTCGCAAAAGGGGACATGACGGCCGTTATAAATATGAGCCGGTTTGCCAAGCGTCTGAATTTTGATCATGTGACCCTGGAAGATATTGATTCGGCCAATTCAAAGGTCACCCCAAGAATAGGCAACCTTCTATATCTCTCAGCTTGATTAACCGACCTTCTGTGATTGGCAATTGCAGGAATGAACGGATCGTAGGGCAGGGGGTAGGCCACCTTGGCTCTTTTACGACTCGTGGACTTCAACTCCCAGAATTCCTCAGCCAGCATGGCTCAGCTTGGAAACCTCTCCCTTTCCCCTCAGCGTGGCTGGCTCAGGAATTCTGGGAGTTGAAGTCCATGAGTCATAAAAGAGCCGAGGTTGCCTACCCCTGATCTAGGGCATTTCAGTGTATTAGTTAAGCATTACCTCAGGGATAGGTAACCTTGGCACTTTTATGACTCGTGGACTTCAACTCCCAGAATTCCTGAGCCAGCCACGCTGAGGGGAAAGGGAGAGGTTTCCAAGCTGAGCCTTGCTGGCTCAGGAATTCTGGGAGTTGAAGTCCACGAGTCATAAAAGAGCCGAGGTTGCCTACTCCTGCCTTAGGGAAAATGTTTGCGATTCATGACACAGCGCGAGTTGATCAAAAGTCCTGTCTATGCACAGCATTCTCTACATGGGGCTGCCCTTGAGGACCACCCGGAGGCTTCAGCTGGTGCAGAATGCGGCCGCGCGAGTCGTGATGGGGGTCTCCCGATACTCCCGTGTAACACCTCTTCTCCGCGAGCTGCATTGGCTCCCAGTTGCCCTCCGGGTGAGATTCAAGGTGCTGGTGATGACCTATAAAGCCCTAAATGGCTTGGGTCCGGGATATCTGAGGGAACACCTGCTGCCGGCATCAAGCTCCCTTCGTCCAGTGCGCTCCCACAGGGAGGGTCTTCTCAGGGTGCCGCCGGTTAAAGATTGCCCGCGGGTAACACCCAGGGATAGGGCCTTCTCAGTGGGTGCGCCTGCCCTCTGGAACCAGCTGCCACCGGAGCTGAGGACTGCCCCCGACCTCCGTTCATTCTGCCGGGACCTGAAGACCTGGCTCTTCGAGCTCTCTGGCCCAGGCTGAGAATTTTTAATTTTAATTTTAACTGGGTTTTTATTTTCTCTCAGGGTTTCATTTAATCTTTTTTTAATTTGTTTTAACTTTTGTATTGATTTTCTTTTAAATATCCTGTAAACCGCCCTGAGTCCTTCGGGAAAGGGCGGTATATAAATCTAAATAAATAAATTCAATTTGTAGTGCCGCTGGTGCCCTCGGAGCTCGGTTGTTTTCTTCCAGACGTACGATGACAAAACTAGTTGACGAAGACTCAGTCATCCCAGTAGAGATATCTGGAAGTTGAGTCACGGCAACCGGGATTCTGCTCTTGCGGGTTTGAAGTGTTTTTACTGCTTATCCGCTGGATAATACAGGAAGTCCTCGACTTATGGCCTTAACTGAGCCCAAAATTTCCATAGTGAAGCGAAACATTTGTTCAGTGAGTTTTGCCCCACTTTATGACCTGTCTTGCCACAGTTGTTAAGTGAATCATTGCAGTTGTTAAGTTAATAACACAGTTGTTAAGGGAATCTGGCTTCCCCATTGATTTGGCTTGTCAGAAGGTCGCCAAAGGGGATCACTGTGACCCAGGACACTGCAAACGTCATAAATAAGTGTCAGTTGCAAAGCGTCTGAATTTTGATCAATCAGTCAACCAACCAACCAACCAACCAACCAACCAACCAATCAGAATGCAGCTGGGAGGGACCTTGGAGGTCTTTTGTCCAACCCGTGCTCAAGGAGGAGACCCTATACCAGGGGTCTTCAAACTTGGCCCTTTGATGAGCTGTGGACTTCAACTCCCAGAATTCCTCAGCCAGGCACATTGGCTGAGGAATTCTGGGAGTTGAAGTCCGCAAGTCATCAAAGGACCAAGTTTGAAGACCCCTTCCCTAGACCATTTCATATGACCATGTGACCATGGGGATGCTACGACGGTTGTCAGTGTGAAAAATGGTGATAAATCCCTTTTTCAGTGCCTTCCAGTGCTTTGGTGACTTCCAACGGTCACCAAACGAATGGTTGTAAGCCAAGGACTACCTGTGGACTGAAGAAGCTACTTGAATAAGCAACTAAATCTTTCAAAACCAACAAGCAAAGACGTCCGATTACCCAACTAGGTAACATCATTAGTGCTAGAAGGGAGTAGGGTTTGCCCTTAGCTTTTATATACCAGTGCAGGAGTAGGCCACCTTGGCTCTTTTATGACCCGTGGACTTCAACTCCCAGAATTCCTGAGCCAGCAGGGCTCAGCTTGGAAACCTCTCTCTTTCCCCTCAGCATGGCTGGCTCAGGAATTCTGGGAGTCGAAGTCCACGAGTCATAAAGCGGCCTAGGCCAGGGTTAGGCAGCCTTGGCTCTTTTATGACCCGTGGACTTCAACTCCCAGAATTCCTGAGCCAGCATGGCTCAGCTTGGAAACCTCTCTCTTTTCCCTCAGCATGGCTGGCTCAGGAATTCTGGGAGTTGAAGTCCACGCGTCATAAAAGAGCCAAGGTGGCCTACTCCTTGTACTAGTGTTTCCTTGATTAGGCTGTTGTTTGCTCTTTGATGGTTTGTAGGTCGGTAATTCCTTGATTGTAAAAATGGGTGGAAAATAAACGCCAATATTATCTATCAGCTGACCACCTTTGAGAAAAAGATTTTTATTTGATTTTTTTTTAGAAAAAAGATTGCTTATGTGACAACTAAGGAGATGTTCAGTCATCCAGGTCGCAGTTGTCCCAAAGATGTTTTTTCAAGAGGCAACTGGACTTTTCTTGTTTTTCTTGGAAGACGTTTTGCTTCTCAGCTGAAGAAGCTTCTTGGATGAGAAGCGACACGTCTTCAAAGAAAAACAAGGAAGTCCAGTTGCCTCCTGAAAAAAGCACCTTTGGGATGACTGCTTAGGTGACGCAACCATTTGCCTGAACGTGGGAAACAAACCAGTAGAAAAAGACCCCAGATGCTTGATGCAGGGTGAGTGAGACTGGTTACATTCATGCTTCAAAAATGAACAAATTGTTGTTGACCCGGACTTAGAGGACAGTATTAATTGTGAAAACGTGCAAGGTGGCCTCGCTCTCTCTGGCCACTTGCAGAACCATGAATGCAAGGTCATAAAAGGACAGCTAAAGGAAATGCCCAATATCCTAACCCGCCCGGGAACAGCTGGTGGTTGAGGTAAACACCTAAACCAGCCAAAAGGGAACATCTGGTGCCTTGGGGGAACACCCAAAAGGGCACATTTTTAGCTACTTCTGCTTTCTTCCTTCTTATCTACAGCAGGGCTTTTCAACCAGTGGTACGGGTACCACCTGTGGTACACTGGCACCTGGCAGGTGGTACGCGACCATCCTAGAAAAGTGGTAGCGGGGGAGGGGAATGAGCTGAACTGGTGGCAGCAGCGCACAAGCCTGAGTGAGAGACGGCTGGAGCTGCAGGGCTGTCAGGGCTCAGCGGAAGCGCCAGGATCAGCGCCAGGCTCCAGCTGGAGCTCAGCACTGATCCTGGCACTTCTGCTGAGCCCAGAAGAAGCTCCGATCAGCTGGAATGTTGCAGCATCTCCAGGCTCTTGTGATTTACATTCAGATGCTTGGCAACTGATTCATATTTATGATGGTCACAGTGTCCCAGGGTCATGTGAAGTGACCAAAACCTGCTGCAACCACCCACCAGAGGGGGGGAATAAAAACCAAACACCCCCCCATCCCACCCCCGCTGCCAATCCTCAACAGAAATGCTCACAACAATGAAAACCTTGGACAGGAGGAAGAGCACCGCCGGGCGGGTAGGCAGGAGTCTTGCTTGGCTGTGGTTTGGGGGGCACTTTTTTCAGTGCCATTGTAACTTCAAACAGTCACTAAGCGAACTGTTGTAAGTCGAGGACTACCTGTACATCATTTTTTTCCTTTTTTTTTTTTGGTCATCAAGTTTTTGACATCTTGCTAGGCGACTGGTGGTACTCGGATGTTGCCATATCCTAAAAGTGGTACAATGGGTGATAAGGTTGAAAATCCCTGATCTACGGTGTGCCAGCCTTAAAGGGCGAAGTCTTTATCTTATGTGTGTCAGCTTTGCTGGGTGGATTGCTTATGTAATCAAAGATGGTATAAAAATAAGGCTTTTCTGATATTTGGGGCTTTTTCTCTATTTTTAGAGAAGCCCGTCTTTGTTCAGCTGAATAAAAACGTAAAGCTTGAAGGCAACTTCTGGTTTCCTGTCTTTTTTTTATCCAGCAAAACCTCAGCATAGCATTGTGTGCTTTTTTTCTCTGAATTCCCCTTCCTTCTGCAAATACAATTCCACTCAAATATATACCGATGAAGTCTTGCCATTATTCTGACCCTGCTGAATACAGGTAGTTCCTGACTTACGACTGGCCACTTAACGGCTGATCGAAGCTACAACAGATCTCCTCGGAGCTACTTACAATGTGGTTTCCAAGTTTCAATGGCTGCCCACCTGTGGTCACGTGACTGGGCATTTGGCAACTGCTCCGCTATTATGGCCATTTGGATCCCATGGTCACATGATGGTGATTTGTGACATTTTTTTTTTGCCGGAAACTGGTGTTTACTTCCTGTTTCTGTCCAAAAAAAAAACAACAACCACCACCTACAGGGTGTAATGGGTTTGCGTAACAAGTGTGGCCTTCTCTTGATGACTGCGGTGTTCGTTTAAGAATCACTGTAAAAAAAGAATTGTAAAATTGGTTGCAGTCATAGTGACTTGATTAACGACTGCCACGACTTACGACAATAATTCCGGGTTCAATTTTGATCCTAGGTTGAGAATTACTTGTAGTAACTTTGAATGCAGTGATGTGTAAAGAAGACTTAGCTAATCGAGTTTTAATTGAAGAAGAAAAATGATGCCGTCATCTGCAGAAAGAACTGATAGATATTCTCAAGTGTAACTGAGGGAGAAGCTAGACCAGGGGTAGGCCACCTTGGCTCTTTTATGACTCGTGGACTTCAACTCCCAGAATTCCTGAGCCAGCCATGCTGAGGGGAAAGGGAGAGGTTTCCATGCTGAGTCATGCTGGCTCAGGAATTCTGGGAGTTGAAGTCCACGAGTCATAAAAGAGCCGAGGTTGCCTGAGCTAGACCGTTCTTTGAAAAACCTTGGACCCTTTTTCCAGTGTGTACCAGGCATTTGCTGTCTTCGTAGTTTGTGGTCCATGAGTTGTCAATTCTGCTAACAAAACCAGCACTGTTAGACAGGAGACGTACTGCTAATATTGCATTGTTTACTAGAAAACCATTAAAGAGATTTGGGGGAAAAATAAGTTGCATTAGTCAAGGATGCCCAATCAAAATCTGCCTGAGAGTCAAATATATAAATAAATAATAAATAATAAATATATAATAAATAAATAATAAATAAATTTTATATATATATATATATATATATATATATATATATATATATATATATATATATATATATATATATATATATATATATATATATATATATATATAAATCAGTGTGAATTTATAAACAATCCATCTCCCTTTGGTTGGATGGCCAATCAAAATCTGCCTGAGATTCAGGCAATTTTTCCTACTGTCATCCAAACTCTGTGTCCCTTCCCAATCCAAAACAGGTAGACTTTGACTTACGACCAGAAAATTTTCCATTGCTAAGTGAGTTCAGTGAGTTTTGCCACATTTTTACCATCTCCCTTGCCACAGTCGCTAAGTGAATCACTGCGGTTGTGAAGTAAGAAACGCAGATGTTAAGTGAATCTGGCTTCCCCATTTGACTTTGCTTACCAGAAGTGTTGCCAAAGGGGGATCACATGACACACACACACCCTGGGACACTGCAACCGTCATAAGTACATGCCAGTTGCCAAGCGTCTGAATTTTGATCACATGACCGTGGGGAATGCTGCAACAACGGTCGTAAGTGTGAAAAGCGCTCACTTTTTTCGCGGCTGTTGTAACTTTGGCCACTAAACCAATGGTTGCAAGTCAAGGACTACTTGGTACTCGGTAGGTAAAATCAGCTCCCAGGCAGATTTCGGTTTTAAAGGGAAATTGCAAGCAAAGAATAAGAAGCGGGGAGGATTAGGGGAAAAGGAACAGAGATCTGAGTTTAGCGCAAACATACTTGAGGTCAGCAGAGTGGGCAGCCATGAGGTTTCTGAGACTCTTGTCAGCAAGAGGACAACCAGAAAGGCTGAAAAAGAAGAGATGGAATATTTGGGTAAGCTAAAAAAAAAAAATAGTTGGGAAAATCAAAGCAAGGGGAAGAGGGAACAGACAGGGCTGAGCAATTGGAGCAACTTTATAACTGGTGGACTTCAACTCCCAGAATTCCTGAGCTGCCTGGCTGGCTCAGGAATTCTGGGAGTTGATGTCCACTGGTCATAAAGTTCCCGTAGTTGCCCAGCCCTGGAACAGAACCAAAGTATCCACACTTTTTTATTTTTATTTTTCTCAAAGAAAAGATTTTTTTAATTTTAATTTTTTGTTTTAAAGAGACGGTCAGAATCCGAAAAGAGTAAGGGTAGGTAAGGTTAACTAACCTGCGATGAGAAGCATAATTTCCCGTGATGTGTCCGCTGCCATCACAGCCTGGGGTAGGGCAACTGAACGAAAATAATTATGGGGAAAAAAACGTGAGTGGCCAAAAAATATAAAGAAACCAGTAAGATTCGTGCATATGTGAAAAAATATATACCTAAAAATAGGGGAAAAAGGAGAAGATAATCTCTCTCTCTCTCTCTCTCTCTCTTTTGTCATAGAAATTTGGGTGGTTGGAATTATAACAGAGTTTTTGGGATTTTTTAGAAGTCCAATCAGCTTCTCTGGGGTGCTGGACAGCTTTGTAGAGCTACATCTGGTGAGCAGCAATATTATATTCTTACTAAGCCCCCCTCCCCAGCACCTCACCCCCACGCCCCCCATGACCCTCACGATGTAACCTCCCCATCACAAGACCCATCAGGTGTGAAACCCACCACAAGACCCTCACTTGACATACCCACACCTGATCCATCACAAGACCCTCACTTGATACACCCACACCTGATCCATCACAAGACCCACAAGACCCTCACTTGACACACCCACACCTCATCCATCACAAGACCCTCACTTGACACACCCACACCTGACCCATCACAAGACCTTCACTTGACACACCCACACCTGACCCATCACAAGACCCTCACTTGACACACCCACACCTGATCCATCACAAGACCCATCACAAGACCCTCACTTGACACACCCACACCTGATCTATCACAAGACCCACAAGACCCTCACTTAACACACCCACACCTGACCCATCACAAGACCCATCGATCACCTGACCTGATGTGACCTCACCATCACATACCTATTGACCATACAAAGCCCTTATAAACAGACACTGAAGCATCACTAGACACCCCCTTACTGTAACTCCACTGAAGATGCTACCTAGACTGGTAATGAAATGTTCAGAAACCAACCCACAAGCTCAGTTAACGAACCTTCACTTATAATCTTTTATATATCTACAAATTTACCTATCATATTCTTTTATACAGAAGTCCTTGACTTACAATGGTTCATTTAAAGACCCTTCAAAGTTACAACGGCATTGAAAAATGTGACTGATCACTGTTTGTCAGAGTTACGGCCTTTCCAGCATCCCCATGATCACGGGATCACAATTCAGATGCTTGGCAGCTGCTTTATATTTATGACGGTTGCGGTGTGCCAAGTTCATGTGATTCCCTTTTGGACAAGCAAAGTTGAACAACTAATTTAAGAATGGCAGCAATTCACTTAAGAACTCTGGCAAGAAAAGTTGTAAAGGGTGCAAAACTCAGTTAACAAGTGTCTCACTTAACAACAGAAATTTTGGGCTCAAAAATTGTGGTCGTAAGTCAAGGACTACTGATGTATCTGCCTAGTTTGCAAACAGAATCCTGAAGCATCACCTTAAGGCAGGGGAAGGCAACCTTGGCTCGTTTATGACTCGTGGACTCCCAGAATCCCTCAGCCAGCCAGCCATTTATTTATTTATTTTATTTTATTAAACTTATATACCATGCTGAGGGGAACTTATATACCATGCTGAGGGGAAAGGGAGAGGTTTCCAAACTGAGCCATGCCGGCTGAGGAATTCTGGGAGTTGAAGTCCACAAGTCATAAAAGAGCCAATGTGGCCTATCCCTGCCTTAAGGGGAGGAATGATAAATTGATTGCTGTTTAAAGACAAATCTTCCCCAAGAAGTAAGTAATTTGACATCCTGATTTCCTATAATGTGCCAGAGAAAATGGAGAGAGGATTTGTAAGATTAGTTCACAGCCCATCCTATGGATAAAATGGGAATAGGCCATAGATTAGACCTGGGCATTTTATGATCCTTGGTCTGGCCCACGTTAGGTCAATTGGACATTAGAAATCAAATGTAAATAAGTGTATGCCACTGCTTTTTGAGGTAGTCCTCGACTTAGGATCACAAATCCTGAGTCCTTCGGGAGAAGGGCGGTATAGAAATTCAATTAAATAAAAATAAATAAATTGAGCCCCAAATTTCTGCTGTTAAAGAGACATTTGTCTGAAATGAACAATATATGTATTGTATATGTGACAGGATAATTACTATATAATGAAATGGGGAAACGTGGGCTACCCGAAAACTAAGTTTTCTTCTATATATTATAGGCTAGTTCGGATTATTTTATTCCAATTAAATAAAACGTAAAAACAGGACATGGATATGTATATGTGAAAATATAAAGAAAATTGTGCTAATTGATTGCGTTATAATTAGAAATGTATTAATTTGACTATGCTATCATAATTAAGGGAATTGGAGAGGGAATTCTTGTTGATGTAACTTGACCTATCTCCAAATGACTTGTTATTTACTATTGTTTACTATCAATTACCCAACCTCCGTATTGCTTCATAAATACCTGGATGTAAAATTAAAAAAATCAATAAAATTTATATTAAAAAAAAGAGAGACATTTGTTAAAGTGAGTTTTGCCGCATTTTACAAAGTTTCTTGCCACAGTTTTTAAGCGAATCACCGCAGTCGATAAGTTGGTAACCCGGTTGTTAAGTGAATCTGGCTTCCCCCATTGACTTTCCTTGTCAAAAGGTCGCAAAAGGGGATCACGTGACCTCAGGACACAGCAACGGTCATAAATATGAACTCAGTTGCCCAACATCTGAATTTTGATCACGTGAGCATCAGGATGCTACAAAAGTCATAAGGGTGAAAAATGGTGATAAGTCATTTTTTCAATGCCGTTGTAACTTTCAACCGTCACTAAATGAACCATTGTAAGTTGAGGACTACCCGTATTTCAAAGGCAACTGCTGGGTTCCCCCCCCAATTAATGTAGCTGCATGCTTGTGTGTCTATCCATGTTTCCCCAAAAATAAGACTGGATCTTATATTAATTTTTGCTCCAAAAGACTCATTGGGGTTTATTTTCTGGATAGGGCTTATATTCAGGGAAATAAGGTACTAAATGCGTCCTTCTGGCTGATTATCTCTAATGGGGCTTCTTTTTGGGATGGGGTTTATATTACAAGCGTCCTGAAAAATCATGCTAGGGCTTATTTTCCGGTTGGGTCTTATTTTCAGGGAAATACGGTATGTATTTTCACAGCCCTATTGGTTCAGCCTTCCATAACAGTCCCAATTTCTCATACGCCCCCTTGGGAAATTTAACTGCCCTTGCCGTGTTATGCCATGACGGCTTGGTTACAGAAAGGGATCAAGCTGGCTTATCATATGAAGTAGTTACTGAGTGGTTAAAAGGTAAAGGTAAAGCTTCCCCTGCACACGCGTGCTAGTCGTTTCTGACTCTAGGGGCCGGTGCTCATCTCCGTTTCAAAGCCGAAGAGCCAGCGCTTGTCCGAGGACATCTCCGTGGTCATGTGGCCGGCATGACTAGACGCCAAAGGTGCGCAACGTTGTTACCTTCCCACCATAGTGGTCCCTATTTTTCTACTTGCATTTTTACGTGCTTTGGAACTGCTAGGTTGGCAGAAGCTGGGACGAGTAACAGGCGCTCACTCTGTTCCGCGGCACTCGGGATTCGACCTGCCAAACTGCCGACCTTCTGTTTGACAACTTAGCGTCCTAACCCACTGAGCCACCACGTCCCTCACTGAGTGGTTAGCAGCTGCCTATTCTCAGCTGGAAAAAAAATATCACTTCTTTTATGAGATCCTTGGTGCCCTCTGAGCTGGGCTGTTTTCTTGCAGACGTTTCATTACCCAACTAGGTAGCATCATTGCTACTTTCTTCTGGCTCGTAAACCTGGAGGTGGCAAGACCCACAAAGATGTTAAGGGATCTGGAGGCTAAAGCATGCGATGAAGGCAACTCGGTATGTTTAGCCTAATGAGGAGAAGGCTTAGGGGTGACATGCGCTAAGAGCTGTCCCAGAAAAGAGGGGGCTGACTTATTTTCCAAAGCACCTGAGGGCAGGACAAGAATCAACGGATGGAAACTAAACCAAGAGAGAAGCAACCCAGAACTAAGGAGAAATTTCCCGACAAGGAGAACAATTAATCAGTGGGACAGCCTGCCTCCAGAAGTTGTGGGTGCACCATCACTGGAGGTCTTCAAAAAAAGATTGGACAACCATTTGTCTGGGATGGTATAAGGCCGTGGTGGCGAACCTATGGCATGCGTGCCACAGGTGGCACGCAGAGCCCTCTCTGTGGGCACGCACGCCGTCGCCCCAGTCCTAGGCCTTCATCTGGGTTTTATAAAACCTTTTTACTTTAGGCTTCCGCTGTCGTGTGCAAAAAAAAAAAGGTTCAATCAATCAATTTCAACTTCTCGCGGGAAAAAAAAGATCTCGCAAAGTTGGAATTGACTGGTTGAACTTTTTAGTCCCACCCAGTCTGCCGTTACTACTGCAGCCAAGCCCAGCCAATGGGCCACGCCCAGCCAATGGGCCACGCCCAGCCAATGGGCCACGCCCACCCGGCACCCAAGCGGGATTTGGGTTGCAGTTTGGGCACTCGGTCTCTAAAAGGTTCGCCATCACGGACTCCTGCCTTGGGCGGGGGGTTGGACTCGAAGACCTCCAAGGTCCCTTCCCGTTGTATGACTCTATGTTTTACCATGTTGCATGAACCGTGCCCTCACATTAAGCCATCAGATGGTTTATTTCTTTGTCAAATGCAAGGTTATACGAACTCAACCGTTGGGATTCTGTTAACCTGCCATCGTTGTCTCTTCCATTAGCAGATGTGGCTATGAGGTCAGTGGTTAAGCAGCTGGAAAGCTCCTTTAAACCAAGTAAATGTTCCAAAAAGATTTGAACATCTTGACTCTTGTACCACGGATTCTCTCAGGCTCGTCAACTTTTTAATTCGAAAGGTGAGAACCGTGCCAAGTCCTTTAATATTGTAGCTAAGCAGCTAAATCCTCTTAACGATTAACCAGAGGCTGAAGTTTATCTCAGCTCCCTAGAATATTAAAAGTAGAGAGGCTAGACGAGTTGAGGAGTAGATTTCAGAGAGAGAAAAAAAATTGGTTTTTAAGAGAATCTACAACCACAGGGAAAGAGTGCCAATGAAGGTATTCGTGTAAATATAAACTCTTATCCTTTTTTTTTTTCTTTCAACATTCCTAAAAGCTAAAGCAAAGAAACTTGCTCACGACTTTTACCTTGCCGTGTGTTGTGCATTTATTCCAATAGATGCATTACATCCATTGCACACCCCCTCCTCCCCTTTTCCACTTGGAAAAAAAAATCACACCTCCAAATATGAATTTCAAAGACTCAACAACCCGCGAGGATCTAACAATCGCAAATGCTACTTAATCCTTCTGTCTCACAATTTTATCCACCACCACCCCTCAACCTTCTGCAATCGCAGGGCAGGAGAAACGCCGCTCCCTCCGCCAAGGAGGTTGCAAAGAGGGCGGGACATTTCGGAAGCGGTTGTGACAGTGTGCAAACAAGGAAGCAAAGCAATATGTTTAGGAAAAGTTGTTTTCTGCTCCCAGAGCATCACCAAACATTCTAGCATGAATGTAAATAAAATGCATTTATCACCGCTTCAAACAGACGTAAGTTTGGGGTGGCTCTGATTAACCGCTCCTATCCCCCCCCACCCCAATTCTTAAATCGTGGCAAAGCTTCAATTTAAGAAGAGACCCTATGGAACGGCTCTTCGCATCAACATATCAGGGACAGCTTTGGGGTTAAATAAAATCCTTCCTCTCTGAAACCTGAATAAATCTTGGCTGGGATTTTGAATGCAGAAACATAGAAAACGGATGGCAGAAAGAAGATCTAGTGATCCATGGAGATCAAAGGAGATTTTTTGTTATTTTTTTAATATAAGCGGGGGGGGGGAAATGATGCTCTCTGAGCTTGGTGTTTTTCTTGCAGACGTTTCATTACCCAACTAGGCAACATCATCAATGCTAGAAGGAAGTAGGGTTTGTGGAAGAGAGGAGGAGGTGGAGGAGGAGGAGGAGGAGGACGAGGACTCTGGTGTCCTTGGTGCTCTCTGAGCTTGGTTGTTTTCTTGCAGATGTTTCATTACCCAACTAGGCAACTTCATCAATGCTAGAAGGAAGTAGGGTTTGTGGAAGAGAGGAGGAGGAGGAGGAGGAGGAGGAGGAGGAGGAGGAGGAGGAGGACGACGACGACGACGACTCTGGTGTCCTAGGTGCTGTCTGAGCTTGGTTGTTTTCTTGCAGATGTTTCATTACCCAACTAGGCAACTTCATCAATGCTAGAAGGAAGTAGGGCTTGTGGAAGAGAGGAGGAGGAGGTGGAGGAGGAGGAGGAGGAGGAGGACGACGACGACGACGACGATGACTCCTCTGGTGTCCTAGGTGCTGTCTGAGCTTGGTTGTTTTCTTGCAGATGTTTCATTACCCAACTAGGCAACATCATCAATGCTAGAAGGAAGTAGGGTTTGTGGAAGAGAGGAGGAGGAGGAGGAGGAAGAGGAGGAGGAGGAGGACGACGACAATGACGACAACGATGACTCTGGTGTCCTAGGTGCTCTCTGAGCTTTGTTGTTTTCTTGCAGACGTTTCATTACCCAACTAGGCAACATCATCAGCGCTACAAGGAAGTGGGGTTTGTGGAAGAGGGGAGGAGGAGGACTGTGGGATCCTTGGTGCTCTTGGAGTTTGGTGGTTTTCTTGCCCGACATTTCATTACCCAACTAGGCAACATCATCAATGCTAGTCATTTTTGACATACTTATTTATTATTTTTAAAATTAAATTTATTTACTTATTTTTTTAGTTTTATTTTTTTAATTTTTGGCCAGATGATTGACATAGCCCAAGCATGTTTCAGCTCAGTTATTGATGACCGATCCGCTACCTCGGCTGGAAGCTGGTTTCAAACTTCTACCACTCTTTCGCACTTTCTAGCGTGACCTTTGAATGTCTCAAAGACATTCATCCAGCCAAGTTATCTCTTTTTTTGTAGAATTGCGTGACAGAGTCCTACGGTGGGGCAGGCCCCTTCAACGGAGTCCGACCCCTGCCAAATACAGGAATCTAGACGAAAGTAAACTAGAAGAGAGCTGGGGACTCTGTGGCAGTAGGTTTCTGGTAAATTAGAAGCCGTTTGTGAACTTTCTGCGAGTTACAAAACAATCATAGATGGTTCACAGAACTGTAACTGTGGAAGTTAGCTTGCTGTCGGGACTACCCGTTAACTGCTTTATTCTATAGTAGACAAGATCAGAGGTCACCAACCTTTTTGGTTTGGCAGCCCGGAAAGGCAGGCACCTTTACACACGCGCACGGACACACAAAGGGGCCATGCATGAGCGCACATGCATGTGCAAACAGGCCACATGTGAGCGCATGTGCACATGCAAACGGGCCTGTGCGAGCACCACAAATTTGGTGATGCTAGCACCGGCGGGACACTTGGGGGCGGGGCGACGCTAGCACCAACGGGATGCTCGGGCAGCACAAGCATGAGTGTGGAGGGTGAGTGCATGCACACATGCGCATGCACTGGCCATCTCTTCAGGCCACCGCCCGGTAATGGGGACCCCTGAGATAGATGGTAGGTGAAACTGGTTGACCGATAATAGATTTTTATCTTTGAAATATTTTTTTAATGCCGTATACTGGTAATTCAGTAAACAGAGATCTAGAATTTCCTAAACAGTGGACCTGTTTTGCAACGGTAGTGCGGGGGAAACTATTACTGCTGAAATATACCGTATTTATCGGCGTATAACACGCACCTCATTTTAAAAAGGAAATTTCAGGAAAAAAACTGAAATTTCAAATAAATAACTATGGGTCATTAACATTATATCGGCGTATAACACGCACACATCATTTGCCCCCTATTTTCAGGAAGAAAAAGTGCGTGTTATACGCCGATAAATACGGTATTTATCTGTAGTTCACCAGAGCGGTACAATTATGTGTACAGGAAGTCCTTGACTTACAACCGTTCATTTAGTGACCGTTTGAAGTTACAACGGCACTGAAAAAAGTGACCCGTGACCGTTTTTCATAATTAACGACCGTTGCAGCATCCCCACCGTCGCACCGCCAAAATTCAGATGCTTGGCAACTGGCACGTACTTACGACAGTTGCAGTGTCCTGGGGTGGGGGGTGTCATGTGATCCCCTCTTGCGACCTTCTGACAAGCAAAGTCAGTGAGGAAGCCAGATTCACTTAACAACCGAGGTGCTAACTTCACCCCTGCAGTAATTCACTTAACAACCGCGTCAAGGAAGGTTGTTAATTGGGGCAAAGCTCGCTTAACAAACGTCTCGCTTGGCCACAGAGATATGGGGCTCAGTTGTGGATGTAAGTCGAGGACTACCCGTATCTTTGTTATTTCTGTGGTTAGGCGCATTTTTTATCCTGGTTTTGTTGTCTTTTTTTCTTTTCTCCTTTTTATGTTTTCTGGTTTGGTTTTGTTCTCTCTCTCTCTCTCTTTCTTTTTTTGGTCTTTTAACTTTGGAAATAAAATAAACGTTTTATAAAGGGAGAGGGAGGAGCTTCTCCCCTTTGGGGATCTTTTTGGTACACGACTGCTTAGCCAAGCGGCCAGACTCACGTGAGTAACTCTTTCTTGATTTCCTTGGACAGGAACTTAAGCTTGAAGTTGGTTAAGGTGATCTCCCCGGGATATTTTCTTTCTTCAAAGTTTTCTTCGGGGACTTCTTGTTCGTCGGCTTCCGAGGAGGCGAAGGAATGAGCAGCGGGTTCTGACTGCAAAAAAAAAAAAGCAAAAAAAAAAAAGCAAACCCAGTTAATTTTCCAGAGGGAGTAGAGGGAGCTTGGCAGAACTACCCCCAAGGCACTTGGGGCAAAACTCCAGAGAATTCCTGAGTGGGGTTCGTGAGTTAAAATGTGGGTTAAAACATGGGAAGGCGAAGAGAAAAGTCAGCAGAGTCGATTCTGGCTTATAAAGACACTGAGGAGATTTATCCTGAGGATCGGAGCACCCTGCAGATCCACGGTGGGGATAAAGCTCCCGAAGTCTGTGAATTTTACGGGAGGAAAGTTATATTAGTCTACGGTAGCGAGAAATCAAGAGGGGTCTGGTAAGAGCCAGTCTGTGGCTGGCCTAGAAACCAGACAACAGCCAATCATCAGGAGACCGTGAGTTCTAGTCCCATCGTCCGCATGAAAGTCACCTAGATGGCTTTGGGGCAATCACCAGGAGAGGGTGAGTTCTAGTCCTGCCTTAGGGCATGAAAGCTGGCTGGGTGACTTTGGCCCAATCACCAGGAGTTGGTGAGTTCTAGTCCTGCCTTAGGGCATGAAAGCTGGCTGGGTGTCTTTGGGCCAGTCTCCTTCTCTCAGCCCAATCCACCTCACAGCATTGTTGTTTTGGGGAAAATAGGAGGAGGAAGGAGTATTAGGTGTTACGTTATAAGCTAACGTGCATAAACTAACACCTCAGGTTAGTTATAAACAATAATAAAGGTGGAATAAAATTCAAAGAAATAAAAGGAACATCTTTTCTGACTAACAAATGCTATTGGGTTCACCCCAGGTCTCTTGCCTTCAATGCTTGATCCCATGGGACCTTGGAGATGCACCACCTGAGATTCCAGGCACCCCGAATTTTAATCTTCCAGAAGTCCATGAAGATTTGGGTTCTTGCCCAAAGCTTTGGGCTAGGAAGGGGTTGAATGAGGGGGAGTCAATGATATGGGTGGTCTGGTACCTGATGTATGTTTGTCCTATTTCAATCTTGTCATTTTCATTGGCGGCTTTGTCTAGGATTTTATGTGAGATGAAAGGAAGGAAGGAAGGAAGGAAGGAAGGAAGGAAGGAAGAAAGAAAAAGAAAGAAAGAAAGAAAGAAAGAAAGGAAAGAAAGAAAGAAAGAAAGAAAGAAAGAAAGAAAGAAAGAAAGAAAGAAAGAAAGAAAGAAAGAAAAAGAAAAGAGGCAGAAGTATTGGTGAGCTGTAGTTTCCTTCACCAGATACACAGAAAGGCCAGTGAGCTGCAGCTAACAAAAAGTTTGCTCAGTTTGCTTTTACTAAATTTCAACAATTTTTTTTTACCAACGTTTGTTGGAAAACATGCTACCAGATTCCTGATGTTAAGCTCAGCTTTTTCAATCTGCAATACACATGGAGAAGCTGTGTTGTTTCTTCTCAGTGCCTGTAATGGCATGAGCGAAAGACCCCGGGAGATAAGGTAAAGAATAATCAAGATAAGAGACAGTATAGCCTGCAGCTGTATAGTGGGCCAGATAAGAACCTCACAAGAGACTTTTCCTATTTCCTCAGGCTGCAAAGAACATTGCTCTTTCAGACTCACATGTAGCTTTACAGTAAAGTAGAATTACTTTATCGGGTGGTGTTTCCTGCCGGGCCTACCCGGCAGGAAAGACTCATAACGTATCAGACCCTGATCACCCAAGAGGTGTTTCCTCTGGCTGTACATAACATCCTTCAATATAAGTGCCTAAGATGTCTTGCAAGCACAATTCAGTTAATACAGAAATATGCCAAACAAATAATCTTTCCTCCTCTCTGCCCCCCCCCACTCCCTCCTCAATTATTTTATTAGAAGAGGCAAACAAGACATTAAGAAATGCACACATCAGCTGGGTGCAATCTAAATTGTGGGCACTAAGGCAATTTAAACCTTCAAAGATAACAATTTATATCAAGGTTAAATATAATTTCCAAGACGTTAATAAAGGTAACGTCGTACGTTGGAGCGTACAGCTAAGGATGGTATTGATCGACCGTTGCAAAGCACATTCAATTGTTTTCTGATATTAAAGAAAGGTTTCCATCTGGAGTGCAATGCTTAATCCAAAGGTCTCTGCTGTATTGTTGTACATTATTGCTTATAAATGTTAAATGACCTTTTTCTTCCAATGGGCAGAAAAGCCCCATTCTTTGAAAAACTGCTTGCATTTTCAAGGATACAAGTGAACAGAAATTGACATTATATTAGCGTGTATGTTGTGTCTTTAGATTGCGGTACTGGCACAACTGGTATAAGTCCCAGCAGACAGCACATGGCTAATCTTGAGAAAGTTAAGCAGAATGAAAGTTTGCAAGGAAATCCCAAGCAAAACCGGGAAGAAAAATATCCCAGAACATAGCAAAGAACCTTGAGACGCCCATTAAGACATTTGGGACTGAGTCAACACCTGGCTTTCTATACAGATAGCCCTCGACTTAACAACCCTTAGTTTAGTTACCTATCTCAGCCTAAGCCACCTCACAGGGTTGTTGTTGTGGGGAAAATAGCAGGAAGAAGGAGTATTAGATATGTTCACTGCCTTGAGTTATTGGTTAAAAATAATAAAGGTGGGATGTAATTAATTAAACACATCTGTTCTTAACTGATTCTGTGCTTAGGTAATCTGTGTCAGCTGATCACAGGATGTAGACCCATTTTTGAGGATTATCTGTAATCATGCTTGGTGCTTCTTGTCTGGACCAACTCAAATGGCTGACGAGTGAAGGCGAATATACGTGTCCCAGGATAGTGTTGTAGGTTCAGTGGTGGGATTCAGCCAGTTTGCACCAATTTGGTAGAACAGGTAGCTAAATCTTTGCTGTACTCAAAGAACCTGCTGGCTTCCAGAAGTCTAGTCTAGGCCTTGGAGGCCTGGAGGTCTTCCAGGCCTAGAATGGACCGCCGGAAGTGCGTGGATGCCACTTCAGGAAGTCCGTTCTAGGCCTCGGAGGCCTAGAATGGCCCATCGGAAATGCATGGATGCCACTTCAGGAAGTCCGTTCTAGGCCTTGGTGGCCTCCTAGGTCTAAAATGGCCTGCTGGAAGTGTTTGGATGCCACTTCCGGAAGTGCGTTCTAGGCCTCTGAGGCCTAGAATGGCCCATCGGAAATGCATGGATGCCACTTCAGGAAGTCCATTCTAGGCCTCAGGGGCCCAGGCCTGGATCGAATAAGAGAACCGGTTGTTGTTTAGGCATTGGAATTCCACCACTGTGTAGGATCCAATCTGGGTTGGTCACTGGGACCAGAGGTTTCCACCTTCTGAGCTTTTGGATTTGGGCTGGAGCCCATCTTCAGGGAACTTCTGTCTAGCTAGTGAGAAGTTCCCTGAAGATGGGATCTAGCATGAATCCGAAAGTTCGGCAGACGAAAACTTCGGTCCCGGTGACCCGACCCAGATTGGATCCTACATCAAAGGGTTGACATCGACCTTGCTAGTCTCAAAATAGATCTTCCCCCGCCCTCACCTTTACAGTCCAAGAAACAAGGGCAGGAGTAGTCAACCTTGGCTCTTTTATGACTTGTGGACTTCAACTCCCAGAATTCCTGAGCCAGCATGGCTCAGCTTGGAAACCTCTCCCTTTCCCCTCAGCATGGCTGGCTCAGGAATTCTGGGAGTTGAAGTCCACAAGTCATAAAGCGGCCTAGGCCTAAGCCAGGTGTAGTCAACCTTGGCTCTTTTATGACTCGTGGACTTCAACTCCCAGAATTCCTGAGCCAGCATGGCTCAGCTTGGAAACCTCTCCCTTTCCCCTCAGCCTGGCTGACTCAGGAATTCTGGGAGTTGAAGTCCCACGAGTCATAAAAGAGCCAAGGTTGCCTACCTCTGAACGGGGGTCCCTTTTGAGATGCTTGCTCCCCTGCCCAACCCCTCTCTTCCTCCTGTCTCCCCTCCCCACAGCCCACTCAGGGTGCAGGGCTGAGTCTTCTCCCCACCCTAAGAAAGGTAAGCAACGTCCGAGGAGCCTTGCAACTCCTCCTCCAGTTTACCTCCTCCAGTTCCTCTTCTCGCTGTCGGTTTGGTTTGGTGTAGTCAATGGGCCCGTCCCACTCATCCTGGCGAGAGGTGTGGCTGGACTGGGGCGAGGTGGCACTGGTGCAGTTTTGGCGTTGGGACACGTCGGGGTATTTGATGCTGGGGCTACTGCTGCAGCTGCTGCTGCTGGGGAAGTTGCTTTCGCGTTTGCGATGCTTGTTCATGCTTAAGTCCAGAGTCCCGTTTTCATCCACTTCAATGTCCGTGGGCTGAAAGGTGGAAAGTTTTGACAGCTCATTTACGAGGTCTTCTTTCAATCCTGCAAACTCAAAACCGGCTGTTTTTCTGGACACCCTCCTGTTGGGGGTGGACCTAACTGTCTTACACCGGAATTATCTGTGGCGTGCTTGGTGCTCTCTGAGTTTGGTTGTTTTTTCTTGCAGATATCTCATTACCAAACTAGGTAATGCACACCATGGTGGGGAGAGAAAGGAATAAACGAGGTACAAGACCGAACACATGGCGCGCCCTGCCATACATCAAAAACATTTCGGAAGCAGTAGAACGTAGCTTCCGAGATCTGCAAGCGGGCATCGCACGCCGCCCAGGGGCTACCACGCGACAACAAATTATGCATTGTAAAGATCACTTATGCACAAATAAAAAGGTATTAATCTAACCGTCTGGCTTGTATCCTATTTAGCGAAGGGCACGCCGGGCTAAGACCCTTATTATGATTTACAGCTTACATTTTTATATTGCCAGCTGCCCAGCGTTGCTGTATCAGTGAGGGTGGCATACAAATTAAACAAACAAATAAATAAATAAATAAATACAGGTAGTCCTCATGACCACAATTGAGCCCAGAATTTCTGTTCCTAAGTGGAACCTTTGTTAATTTGAATTTCTTGCCAGTTGAGTAAGCCTCAGTTGTTAAGTTAGTAGCACAGTTGTTAAGTGAATCCCGTTGAGTTGGCTTGTCAGACGGTCACAAAAAGGGATCAGATTCCCCCCCCTCCCCCCAGGACAGTGCAACTGTCATAAATGTGAGTCACTTGCCAAGCATCTCACTTTTGCTTTGAAGAAATTTCCTGAGAACGAAGAAGAAATTTCCTGAGAACTAAGAAGAAATTTCCTGAGAACTAAGAAGAAATTTCCTGACAGTTAGAATAAATAACCAGTGGAACAACCTGCCTCCAGAAGTTGTCAGTGCTTCAACACTGGAACTTTTTAAAGAAGAGATTGGACAGTCATTTGCGTGAAATGATATAGAGTTTCCTCCACGAGCAGGGGGTTGGACTAGATGACCTCCAAAGTCCCTTCCAACTCTCTATTCTATTCTATTCTATTCTATTCTATTCTATTCTATTCTATTCTATTCTATTCTATTCTATTCTATTCTATTCTCTATTCTAATCATCATCATCATCATCATCATCATCATCATCATCATCATCATTTGGAAGGGACCTTGGAGGTCATCCTAGTCCAACCCCCTGCTCAGGCAGGAAACCCTATACCATTTCAGGCAAATGGCTGTCCAGTCTCTTCTTAAAAACTTCCAGTGTTGGAGCATTCACCGCTTCTGGAGGCAGGTTGTTCCATTCTATTCTATTCTATTCTATTCTATTCTATTCTATTCTATTCTATTCTATTCTATTCTATTCTATTCTATTCTATTCTATTCTATTCTATTCTATTCCATTTTCTATTCTATTCTATTCCATTCTATTCCATTCCATATTTATTCTATTCTATTCTATTCTATTCTATTCTATTCTATTCTATTCTATTCTATTCTATTCTATTCTATTCTATTCTATTCTATTCTATTCTATTCATCATCATCATCATCATCATTTGGAAGGGACCTTGGAGGTCATCCTAGTCCAGGGGTCGGCAACCTCGGCTCTTTTATGACTCGTGGACTTCAACTCCCAGAATTCCTGAGCCAGCATAGCTGGCTCAGGAATTCTGGGAGTTGAAGTCCACGAGTCATAAAAGAGCCGAGGTTGCCGACCCCTGTCCTAGTCCAACCCCCTGCTCAGGCAGGAAACCCTATACCATTTCAGGCAAATGGCTGTCCAGTCTCTTCTTAAAAACTTCCAGTGTTGGAGCATTCACCGCTTCTGGAGGCAGGTTGTTCTATTCTATTCTATTCTATTCTATTCTATTCTATTCTATTCTATTCTATTCTATTCTATTCTATTCTATTCTATTCTATTCTATTCTATTCTATTCTATTCTATTCTATTCTATTAGATTCTATTAGATTCTATTAGATTCTATTCTATTCTTGATCGCTGCAGTGACTGTGTGAAAGGCGGTCGTTAAGTCCCTTTGTTCACAGGTGTTGTAGCTTGGAACGGTCCCTCAATGCACTGGGGTAAGTCCAGGACTCCCTGTCACGCTTCCATGGGGCTGTTCACTCTCGCCTGCTCACCTTGCCAGAGAGATCTTGCTGCTTGGTGCTGAGGTTTTCAGGCATTTCCCAGCAGCGGGTGGAGAGGTTCAAAATGGCGGTGGCAGCCATGTGGGCGGCTTCGGCGTCATGGGAGTAGTCGAAGCCTGTGGACGAAGACGAAGCGTTCTTCACGTAACTGCTGGAAGGGCTGTGGCTGGGGGAAGTGGAAACCTTTGGAAAAGGTTTGCCTGTAAAAAGGGAGCAAGAGAGGCAGAAAGGTGTGGATGGCTTCAGCCATTTGTTTATTTCTTGCTCCCTTGTCTTTCCTGCAGGAATTCAACACAGCATGGAAAAACTCCTTCCTCTAATACTCCGACAGCAAGAACCCGGTTTGGTTTAGTGGTTAAGGCACCCAGGCCAGAAAGTGGTAAACTGTGAGTTCTAATCCTGCTTTAGTCATGAAAGTCAGCTGGGTGACTTTGGGCCAATCATCAGCGGACTTTGGGTTCTAGTCCTGCCTTAGGCATGAAAATCGGCTGGGTGACTTTGGGCCAATCACTAGGTGACTGTGAGTTCTAGTCCCGCCTTAGACAAGAAAGTTGGCTGGGTGACTTTGGGCCAATCACTAGGGGATTGTGAGTTCTACTCCTGCCTTAGAAAAGAAAGTCTGCTGGGTGACTTTGGGCCAATCACCAGGAGACTGTGAGTTCTACTCCCGCCTTAGACAAGAAAGTCTGCTGGGTGACTTTGAGCCAATCACCAGGAGACTGTGAGTTCTAGTCCCGCCTTAGTAGACAAGAAAGTTGGCTGGGTGACTTTGAGCCAATCACTAGGGGACTGTGAGTTTTAGTCCCACTTTAGACAGGAAAGTCGGCTGGGTGACTTTGGGCCAATCACCAGGAGATTGTGAGTTCTAGACCCGCCTTAGTAGACAAGAAAGGTGGCTGGGTGACTTTGAGCCAATCACAAGGAGACGGTGAGTTCCAGTCCCACCTTGGGCACGAAAGTTGTCTGGGTGACTTTGGACTAATTACTAGGGGACTGTGAGTTCTAGTCCCGCCTTACACAAGAAAGTCAGCTGGTCTATATTGGTCCAATTGGCTGGACCACAAATAAATAACCACAACCCCCCGCCCCCGCCATAAATCCATTCTCCCAATGGCCTTCCATGACCAGACGCAACTTACATTTAAAGGCTTTAGGTGAGGTTTCACTAGACTGAATCTTTGGGGCAAGCATGCGTTTGCCAAAAACCTGAGCGTCAAAACTTGCATAATCGAAGGTGACTTTGGAGTACTTCTCCAGCTCCTTGGCCAAGTTGGCCCTTGGCGTGGAAGGAACCATGTTGGGCCTGTAATTTCCATACTGAGGCACCTCGAGTTGCTTCACAAAACACATAGGCCTGAAGAAAAGAGAAAGGAAAAGAGGGAACTTTGGTGAGACGTTCACGATTCTGGGCGAACGTGTGAGAAACAACTTGGCTATAAGGGTCCCTGTCAGGAAATATACAGTCATCTTTCCGACAGAGGAGAACATTTGCAGCTCAGGGTTGAAATGAGGGGTCTTTGGTGCTCTCTGGGCTTGGTGGTTTTCTTGCAGATGTTTCATTACCCAACTAGGCAGTGTCATCAGTGCGAGAAGGGAATGAGGTTTGTGGAGAAGAGGGGGAGGAAGAGAGGGGGAGGAGGAGGAAGAGGACTGTGGGGGGGTCTTTGATGCTCTCTGACTTGGATATTTTCCTGCAGATGCTTCATTACCCAACTATGTAACATCATCAGGGCTAGAAGGAAGTGAGGTTTATGGAGAGGAGGAGGAGGAGGAGGAGGAGGAGGAGGAGGACTGTTGGGTCCTTGGTGCTCTCTGAGCTTGGTTGTTTTCTTGCAGACGCTTCATTACCAAACTAGGTAACATCATCAGTGGTAGAAGGAAGTGAGGTTTATGGAGGAGGAGGAGGAGGAGGAGGAGGAGGAGGAGGAGGAGGAGGAGGAGGAGGAGGAGGAGGAGGAGGAGGAGGAGGAGGAGGAGGAGAACGACGACTGTTGGGTCCTTGGTGCTCTCTGAGCTTGGTTGTTTTCTTGCAGATGCTTCATTACCAAACTAGGTAACATCATCAGTGCTAGAAGGGCCTTATATATAAACAGAGAGCAAATCTCATCCCTTTTAGCACCGATGATGTTACCTAGTTTGGTAATGAAGCGTCTGCAAGAAAACAGCCAAACTCAAAAAGCACCAAGGATACCTCACATTCATCCATTAAAGACAAACATAAAGGTAAAGGTAAAGGTTCCCCCGCACACGCGTGCTAGTCGTTTCTGACTCTAGGGGCCAGTGCTCATCTCCGTTTTAAAGCCAAAGAGCCAGTGCTTGTCCGAGGACGTCTCCCTGGTCATGTAGCCAGCATGACTGGACGCCAGAGGCGCATGGAGCGCTGTTACCTTCCCACCATAGTGGTCCCTATTTTTCTACTTGCATTTTTATGTGCTTTCGAACTGCTAGGTTGGCAGAAGCTGGGACGAGTAACAGGCGCTCACTCTGTTACTCTACTGCTTTACAAACATAGGAAAGATCAAATCCAATAAAATCCAATCACAGTATTTTATTATAATATGAAGAAAATCATTTGGAATTATTTTCTGAGCAATTGGGAGTTGAGGCTATAGATACTGTTTGTGTTCAAATTCTTTTTTTTTTCTGGAACAGAATCCATTTAGAAACACATAGTATGAAGTATAAAAGGGGAAGGTATATAGCAAAATGGAAGAGATTATAAATATGCTTCTGGGAAACAATGAATGATTCTAAGTGTTACCAATTTTCACATCTGATAGAAAACGTAGTGTCTTTAGAGAGCGATAGTAAAATCCAGACTTAATTCAATAGAATGAAAGGGTTTACACCAATCCACAAACAGCTCAGGCATTATTGGATTTTATGACTTTGTCTGTTTTTGGAAGCTTTAATTTGATTTGTTCTGATTTATTTCTGGCTCTGTGCTTTTGATCTGAAGAAGTGACAAAGTTGGAAGTTCCACTTCTAGGCAACCTGTTTTTAGCAAGAATACTTGCTCAATTCACTTACTGGCTCCTGGACTTCAGACTTCAGTTTTTATTTCCCTCAACCCTGAAAATTAATGCTCTGTTATTGAACTTTTTAAAATTATCATTCCAGCTTTTCACATAGTCAGATAACAGAAGATAACAGAATAATACAGTTGGGAGGGACCTTGTAAGTCTTCTAGTGACTAGTCCAGGGGTAGGCAAGCTTGGCTCTTTTATGACTCGTGGACTTCAACTCCCAGAATTCCTAGTCAGCATAGCCATAGTTGCCCACTTCCTCCCAATGGCTGGTTCAGGAATTCTGGGAGTTGAAGTCCACAGGTCGCAAAGGGGCCATAGTTGCCCTCCCCTGCAATGGGGGAAACTTATTTACTTAACGACTGTGTAATTCACTTAACAAACATGGCCAAAAAAAGGTTGTAAAAAGGAGTTCCATGGCGGCTCAGGAATTCTGGGAGTTGAAGTCTGCAAGTCATAAAAAGGGCGAAGTTTGAAGACCCCCGGACTAGAGATACCTCGTTCGCTTAATTGTTAATCATAGGGTTTAGCCTGAGAGGCAGAGATCTTAATCAATGGTGCTAGTAGTTCGGTAGTTCTAAGTAAAGCGATTTTTGAAATCAAAACCTTGGCACTTCCTTTGCAATTTGGCCCTGCAGCAGCTACCTCAGATGGCACATGGATGCAGTCTCTAATCAGCAAATCATGAGAAGTGCAGAGAGCCAGTTTATTAAACCATCGAATAATTAACTAGCGCCCACATCCAGTCCACCCAGCTGTGAAGAAATGTTAACACACCACAGAAAATGAAAAATGGGACGTGGTGGTGGTGGGGAACTTCCTGTCCTTTCCATCTTCATAATGTCAACACAATCAGTGTGATTGTTGGGCCATCTGCATTGCTGTGTACACAGTAAGATGTGGCTTGGGACTCAGTTAAAAACCGTTTTTGGCCTGTCAGCTCAGAATTAATGGACGCTACAGAAGACCTTCCGGATTCAGTGTGCCCTGACTGGGAATATTACATTTTTTTTTATCGTTATTTATTTGACGGTCAGAGATGGATTAGTGGCTGGGAGGGATCCTGCCATTTCCCTAAATCAGGTGTGCCCAACCTTGGCCACTTTAAGACCTGTGGACTTCAACTCCCAGAATTCCCCAGCCAGCATAGCTTGGCTAGGGAATTCTGGGGGTTGAAGTCCACAGGTCTTAAAATGGCCAGGCTAGGGCACACATTCCCTAAAGTGTAACTGGCTTTTTGAGAGGAGAAGGAGAAACAGAGGTTAGCTCCATTTGGCTGGATTACCTGAGGATCCGATCTGAATTCGAGTGATTTTTTGAAGGGTCGCTGGATGGAGGCTGTTGCTTCTCGTGAGTTTTGGCTAATTTTTCAGCAGCTGCAATGGGACAGCCAGATAAACTATTGGAAGAAAGCAAGGAAGAAGCAGAAGAAAAAAAAATAACAGGGAAGAGGAATGCAGGGATTAAATAAAATAAACACAATAAAATAAAATAGAATCGTTATAAGAAGGTGTGCAGCGCCCTGGAGATTTCAAAATATTCTGCCGAGAAAAAAAAGGCTCACGCAAGAATGTCAACAACATTGTAAATCCTTCGAGATATATTGTGGGGGGAAAAAAACAATCCTAGTCAAGAATTAACCCAGCATAGAATGCTTGCACTGTTGAGCGCAGAAATCAGGCAGAAAATTTAATCACCTCAAAGAAAGGACAATGTTGACATTTTTTTTTTGACAATTCCCCAGGTACTTTCTTAGTGGTGACATAATCCCTGCTTCTAAAAAAGCAGTACAGGGTAGTCCTCAACTTACAATAGTTCATTTAGTGACTGTTCGAAGTTACAACATCACTGAAAAAAGTGACTTACGACCAATTTTCACAGTTATGACCATTGCAGCATCCCCATAGTAACATATTCAAAATTCAGACGCTTGGCAACTGACTCATACTTATGACGGATGCATGGTCCCGGGGTCACGTGATCCCCTTTTGTGACCTTCTGACAAGCAAAATCAGATTCACTTAACAACCATGTAAATGGAATTAAATGGAATTAAAAAATAAAATAAATGTTACTAACTTAACAGCTGCAGTGATTTACTGCTGTAAAATGGGATAAAGTTCACTTAACAAATATCTCACTTAGCAGCAGAAATTTGGCGCTAAATTGTGACGTAAGTCAAGGATTACCTGTACTATAGGAGTACAGGTAGTCCTTGACTTACAACCATTTGTTTAGTGACCATTGGAACTTACAGTGGCACTGCAAAAAGTAGCCGGACTTTGTACTTTTGCAGCAACCCCCCCCCGGTCACATGATCAAAATGTGGGCCAGCATTTATTTACAACAGTTTTAGCATCCCGGAGTCATGTGATCGTCATTTGCGACCTTTCCCAACTGAATTCTGACAAGCAAAGTCAATTGGGTGGAAGTGGGCAGCATTGACCCCTTTACAACCTGAGGACTTCAACTCTCAGAATTGCTGAGAGTTCCATGGTGGCTGAGGAATTCTGGGAGTTGAAGTCCACAGGTTGCAAAGGGGCCATAGTTGCCCATTTCCTCCCAATGGCTGGCTCAGGAATTCTGGGAGTTGAAGTCCACAGGTTGCAAAGGGGCCATAGTTGCCTTCCCCTGCAATGGGGGGAGCTTATTCACTTAATGACTGTGTGATTCACTTAACAAACATGGCAAAAAGGTCGTAAAAAGGAGTGTGACTCATTTAACCATCACCCCATGCTTAGCAAGGGAAATTCTGGTTCTCGCCATTGGTTGTAATTACGGTAATTCCTGTAATTCCCTGTAACGGTAATTATCTTGCCTTAAAACTGAATGGAAGCATAAACAGCCAGGGAGGCTATGGGGGAGATTAAATTTAGGTAGTCCTCGACTTACAACTATTTGTTTAGGGATTGTTCCAACAGGACTGAAAAAAGTGACTCATGACCCATTTTCACATTTATGACTGTTGTAAGATCCCCACAGTCACGTGATTAAAATTTGGGGGGCTTGGCAACTGGCATATATTTATGACAGGGGTCCCAGGGTTATGTGAAACCTTCCCAGCCGTCTTCTTGCAAGACTGCACGATTCACTTCACAAATGCAGTGGTTCGGTTAGCAATGGTGGCAAAGAAAGGTCATAAAAATGGAACAACCTTCATCCCACCCATGCCTTGCTTAACAACGCAAATGTTGGGCACAGCTGAGCTCATAAATCAAGGATTACCTATGGTGAAAACCACAACATGCCTATGGACTTCCTTCGTTGTTTTGTCACCACATAGGTGTGAGAATATCAAACATTTATCTATGAGACCTTCCAAAAAGTTTCTTTTTTCCTCATTTCCAGAGAAAATTCTTTTTTGTGTGTGTGTGCAAATGAAGGCATCGTGGATGAGAGAAAAATGCAAGACAGTTTCTCCTGCCACTCTCTTGTTTCCAGCCCTTTTCTAAATTCTCTCTCTTCCAGTTCAATTGCTGTCCCAATCAGCTAATCATATTTGCTAAACAAACAGCTTCCTGACCCATTATTATTTCAAATATCTAGGATACAGTGGAAAAATCACCTACCTTCGGTGAGTATTACGGTTGCTATTTACATGGCCCTGTCCGGTGCATCCAGGTGTTGGGCATTTTAATACATTCTCGTGCATGGCCAGAACTTGAGAATTAAAAAGAAAATGAGAAGAAAGGTGAGAAAGCAACAATAGTAATAATAAAAGGAGAAGTAACAGACTTGGCAGGGACCCTGGAGGTCTTCTAGTCCCACCCCCTGCTCAAGCAGGAGACCCTAATCAAACATAATAAAAAAAACAGATCTGTGAATATCTAGAAACAAAGAAAGTCATAACTAATAGCCAGAAAGGGTTTGTTAGACAGCTATTTGGCTGAAATGATATAGGGACCTTTCACACATGGGCGGGTGGGGCTGCTAGCTGCCGTCGGGGGTGCACGGCCATTTGCACATGCACACGGCACCAGCACATGCTGCATGCACGAATGGGGCCGCTAATGCCACACCAGTGCACGTGGTCCCGTTTGTATGCACACACGTGTGCACAATGATTTGGAAGCTGTGAGCACGGATAGGTTGGAGATCTCTGCTGTAGATAATAGATGTTAAAAAAATAGATGAGATAAATGAGAGACATAGATAGAAGAGATGATATAGATAGATAGATAGATAGATAGATAGATAGATAGATAGATAGATAGATAGATAGATGAGAGACATAGATGAGATGGTAGATAGATAAGACAGATACACCAACAGATAGACAGATAGATCAGGTAGATGATAGATGATAAAAGGATAGATACGAGAGACATAGACAGATGAGATGATAGACAAGCAGACAGATGTAGATGTTAAAAAGATAATGATAAAGAAACCTAGATAGAAGAGATGATAGATAGACAGATAAATGATATAGATAAGAGACGTAGATAGGTGAGATGATACACAGACAGACAGATAGATGAGATAGATGATAAAAAGATAGATACATAGATAGATGATAAAAAGATGAGATGATAGATGATAAAAAGATGAGATGATAAGATGGATAGATAGATAGATAGATAGATAGATAGATAGATAGATAGATAGATAGATGATAAAAAGATAGATGAGATAGATGAGAGACATAGATAGATGAGACGGTAGATAGATAGACAGACAGACCAACAGATAGACAGATAGATCAGGTAGATAATAATAATAAATAATAATAAACCTTTATTGTCAAAGTACAACATGTGTACATTGAGATTAGCTGAGCCTCCCCCCGTGCTCTCTCCCCCCAACACACAGTGACAACAAACCCTCCATCCTACCACACCATGTGAACCAACTACACCACACACCGACAGATAAGATATGAGAGACATAGATAGATGAGATGATAGACAGGAAGACACATATAGATGTTAAAATGATAATGAGATAAAGAGACATAGATAGAAGAGATGATAGATAGATAGATAGACAGACAGACATGATATAGATAACAGATGTAGATAGGTGAGATGATACGACAGACAGATAGATGAGATAGATGATAAAAAGATAGATAGATGATAAAAAGATAGATGAGATAGATGAGAGACATAGATAGATGAGATGGTAGATAGATAGACAGTTAGACCAACAGACAGACAGATAGATGAGGTAGATGGTAGATGATAAAAGGATAGATATGAGAGACACAGATAGATGAGATGATAGACAGGCAGACTAACAGATCATCCAGTCTGCTTCCTGCAGTGAAGTCAGATCTGTTCTCTGTTTCAAGGGATTGGGTTTCCATGTATATTTCTCAAACCTCTGATTCTTTAAAAGAAACATATATGGTTTAACCTCATTGCCTTTTACGAAATAAAAACCTTGAAAGTAAAGAAAAATATCTTTCAGAAGAACAGCACTTGCACTTATTTTTGTTTTTCATTTACCCATGAGGAAATAAACGACCAATGTTCCTTTCTCTTAGGGTGTTTTTTTGGGGTGGGTGGGGGTGGGTCTTCAGCCTTTGAAATGAACTGATAAGACAGATTGGGTTTTTTATTGTTATTTTTCATAAGCTCACACCTTTTCTTGAGTGAGGATTATAAAAGAAATTATTTCAGAGTCAGAAATAGCAAATATTTCCCCCTTGGGGAAAAAGTAAATGAAACTCCTCCACATCACACTGTCTTATTAAAATTTAAAACCCCTCAGCACCGGGCCTATTCAATTTTCTCTCCAAACATGTTGAGAAAAAGAACAATATCACTTTTCTTTTTTCTTTTCTTTCTTTTTTTTTACTGCATTCCATGGGCACCGATGCAGATAAAGTTGCTGATTTATCCCAGTTGAGCTGTAATAAATTAAAATAATAAATAAAATAAATAAATTAGGCTACCCCAGGCACTTTTGCTAAAGGATTCTTCATCCGAGCTCCATAATCAGCCTCAGGTTTTCCTCATTCTTCATGAGGAAAATCCACAATTTTCTGGAAATGGGCCTGGAGTAGTCTCACATTATATCCAACTAGTGTAGGTAATCCTCTACTTACAACCATTAATTTAGTGACCATTTGAAATTACAATACCACTGAAAAAAGTGACATATTTTTCACACTTTATGACCATTGCAGCATCCTCAAGGTCACGTGATCAAATTTTGGATGCTCAGCAATTGGCACATGACGGATTATGACGGTTACCGTGTCCTGGAGTCATGTGATCATCTTTTGCCACCTTCTGATGAACAAAGTCAAAGGGGAAGCCAGATTTATGTCACGAACTTAACAACTGCACTGATTCTCTTAACATTTGTGGCCAAAAAGGTCATAAAATGGGGCAAAATTCATTGGCTTTACTTAGCAACAGAAATTTTGGGTTCATCTGTGGTCCTAAGTCGAGGACTGCCGGTATACATTTTAATTTCACAATCTTCTTTGAGGATAAACGTGAAAGAAAAGAAAATTACAAGTGCTCCTCCACTTACACTGGGGAAAAAAGTGACTCACAGTTGGTCCTCGTGCTTACGACCGTTGTAGCATTCCTTACAGTCACATGACCAGAATTCAGGTGCTTGACAATTGGCATGTACAATGTTTTCCCGAAAATAAGACTTAACCAGGACAAGAAGCCCTAGCGTGATTTTTCAGGATGCTCGTAATATAAGCCCTACCCCAAAAATAAACCCCAGTTAAGTTTGTCAGCCAGATGGACGCATTTAGTACCATATTTTCCCAAATATAAGCCCTAACTGTAAAATAAGCCCTAATGCGTGTTTTGGCGCAAAAGGTAATATAACACCTGGTCTTATTTTCAGGGAAATACATTACTTATAACATTTGCAGTGTCCCAGGGTGATGTGTAGTGACAGATTTTATTTTCCTGGGCTCCAAGATCACCACAGATGGGGACTGTAGCCAAGAAATTAAAAGACGCTTGCTCCTGGGGAGGAAAGCCGTGGCAAATCTAGACAGCACACTAAAGAAGCAGAGACGTCACCCTGTCGACAAAAGTGCATATAGTCAAGGCTATGGTCTTCCCAGTTGCAATGTACGGCAGTGAAAGTTGGACCATAAGAAAGGCTGAGCGCCAAAGAATTGAGGCCTTTGAACTGTGGTGCTGGAGAAGATTCCTGCGAGTCCCTTGGACTGCAAGGCGATCAAACCGGTCAGTCCTAGAGGAGATCAACCCTGACTGCTCTTTAGAAGGCCAGATCCTGAAGCTAAAACTCAAATGCTTTGGCCACCTAATGAGAAGGAAGGACTCAGTGGAGAAGAGCCTAATGCTGGGAAAGGTTGAGGGCAAGAGAAAGAAGGGGACGACAGAGAATGAGGTGGCTGGATGGAGTCACTGAAGCAGTAGGCGTGAGCTTAGATGGACTCCATAAGATGGTAGAGGACAGGAAGGCCTGGGGGAACGTTGTCCATGGGGTCGCGATGGGTCGGACACGACTTTGCAACTAACAACAACAACAGGGTGATGTGATCTCTTTTTGTGGCCTTCCCAACCGACTTTCAATAAGCAAAGTCAATAGGGGAAGCAGGTCCACTTAACGACGTGTCATTCACTTAAGGACTGCAGCAATTCGCTTAAGAACTGTGGCAAAAGTACTTGGCCACTACACGGATGATGGTTCATCAGCTGTTTTATAAGAATTGCCCTAACTGTTACAGCAATGTAGTGAATTTTACGAGGCACTTACTCTCAGGAGGAATCCTGTCTTTGTGCGGGCAGCCAGACAAACTACGATGGTGAGGATAGAGTCCTGTGACGTGGCCGGTGCCATCACAACCTGGAGTGGGACATTTGATTTCACGCTTCTCGGGTCTTGAAGAATCTAAAAAATGAATGAAGAGGGTGCATAAACAAGCTTAAAATAAGATTTGGTTGGTGAGGGGAAACTAAGCTTCAATAAGAATCTTGAAAACAGGACATATAATGATTTCATGAGGTGGTTTTTACAAATACAGTGGAAATAAGCTGATTAAAAACATGTTATATGCTGATGTTATTATTGTGTGCATAAATACTAAAAATGTTTACATTCAACTTGGTTTGTACTGAAAACATTAAGAATTATATTTGTTTAATGTAGACAAAAGGAGAATATTACAGGAAGAAGAGAGGATCAGAAGAAATATATTACCAACGTACTGATTAATTGTAGAAATTAATTTATCATCGATTGTTTTAAATGCGTGAACCCAGACAACACGCTGCTCACAAAGCACTAAAGATTGTTATTGTAAAAAATTAATAAAATATATTTTTGAAAAAAAGGGTTTGGTTGAGTAGGATTTCTCCAAGAAACATGTTCAGGCATGTGGAACCATTTTTGTTTTCCCTAAACGAAAACGAAAGAGAAAGAGAGATAAAGCCAGTTTAATCTACTGGCTATGGTACCAGGCTAGAAAGCAGGTGACGGTGAATTCTAGTAAATTGCCTGAGACATGCAAGTCAGCCAGATGACTTTGGACCAATCACCAGGAGATGGTGAGTTCTAGTCCCTTAGGCATGAAGGCGGCTGGGTGACTTTAGGCCATTCACCAGGAGGCAGTGAGCTCTAGTCCCGCGGTAGCCAGCTGGGCGACTTTGGGCCAGGCCCTCTCCCTCTCAACCCAGCCCACCTCACAGGCTTATTATAATTATGGGGAGAAGGAAAGTGTGCTGGATATGTTTGCCTGCCTTGAGCTATTTGTAAAAATAATAAAGGTGGGATATAAATGAAGGAAGGAAGAGAGAGAGAGAGAGGAAGGGAGGGAGGGAGGGAGGGAGGGAGGGAGAAAGAAAGGAAGGAAGGAAGGAAGGAAGGAAGGAAGGAAGGAAGGAAGGAAGGAAGGAGAGAGAAAGAAAGAGAAAGGAAGGAAGGAAGGAGAGAGAAAGAAAGAAAGAGAAAGGAAGGAAGGAAGAGAGAGAGAGAGAGGAAGGGAAGGAGGGAGGGAGGGAGGGAGAAAGGAAGGAAGGAAGGAAGGAAGGAAGGAAGGAGAGAAAGAAAGAAAGAAAGAAAGAAAGAAAAAGAAAGAAAGAAAGAAGAAAGAAAGAAAGATCAGCATTCTGATCACCTGCTAGCCTTCCCAAGGGAACAATGTTTTGCCTCAGCAAGACACACAACGGGGTGGAAAATCACCTTATTTGCCTCATCCAGATGTCAGCGATGATACAAATTGCCTGGCTGGGAGACTTTTCATGACGGCTTCCTCCCCTTCCCGAAACCTTTCCCGATTCTCAAAGGTTCCCCAAGAAGCCGTGCAAAACGAAGCCACCCAAGCCCTTTCCTCTTTTCCTGAAGGAGCATTTCCTTTCCTTTTGTGCTCAAAGCAGCAACGGAAGCGAAATGTCCCTTCAAAGCTCTATAAGTGTGCCCACTTCATCCGGTTGAACTGGAACCCCGCCGTCATCAGAACTGCAGACGTTGCCTCAGTTTATTAACTCAAATGTCTATTTAATTCCAGGTTCCATCTCTGACAGGGATGAGGAAAGGTACCCTGTGGAAACAAGGTTCAGGCAGTCCTCGACTTACAACGAATCATTTAGTGACCGTTCAAGGTTACAACAGCAGTGAAAAAAGAGACTTATGACTATTTTTCACACAACCGTTGCAACGTCCCCATGGTCATGTGATCAAAATTCAGACGCTTGGCGATAAGTTCCTTTTTGCGACAGTTGCAATGCCCCGGGGGGTCATTTTGCGACCTCCTGACAAGCAAATTCAAGGGGGAAGCCAGGTTCACTTAACAACTATGTTACTAAATTAACAACTGCAACGATTCATTTTAACAACTGTGGCAAGAAAAGTTGTAAGACGGGGCAAAACTCACTTAACAAATGTTTCACTTAGCAACATAAATTTTCAGCACAGTTGGGGTCGTAAGTCAAGGACTACCTGTATAATAAGTAAGAAGCTCCCTCTGGAGCAGGGGTAGGCCACCTTGGCTCTTTTATGACTCGTGGACTTCAACTCCCAGAATTCCTCAGCCAGCCATGCTGAGGAGAAATGGAGACGTTTCCAAGCTGAGCCATGCTGGCTCAGGAATTCTGGGAGTTGAAGTCCACGAGTCATAAAAGAGCCAAGGTGGACTACCCTTGCATCTGGAGACTTACTCCTTATCGGAAGCCCGGTATTGAATCCAACATCTGTCTTTAGAGCTACGTTCTTGATCCACTCCTTTCTTAAAACCAGCTTTTGCCAAAGGTAACTGCAACATTGGGAGGTTACAGAGTTAGTCCTCGACTTACAACAGTTCATTTAGTGACCCTTCGAAGTTACAACGGGACCCAAAAAAGTGACTTATGACCAGTTTTCACATTTACAACCGTAGCAGCGTCCCCAGGGTCACATGATCAAAATTCAGATGTTTCGCAACTGGTTTCACACTTACAACGGGATCGTGCGATTTCCTTCATGAGGCAACTGGACTTTCTTGTTTTCGTTTGAAGACGTTTCGCTTCTCATCCAAGAAGATTCTTCAGCTCTGACGGGATGGTGGGGAATGGAAGGATTTATACTCCTTGCAGACAGCTGGTCATTTGCCTTCTTTTGGAGAGTCGTTGAGGCCACCTGGATCTATGTCATCAGGGTCACCTGAGTGGTGCAAATGGGTGCGGAGCCTTCTTGGAACTGCAGAAAGGACGGTGTTGTAGACTGGAGATAGATGGTGTCGTATCTCTCCCCCTCTGTTGAGAGAGGGCTGTTCAATTTTGAAATAGATGGCCAGTCAGAGCTGAAATGTCTTCAAAGGAACACAAGAAAGTCCAGTTGCCTCCTGAAAAAAGCATCCTTGGGACAACTATGACCTGGATGACTGAGAATCTCCATAGACATTTGCACGCTTTCTAACTGCTAGGTGCACAGGAGCTGAGGCAAGAACCGGAGCTCGCCCCATCTTGTGGTGCTGGGTCTCCAACCCAGGCCGTCAGCTTTGCAGCTGACAAGCTCAGCGTCTTTAACCCCTGAGGCATTGTGCCGAGCCATCTCTCCTTACCTTTGCTGTAATAGTTCTTCCTGATGGAGTCCAAGGTCTTGTTCTGCTTCTCCTCCGCTTGGAAATGTTTCGCGTGCTCTCCGGTCACCTGCTGGCCGGGCTCCCTCACCACCTTGACCTGTTCAGCTTTCAGGGCGATGGCCTGCTCCAACAGGCCCAGATTTCCCCGCGTCATCATGTCATACATCTCGGATTCATCGGTCACCGTGGACTTTTGGGAGTGGGAATCATCGTCCTTTTCATCGTCTGACCTCACCTCCACAATGACAGAATATTCCGGCTTGGGGTTGACCGTCGGTCTTTCACAGTGGGCTTGGGGGCTATCCTGAGAAATGTGAGGAGCTTCTTGACAGATTACCTCAGCCATCGCTTCCCCTTCTTCTTCCTCCTCTTCGTATTCTTCCTCTTCTTCTTCCTCCTCCTCCTCCTCCTCCTCTTCCTCCTCTTCCTCTTCTTCACGGTCTTCTTCGTCGTCATCCTCCTCTTCCTCTTCTTCCTCCTCCTCCTCCTTTTGCAGTTTGAACGAGTCCTCACAACTTGCCTCATCCTCCCGATGTTCCAGGCACAAATCACTGCTGCGCTCGCTGGTGACCTCAATGACTTCTTCTGCATCTTCTGGGTGGATGAGGATCTCCTTCTCGCATTCCTCCTCCACTGCTTCCTCCTCTTCCTCCTCCTCCTCTTCCTCCTCCTCCTCCTCCTCTTCTTCCGTTGCTTCTTCACAGAGTAGATGCATGGTGTTTCCCCCGCTGCTGGAGACTTCGCCTTCACTTTCCGACACTTTCCGTTCAGACACGAGAGTTCCTTCCGTTCTTTGGCCTAGATTGGAAAGAGATGTTCTTCAAAATTGTAGTAGCCAACCTTGGGGGGGGGAGGGGAATGTCCCTACTTTATTATGTGGTGTCTGAGGCTTTTGCACTGCAAGTCGAGGGAGATACTGGAGTGTCCTAGATGCACTCTGAGGTTGGTGGTTTTCTTGCAGACGTTTCCTGACCCAGCTAGGTAACATCATCAGTGCTAGAAGGGGGGAGGGCTTGGTCTCATATTACATTCTAGTGGCTTGCCCTATTAGTGTTGGTGGGAGTGGTCTAGGAGCCCAACTAAAGAACCTCCAAGACCACTCCCACCAACAGTGATGGCACAATCTGCTAGCTAGAATATAAATTGAAAGCAAAGCCCATTCCTTACTAGCACTGATGATGTTACATAGTTGGGTTGTGAAACGTCTGCAAGAAAATAACCCAGCTCTGAGGGCACCAAGGACCACTCAAAATGTAGCTCCTTTCTTAATTTTCTGGGTGAAGAACCTATGGATATATTATTCAGAGCAGTGGTCCCCAACCTTTGCTGCTTGAACTTAACAACCCTTCATTTAGTAACTGAACAGCACTGAAAAAAGTAACTTATGACTGGTCCTCACACTCATGACCATTGCAGCATTCCCCATGGTCATGGGATCAAAATTCAGGCACTTGGCAACGAGCACGTTCTTATGACACTTGCAATGTCCTGGAGTCATGTGATTCCCCATTTGAAGTCTTCCTTACCAGCTTCTGACAAGCCATGTCAATAGGGGAAGAGGGATTTGCTTAATAACCAGGCGATTCTATCAAGGTATTGATTTAACAGCTAACCAACTTATGTAATGAAAGATGTAAGATGGAATGATAGAAATGACTCAGCAGGGTCTGTGTCCCTTTAACAGCCAGCAGGGTCTGTGTCTCTTTAGGAGCCTTTGTATAAAAGGAAGGCTCTGCTGCTGTGTTCTCTCTCTTCCGTTTCTTACTGTAATTGTGGTTTGTTGGATCCTGCTGTATTAGTCGTGTATGTGTATTGTTCCTGGTGTATGATATTGTAGATAGTGTAAGATAAACCACCATTTAATACAAACCACTGTTTACTGTGTTGGGTTGGGTTTTTATAAATAGTTTTAATTTTAATATGTATTAATTTTATGGGCATAATGTTTAATGGCTTTTTAATTTTTGTATTCTATTTTTATTGTGTATTGCCCTGTTCACCGCCCTGAGTCCTTCGGGAGAAGGGCGGTATACAAATTAAATTATTAAATTAAATTACTGTGTTTACTCTGGGTTATCTCAGTGCAATAAGACTGTGCATGCTCTGACAGTCACTTTTACAACTGCAATGATTCATTTAATAACGGTTGTTAAGGTCAACAAATGAGGCACAAGTCACTTAACAACCGCCTCCCTCAGCAATGGAAATTCTGGTCCCGTGACTCACTTAACAACCGCCTTACTTATCAATGGAAATTCTTGTCCCAATTTTGGTCATAAGTCTACCTGTACACTGTTGGCATTATCAGAAGCAACCCCACACCTTCTTCCGAGGGAGGGCTGCTGGACGCTTCCTTTTGTGCAAGGGCTTCTCCTTCGTCGTCGTCGTCGTCGTCATCCTCCTCCTCCTCCAGGGTCCCCTCTGAATCGTCCGTCACAGAGTCCAGCTTGGCTTCGGCTTCTTCACTCGCATCGCTGTCGACATTATAGTCTTCGTCAAGGCTGAGCTTCAAGGGATGAGATTTTCTCTTGGCTGCCAGATGTTCTGCTTCTACATGCTGAAGTTTCCTCTTCTTCGCCAGCGGGCAGCTTTGTAAACTAGGAGAAAGACAGAGAGAAGAGAGGAAGAGGGAGAGAGAGGGGGGGAAAGAATAAGGGAAAGAGAAAGAGAAACAGAAAGAGGGAGGAAGGGAAAGAGAGAAAGATAGAGGAATAGAGAGAGAAAAAGAGAGAGAAAACAAAGAAGAGAAAGAGAAAGTGGGACAGGAAGGAAGAGGAAGAGAGAAACAGGAACAGAAAGAGAGGAAGAGAAAGAGAAAGAGAAAGAAAGAGAAAGAGAAAGAGAAAGAAGAGAAAGAGAAACAAAAAGTGGGAGAGAAAGGAAGAGGAAGAGAGAGAAATAGAAACAGACGCAGAGAGACAGGAAGAGAGAGAGAGAAAGAGAACGAAAAGAGAAAGAATAAGGGGAACAGAAAGAAACAGAATGAGAAAGAGAGAGGAAGGGACAGAGAGAGAGAGAGAGAGAGAAAGAGAAACAGAAAGAGGAATAAAAAGAGAGAAAGAGAGAGAAAACAGAAAGAAGAGAAAGAGAAAGTGGGAGAGGAAGGAAGAGGAAGAGAGAGAGATAAACAGAAACAGGAAGAGAAGAAGAGAAAGAAAAAGAAAGAAACAAAGAAGAGAAAGAAAAAGTGGGAGAGAAAGGAAGAGGAAGAGAGAGAAAGAGAAAAACGGAAATAGAAACAGGAAGCAGAGAAAGAGATAAGCAGGAACAGAAAGAGAGAAAGAGAAAGAGAAAGAGAAAGAAAGAAAAAGGCAAAAAGAAACAGAAAGAAGAGAGGAAGAGACAGGGAGAAACGGAAACAGAGAGACGAAGAGGAAGTGAGAGAAAAAGAAAGAAAAGAGAGAGAAAGAGATTGTGAGAGAGAGAGACAGAGAGAGAGCACAAGAGAAGGATCTCAACACAAGTGTGGTAGTTGCTGGTGTCTACAGAACCAGAAGTCCTATTGCTTTTAATTTGATGGAAGCTCAGAATTGTATACAAATAGCATGTAAGTGTTCATATCAGCCCATAATATTCTTAGCAATGATCTGGTTAATGACCAATTGAATATTCCAGGGGTTGTGTTTTCCATGTTATAAAACCTTCTCAGGTTATTATAGTTCAACTTTCTGGGCAGTTCTCATCTCTGACCCGCTTGAATCGGTTCTTAATAGAATCCAGATTCTTGCTTCCTTCTGTTCTGTACCAGCCTACTACCGGCTCTGCAGAAAAGGCAGGGACAACCCCTTTTACAAGAAGGCAAGAGGCTGGAACTAAGCCTGCCAAATTTATGGACACAAAAGCAAACAGAGCAAAAACAAGACACGAACCATGAAACAGGAGCTATTCAAGCGGTTGCCTTCAGCAAACCAGCCCTCCCACGCATTCCCCTTTTATACAGTTCAGGGCATGGCTTCTCTCTGCCTTCTTCCGAGGTGCCCCATTGCCTTCCTCTGTTTACTCCTGATGGACTGCCTCCTGCGTCGGGCATCCTTGAACAGGGCCAGCTGTGGGTCATCTTCATCCACGCTGTCAGGCTCACACAGGTGGGTCTGCGTCGTAACCAGGTGGGAGGGGCCTGGCTGAGGGCTCTCATCAGCAAGCTCTCCAACCCCCTCAGCAACCTCTCCAACACTCCCCTCCTCCTCCTCTGAATCGTCCGACCCAACTGCCAAACCCACAGGCTGACCCTGAATCACAACACCTTACTTCAAAGAAGCATCAATCAAAGGCGCTCTTATTACTGAAAACAGGTATTCAAAGACGCTCCCTTTTCCTGCTGCCATCATTATGAGTTATAAGGCAGAACTACAATTCATCATCTCCTGGTGACTGACCCAACGTCACCCAGGCACCTTTCAGGCCTGAGGTGGGACTAGAACTCATGATCACCTGGTGTTTGGCCAAAACTCACCAAGCTGGCATTCATGTCTAAGGCAGGACTCAAATTCCAGTCACCCAATGATTGGCCCTAAGTCAACCAGCTGACATTCATGCCTAAGGGAGAACTAGAACTCACGCTCACCTGGTTATTGGCCCACAGTCATCAAACTGACTTTCACACCTAAGGTAGGACTAGAACTCACAGTCTCCGGGTTTCTAGACCAGCTCCTTAATCACTACCCCCACCTGACTGATAATAAGCTTGTGTTGGCCAGAATGGTGGTGCTTTAAAATGCTCTTGAAAGGGACAGATATTTCCCCTGGAAAATTGGCCACCATTTCAGAAGATGGTTTGGTGAACTTAGCTTCCTTGCTGAAGTGTCTGAATCCAATGAAGGTGAGGGTGGGGGTGATGGACTTAGAGCTTCCAACGGACAAGAAAACTTACCTCCTGTGTCTCGCGTACTTTCCTCGAATATGTCCTGATCCGTTGCATCCAGGAGTTGGACAGCTGTGTGAAGAGGGTGACGCAAGCCAGAAATAAAAGCAGGTATAATTTCCAAATGTGGGAGAGAGGGAGAGAGAGAGAGAGAGAGAGAGAGGGAAAAATCAAATCAACTCAACTACAGGTGGTCCTCGACTTACAACTGTTTAGTGACCATTTAAAGTTACAACGGCACTGAATTACGACCTTTTTTCACACTTAGAACTGTTGCAGCATCCCCATGGTCGTGTGATCACAATTCAGATAGCGATAGCAATAGTGTTCTAGACTTATATACCGCTTAACAGTGCTTTACAGCCCTCGCTGAGTGGTTTACAGGGTCAGCCTCTTGCCCCCAACAATCCGGGTCCTCATTTTGCCAACCTCGGAAGGACGGAAGGCTGAGTCAACCTTCAGCCAGTCAGGATCGAATTGCTGGCAGTCGGCAGAGTCAGCCTGCAATGCTGCCTTCTAACCACTGCGCCACCAGGGCTCTTCCTTCCTTCCTTCCTTCCTTCCTTCCTTCCTTCCTTCCTTCCTTCCTTCCTTCCTTCCTTCCTTCCTTCTCCTCCTGGGTCCTCATTTTACTGACCTCAGAACGATGGAAGGCTGAGTCAACCGTGAGCCGGTCAGGATCAAATTCCTGGCAGTCAGCAGAGTCAGCCTGCAATGCTACCTTCTAACCACTGTGCCACCAGGGTCCTTCCTTCCTTCCTTCCTTCCTTCCTTCCTTCCTTCCTTCCTTCCTTCCTTCCTTCCTTCCTTCCTTCCTTCCTTCCTTCCTTCCTTCCTTCCTTCCTTCCTTCCTTCCTTGTCCTTATTTTGCCAACCTCTGAAAGATGGAAGGCTGAGTCAACCGTGAGCCGGTCAGGATCGAACTGCCAAACTGATGGCAGCCGGCAGTCAGCAGAGGTAGCCTGCAGTACCGCATTGCAACCACTACGCCACCACGGCTCTCCTCAGCGATCCCCTTTTGCGACCTTCTGACAAGCAAAGCCAATGGGGAAGACCGATTCACTTAACAACTGTGTCACGAACTGAAGAGCTGCATTGATTGACTTAACCAGTGTGGCAAGAAAGGTTGTAAAATGGGGCAAAACTCAAGCACTGTCTCGCTTAGCCACAGAAATTTTAGGCTGAATGGTGGTCGTAAGTTGAGGACTACCTGGACATGGACAATGGGCAGCCCTTGAAGACAACATGGGGCCTCTGAATGTAGAGAGACATCTAAAGCATCTCAGAGAAGAGAGTCAATTCCCCTTTGGACTTTTCCTCTTGCTGCTTTCGAATGCAAAGCGGCTTTGTGATTTGCTAAAAATTAATGAAATGAGTCACCCCATTTAATTAAACGAAGGGCTCATTATAGTTTTATGAGTGTGTTTAATTAAAGATTTGCATATGTAAGAGCAGGCCTTTTAAAAGCAGGCAATTCCCACACTTAGCTCGTACGGATGGGGAATTTTATTTTATTTATGTGTTATAGTTTCTCTCTCTCATTCACTCACTCACTCTCTCTCTCTCTCTCTCTCTCACACACACACACATACACAGAGTGATGTCCACCCACAATCACGAGGACTTTCTGCTCATCATTCCTACGTCTTTCAGACAATGATGAACGATTTTCATTCTTGGCTTAACTTCTGATTTTTTGGGTGGGCAGGGTGTGGAATGGATTTCTGCAAACATAGAAGAATAGAATAAAGCTGGAAGGAGCCTTGGAGGTCTTCTAGTCCAGCCCCCTGCTCAAGCAGGAGAACCTACACCATTTCAGACAGGTGAATGTCCAGTCTCCTCTTAAAAATCTCCAGTGATGGAGCGCCCACAATATCTGGTGGCAAGCTGTTCCACTGGTTGATTGTCTTCACTGTCAGGAAGTTTCTCCTTAATTCCAGGGTGCTTCTCTCTTCAATGAGTTTCCAACTGTTGTTTCTTGTCCTGCCTTCTGGTGCTTTGGAGAATAATGTGACCCCCTCTTCTTTGTGGCAGCCCCTCAGATATTGAAACACTGCTATCATGTCTGCCCTATTTCTATTTTTCTTTAGACTAGCCAAACCCAGGTTCTGCAGCCGTTCTTCGTATGTTTTGGTCTCCAGGCCTTGGATCATCTTAGTTGCTCTTCTCTGAATTTTTCCCAAACTCTCAACATCTTTTTTTTCTGATATAGTGACCAAAATTGGCTGCAGTATTCCAGGTGTGGTCTTACTAAGGTTTTATAAAGCGGTACTAATACTTTGTGTGATCGTGATTCTATGCCTCTGCTTATACAACCCAGGATTGTGTTAGCTTTTTTGGCTGCTGCTAAACACGGCTGGCTCATAGTCAAGTGATCTCATAGTCATAGCTGTGATGTCATCACCCTACAGGTAGTTCTTGACTTATGACTGTTTTTTCCCCACCATCTGTTACGACAGCCTCGGGAAACTCGCCCTTACAACTGTCGCACAATCTGCACGATTGCGTGATCACAATTTGGCACCCGGTTCACATTTAGGATTGGCTGCAGCTCCCTGCGGTTATGGGATCATGATTTGTAACCTCGTTTTGTCCATTCCTGGGAAACTGGAATTTGCATAACGATGGCTGTGAAAACGGTCACAAAAAGGGTTCGACCGGACTTACAAGTGCAACAACTTACGACGGACGTTCTGATCACAATTCTGGCCGCAAAGCTGAGGACTACCTCTACAGGCAGTCCTCATGCTTACGACCGTCACGGCCTCCCTGTGGTCACGTGATCAAGATTTGGGTGGTGGTGGTGGCAACCGGCACGCATTTTTTGACAACTGATCACGTGATCCCCATGGGCGAGCTTCCCAAGCGTCTCCTCACAAGCACAGTCAATGCGGGACACTGGATACACTTAATGACGGCTGTAACTGCAGTGAGTCGCTTACAGTGGCGTAGCGTGGGTTGTCAGCACCCGGGGCAAGGCAAGTAATTTGCGCCCCCTAACCCGTGGATTTTAGCACTCGAGTCTCTTCCACTAGATTAGTTAAAGAAACCCTTACCCCCTAAGCACATGTATTGTTTGTTATGAAAATAGTGATGTAATTAAAGTAAAATGCATCTAATGCGCCCCCCCCAGATGTTGCGCCCGGTCCAGCCGGCCCCCCCTGCACCCCCCACGCTACGCCTCTGGTCGCTTAACAGTCGTGGGGAAAAAAAAGTTCATAAAATCAGGGTGACTCGCTTACCGTAACTACCAGCTGGCTTAGCAATGGAAGCATTGTGGAGCCGTGATCCAAATTATGGTTATAAATTGAGGATTGCCTGTTTTCCAAAGGCCAGGAGGGAATGGATGCCAAATGAAAGCACAACATCCCAACCACACAGAATTTGGTAATGGATAATCCTCGCCTTACAACCCGAAATTTAGGTTGCTAAGCACAATTGTTAAGTGAGTTTCGGGCCCCTTTTGCAACGTTTTTTGCCACAGTTATTAAGTGCATCACTGAAGCTCTCAAGTTAGCAATGCGGTTCTTAAGTGAAACTGGCTTCCCCCATTGACTTTGCTTGTCAGAAGGTTGCAGAAGGGCATCACATGAACCCCGCCCCCCCCCAGGACGCTGCAACTGTCGTAAGTACATGCCAGTTGCCAAGCATTTGAATTTTGTTTGCACGACCATGGGATGCTGCAATGATCATAAGTGTGAAAAATCGTCATTAGTCACTTTTTTCAGTGCCATTGTAACTTGGAACTCCTTCCTTCCTTCCTTCCTTCCTGAAATGGTATAGGGTTTCCTGCCTGAGCAGGGGGTTGGACTAGAAGACCTCCAAGGTCCCTTCCAACCTCTATTCTATTCTATTCTATTCTATTCTATTCTATTCTATTCTATTCTATTCTATTCTATTCTATTCTATTCTATTCTATTCTATTCTATTCTATTCCATTCCATTCCATTCCATTCCATTCCATATTTTCTATTCTATTCTATTCTATTCCATTCCATTCCATTCCATTCCATTCCATTCCATTCCATTCCATTCCATTCCATATACCGTATATACTTGAGTATAAGCCGACTCGAGTATAAGCCGAGACCCCCAATTTCACCCCCAAAAACTGGAAAAAGTTATTGACTCGAGTATAAGCCGATCCGCCGTTCTGCAAGCCTCTGCCGCCAGCAGAGGCTCGATCCGCCATTTTGCAAGCCTGAATACACAGGAATACCCTGTGTAGCCGTGGCTCGTCGGCAGGTCTCCGTTCCTCCTGCCGACCTTTGGGGAGGTTTGGGCGCCTCCCCAAACCTCCCCAAACCTCGGCAGGTCTCCGTTCCTCCGCGCAGACCTGCCGACCTTTGGGGAGGTTTGGGCGCCTCCCCAAACGTCCCCAAACCTCGGCAGGTCTCCGTTCCTGTTTGGGGAGGTTTGGGCGCCTCCCCAAACGTCCCCAAACCTCGGCAGGTCTCCGTTCCTCCGCGCAGACCTGCCGACCTTTGGGGAGGTTTGGGCGCCTCCCCAAACGTCCCCAAACCTCGGCAGGTCTCCGTTCCTGTTTGGGGAGGTTTGGGCGCCTCCCCAAACCTCCCCAAACCTCGGCAGGTCTCCGTTCCTGTTTGGGGAGGTTTGGGCGCCTCCCCAAACGTCCCCAAACCTCGGCAGGTCTCCGTTCCTCCACGCAGACCTGCCGACCTTTGGGGAGGTTTGGGCGCCTCCCCAAACGTCCCCAAACCTCGGCAGGTCTCCGTTCCTGTTTGGGGAGGTTTGGGCGCCTCCCCAAACCTCCCCAAACCTCGGCAGGTCTCCGTTCCTGTTTGGGGAGGTTTGGGCGCCTCCCCAAACGTCCCCAAACCTCGGCAGGTCTCCGTTCCTCCGCGCAGACCTGCCGACCTTTGGGGAGGTTTGGGCGCCTCCCCAAACGTCCCCAAACCTCGGCAGGTCTCCGTTCCTGTTTGGGGAGGTTTGGGCGCCTCCCCAAACCTCCCCAAACCTCGGCAGGTCTCCGTTCCTGTTTGGGGAGGTTTGGGCGCCTCCCCAAACCTCCCCAAGCCTCGGCAGGTCTCCGTTCCTGTTTGGGGAGGTTTGGGCGCCTCCCCAAACCTCCCCAAACCTCGGCAGGTCTCCGTTCCTCCGCGCAGACCTGCCGAGGTTTGGGGAGGTTTGGGGAGGCGCCCAAACCTCCCCAAAGGTCGGCAGGTCTGCGCGGAGGAACGGAGACCTGCCGAGGTTTGGGGAGGTTTGGGGAGGCGCCCAAACCTCCCCAAACAGGAACGGAGACCTGCCGAGGTTTGGGGAGGTTTGGGGAGGCGCCCAAACCTCCCCAAACGTCGGCAGGTCTGCGCGGAGGAACGGAGACCTTCCGAGGTTTGGGGAGGTTTGGGGAGGCGCCCAAACCTCCCCAAACAGGAACGGAGACCTGCCGAGGTTTGGGGACGTTTGGGGAGGCGCCCAAACCTCCCCAAAGGTCGGCAGGTCTGCACGGAGGAACGGAGACCTGCCGAGGTTTGGGGAGGTTTGGGGAGGCTCCCAAACCTCCCCAAAGGTCGGCAGGTCTGCGCGGAGGAACGGAGACCTGCCGAGGTTTGGGGAGGTTTGGGGAGGTGCCCAAAGCTCCCCAAACAGGAACGGAGACCTGCCGAGGTTTGGGGACGTTTGGGGAGGCGCCCAAACCTCCCCAAAGGTCGGCAGGTCTGCGCGGAGGAACGGAGACCTGCCGAGGTTTGGGGACGTTTGGGGAGGCGCCCAAACCTCCCCAAACAGGAACGGAGACCTGCCGAGGTTTGGGGACGTTTGGGGAGGCGCCCAAACCTCCCCAAAGGTCGGCAGGTCTGCGCGGAGGAACGGAGACCTGCCGAGGTTTGGGGACGTTTGGGGAGGCGCCCAAACCTCCCCAAACAGGAACGGAGACCTGCCGAGGTTTGGGGACGTTTGGGGAGGCGCCCAAACCTCCCCAAAGGTCGGCAGGTCTGCGCGGAGGAACGGAGACCTGCCGAGGTTTGGGGAGGTTTGGGGAGGCGCCCAAACCTCCCCAAACAGGAACGGAGACCTGCCGAGGTTTGGGGAGGTTTGGGGAGGCGCCCAAACCTCCCCAAACAGGAACGGAGACCTGGGGAGGTTTGGGGAGGCGCCCAAACCTTCCCAAACGTCGGCAGGTCTGCGCGGAGGAACGGAGACCTGCCGAGGTTTGGGGAGGCGCCCAAACCTCCCCAAAGGTCGGCAGGAGGAACGGAGACCTGCCGAGGTTTGGGGAGGTTTGGGGAGGCGCCCAAACCTCCCCAAACGTCGGCAGGTCTGCGCGGAGGAACGGAGACCTGCCGAGGTTTGGGGAGGCGCCCAAACCTCCCCAAAGGTCGGCAGGAGGAACGGAGACCTGCCGAGGTTTGGGGAGGTTTGGGGAGGCGCCCAAACCTCCCCAAACGTCGGCAGGTCTGCGCGGAGGAACGGAGACCTGCCGAGGTTTGGGGAGACGCCCAAACCTCCCCAAACGTCGGCAAGTCTCCGTTCCTCCGCGCCCTGCCTGCCTGCTTCTTTCCGCTGCGGAAAGAAGCAGGCAGGCAAGGCGCGGAGTTTGGGGAGGTGCGCGCGCACCTCCCCAAACCTCCCCAAACTTCGGCAGGTCTCGGACGGCGGTGGCTTGGGAGAGGTGCGGGCGATCCCGGAAGCACCAAAGCCTCGGCCGCGCACAAGTCCTCGGTAAGTTTTTTTTGTTGACTGGAGTATAAGCCGAAGTGGAATTTTTCAGCCCAAAAAGTGGGCTGAAAAATTCGGCTTATACTCAAGTATATACGGTATTCTATTCTATTCTATTCTATTCTATTCTATTCTATTCTATTCTATTCTATTCTATTCTATTCTATTCTATTCTATTCTATTCTATTCTATTCTATTTCTCCTTCCTTCCTTCCTTCCTTCCTTCCTTCCTTCCTTCCTTCCTTCCTTCCTTCCTTCCTTCCTTCCTCTAAACAAATGATTGTAAGTTGAGAACTACCTGTAATATCTAAATTACAGATTTCAATCCATCCATCCATCCACCCACCCATCCATCCATCAAAATAGAGCTGGAAGGGGCCTTGGAGGTCTTTTAGCCCTCCCCCCCCCGCTCAATCTGGAGACCCTATACTACTGCAGACAAGTGGCTTTGCAGTCTTTTCTTAAAAACCTCCAGTGATGAGGCACCCACAATGTCTGGAGGCAAGTAGTTCCACTGGTTAATCTAACAATCCACCAAATCATCCTGAATACAGCCCAAGTGCTCAGGATTCATGAGGAGTGTGCCCTTGGGGCAAATAACAGAGTTTATTTTCTGTTCCTTCCTTATTAGAAAACCCCACGCCTCAAAGAGCAATGGGAAGCTATGCAGGTCCAACTTCCTACGGTGTTTCTACTCCAAGAACAGGCTGTTATACAGATTACGGAGTGCCAAGTGCACGACTTGCCTGTTTTATTGTTGAACACATCAGCAGAGGTGGCCATTGCCGCCAAACCCAGCCCGGTTACACACAGCCATCGCTGCAGCTGTCCCTTAACTGCCTGATTAGCTGGACAATTAATTGACTAATTGAAGCCCAGGCTGTGCCCATGACAAAAGCAGAGGAGGCGACGGGAGAAAGACATTAACAATTTACAAGAAGGGGTGGGCCGCCCGCGTTCCAAGGATGCCGAGAAATTGGCAGTGGCTACACTTGTAAACGCAGCGGGGTACGGAGGAGAGGAACTGGAAGCAGTCAAGCACATGGAGTCACCTCCGTTGCCAGGTGCCACTTCTAAAGGTCTGCCCTACTTTGCAAAAAAAAAAAAAAGTCAGTCTATCTTCTCAAATTTGGAAGAGGGGTGTGTGTGTGTGTGTGTGTCAACCTATTTTCCAAAGCACCAGAAGGCAAGACAAGAAACAACGGATGGAAACTTGACAGGGAGAGAAGCAAGCTAAAACTACACAGAAATTTCCTAACAGTGAGGACAATTAATCAGTGAAACAGCTCGCCTCCAGAAGTGGGGAATGCTCCAACACTGGAAGTTTTAAAGAAGAGAATGGACAGCCATTTGTCTGAAATGTTATAGGGTTTCCTGCTTGAGTAGGGGGTTGGACTAGAACAGAGGTCCCCAATCCCCGGTCCGTGGACCGGCACCAGGCCACGGCATGTCAGAAACCGATCCACACAAATAAGCAGAGCCAACAAAAGAATACCAACAAAAGGCGGAATATGGAAGATAATAAAGATGAATAATACTACATCCACACTACATGGGGTTAATAGACATTAGCACCACTGAGAGAATTAAGTGCTCAGAACTATTACTCAGAGTAACAGTTGGAAGGGACCTTAGAGGTCTTCTAGTCCAGGGCTTTTCAACCTTTTCACCGATTGTACCACTTTTAGGATATGGCAGTATTCGAGTACCACCTAGTAAGGTGTCAAAAACTTGATGACCAAAAAACAAAAACCCAACCCTGTTCAAAGTTGCAATTGCACTGAAATGACTTATGACCATTTTTCACACTTATGACCGTTGCAGCATGCCCAGGGTCATATGATTTATATTTGGATGCTTGGCAACTGATTCATATTTATGATGGTCACAGTGTCCCAAGGTCATGTAATAGTAGTAGTAGTAGTAGTAGTAGTAGTAGTAGTAGTAGCGTTGGAAGGGACCTTGGAGGTCATCTAGTCCAATCCCCTGCTCAGGCAGGAAACCCTATACCATTTCGGACAAATGGTTGTCCAGTCTCTTCTTAAAAACTTCCAGTGTTGGAGCACTCACCACTTCTGGGAGGTAAGTAGTTCCACTGATTAATTGTTCTCACTGTAGGGAGGTTTCTCCTTAGTTCTAGGTTGCTTCTCTCCTTGATTAGTTGTGATCCCCAAAGCCAATGGCAGGGCTGCTGGTGGCCAAGTGCTAAGGTGGGACTTCCTTCCCTCCCTCCCTCCCTCCTTCCCTCCCTCCCTCCTTCCCTCCCTCCCTCTTTCTCATGCCCACCTGCTTCTGAAGGAAGAATTTGAAATCCCCCCCATATTTTCTCTCTTCCATATATTCATCAAACAAGGAAACGCCTCCAGAGACAGAAAAGACAAGCCATTGAGGCAACTAGCTTAAAAAGGTGCATTCCCCACTCTGCAGCTCTGGAGGACTCTCTCACAGTAAGTCCTGCTCTGCGCCGGATCATTCCCTCCCCCAGTACACTTGGCTGGGCAGGGCTGCGTACCACCTGCCACGTGCTAATGTACCACAGGTGGTACGCGTACCACCGGTTGAAAAGCCCTGTTCTAGTCCAGGGGTCTCCAACCCCTGGTCTGTAGACCAGGACCAAGAAGAGAAAGAGAAACAAAAAGTGGGAGAGGAAGGAAGGGGAAGGGAGAAAGAGATAAACAGAAACAGAAAGAGAGGAAGAGAAAGAGAAAGAAAATAGAAAGAAAAAGAAACAGAAAGAAAAGAAAGAAATAAAAAGCGGGAGAGAAAGGAAGAGGAAGAGAGAGAGAAAGAGGGAGACACAAACAGAAACAGAAAGAGAGAGGAAGAGATAAAGAGATAAACAGAAAGAGAAAGAGAAGAAGAGAAAGAGAAAGAGGGAGAGAGAAACAGAAATGAAAACAGAGAGGAAGAGAAAGAGAAAGAAAGAGAAAGAGAAAGAAGAGAAAAAGAAAGAGGGAGAGAGAAAGAGAAATAAAAACAGAGGAAGAGGAAGAGAAAGAGAAAGAAAGAAAAAGAGAAAGAGAAAGAAGAGAAAAAGAAAGAGGGAGAGAGAAAGAGAAATAAAAACAGAAAGAGAGGAAGAGAAAGAGAAAGAAAGAAAAAGAGAAAGAGAAAGAAGAGAAAAAGAAAGGGAGAGAGAAAGAGAAATAAAAAGAGAAAGAGAGGAAGAGAAAGAGAAAGAAAGAGAAAGAAGAGAAAAAGAAAGAGGGAGAGAGAAACAGAAATGAAAACAGAAAGAGAGGAAGAGAAAGAAAGAAAAAGAAAGTGAAAGAAGAGAAAAAGAAAGAGGGAGAGAGAAACAGAAATAAAAAGAGAAAGAGAGGAAGAGAAAGAGAAAGAAAAAGAGAAAGAGAAAGAAGAGAAAAAGAAAGAGGGAGAGAGAAACAGAAATAAAAAGAGAAAGAGAGGAAGAGAAAGAGAAAGAAAGAAAGAGAAAGAAGAGAAAAAGAAAGAAGAGAAAAAGAAAGAGGGAGAGAGAAAGAGAAATAAAAACAGAAGAAGAGGAAGAGAAAGAGAAAGAAAGAAAAAGAGAAAGAGAAAGAAGAGAAAAAGAAAGAGGGAGAGAGAAAGAGAAATAAAAACAGAAAGAGAGGAAGAGAAAGAGAAAGAAAGAAAAAGAGAAAGAGAAAGAAGAGAAAAAGAAAGGGAGAGAGAAAGAGAAATAAAAAGAGAAAGAGAGGAAGAGAAAGAAAGAAAAAGAAAGAGAAAGAAGAGAAAAAGAAAGAGGGAGAGAGAAACAGAAATAAAAAGAGAAAGAGAGGAAGAGAAAGAGAAAGAAAGAAAAAGAGAAAGAGAAAGAAGAGAAAAAGAAAGAGGGAGAAAGAGAAATAAAAAGAGAAAAAGAGGAAGAGAAAGAGAAAGAAAGAAAAAGAGAAAAATCACTGGTCCGCACAAACAAGCGAAGCCCCATCCGCAAGATGCAGGCAGAGCACACAAAGCCACGCCCCCTCCGGTCCACGGAAAAACCTCTCTCCAGGGAACCGGTCCTTGGTTCCCCAAAGGTTGGGGGCCTCTGGACTAGAAGAGGGCGTCCCTTCCTGTCTGTCGCTCGCCGAAGGCCCTTCAAAGGGATAGTGGAAGAACTTCAAGCTGCAAGCCCTATGCCTAGCCCAAAAAACTGTATAGTAGTCTTCAGAAACTCGGCAGATTTGTCCAGACTCTGCAGGTTCCTCCTCAACTTAACCACCAGGCATTGAGTGACCGTTCAAAGTTACAAACAGCACTGAAGGAAATGACCGAACGGTTCCCACGCTGGCGAGCGTGGCAGCATTCCCACGGTCGGGTTGATCACAATTCAGGCTCTCGGCACCCGGCGTGCATTTCCAACAGGGGCAGCTTGCCTGATGGGCTTGCCTGATGGCCATTTGTGGCCTCCCCAACTGGGCCCTGGAAACGAAGTCGGCGGGGGGGGGGGGGAGCCGCATTTGCTGAAGACGCACAGGATTCGTTTAGCGACGGCCATGATTCTCTTCGCAACCGTGACAAGGTTTTCATCACCACCACCACCACCACCCGCCATCCCGTGGCGAAACAGCAAGCCGAAGACAGATCAGATCCTAAATAGGTTTCCTTACCTCACTTCCTGGCCAATGAGTTCTGTTGGTACTGCATGAGCAAACGGGGAAGAAGAGAAGAAGACAAGATCAAACGGAAAGAAGACGAGGCGGTTTTGAAGAAACTCACCGTGTCGAACGTAACCTACTAACCAGGCTAAATAGCAGTCACTCTGAAGGAGAATATTTGTAGCTCACGGTTGAACTGACAGGGTGCTTGGTCCTCTCTGAGCTGGGCTTGTTTCCTTGCGGACGTTTCATTACCCAACTAAGTAACACCATCAGAGTTAGAAGAGAGTGGGGTGTGTGGAGCTGGGAGGGAGGGAGGGAGGAGGAGGAGGAGGAGGAGGAAGAAAACTTGGTGCTCTCTGAACTTGGTTGTTTTATTGCAGACGTTTCATTTCCCAGCTAGGTAACATCATCAGTGCTAGAAGGAAGTGTGATTTGCAGAGAGGAGGAGGAAGAGGAGGAGGAGGAGGAAGAGGAGGAGTGAAAAAGGAGGGGACAGGAGGAGAAGAGAAAGAGAAGGAGAACCACAGGGTCTTTGGTGCTCTCTGAGCTTGGTTGTTTTCTTGCAAACGTTTCATGACCTAACTAGGGAACGTCATCAGTGCTAGAAGAGAGTGGGGCTTTTGAGGAGGAGGAAGAGGAGGAGGAATAGGACTGTGGGGTCCTTGGTGCTCTCTGAGCTTGGTTGTTTTCTTGCAGATGTTTCACGACCCAACTAGGTAACGTCATCAGTGCTAGAAGAGAGTGGGGCTTTTGAGGAGGAGGAAGAGGAGGAGGAAGAGGAGGAGTGAAAGAGCAGGGGACAGGAGGAGAAGAGAAAGAGGAGAACCACAGGGTCTTTGGTGCTCTCTGAGCTTGGTGGTTTTCTTGCAAACGTTTCATGACCCAACTAGGTAACGTCATCAGTGCTAGAAGGGAGGGGGAGGAGGAGGAGGAGGAGGAGGAGGAGGACGACGACGACTGTGGGGTCTTTGGCGCTCTCTGAGCTTGGTTGTTTCCTTGCAGATGTTTTATCACCCAAACTAGGTAACATCATCAGTGCTAGAGGAGTGTGGGAGGAGGAGGAGGAGGAGGAGGAGGAGGAGGAGGAGGAGGAATAGGACTGTGGGTTCTTTGGTGCTCTCTGAGCTTGGTGGTTTTCTTGCAAACGTTTCATGACCTAACTAGGGAACATCATCAGTGCTAGAAGAGAGTGGGGCTTTTGAGGAGGAGGAAGAGGAGGAGGAAGAGGAGGAGTGAAAGAGGAGGGGACAGGAGGAGAAGAGAAAGAGAAGGAGAACCACAGGGTCTTTGGTGCTCTCTGAGCTTGGTGGTTTTCTTGCAAACGTTTCATGACCCAACTAGGTAACGTCATCAGTGCTAGAAGGGAGGGGGAGGAGGAGGAGGAGGAGGAGGAGGACGACGACTGTGGGGTCTTTGGCGCTCTCTGAGCTTGGTTGTTTCCTTGCAGATGTTTTATCACCCAAACTAGGTAACATCATCAGTGCTAGAGGAGTGTGGGAGGAGGAGGAGGAGGAGGAGGAGGAGGAGGAGGAGGAGGAGGAGGAGGAATAGGACTGTGGGGTCTTTGGCGCTCTCTGAGCTTGCTTGTTTCCTTGCAGACGTTTCATCACCCAAACTAGGTAACATCATCAGTGCTAGTAAGGAGTTGGATTTGCTGTCAGTTTATATTCTGGTGTCTTGCCTGTCTGGGGCGGGGGGGGGGGTCTTAAGGATTCTTCGGTTGGGCTGTTTACTAATGGCTCTTTGGCACTTTCTTGATTGGTGTCTAGTTGGTCTGAAGGTGACCTTGGATTTACTCTACGATGATCTGAGTGTGGATTACAGGTGGAGAAGCGCTGGAGCCTTTTTCTCTATTGGGCTGGTTGATTGTCTCTCTTGCACAGATCAAGGGTCTTCAAACTTGGCAACTTTAAGACTTGTGGACTTCAACTCCCAGAATCCCTGAGGGCTGGCTGAGGAATTCTGGGAGTTGAAGTCCACAAGTCTTAAAAGTTGCCAAGTTTGAAGACGCCACTGCGATAGATGTATAGAAACCACTTTTCATGTTATAGGGAACTGGTCTATACTAATCTGAATCCCTGATCCTCATGAACCTGTACAGATAGCCCTCGATTTACGACAGTTCATTTAGTGACGGCTCAAAGTGGCACTGAAAAAAAAAAGTGTTACGATGACCCTTTTTCACACTTATGACCACGGCAGCATCCTCATGGTCAGGCGATCAAAATTTGGATGCTTTGGTGACTGGTTCATACTTATGACGGTGTCCGTATCCCGGGGTCATGCGATCCCCTTTCCTGACCAAGCAAAGTCCATGGGGAAGCCAGATTCACTTAACAGCCGGGTTACGATCGTAACAACTGCATTGTTTCACTTAACAACAACTGTGGCAAGAAAGGTTGTAAACTGGGACAAAGCTCACTTAACAAGAGCCTCACTTAGCAACATATATTTTGGGCTTCACTGTGGTCGGGGGCTCCCTGTAGGGCAGGGGTAGGCAACCTCGGCTCTTTTATGACTCATGGACTTCAATTCCCAGAATTCCTGAGCCAGCTATGCTGGCTCAGGAATTCTGGGAGTTGAAGTCCATGAGTCATAAAAGAGCCGAGGTTGCCTACCCCTGGCTTAATGCATTCCTGAATTTAACCCAGTGTTTTTCAAACTTGGCAACCTGAAGAGGTTGTGGACTTCAACTCCCAGAATTCCCCAGCCAGTCGAGAAGCTGAAATCCTCACCTCTTCAAGTTGCCAGGCTGAAGAAACATTGCTCTAGACCAGGGGTAGGCAACCTTGGCTCTTTTATGATGCCATGGACTTCAACTCCCAGAATTCCTGAGTCAGCTGTTCTGGCTCAGGAATTCTGGGAGTTGAAGTCCACGAGTCACAAAAGAGCCAAGGTTGCCTACCCCTGCTGTAGGGTGACTAACATTTCTGCAAAATCTTATGGTCTGAATACCCTGCCCTCTTGGCTGTCTGTTTCCTTCCCCAGGGTCGTAACCCGTCCAATTAACATTTCTG